>NC_059338.1:39191250-39820000 GCF_018350155.1 Leopardus geoffroyi
GGAGACTGTTGGGTACAGAGAGGCCACCTGATACATATTTGTTGTAAGAGAAAGACCTTTTCTTAATGATGAGATATGTCCAAACAAAGAGTGTAGAGACCCTTAGGGTCACGGGGTCATTATTTAAGATGGAGGGAATGACAATAATCTAACAGCTGTTTGGTTCTTTCTCCCTTTACAGGGTGCTTTTATATACCTCATCTCATTTAATTCTTTCAAAGAGTGTTTCAACAATTAGGGCGCATATTATTCCTATTTTATAGATGAGAAAACTGAGGCTGTTGAGTGACTTTGCCCAAGAACACCGGGCAGGTGAGTGATGGAACTAGGAGTTACACTTCCAGAGCCACATTTTCTGAGTCCAAATCCAAATCTCTCTTCCTAGTTCTTACTGTGCTTGTTGAGTTTTTCATGCACTTCTTGCCTTTTCCTGCGTTGCACCTCTTTGGAGGATACCATTCCCACTGTAGTCTATGGAGTTATGTTCCAGTCTATTTACATGACCTATGATGTGAATGGCATCCTTACAACAGGGAGGGGGTAAACCTTGCCCCCATCCCCACCATTTAAGTCCTGCCTTACTCACTCTCCCTGGCTTGGTACAGGTGGGGCTTAGAGTCCTCACTAGCCAGTGCGTGTATTGCAGTGACAAGTGCAGTTGTGGGCTGAGCTCAGATCTGAAGCCAAAAGAGCTGGGTTTGAGTCCTGCTTTCATCATTAGCTATGTGGCCTTGGGTAAGTCCCTTTTCTCTCTGAGCTGTCTGCTCAGTAAAATATGGTAAAACATTTATGGTTATGTTAATCATTATATGTATCCAGCTCTGTATCTCTAGATAGCATTGTTCACATGCTGTATGTACCCCACCCTGCCAGCTTCTGGGGGGCATAGGTGCTGGGAGTAGTGAGTAGGGAGGGATGCACGTTGGTGGGGTTGGCTGATTTGCCCTCCATGTTAATAGACTCAGGGAATAATCCCGAAATACCATGCTGTTTCTCCCAGTATCTCATGATCACTATGGTTATTGATTTTGGTGCTGTTCTTGGTGAAGGCTGGACCTAGCTGATTGGCTCCTGGCATGTAGAATACATTCTTCTTAAAAAAATTTTTTTTAATGTTTATTTATTTTGGAGACAGAGAGGCAGAGCGTGAGTGGGGAAGGGGCAGAGAAAGAGGGAGACACAGAATCTGAAACAGGCTCCAGGCTCTGAGCTGTCAGCACAGAACCCTACGTGAGGCTCGAACCCATGAACGGCGAGATCATGACCTGAGCTAAAATCGGATGCTCAACCAACTGAGCCACCCAGGCGCCCCTAGAATACATTCTTTTAATCCTTATTCATTCAACAGATACTTATTGAGGGTCTCCTGTGTGCCATATGTATTCAAGGGGCTGGGGATGATACAGCTCTACACAAAATTGATCAAGTCCTTGCCCTCAAACAACTTATAATCCTGTGGGGGAAAGGAAAGAGACCAGAGGCAAAGAAACACAAAAGTATGTAATACAATATAAGGTAGTGACAATTTCTCTGAAGACAATGAAGAAGGGTAAAAGGTTAGTTAGTGAGGGGTGAGACTGTGTGTATATGTTTGATGTGTGTGTGTGTGTGTGTGTGTGTGTGTGTGTGTGTGTGCCTGTGTGAGTATGTGTGGGACAAGGGGACAACCTCCCTGAGAAGGAGATCTGAATTAGAAGAGTGAACTATGTGGTTATCAGAAGGAAGAGTTAAGTTCCTATGTTCTTGGGAAATGTTTGGTTGATGTTAAATAAATAATTATTCATGGATCTTGGGCCAAGTCTGTTCAAACTCCACTTTCCCTTCCCATGGACCCCCAAGTCCAAATGGCTCCAAAAGGGCCTTTCCAGCATGAACCTCACTCTCTCCTTCATCTGAGTGTCTCACTGCCTCCTACGCATCAAGTCATTCTCGTCACTCTGCTTTGGCCTGGCCTGTGAGGGTCTCTTTGCCATGACTGCTCCATGAAGTCTTCTCTCATGACTTCTTGGGTCTCTCCTTTCTGGGCATTTGTATTCTACTTAAAGCCTACACCTCTTCGTTTGCACATACTTTGTTTCATTCATGTTTTTTGTCTTTGCCTCTTCAACTGCAGCTCAGTAGTTTGGAAGTGAGCTGTCTTAAACTTCTTCTGGATCCCCTGTGGGATCTCTTGGTGGAGACTGGACCTTCTGCCATGTGAAGTCCATGGCAGGTGCTCAATAACCTTTGGATATCGATTAATTGAAAAATTATTTTCTCCCTGGATAGAAGGGATTGGAGGTAAGCCGGGTGTGATAAGTTGCAAACGATGGCACAAATTCCTCCCATCAGGATGTGATGCCCATTTCCTCAGCCCCTGAATCTAAGCTTGTCTGGTGAGGTATTTCGATGAATAGAATGTGGTGGAAATAAAGTTGTACAAGTTCTGGGTCTAGAAGCCTTGTAGCTTTTGATCTTGGGCTGGAAATGCTTCCAGCACTGAACATGCCAAGGCTAGCCTGGCAGAGGGCAAGAGGCCACATGAAGAGGGGTCTTGGCCATCCCAGCTGTGGCCCCAGATATGAGAGTAAGCCTAGCCAAGAACAGCTGAGCCTGGTTCAGCCCAGAAAGATCACCCAGCTGAGCTGGGCCCAAATTGTCCATCCACACAATTAGGAACTAAATGACATGGTGGTTGTTTTAAGCCACGGAGTTTGGGGTGGTTTGCTCTGTAGCACTGAATAACCAATATATTCTGAGACCACTCTGGTAGCAAGGCAGAGTGGTTCTAGAAACAATGCCTTGCAGTCATATAATACATTCATTATGTACTTAAAGCCTTTTTCTTGTTCATCACTTCATTGAATTCTTAGAGAACCTTTTTGAGGAGATAGGCATTTGTCACTGTACCTACTTTACAGATTAGGAAAGCAAGACCTAAGAGAGGTTGCCTCAGACATGCTATCTGGAAGAGCATGGAGGGCTAGTGCTCAGCCTGCTGTCATTCAGAAGTCCCAGGACGCATGGTGGCCTTCCCTGTTGAGGGTGGGTTAACCCTGGGGGCAACAGCCTGAGGTAGACAAAGAAAGCTGAGACCTGAGGGCCGCACTCTGAGGCTGTCTGTTCTAATGAGCCTGGCTACCCCAGGCTCCTCTGACCTCCAAGTAGGCAGGTTGTATAATGAGAAACTCATAATGAGGCTTAGCAAGTCCTTGTTTTTTCCAGAGTTGCTATGAGCCTCTGCTTTGCTGCTGGATTAGGCTGCTTGTGAGGGTTTCTAATTCGGGGTCTTAATTTTTGTAAAGCGTGAATTACAAGAAGTCAGAAGAATGATGCAAAGAGCATTTAATAATGCACATTCACAAAAGAAGTGGTGTAACTACATTAATTAGGCAAGTCTTGCGTAAAGATGCAATGTAATTATATATTTGAGACAGTTAATTAGGGAGCTACTTGGAAATTTCAGTGAATATTAAGGTAATTATACATAAATACTATAACCATTAAGACTGCACCCATAATGAAAGCAATAACTAATTACATAAATAACAGCATACTTATGTTTTTACATTACCAACACCTAACAATGCTTCCTCTTCCCCGCCTCCCTTCACCATGCAAATGACAAATCTTCCATTTTTAATTCAGATATTCTTGCAAATGGTTGGAAACAATGACCTTTCTTTTTCTTTCCTCTATTTTGACAAATCTGGGCCCGCTGTGGGAGCTTTCAGGGACTGGACGGAAGTGTGGGATGTGAGGGTTGGTCAGTACTGACTGACTCCACCTGAGTGGTTGTGGGCAGGAATAAACCATGGTCAAACGGTGCAGTGGCTGGAAAGGGGCAAGTCAGGACCATGGACAGAGTCAAGGTGTGCGCTTGGAAGACCTGGCCAGCCCTGTCCATCATCAGTCGCACCACCTCAGAGAAGTCACTTTGTGTCTCTGAGCCTCAATTTCATCATTTTATACCAAATGGGGATGATAGTAATCCCTGCCTCCCAGGGCTATAATGGAGACCAAACATAAAACTGTTAAATGCTATCTTGTATAACTGGTAGAAGTTTGCCTTTAAGGCTCCCGATCATTGATCTCTGTGCCTTTTGTTTCTCCAGCGTATCCCCTTCATCTTCAGGGCTGTCAGATACCCATCAAGCTGCCTATACTACCCTCCCAATTAAGAACTGCTTTTGTGAAAAGATCTGGAACTCATTCACACTCAAGTGTGACTGACTGATGACTTAAAGTGCTGAGAGGGACTGGGAGTGTATTTGTATTTTTAACAGGAAGCAAAATCTCCCTGAAAACCACTGACCTACTGTTTTGTAGAATTCCCAGTCAACAGTAGTTAATGAAATGTTTGGGTAGGAGCATTTCTGGAGAGTCCTGATATCTCACCATCTGGGCATTTGCTATACCACATGGGAAGGGCCACATAGAGTGGTAGGTAAGATCAGACTGAGAAGTCTGAGATATCTGGGTTAACATCTTGGCTCTACCACTAGAAAACTACTTAGCTCCTCTGATAATAATACAAATACTAGCATTTATTGGCCAGTTATTGTTTTTAAGGTAATGTTTTACATGTATTAATTAACTTAATTTTCATAGCCATCCCACTAGGTATATCCCATTATTGATCTCACCTTGTAGGTGAGAAAAGCGAGGCACGGAGATGTTAAGTAACTTGTCCAAGGTGACATAGATATTAAGTGGAGGAACCTGGACTTGAATCTCAACACTTGGTTCTATAGCCTGAGTTCTTTTCTCTATGATATACATTTTCTCTTCAGATGCAAGATGATGCCAACTGTATCTACTGCATGGAGCTGTTGTTAAGGGTTACATGAAATAGCACAAGGTAGTGTGATTAGGTCAGTGCAAGTACACTGTAAATATTGTATCCTATTAAAGTTTGCCTCTTAGCCTAAATGTCAGCAAATACATATTTCTCTGTTTTTTTGTTTTTTTAATTAATTTTTTTATGTTTATTTATTTTTTTTTTGAGAGAGAGAGACAGAACATGAGTGGGGGGAGGGACAGAGAGAGAGGGAGACACAGAATCCAAAGCAGGCTCCAGGCTCCGAGCTGTCAACACAGAGCCCAGCACGGGGCTTGAAACCACAAACCATGAGATCATGACCTGAACTGAAGTTGGACGCTTAACCCACTGAGCCACCCAGGTGCCCCTATTTCTCTGTTTGGCCCTTCTCTTGGCAAGTCATAGTTTCTCCAATGCTCCTCATTTCCCACTGTCTTTCGTTATTTGCCACTCAGTCAATTTCTCATCAGGTGGTCTTTTCTGCTGTGTGGGGTGTGGATGTGAGGGATGAGTCTGATTTCACCTGACCCACTGGAAGAATGTTGCCTGTTCAAAGAGTCCAAAAGGGAAGCCACACACTTGATCTGACGTTGCTTCCACTACCAAAAGTCTGACTGGTTCCATCCCTACCTGTTGGGTTCTGCTGATTACTTGGAAATCACACGTCACTTTTTACTGGAGAAGTGTTATACTCTCACTTATTGACCAGATTTAGGTATGAATTGCTTTTAACTTTTTAAGAAAATCAAATCTTCCTTTTTGGGAGTGATAAGCACTCCCAAAGTATTTAGTACATAGAGACTTGTTCTTTAAAGGAACATGAATCATATGTCTGGAATGGGTGAGGCTCTTTAGTGAAGCTCTTGGTACCTCAGAGTGAAGGCTTTCTTACCGTGGCATATGTTGGGGATCAGCCTATCTCCATGCTCCCACCCATGCACCCTAATATAAAGCCAGTCAATTGCAAGCCTTCCCATATATTCACAGCTTATAGTCAGTCTTTTCATCCAGGGGAGAGGCATATTGGGAAGAACTTACACAATATCAAGAAAAGTTTTATTATCTACTTATATTAATCAACCTTTTATTTACAAGCATAAATGAATCCTTTATTCATAATAGACACTAGATTATCTCTAGACATTCAGGACAAAAAATGCAAAGCACAAACCAGTAAAGCCAACTGATAGAGTTAACCCCAGAGAAAACAGAAATACTCTAGAAACAGAAGGGGACTTAAATTATTTTTAAAAAAATTTTTAATGTTTATTTTTGACAGAGAGAGAGAGAGAGAGAGAGATAGAGAGAGAGAGAGCATGAGCGGGGGAGGGGCAGAGAGACAGGGAGACACAGAATCAGAAGCAGGCTGCAGGCTCTGAGCTGTCAGCACAGAGCCTGACGCAGGGCTCGAACTCACAGACTGTGAGATCATGACATGAGCTGAAGTCGGATGCTCAACTGACTGAGCCACCCAGGTGCCCCCTTAAATTATTTTTAGTTACTATCCTTAGAAGGATCCAAGATACTGTTGCATTTATAAAATAACTACTGCTGTAAAAAATAGAAACCAAAAACCAAGAAATAATTTTTTGGAATTAAAAATTGTGAATACTGAAATAAGCATTTCAATAAAAGTTCTAGAAGATAATACTGAAAAATCTCTCTGCTTGTGGTGCAAAAGACAAGAACATGAGAGATACAAATGAAAAGTTTAGAGATAAGAAAGATCAAACAGAGATATAGTCCCATACAATAAAAGTTCCAGAGAGAGACAACAGATAAATGAAGAAAGGGAAATAATCAAATATCCCAAAGTGCAGGAAAGGTGACCTTTTTTATTACTTTAAAAGAGCCTGTTAGCTGTCAACAAATGAATAAAAAAATACCCATACCTAGGTATTTGCTCATCAAATTTCAGAACATAAGAATAAAGAGAAGATCCTAAAAGTTTCTGAAGGGAAGGTTATCAATTAAAGAAAGAGAATCAGATTTCTATTTGATTCTCATTGGCCTCACTGGTTGCTAGAAGAGAATGGAACAACACCCTTCAATCTCTAAGGGAAAATGGTTTTGAACCTAGATTTATATACCCAGACAAACTATCATTCAAATGTGAGGTCTAAGGACATTTTTAAGAGATGGAAGGACTCAGAAATTTTAATCTCACTTACGGCTTTTCCATACAAAGCACAACAAAAACATAAAATCTGAGCATGTAGACCAACAACATAAGAAAATAATTGAAGAAGGAGGAAAACACAGGCTCCAATATTCAGAGTATTAAGAAGAAATCCCAGTTTAACAGCTATACAGCAGACCAAAAACCAATCAGATCAAATTAGACAGGATGTTAGATAACTCCAAGAAGAAGATTTTTAAGAAAAAATGGATTCCATTCAGTAAATACCATGATCATGGGCTCTCGGTATCTTATGGATATCATTTTTAAAATGTGTACTTCCTTTCATTATAAAAAATTTTTTTAGGAATTTCAGGAAAAACAACACTGACATGTTATTATCACCCAAAGGCCATAGTTTACATTAGGGTTTTTTTCTTGGTGTTCAGTCTATGGGTTTTGACAAATGTTTAATGACATGTATCCACCATTATAACATACAGAAGAGTTTCACTGTCCAGCTGTTCATCCCTCCTTCCCTGAAAACCACTGATCTTTTTACCGTCTCCACAGTTTTTCCTTTTCCAGAATATCACATAGCTGAAATCAGACGTTATGTAGCCTTTTCAGATTGACTTTTTTCACTTAGTAATACACTTTGAAATTTCCTCCATGTCCTTGCATGGCTTAATAGCTTATTTCTTTTTAGCGTTGAATAATAGTCCATTGTATGGATGTACCACAGTTTATTTATCCATTCATCCACTGAAGGACATCTTGGCAGCTTCCAAGTTTTGGCAGTTGTGAATAAAGCTGTCGTAAACATATATGTGTAGGTTTTTGTGTTGGCATAGTTTTCAGCTCCTTTTTTTTTTAGGTTTATTTATTTATTTTTGAGAGAGAGAGGGGGGGAGAGAGAGAGAGAGAGAGAGAGAGAGAGAGAAAGCAGAGAGACGTGCAAGAGAGAATCCCAAGCAATTTCCACACTGTTAGTGCAGAGCCTAAAGTGGGGCTCAAACTCATGAACTGTGAGATCATGACCTGAGCCCAAATCAAGAGTCAGCTACTTAACCAACTGACCCAACTGAGCCACCCAGGTACCCCTCTTTTTTTTTTAAAGTAGGCTCCATACCCAACATGGGGCTTGAACTCACGACCCTGAGATCAGAAGTGGTATGCTGTACCAGTTGAACCAACCAGGCACCCCAGTTTTCAACTCTTTTGAGTAAGCACCAAGGAATATGATTGCTGGAGCATATGGTACGAGTATGTTTAATTATGTGAGAAACTGTCAAATTGTCTTCCAAAGTGGCTGTACCATTTGCTTTCCTATCAGCAGTGAAGGCATTCCTGTTGCCCCATATCTTTTCCAAAATTTGGTGTTGTCAGTGTTTTGGATTTTAGCCATTCTAATAGGTATATAATGCTATCTCTTTTGCTATTTTAATTTACAATTGCAATTCCTGGATGACATGAGGTGATCTTTCCTATGCTTGTTTGCCATCTGTATATCTTCCTTAGTGAAATGCCTGCTAAGATCTTTGGCCCATTTTTAAATTGGATTGTTTGTTTTCTTACTGTTGAGTTTTAAGAGTTCTTTGTGTATTTTTTGATAACAGTCTGTCTTCAGATATATCTTTTGGAAGTGTTTTCCCCCAGCTTGTTGCTTGTCTTCTTATTGTTTTGATAGATTTGGTTTTATTGTTTTTTTCCTGCTTTGGTCATTTGGTCTTGCCTGTTACTATACCAAGTAATTTTTATTGAATTATAGATGTAAAATAAAAACTGTATTCTGAGGCTCTGAGTGATGTTTTCTTCTGGAGATGGCAAGCATTGCACCTGAATCCAGACAAGGATTAAATTTACTTGAAGCTGGGCTTCAGTCTTGGTAAAGACTTGATTTGCCTTTACTTCTAGGGAATTGTCCTTTTAGGGAATGACTGGGATATTTTCGAGGCCCACTCTACAGTGATGGATCCTAAGCTCCAGTTTTCATTCTTCTGGTTATGTGAGATTTTCTAGAATTCTGCTTAGCTCTCAGACAAATGCCTTGAGGCTAAAAACTACATGGATAGCTGACTTTCTTCTGTACTTCTCTTTGATATCTTGGCTCTCCACAGTCTTCCTATCTTGGCAGCTTTCCAGTGCCTTTAATTTTTTTTTTCTTTTAATAAATGTTTTATTGTGGAATAATTTTAGGTTTACAATAAAGTTGCAAAAATAGTATAGAAAGTTTCCATGTATCTTTTACCCAGCTGCCTCTAGTGTAACATTTTACATGAACACGGTATACTTGCCCAAACTAGGGAACAAACATTGGTACATTACTGTTAACGAAACTTCAGACTTTATTCTAATTTTGCCAATTTTTCTATTAATGTCTTTAAAAAAAATTACTGGATCTAATCTAGAATATTACATTTCATTTAGCAAGTACATTTTTAAAATCCAAATTTTTAGTTATTCCTGGCGGGTGGGGGGTGGGTGCTGATCTGTTATAAGCCTATATGCCATAAGCAGATGCAGAACTCCTATTTGTTGGTTTTTGTTTTTTTTTATTTTTTATTTTTTATTTTAATTTTTTAAATGTTTATTTATTTATTTAGTGGGGGCAGAGAGAGAAGGAGAGGGAGAGAATACCAAGCAGGCTCGATGCTGTCAGTGCACAGCCTGATTGGGGAGCTCAATCCCATGAACTATGAAATCATGACGTAAGCTAAAATCAAGAGTTGGAGGCTTAACCAACTGAGCCACTCAGGTGCTCAGGTTTTTCATTTTTTAAATAATTAATCTGTAGATAAGGCACAGAAGACTTAATATTGGATATTCAGCATTATAAAAGATAACCGACTGAGCAATGAAAAAATACAATCCATAAAACTCTGGGAAGAGTTATGATGGGGGGGGTAGTATTAGAGAGTTAAATGTTCTCAGTTTTGATAGAGTCAGTTGATACTATCAAGGTAATAAATCATGATACAGAAGTGTAAGAATTATGATGAAAATGATTAGAAAAACAAAATAGAAAGACTTGGTTATCTCTGAGTGATGGAACAGAAGGTTGTGAAGGTACAAGATTTTCCTTCTCTTTTATTCAAGCAGATTTGCTTAAATATTTTTTAATCATATGAAGTAGAATTTACATGTACTGACAGAGTATAATGCCGGTTATACAGTTTCCAAGGGGAAAAAACAATGGACAATACAGTATGAATGAATGATACTTTTTACGTGAAAACCCTTTGTGCCTACATATACATATAGTATGATTTTACACACATATATGTGGTCTTGTGCTTCTGTAATTCTCATGAGAAGAACATGTCCAGGTTAGCCTGCTGGTCACCAGAGAAGGAGGAGAGGCACACGGGGCAGAACTGACCTACCAACTTCTTATAGGAAATTTGGTCTGAATCTAAATTACCCAGTCCTCTATTACCAGTAGTGGAAGTCAAGAGTGACAAATACGCTCATTATAAATGTCTCATAACTAACAATAAATACAAAGAAAGAAATAATATCTTCAAGTGCTGAATGAAAAGATGCATTAACCCAGATTCTGTAACCGAAAAAAAAAAAAACCCTAATATTTAAGATTCAAGATGATACACAGACCATTTCACACATACAGAAACCAAGAGAACTGGTTCCCCAAGACCTTTCCAGATAAATTAATAAAGGGTGTCCTTCAAAAGAAGAAAAGTGATCCCAGAGAGCAAAAGTTGGATGCAAAAAACAGGGGTGAAAAATGAAATTAATATCTATTGGTGATAAGATTAATTACTGTAGAAACTGGTTTTCTCCATTTAACTACAAGTGCCATCAGAGAAATTAATGTTATTTTTCTCAGGAGGTAAACAGTTCTTGCTTTATTTTGGAGGAGATTTGGGACACGGAACAACTTGAGAAGTAGGAGGCAGTATAGTTATGTGTGTGTGTTCAATTGTAAGGGTAATTAGGATAATAGATCAAAGTTTAGCTTCCAAAAATCAGCAGGATGTTCTGTGAGAAATAATAAATTCCCATATTGTTTGAGGCAATTGGAATTGGTATTTCTGCAGCTTGCAGCAGAAAACAGTATGGAGATTCCTCCAAAAGTTAAAAATAGAACTACCCTATGCCCCAGCAATTGCACTACTAGGTATTTATCCAAGGAATACAGGGATGCTGTTTCGAAGGGACACATGCACCCCAATGTTTATAGCAGCACTATCAATAATAGCCAAGTATGGAAAGAGCCCAAATGTCCATCAACAGACGAATGGATAAAGAAGTGGTATATATATACAATGGAGTGTGACTCGGCAATCAAAAGGAATGAAATCTGGCCATTTGCAACTATGTGGATGGAACTAGAGGGTATTATGCTAAGCAAAATTAGTCCGAGAAAGACGAAAATCATATGACTTCACTCATATGAGGACTTTAAGAGACAAAACAGATGAACATAAGGGAAGGGGAGCAAAAATAATATAAAAACAGGAAGGGAGACAAAACATAAGAGACTCTTAAGTATAGAGAACAAACAGGGTTGCTGGAAGGATTGGAGGAGAGGGGATGGGCTAAATGGGTAAGGAGCATTAAGGAATCTACTCCTGAAATCATTGTTCCACTGTATGCTAACTAACTTGGATGTAAATTTAAACAAACAAACAAACAAACAAACAATAAATAAATAAATAAAACCAACCCCCCCCCAAAAAAAAAAAACCCCACAAACAAACAAAAAGGAAGTATTCCTAACTGATGTGGCAAGAACCAGCTATAGCCCTTCCGAGCTGTGCCATAGTTGTGAGTAGGATGGAAAAGCTGAAGCTTGCTTCTCCCTCTTCTCCATGTAAAGAGAAATCCCATCAGGCAGGCTTGTGAAAGGATGAAGCGAGATAATGTCTTTAAAGCAGTTAGCATAGTGTCTGGCACACAGTAAGTGTTTAATAAGTGCTCGTTGAATTGAATGAGTGAGTGAATGGGTGGGCGACTGAATTTGTTGAAGAGCTGCAAGAAAGCCTAGACTTAACACCACCCCACACTGGTGTCCATTTCTGGGATTCTCTTTTTCAAATGAGCATTGAAGATTTCTTTGTCTTTCTTTGGCAACCATCCTGTTCCGCCTGTTCCTTTCCTCTAACACATTCTCCATTGGTTTAGAAAAGGCTAAGTTTTAACGTTATTATTATTTATACATTTTTATTCACCAGAGGCAAGTCTTGTGGTTGTTTTCTTCCCTTATTTTCCTCCTAGTCCCCTGCTTATACCCTGTGTGTTTGACCTGTAGGAGGGTCACCTATGACCCCCGGGATGATCCAGGGCAGCAAAGTGTGGTAACATGGAGTTAGGCTATATGGTACTTGCATTGTCAAGATGCTTCTAGAACAAGGCTGCTTTTCCCACCCAAGGCTCGCTCTCCAGGCTCTTGGACACTTTGCTGGATTGCAATCATTGCATCAGGTAGAACAGACAGCCTGAAGTCAAATCCAAAGTTTCATCAGATCCTGTGGAGGATCACAGATTGGCAAGTAGGTCCTGAAGATAGGAGGCGGGGGGGGGGGGGGGTTCCAGGTGATTCACAGCCATTTCTTGTTTGAACCCAAATTTGTAAAACTGAAAACCTTCCAAACATGAAAGCACAGACCACATGGGAAACAAAACAGTATTGTACTTCAGTATTTCAACAATAAAATTGGAAGACAGGCCCCCAGTCCTTTACAGTAAAGTTGTTTAGAGTTGGCTGTGCGACTGGACCTGGCGGGGATGGTCAAGCTCGACAGGGCCATAAGCCTCTGATAAAACGTGGTATTATTCACATTTCTGTTCCTAGAGACAGAGACTCTCATCATGGGAAATATAAACATTTATGTTGATTGCTGGACTGTTTTCATATTGAAGGCTGTGACTCTATACCCCGCCCTTCCCCAAATCCTCACCCAACTGCTGCCTGACCTCTGAGTGGTCTTAGTGCTCTCATAGATTCCAGGGATTTGAGAACTGGGCAACTTGTGAGATGTGGAGTTAGACCCCCAGAAAAATTATGGGAAGGCATGTTCCTTCATTCTGCCTGGCTAAAACCTTGATTCCGAAGTCTGTTCCCTTGCAGTGAGCTTGGGGATGGCATTATGACTCAGAAAGTTTTTCTCTTTTGCTTGGTTTCTGTCTCTCTCTCTTTCTCCCTCTCTCCCTCCCTCTCTCTCTCTCCTTGTCCCCCTCCCCACCCCCTCTCTCCCTTCCCCTGATTAAAGCCCCACATCTCTAAGATCACATGTGGATAGAAAGCAAATCAGAGACCAGTCTTAGAGCTTTGCAATCAGAACTGACCTTGTTGTTTCTTTTCATCATATGCATGTGCAGCTAGATGGTATTGTGATATTTTGATCCAGGTACAAATAGAACATTCTCTTTTATCAGCAAAAGAGCAGGTAAGGGTCCTCGTAAATAGGACAGATGCTTCTGGGGCAGATGTGGCTGTGTGTGTGTGTGTGTGTGTGTGTGTGTGTGTGAGAGAGAGAGAGAGAGAGAGAGAGAGAGAGAGCGCATTGCCTCTGAGAGTTAGAAATCAGATTTCCTAAAAGTAGACACCTGGAAAACCCTGTACCATATTGGCTATTGCTTCTTAAGAATGACATAATGGAGCTGGAGAAGGTCCAGGAAAGGACAGCTGAATTAATTAAAGAGTTAGAATGGGTTTTAAAAACACCTTTATTTTCAGATTGTAAAAGTAATACGTATTCATTATAGAAAATCTGGAAGATATTCAAGGCAAAAAGAAAATAGAATTACGTATTACCCTACCACCCAGGAGTAACAGTGTTTAACATTTTGTTGTACTTCCTTTCTGTCTTTTTTCTATGAACAAACATACATATAATAACATTGGTACATGTTATTCTATGTTATTATTGGCACATGTTTTATACATATATAAAATTTTGTATCCTATTTGATACATATTTTGTATCTTATTTGGTATGTTTCTTTGAAATTAAATAGTTTCTGAAACATTCTCATGGCTGTATAATATAGCCAGTGGTGGGTCTACAAAATTGTCTTTGGCTACTCCTATATTATTTAGATTTGGTTTATTTTTAGATTATATTAATACATTAATTACATATTTACTTTTATAATGAGCACTGCAGTGAAAGGTTTTCCGCTCAAACTTTCATGGGCATCTCTGATTATTTCCTTAGAATCAGTTCTTAGAAGTAGAATTACGGGGCCAAGAGTTTTGAACATTTTTAAGGTTTTTGTCAGACTGTAGTAGAGACATGAGATGAATTCAGGTGTTGAGAGCTTGTCAGCATGAAAAGTTAAATGCCAGCTGGAGGCATGGATAAAGTCCTTAGTACAAAAGGTTTCATTTGGTCAAGTAGAGTTTTGCTGACAAATCCTGAAATATTGCAAATATGAAACGATTTTTGGAATTCAGTGAGGGTAGCTTCGGAGCCAATGGAAAGAAGGCATGATTTCCCTGGCAGAGTAGAATCTGTGTAATTCTTTGTGTTGGAAAATGGAAACCGGAAGAGAGTACAAACTCCGTAAGAAGATACAGACTCCAATTTATATGACGGGGGTGGTAATGCTAGGGTTTTCGGGTGGGTTTGTGATTTTGAGGTAGTACCATCCAGAGCCGAGAATTGAATGGCACAGCCCTGAGACAACGGCCGCGAATGTATGTTTTGACTACACGGCACAATGCTGGGCTAAGGGGTCACAGGAACTCTGTAGCCTTGAAACCTAGAAACTGTGACAAAGGGCTCTTCTAAACTGCCAGAAATGGCTTCTAGAATGCTGAGGATGGAAGCAGGGATTGGTCTTTGGGAAAGACTAGTATTTCTCTTTTTGCGGGGGAAAGGGTCACTTCTGTGAGTGCTCTCAAGTCATGTAGATGTGATTCAAGTATCTACCCTACATTCCTAAAGAGAAGCGATTGTAATATAGATATATTAGCATGTTAAGCATTCTATTTACTGAATGAAATCCCAGGCTGGGGCCAATGGGAGGGCATTCAAGGGATTTTTTTTTTTTTTTTTTTTTTTTTTTTTTTTAGCGTGAGGATATTGGTGGTTTTCTCCTGTGGACTGGGAGATAGAGTTTTTGGGGAAAAAGGTGTAGAGGAAAGAAGCATGTCAAGAATCAGCTCCGCATTTGTTGAGATTATTTCAGCATCAATTTCCTTTCTCTCTCCCCACCTCCTCCTCCCTCCCTCCCTCCATCACTCTGTCCTTCTTTCCTCCTTCTCTTCCCTCCCTCCCTCCTTCTCCCTCCCTCGCTCCCTCCCTGCCTCCCCCTTTCTCCCTTTCTTTATTTTCTCTCCCTTTCCTCCCTTCCTTCCTTGTTTCCTTCCTTGTTTCCTTCCTTCCTTCCTTCCTTCCTTCCTTCCTTCCTTTCTTCCTTCCTTCCTTCCTTTTCCTTCCTTCCTTTCTTTCTTTTTACTGCAGGTGCAGGAAGAATTTTCAGTGTAATGAACAATGGGTGGAAGGCGACGCATCACAGAACATGTGTAGAAATGGTACAAATGAATTTAGGTTTTCTTTAACATTCTCTTCTGTATTCCGAGATAAGAAAACTATTTTATTATTATTATTATTATTATTTTAATGTTTATTTATTTTGAGAGAGAGAGAGGGCGAGTACAGGAGGAGGGGAGGGCAGAGTGTGAGCAAGCGAGCAAGCGAGAGATAGAGAGAGAGAGAGAGAGAGAGAGAATCCCAAGCAGGCTCCGCACTGTCAGCTCAGAGCCCAACGCGAGACTTGATCTCACAAACCATGAGATCATGACCTGAGCCAAAACCAAGAGTCGGATGCTCAACCAACTGAGCCACCCAAGCACCTCAAGGAAACTATTTTAAAAGTGGAATAATATAAAAGCTACAGAGTAGGCAATCAGTACAAATTTTTAATTGAAATATGCAAATGAAGACGAATTACATATGTTCACTTTGGAGCTCCTGCGCTCTCTGAATGTTCTATACTGCCGGAGGGAGCGCTGGTGGGAGGACAGCTCTGGGGAGGGAGAGGACAAAATGTTGTGGGAAGCAAGGGGAGGGAAGGCCTTTTCTCTAAAGAAATTAGATGACATAATCACAGAAACCAAAGGAAAGTCATCATCTTATAACCACAGGCTCTTTAAAGGTACTCAGATGTGAGGAGGCTTCTGCAATGCCTGGCTGAGACCCAGAGGTGACTGTTGATCTGAGTTTGGTCCAGTTGGGTGTGACTATCGGGTCTCCCTGTGATTAATATTAATATTAGTCTCTATTGCTTGACAACTCACTACCTTTAGTGCTCATCCTCGCCTCCATTCTTTGGTGTCACTGTCAGTGACAGAAAACCCACCTGGGTTATTAAAGAGACTAAGATAGCAGCAGCAACAATAAGCTAACCCTGGGCTGGCCCCAGTCCTCAAATGGGCATAGGCAGATGCCGCTCTGGATCTCTGGACTTCCGTCTAAGATCAAGACCTATGGTACTGACAAGGTGTGCAAAGCATGGACTATTAGGTCCTTGTGCTATTCATTTTAAAATCAGTCAATACATTTATATTTACTATATATTTACATATATATTTACTATATTTACAAGACCTATGGTACTAACAAGGTGTGCAAAGTAGGTACTCGTGCTTATTTTAAAATCAGTCAATACATTTATTTTTTATTTATTTATTTTTCAATATATGAAATTTATTGTCAAATTGGTTTCCATACAACACCCAGTGCTCATCCCAAAAGGTGCCCTCCTCAATACCTGTCACCCACCCTCCCCTCCCTCCCACCCCCCATCAACCCTCAGTTTGTCCTCAGTTTTTAAGAGTCTCTTATGCTTTGGCTCTCTCCCACTCTAACCTCCTTTTTTTTTTTTTTTTTTTCCTTCCAATACATTTATATTTACTATGCGCCCTTCAGAGTCGGACCCCAGAGCGACTGTCCCAGGGGAAATAGGAGCAATGTGAAGGGCGATCAAAAGGGACAAACTTCCAGTCATAAACTAAATAATTCCTGGGCATGTAACATACAGCATGGCGACTCTAATCTTGTATATGTAAAAATTGCTTAGACAGTAGATCTTAAAAGTTCTCATCGCAAGAAAAAAAACTGTAACTATTTGTAGTGATGGATGTTAACTGGACGTATTGTGATCATTTCAGAAAAAAAAAAAGGGAAAGAAAAAGAGCAGTGTGAAATGAGAAGGCTGTCCTCAGGCACTTACGACACTGTTGGGGCTCCTAGAGTAAAGAATGGTCTCTGTCATACTGTAGAATTTACTTATTTGTTTTGTCTATTATCTGTCTCCAGAGTCTGTTTACGTATTTATTTTGTCTATTATCTGTCTCTCCTGCTCAAATGTAAGTTCACTGGGATAAAGATCCAGTGTTTTGAACAATGCTTGGCATACAGTTGGTGTTCGATATCTACTGAGTATCTGCTGAAGAAATGAACGTTCTCACGTGCTTCTCCAATGGTGCTCGTCCATTCATACGTAAAAAAATACACTTATATCTCACTTCAGGTGCCAGGCACTCCTCCAGCCCTAAACATCAATCCTCTGACTTAGGTACTAATATTCTCATCCCCATTTTACAGACGAGGAAAATGATTCTTCCTACCCAGGAGGTTGGCCTTAAAGGTTCTTTCAGCCCAACTGAATTATTAGCATCTCTCAGTGCTGAGCTCTTATTATTATGAGTCAGGCATGCATATTAACTTTTCATCTTGTAGAAAGCAAGCAATGTTCGGGAGCACGTAGAAAGTAGAGTCCACTATGAGAAAGGGACGGCAGGAAATATTACGGAAATTCAGAGGATAATGCTGCTGCTTCTGTATGTTGTCTTGAGAGACATGGGAAAATGAGATAGAAAGGCATGCTGGGAACAGCAGAAACAAAGATGTGGAAGGCCATCGAAGAAGACCTCTTTTTGGTTGCCACTCAGGGGTCCCTCAGAGCCAGAATCCTGCCTCTTGTGGGCCAACGGCTCTCCTGCCAAGTCTTGGTATGTCTGTCCTTCCAACAGTCTAAGGATGCGGTCTAGCACGTTGGTGAAGAGACCCTTAGCTATTGTTTTCATTCCTCACTTGGGCCCGTTCGTGAACTGCTCTGAGCCTCAGTTCTTTGTCTATAGAATCGAAGCTAATAGGACCTACCTTAATTGCCTGTTGGAAGGATCAAGGGTGGTCATGGATATGAAGCTCTTAGCTTTACCTGGTGCCATGACTGCTCAATAAACTTGCTGCTGTTATCCACCCTAGTTGTCTGAGTGCTGGGAGGTGATAATAGTCACAACCTTCTGCACTCATGTGGGGCTTACGGATTAGAATCCTTTCGTGTGCGTGAACTCATCGAAACCCTACAACTGTTCACCTGAACTGGCCTGGGAAAATCAGCCGTCTCTGCCTTCCCTAACAGATATTTTAATTCTGATGAGTTACTTTGGGCTGAAATGAACAATCCAGGCAAATGAACCCAAAAAGCTGTGGCTGAGGGGGCTGGTGGAGAGGGGTGGGTGGGATGTACAGGTTGGCTTTGCTTTCAGAACCGGCTGGCAGGGCCCCTTCTCACCACACCAGCCCCTCTCGAGGCACAGTACTGGGCACTGGGGTGACTGCTTGGGACCACTGGCTCTAAATAGGGGCCTACAGACTACCACAGGCGTGGGGCAACTGATGGGAGAACCCACGATCTGAGATAGTCATATCTCAGGGAGACTCGGAAGTCAATTTGCTGTGAGAAGCAAGTTGACACAGCGTTTTCCAAAAATCATGCTCTGGAGTAGATTTGCGTAAATGAGTGTATTGTATTTTTTTTTAGAAACCATGAAAGCTTTAATTACCTAAACTCTAATTAAGCTTGTCTCTTGCAGAAAACACCGGATAGCAGCTTATTTTGTACTTGGCTCCACTTTTTTTGTTTTTAAATATTGGGTGATATTCTATATGACTCTCAGTTCAACTCCATGGAAACACTTCAGAGATGTTTGCAATCCAACAAGTATTTCATTGAGCACCTACTAAGTACCAGCAGGGCTTAGGTTTTCAATACAAAGGACCCGAGCTGCCTGGGTCCATTCTTGGCTCTGCCGCTTGCTAGTTGTGTGACCCTGAACACGTTATTTTAACTGTCTTCTGCCTCAGTTTCCTGATTGGTATGATAGGCATTATACCTGGTGCCTCTCTCAAGGTCGTTGTGAGAATTAAGTGAGATAATGCGAGTAAAACATGTAGAGCCGTGTGGGCAGGCGGTGCTCTGTACAGATTGGCTCTTATTACGTGCAGGCTGCCAGGCCAGGAGCTGGGCTAGAGCCTCCAGGGACACTGTCTCTGAGTTCTTAGAGCTTGTAGTCCAGGGGAGAAGCCAGGCCACTAGCAATTAATCAGCAATGAGTGATGCAAGGTATAAAAGGGGCAGGCAAGGTGCTCTGGGTCATAGGCCCCCGCGGATACTCTGGATGTTTTCATTTTCCTGTTTCATTAACGTAGGCCAGCTCGTTAAGCATCACAGGTCTTCAGGGTCGAAAGGAACTTCCAAAGGTCACTTGTCCCCTTCAGTGACCCAGGAAAAACCTTCCTTCAGATGACACCACGATCACATCTGCGTTCTCCTCCTGCTCCATGACGGCAGCACGTTCGTGGACTCAACCCAGACTGGCCTGCGTTCAGGAACTGCCTGTGGATTGAGTCGGAGCCTGTCCCGGGCAGACGTTCTCAGCACTGGTCGTTAGGAATGGAGCGGTTCTCTGCATCCATCGGTGACCCATGCCGTCTTGATTCCTGGACCTGGGCATGGGGCCGTGGCCATTTTCTTTGCCTGTGGCTGTTGGACACTCTGCCTGTGGTCCCCAGGGCTGTGGTGGGCAACAGGACAAGAATGGGCAGAGAGCAGAGGCCACAACCAGGGGCCTCCAGAGTTTCTTAGCCTTTCATCTGTGGAACACCTACTTGGAGACCACCTGGAGTAACTGTTTGAAATGAAGATTTCTTGGTCTCAGACCCAGTGAGCTCCAGAGTACACACACACACACACACACACACACACACACACACACACGTATGCATATATTTAATGTTTATTTCTTGAGGGGGGAGAGAGACAGAGAGAGAGAGAGAGAGAGAGCAAGCAAGTGGGGTAGGGACAGAGAGGCAGAGAGAGAGAGAGAGTCCCAAGCAGGCTGCATACTGTCAGCACAGAGCCCAGCGTGGGGCTCGAACCCACAAACCTTGAGATCACGAGCTGAAGTCAAGAGGTGGACGTTGAACAGACTGAGCCACCCAGGTGCCCCAGAGTACACGTATTTAAATAAGCTTCCCGGATGATTCTTAGGAGGCTGCTGCCCCAAAGCTGAGCCCCTGAGCCTGCTTGGAGCCCTTGTTGGAGACAAATGCGTTTCTCTGCTGGTTCCTGAGTGCTTCACCCCTAATAGGCCTCCCTCCTGCCAGGTTTCTTCAGAGCCCTCAGCCCAGTGTCCAGTCCCACTGGCTTCTAGGGCCCCCCAAATATACCGGGAATTTGGGGTAAGGAAGGAGGAGGAGGATGCTGGAATAACCAGCAAATTGGGGATAAGGGTCTATGGCTCACAGAATCTCAAAATGCCAGAAGTGGAGAACATCTCAGAGCCGGACCAGTCCAGTTTTTAATCCGAGGGTGAAGCCTCACCCCTTTAGCAGCCAGGGGCACATACGCAAGGTCTGACAGCCAGCAGCGGGCTGCGCCAGGGCCAGAAAGGAGACCTCTGGTTCTTGTCCTACTGTCGCGATCCTCCCCCCCCCCCCCCCCAATGAGGGCCACCTCTCGTCTGGCCTATTCAAGTTACGGGGGGCCAAAGAAAGCTCCATTCGCCTACGTCTGCTGTGCGGGTCTTGCCCTCTGCATTACTTCACCAGCAGTCGGGAGGGCCACGCCGAGGTTGGCTGCGTTTGTGGGTAAGAGCACGTTAGGGAGAAGGGCGAGCCGGGCCGGGATCCGGGCCAGGGTCCAGAAACAACCTGGCTGGCTCTCGTGTGTCCCCCGGGACTGCTGGTGAGTGAGCTACTCTGTGGTGGTGCTTAACATTCGTGGTTGTTTTCACTGCTGTTCGGCCGCACAGACGTCCACGCCTAACCGACACAAAGACACCACTCCAGGAGAAAGAGCATTTTCTCTGCTGCCACTGCTGTTACTCTTGCTAAAAAAAAAAAAAAAGAAAGAAAAAAGCTTTCATGAATGCGTCAGTGACAGGACAGGCTTTGGTTGTGAACGGCGGTGGATTGCCCTCTGCAGTGTGTTTGTGCGCATGAGTGCCTGTGTGTGTGTGTGTGTGTGTGTGTGTGTGTGTTTGAGTCTTGCCCAAAGTGACTGACGGATGGTAAATTATTTTAAAAGCTTTTTTCCCCCCTTTTGTGTATCACCTTCACCCCTGGCATGTTATATGCCAAGGTACTAGGCCTGGGTCAGAGAGAGATCATGTTTGAGAACTGGAACGTGTTCATTTGTACACAGCGAGGGGGAGGGGCACAGCCAAGGGGAGGATGGAGACGGGCACCCGGATGTTTGCTCAAGTTTTCTAACGCTCACTGGAAGACGGCGGAGGGGTGGGGGGGGGGGCGGTTTACGCCGCGCTCAGAAAACACTATGGAGGGTTGAAGGAAATTTTGCATTCTTTCTTCAGTAGTCACTCCACAGCTTCCCGATGGCTTCACATCTCCAGCTTAGATGGGCTCAGGCACACTGAGTCCCAGTGAGACTTTAACTTCCTTTTCTAGCACTGCACCTCTCGGAGTGAGAGCTGAAGATGCCCGTTGGTTCAGCACCCTGTCGTCAAGAAAAGAAGACACAAAACCCAGGATAAGCAGCCTCAACCCTGCTTTGAAAGACTTGCAGGCCCGGAAGTGGTTTCATTTTGATTGGTTAGAGCTTTGTCACTTGCAGATGACAGAAACCCATTTCGAACCAGCTTGACTGCAAAGGGAATGCCGTGCGTCTCGCATGCGCGGAAGGAAGGACATTAGGTTAGAATGACAGGACGGTGACTCAACATTGCCCCCTCCATCGCGGGACGTCTATGAAGTCTGCCTGCGTCAGCTGCTCTGGGGCTTGGTCCCTTTCTCGCTGCAACCTGGCTTCCTCTGTGCATTTCGGAAGATGGTGGCCATCAGTGCTGAGTTCACAGCCATATAGCTTTCAAGCCAAGGGATGGAGCAACCCTCACCTCCAGTTTGGAAAATTCTTGGAAGGATTCTGGTAGGTCCTTGTGAGCAGCAGGCTGTGGCGCTCAGATTGGGCCAGCCAGAGCCCTGTGTCCACCCTTCTTCGAGGCTTATAACAGATAGGGTTAAGGGTTGGGTGCTCTCTGTGACTCACAGCCCCACCAGTCTGTACAGGAAGAGGAGGAGGTCGCCCCACGTCACACAAAGATGAACGTTGATGAGAAAAAACCCCAAAGCTACCACAATATGCTGTAGTAGGTTTTGCAAGTAGGAGAGTAACATAAATGGAACCTTCAAGTTCTCCTCCCTGTGGTGGCTGAGGTGATGTGTTATTATCTCCAGTTAAAGACCCAAAGGGGAGCAGGCAATGGCACAAATGATACAATCAATGAATGCGGGGTAAAATACCCACAGCTTTACACTTAGTAAAAAGATCAATACTAATTTCACTCAAAAATGTATATTTCAAGTCATAAGTAAGTACAAGACACTTTGCTAGTCCTGTGTCTGGATCCCAAGATAGGTAGAATGGGTCACATCCTGTGGCAGTCATGATATGTTTGGGAGATTAAAAACGTGGAACAATAGTACCAGGTACTATGTGGTAAACACCAGAGGAAAGGTTCCAAGTCTGCAGGAATGTCAGAGGAAGAAGTGGTTCTCTAATTCCTATTAGAGGTTCAGTGTGTGGTATAGGAGGAATTTCATTTGGCCGCTAGAAAGAGACTTGACCACAGTGGCTTAAACAACATTAGAGGCTTATCTTAAGTAGGCAGCATGCCAGCACCAACAAAATCGTGTAGCAGTCAGTCTTCCTGCGTTTTGCGCTGGTTTCCATCCTCAAGATCACTTGATGGCTGCCAGAGTTCCAGCCATTTCATCTGCATTCCAGGAAGTGGGAGGAAGAGAGGAGAGGGCGAAAGAGACTCTTTTGGTTCAGTCAGCTCCCTTTAAGCAGTTTTTGTGCTTGTCTTATACAACACTTTTGTTTTCATGTTCTTGACCAGAGCTTAGTTACGTGCCTATATTTAACTATGCAGTCTTTTAGTCACCCTGAATAAAATCTATCTTTTGTTACCAAGGAAGAAGGGGAAAATGAAGATCTGCGGCTGATTGGCAATGTCCACCAATCCCAGATGATTTATAGGATATTGGGCTTTTATGCCATTATTTATTAGTATACAATTAAGTCATTTATCTATTTGAGATAATTTATTAAGCACTTTCTGTTTATGTAGCAGGAGCTCTATCCTTGTGGATATAGATGCCATAGAGGTGGAGAGCACAATCCTGGCCTCAAGTAGCTTCTAGTTGAGTCAGGAGGGAGAGAGAAACGCTGGAGTGCGGTTTCTACAGCCCAGCTCTTTGCTGTGTCACTGGGAAGAATGACAGAGTTCGAGAGCCTGAGATCAAACAGTTCACAATGTTAGAGTGCAGGAAAAATAATAATAGCCATGGCGACCATGTTGAGCAAAGATGGCCACGATGCAGTCTCCCATCCCGCATGCCCTTCAATGATACGGCCTTGCCATTCGTCCATTAGGAGGTGGGGTCATTCTAGCCCCAGACACCAGATCTGGGAGTGAGTGAGGCTTCTGACCAGTCCAGCCTCCAGCTGTCATGTTACCCCCAGCCTTTGGGTCTTCCTAAGCTGAGGCCCAGACATCATGGGGCAGAAATAGGCCATCCTTCCCGTGCCTCGTCCAAAGTCTTGCCCACAAACACATGGGCATAATGAGATGCTTATTTCAAGATGCTTAGTTTTGGGGCGATTAGTTCCACAGCAATAGTAACTGGAAAAATGGCTATGGCTTGTATTGTACCAGCCGTACTCTGGGCACTGTTCTAAATGCTTTCACTCACTGACTCTTCCTAGAAACTCTATTAGGCTAAGTGCTGTTATTCTCCGCCTTTTACAGATGAGGAAACTGAGGCACAGAGAAGTTTTATCCAAAGTCACACAGCTAGATGTGATATATCCTAAGCATTCTGGCTCCAGAATCTTCACGTTTTCTTGTCACACTCAACTGCTGTGGGTAGGTGAACATGTGGTCTGAGAACGAGATCGCATAGGTAGTCAAGTCCTGGTGGGTACAGCTGGCTCCATAACATCCTCAGAGCCAGGTTATCACAGCATGGGTCACACCTACCAGCAGCCCCACTTGTGGGACTGACAACTCATTCCCTGAACTTCTAGTCTCTGCAGCCACAGATGGTTTCTCATCTTACTCTTGCCGCCCACTCTGC
The DNA here is from genome assembly GCF_018350155.1 of Leopardus geoffroyi. NCBI lineage: Eukaryota > Metazoa > Chordata > Mammalia > Carnivora > Felidae > Leopardus > Leopardus geoffroyi. The sequence goes on from NC_059338.1 coordinate 39,215,591, forward strand.
CAGCTTGTTAGGTTCTGACACTTGAAAACTTGCTTTTTAAAATTTATTTATTTAAGTAATCTCTACAGCCAACGTGGGGCTCGAACTCAGGACCCTGAGATCAAGGGTCACATGCTCTTCTGACTGAGCAAGCCAGGAACCCCTAAAAACTTTCTTTGTATCCCTTTGGTCGGTTAGGATTCAGTCCAGTTGTGAGTAGTTGAAAAATGTACTAGCATGACTAAATGAGGAAGAAATTAATTTTTCTCACATAACAAGGAGTCCGGAGGTGCTTAGAACATAATCCAGTGCTGGGTACTTACTCAAGGATGTTAACAAGGACCAGCTCCTTCTGTCTTCCAGCTTTACTATCATTAGCGATGCCTTTTGTCTTCATGGCTGCAAGATGGCTGCTGTATCTCCAGGTGTTGTGTCTAGGTTCCAGGCAGAAGGGCCTTGGCAGAGAGGGGAGAAGTGAAGATTACAAAGGGCAAAATTCTTCCTTTTATGGGCTTTGCTCATTCTATGGGAGGCAGGAGGGATGTTCGAGGGGGGCAAATCTCTCCCGGGAGTTCTATCTACATCTTACTGGCCAGAACAATTTCACACTGCCCCCGCTAGCCACAGAGGAGGCCGAAGTTCAATATTTTGCTTTCTGGCTTCTGTAGTAGAGCAAAGCAAAGCATAGGTGGCTCAGAATATGAATGTTTAGTGTGGAGCTCAACAAACTTATTCAGCAAAGGGTAAGATAGTAAATATTTTAGGTTTTATGGGCCATATGGTCTCTGTCACACCCGCTCATCTCTACCATGTAGCGTGAAAGCAACCACATTTATTTATGTGTGGTGGTGTTTCAGTATGACTATGTTTACCAAAACAGGCGATGGGCTGGATTTGGCCCATGGGTCATAGTTGCCAACCCCTGGCTTAGTGATTCAACCTGCAATATTTGCCACTGGGCCCAAATATCCCAGCCAAAATGTTACTCTCACAAATTAGGGCCCAGGCATCCCGGAAAGATGAAGGTGGGGAGTGAATCTCATGAGATGATTTGGTCGCAGGGTTGACTCTGATGGCTGACAGCTTTGTGGAGGGGACACTTCTTCTCTGCATTAGTCACTCCATGTCTCTCCCCAGACCACAGGTCTGGGTCAGCGAGGTGACCAAGGGGCAGCTCTTAGTTACCCCAGCTGTAAATAAAAATCTGAGGGTTGAATGGACACATAGGATTCATTGAACACCATAAATATCTGTTTCCATATTCTTGAGCTCTTTGGTACCCAGAGAATAAACTAACAACAGATGTTTGGGGTGGGGTTAGAGAAAGCTTCTCTAATTTTCTTAGCCTCACAAAATTCACATTTGTATCTGGCTTCACCTTTGCTAGAGTAGAACCAGCATTGAGACAGTATGCGTTATATAATCTCACATCAAACCTTTGTGTTTATCATTAAAAATATGGCAACATCATTGCGGTTATAAACAGAGTTACCAAGGAAACCAGTTTATCATAATTAGCTATTTATTCCCTCTTCTTTTTTTCTCCCTCTCCCTTCCACCTGAGCTTTCTTTGGGCTGAAAGGTATGATAAGCTGCTATCAGCCTGGGCTCAGTGGCTAATTAGGTCCTAATATTGATTCATAGAATTACATTGCTTTTTTCCATAACTGTGCTGTTGTGCATCGTCTGTGCTTATTACAAATAGACACAGTGATGGAACAATTGCTTTGTTATATGTGTTTTAAATAGTCATAATAGCTGTCCCCTAGGGTGGTGGTATATCAAAACCCAACTGACAGAAGATAAAAACTTTTGGTCTATAAAAGACCTGTGGTCCTTTCTCTTGCATTAGGAAATGGTTGTGAACGGAATTGCTTCCTGGATGGGGTTTCCCAGTCCTGCAGGATTTTTCTTGTTTCTTGCCCAGTACAATAGAGAACATTAGCCAGTATCCATATTCCACACTGATACCCTAGAGCAGGGATTGGCAAACTTTTTGTAAAGGACCAGGTAACAAATGTTTCAGGTTTTGCAGGCCATATGCCCTCTGTTGTAACTATGGAACTCTGCCTTTAAAGCAGGAAGGTAGCCATAGGCAATATGTAATGAGTAGGCAAGGCCTTGTTGCAATAAAACTTTATTTACGAAACAAGTAGCAGGCCAGATTTGGCCCAAGGGTTGTAGTTTGCTAACACCTGTCTAGAGCCTTGATCCCGAATGTAGGGAATGAACTTCATTTTTTTTTTTTTTTTTTAATTAACTGTAGTATAGTTAACATACAGTGCTATATTAGTTTCAGGTGGGCAATACAGCGATTCAGCAATTCTGTACATTGCTCATCAAGGTAAGAGTCCTCTTTAATTCCCATCACCTATGTCACCCATCCCCCCCCCCACCTCTCCTCTAGTAACCCTCTGTTTTTTCTTTAGTTCAGTCTGTTTTTTGTCTCTCTTTTCCCCTTTGTTTTGTTTCTTAAATGCCACATAGGAATGATATCATATGGTATTTATCATCCTCTGGCTGAAGTGTTTCACTTAGCATGATACTCTCTACCTCCATCCGTGTTGTTGCAAATGGCAAGATTACATTGTTTTTCATGGCCGAATAGTATTCCACTTTACCCCCACACCCACGCACCCACACCCACACACACTTCTTCTTGTTTATCCATTCATCAGTGAGCACTTAGATGGGTTCTGTGGTTTGGCTATTGTAAATAACGCCACATGCAATAGACACAGGGCTGCATGTATCCCTTTGAGTTAGTGTTTTGTGGGAGTGAAGGTCTTAGAGTGGGAGCAACACCTGGAAAAGATTGGATAAGCCACCAAGGCCCAGTGTGCCCCTCCTCAGCTGTCCTCCAGGTGGCTCTCTCCCTGCTGGTCAATCTGTCATCAAGAGAGAGGTTTCTCATAGTGACCTTGCCCATGGAGGGGTGGACTAGGGATCAAGTGACTTGGGGTCAGTCCTGACTTGGACACTTAAGTGGATGACATTTTATCCTCTGTCATCCACTCTGCTTCCTCCAAAGAGCTGTGAGAGTCAATGGAGACCATGAATGGAAAGGTGAACAGTAAGCCAGTAACTCACGTAACCACATATGGTGTGGCTGTTAAGGTGTTGCTACAGAGCAGGTGCCAGACTTCCAGGAAGGGAATGACCCTTGAGGTTTTAGTCCAGCTATTATCTGGGTCTTGAGCCCACCCTATGCTACCCTCTGGGAAGCTGTCCAGTCTGAGTATTCATTACCCCAGTGGCCAAGTTCATGATCTTCCAAGATAGCCTGCTCCATCTAGAGATAGTGCTGGTTGTTAGAAATTTCTTGCTGATACTGAGCCCAAATCTATCATTCTAGGTCTTCTACCCACTGGCCCTGGTTCTATGACTTAGCATTTTCCATAGCAAGATCAATCTCTTTGTCACTTGACAGCTTTTTGTATAGTTGAAGATAGAAGCCGTGGCCTCCGTCTTCTCCTCATCTGGCTAAACACCGGCAATTCCTTGAACTGTTTCTATATGACATGGTTTTGAATCTTTTAGCTATTTTATTTTATTTTGAATTTAATTTAACTGTTTTTATTTTGAGAGAGAGAGAGAGAGAGGAGAGAGAGAGAGAGAGAGCAAGGTAGGGAGAGGGACAGAGGGAGAAAGGGAGGGAGAGAGATCCCAAGCAGGCTCGAAGCTCAGTGCAGAACCCGACACGAGGCTCAAGTCCACGACCCTGGGATCGTGACCTGAGCTGAAATCAAGAGTTGGATGCTCAACCAACTGAGCCACCCAGGCATCCCCGAATCTTTTCACTATTTAGGTTGCTCCCCTCTGTGCAAGTGCCATTTCCTCCACACTCCTCCTGGGGGCGTGGTATACCCTCACCTGGACACAGTAGTCCATACAGACTCTGACTGGTATGCAGTAGAGTAGGATTATCATCTCCTATGTTCTAGATTTAATACTTCTGTGGACACCGCCTAAAAACGCATGTGACCACATCACAGTGTTGGATTTTATTGAGTTGAAGTTGATCAAGCTCTTTAACTCTTTTTGACACATAGTACTCAGTCATGGCTACCCCGTCCTGACTGGTGCAGAGGAAGGTTTACCTGGATTTCCAATAAATATATGCATATATTTGGGGGGCTGGGTTTGGCTCCTTTGAACAAGGCCAAAGTCCCTTTGAATTGTGATTACACATCTTGTCGATTTGGGTCATCTGACCGAATGAGAACGCTGACTGTAATGTCAACCACACATCTTCACCTAGCCTGCCCGCATTCTGTTGCAGACACAGGCACAGCCTCTAAATCAGTGCTGTTCCATTTGTACTGGTCTGTCAGGAGGTTAAGGAGCTCACTCCAGAATAAAAGCACTGCGTCGAGGAAGTCTAAGCTGAGCTCAACACTGCTTAGTGATAAAGACGCTTTGCAGGCTGCAGACGGACAGTAGTGTCCCGACCACACTTTGGTATGGCTCCAGGCGACACTCTAAGGTCTCGATCAAAACCCTAGAGGCTGGTTTAAGGAGGGTAGATGAGGAGAAACAACACCTTCACAAAAGTAAAAAGGATGGCGATTACATGAAAATTCTCGTTGAGGTTCAGTCTAAGTTAGGGTTCTAATGGAACGCCTCTTCAGTCTGGATTTCCGTGCGGATTCAGTACACATTCGTTGATTTCTTATGCGGGGTGGGGGGGCGGGGAAGCCATTGTGTGAGGCAACAGGGCTGGGGGAATGGCTGCAAATATAAATAAAATACGGGCCAACTGTGGTTCGGGAGCCTTGGGCCAACTGTGGTTCGGGAGCCTTAAATGTTAGCAAATAACACATCGTGGCATCAGGCTGCTCGTGGCCTCCTCCAGCAGCATCATTCTCTCCTTTTACTTTATAACGGAATCTTGCATTTATTCATGGCAGCCGGGTCCTCGGGTGAAAGATCACATATTCCAGCATCTCTTGTAGTTAGACTTGCTCGTGCGATTGCCAGCAATCATCTCGTATCACGGGGCCACCTTAACGATGGGAGTTTTGTGCTCTAGGGATGTTGGAGCAGAACTAGAGGAGGACCTCAGATCTCTGATGACTGTGGAGCTTCCAGCCCTGCCTAACTGTGGGCTTCTTCACGTGAAGGGATAATTCCTTGTGTGTGTTCTAGTTTCCGTTTTCTGCAGCTGAACCTCATCCAAAGTGACAGAGAATTTGATACTTGGAAGGGGGTGGCTCCCAGAAACACAGTCTGAAGTGTGATATTGACTGAGTGGAGGAGGTGGGAAGGCAAATATTTAGAAGTCAGATTTTGCTAACTGGAAAGCTGGTGGCCCTAGTTATACACTGGTAGAGCATTTGAGCCTTTGCCAGCTGCAACTGGGAAAGCCAACCACGAGCTCCTGCTTTAGAGGAAATGGCAGGAAAAATTCAGTGCTGGTTAGCTCTCTCCCTCTTGCCACTTTTTAGCAAAGTCCTGAAAATGAGAGCTAGCCAGTCCGAGGGCAGATAAGGAGAGCAGTACTGCTTGGCGGGAGAGGTGCTCTCTGCCCCGGGTGGAGACGTGTATTGAGAACGTGAAACTTTGTTGCCTTTTATTCTAAAAAGTGAAGGGGGAGTTAGAGTGGCTCCCAAACCAGTGCCTTAGTAGGATATACGGCTGGTGCCCACCCCGCGAAGACAGGAGTGAGGGTACCGTCTTCCACAGTGTGGACTGCCTGCCTCTGAACTCATTTATGTTAGAGAGCGACACTATAAAACAATTATAAAAGCTGCTGGTATTTTGGATGAATGTAATGGAACCCGATCTTAATTGATGCTCAGGGCCCAGGGGCCGATTGTGAAAGTTTTCTTTGGTTATGCCAAGGCCTTGGTCCATCATCCTCTGGGCAGGAGGAGCGGCCCTGACAAGACCTGAGAAGAGTGTGTTTGGGCAGGTAAGGGGCAGGCAACCTCTAAGAGGCTACCTGTTCTGGGGGCACCTGGGCGGCTCAGTTGGTTAAGCGTCCGACTTCGGCTCAGGTCATGATCTCACAGTTCGTGGGTTCGAGCCCTGCGTCGGGCTCTGTGCTGACAGCTCAGAGCCTGGAGCCTGCTTTGGATTCTGTCTCCCTCCCTCTGCCCCTCCTCTGCTTGTGCTCTGTCTGTCTGTCTCTCTCTCAAATATAAATAAACATTAAAAAGATTAAAAAAAAAAAAAAAGAAGGTAACTGTTCCGTACCCTCCCACCTCGCAGCTTGCTGGCTCCTGCCATTCTTCCGTGATGCTTGTATTCCTTGAAGTTTCGAAGGCATTTCAGATATTGGAAATGTCTTCTTAATGAATTTCAAATACTCAGAGTGGGGGATGGGCACAAGAATGCTCCAGCCCCCGACAGCTGCCAAGACCCGGGCCAAGCTCCGGGGAGCGAGGTAGAGAGGCCTAGGAGTGGCAAGGACGCTGACAGGGAATGGAGGAGGAAGGCGCAGAGAAATGTAACCGGGATCATCATTCTGGTAAAGGCCACTGCAGCCTGGGATGCTGGGATCCTGGGACAGGTTTCTCGCTCAAAGCCATTCTCTAAGGCCGATCCTTCGCTGCATCAGTGAGGTGGAATTTGATCCATGTAGACAGCTGATCTGGACATTTTTGGCCTGGATTATTTGTTTGACTGTCTCCACTGATCAAATTAACTGGATAATTGCCAAATCTCTTCTCAGTTGTGCTCCCTCAGGCAGCTGGTGCGGCCAGCAGGATGGGGTGGGCCTCCAAGGACAAGCCAGATGAGAGAATTAGCACATGCTTGCTACCTGGTATACCCAGGGAACCGGCCATTTAAAATCGGGGGTGAGAACTGGGGGCCAGGTTGGAAGCACGTGGGTGATAGATGGGCCTCAGCTCTCCTGGCTTCACAAGCATCATAGGTCAGTGACGCAGCCTGATTTCCCCCACCTAAGCCTCTAGACCAGCACATAAGATAGTGTTCATTAGAACTGGCGAGCCGGGGCACCTGGGTGGCTCAGTCGGTTGAGCTGCTGACTTTGGCTCAGGTCATGATCTTGCAGTTTGTGAGTGCGAGCCCCACATCGGCTGGCTGCTGCTGTCAGCCTGTCAGCACAGAGCCCGCTTGGGATCCTCTGTCCCCCGCTCTCTGCCCCTCTCCCCCTGGCACTGTCCCCCAAATAAACAAATATTAAAAAAAAAAAGAACTAGCAAGACGCCCTAATTCTGTGCCTACCTGCTGCAGTGTGTGTGTTCAGGGTATTAAGGGTCAACCTCTAAGTGTTTGTTGTGCAGGGAGATGCATTTCTTAACCTCTAGGGGCCAAGAAGAGCTTGAAAGAGGCTGCGGAAAAGACAGGGAAAGAGATCTTCTTTCTCTTACCTCGGGGTGGTTGGGATCCCGGGCGGTAGCTTGAACCGGCACACTTGAGTGGTAATCCGATTGTTGTGGGTGTTTCTTGTGTCTTTCACCAGAACACATCTTCTTTAAGAGTGTGATTCTGGGTTGGTTTCCTTAGCACTTAGTACCGTGTCCTGCACATCATCAGTACTCAGTGAAGTGGTTAGTCTGTTGCTTAATTCAATAAGATTTAGTGAGCTCTTATTACACGCTTGTACACTCTGCGGAGCACAAAGTTGGTCAAGCCTGATTTGTGAGGAGCCCCCGATTCATGGAGCGAAAAGTGATCACAGTGCAGTATGGGAAGAGGGATGGTAGTTTTGAACAGAACTGCTTTGGGGTATTAGAATAGTGTTGGAGGCACTCTCACTAAGCCAGAGCCTTGAGGGGGCTGAGGAAACAAGTAAAAAAATGAGAAGAGGGGTGCCTGGGTGGCTCGGTTGGTTAAGCGTCCGACTTCGGCTCAGGTCACGATCTCACAGTTCCTGAGTTCTAGCCCCATGTCTGGCTCTGTGCTGACAGCTCAGAGCCTGGAGCCTGCTTCGGATTCTGTGTCTCCCTCTCTCTCTCTGCCCCTCCGCTTCTCACGCTCTGTCTCTTCCTCTCTCAAAAATAAATAAGCATTAAAAACATTTAAAAAAAAATGAGAAGACCTGCCATTCCTGCGAAACAATCTGCTGGTGCCCAGTGAGGGCTGCCTGCCCTGAAATGGGGCTCCGGCTTCTTGGTTAGCTGGGGTTCATGCTCACTGCCTCTGCTCCTGGCTTGACCTCCTCAGATGAACCTGGGTTTGAGGGAGCAGAATGCTGGCTCCTCCCCCAACTCCTATCCCTGGATGGTCTTTTTTTTTAAATGTTTATTTATTTATTTTTGAAAGAGAGAGAGAGGAGAGAACAAGAGGGAGAAGGGCAGAGAGAAAGGCAGATGGAGAATCCCAAGCAGGCTCCACTCTGTCAGCACAGAGCCCTACACGGGGCTTGAACCCACGGACCGTGAGATCATGACCTGAGCAGAAACCAAGAGTCGGACGCTCAACTGACTGAGCCACCTAGGCATCCCATATCCTTGGATTTTTTTTTAATTTAAAAAAAATCTTTATTTTTGGCGGGGTGGGGGGGGGAACCAGAGAGAGGAGACACAGAATCCACAGCAAGCTCCAGGTTCTGAGCTGTCAGCACAGAACCTGATGTAGGGCTCAAACCCCCGAGAACCCTGAGATCATGACCTGAGCTAAAGTCGGATGCTTAACCGACTGAGCCACCCAGGCGCCCCTGGATGGTCTTAGGAAACATTTTCTAGTAGAGCACTAGACCAGGAGTCAGAAATCTGGGGCTGTCGGTCCAGCTCTGTGATTGGGGGCAGATCACTTTACCTCTTCCTCAGTTTCCACAATCAAAATGAAGTCCTCCCATGGTCTCTGTGTAGCTCCCAGTGTTTCTGTGTAACGGAGAGAGGCAGTGGGGCTAAAAGCCCTTCATAAACTGTTGACCAAGAATAAAGAACAGGCAGGTGGTTGCACCAAATGAACGGTTGGGGTCTCTGCCGGTGGGTGCTGCAGAGAGAAGGGGCGTCTGCCTGTATCCCTGGGCTGGGGCCTTTAGCATGCCTTCAAATAGGGCACCAGGAACTGGATGTCCACAAATGTAGGCCCGGCTTCTGGTCAGATCGTCCAAATGTTTGCCTTTAGATCCATTGAGAAACCACCGAGCAGGTGGGGAGGTGGGTGCAGGAGGCTCCCGGAGGCCTTTGTCAACAGAATCCTCGGTCCCCATGCACATGGTCTGGCCCCGAGGGCCGTACAGCTGCACGTGGCCCAGCCTGGCAAGGGGAGCGGGCTGGGTGTCTGCCCGTCTGTTCGAGCTCTGTTCCATGCGAGTTCCGCAGCAATCGCCCTCAAACCATTTCTGTTGGACTCCCTCTCTCGGGAACTTCTGCTTTGTCATTTAAAATAGTTTGGGAACTTCAGATTTAGCCGAGTTTCAGAGCAGTTTATGTGGTCTGTAGGCGGTTTTGTTTTTAAAATTCATGACAAGTTCCTTGCAACATGTTTTATTATATTTTCACCACCTGTTCTACCTTGGGGTGGTTTTAAAATCTGGGACTATCTATCTGTCTTTTTTTTTTTTTTAAGTTTCCTTATTTGCCATTTATGTGTCTTGCAAACACACACACACACACACACACACGCACGCACATACACACAATGTGAATTTAAATATGGATACATATATACATGGAGATATATATATATATATATATATATATATATATATATATATACTCAGCTCCCCCTGTGGCTTGATTGGCTTTACACTGTGGTTGTAATGTTGAAGGTGTATGTTTTGCCAGGCTAATTATGGAGTTTTAAATGATAAATTTATAAAACAAATAAAAACTTGTAAAACCCTTTGCCAGTGATAAGTGCGATCTCTGTGAACATTAATAGCAGAAAAAATACCCCCAAACACACACAGAAAAACCCACAACATTTAATCCTCCAAGGAAAAAAGCCCTTGAAAGTTTTACAACTTATTCTAGCTTCCATTGAAGGGGAAAAAGAGAAGTAGTGTGCCCATTTTTACAGATGGAAAAACCAAGTCTCAAAAAGGGTAGCTGGAGGCTCAGTTGTAGAAGTGGGGTCTATCCCCAAATGCCCAACATCCATGTAATTATTTATAGTATCTCTCTGTGTCCACCAGGACAAGGGACCAAGACATATTTATAGCACTGTATTCTATTTCTTTTTCTCTAAAAATACAAGTAACATGCATTCAGGTCTAATGATGGTCTCATTTGAACCCCTGGATCCAACCGTGCCTGAAGCCTGGAATTTTAAGTTATGTGACTCAATAAATCATCTTTGGGCTTCTTCTACTAGAAACTAAAGAAAAAAATATAAAAAAATCCCCAAACAAAAGAACAATCCAGAGTTACACTTTTTACATATATGTACTTACATTTGACATAAAAATGTGATGTGAGGTGGGTATTATCATCTCCACTTTTTAATAGACCAAAAAAGCCCAGGTATGCACATAGAATGTTTTACTGCTTATAAAACCAGGTCAACAGATATATAAGATTCAAGACAAACTAAGCTTTTAGACGAAATAAAAAAGCAGTCTACTATATTTTCCATAATATCATTGGGAAATATACATTGGGCTCCCTGACATGGTGTCCTGTCATAACCCTTGCGTTGAGATTTTCAAGAAGGATTTTGTTTGTGGCATTGAGACACTGACCCTCTCTTCATTGCATGGAAACCAAAGCTTCCCAAGGGCAATCAGAGAGCCCTCAATATCCTCTGTAGTCTTCTGCTTTTCTTGTCCCACAGGGAGACGATTTGTAGTATTGCATGACTGGTAATATGGGAAACAAGTGGAGTGATATGTACAAGTTGCATATTTTATGCGAGTGGAATCTGAAGAGTAATATCCTGGAACAAATAAAAAAAGTCGGTGTCTTGGAATGGTTAAGAACACGGACTTTGGTGTCATGCAGACAGACCTAACTTCAGCAAGATATTTCACCTCTTTAAACATCAAGTTCTCCATCTATAAATGAGAGTACTATGATCGGTAGTACGTCTCAACAAATGGTAGCTCTTCCTATGATCTCCCCAAACTCCGATCAAATAAGTCTGGGATGCACTGCATGCTAAAATCTTAATCTTTGAGATTCATGTTCATGAGTATATTGAAGACTTGGAGGAGTCCACCAATAAGGAAACCGATTGCTTTCATTTATCCCAGTGTTTTCAGATCTAACTTAAGCATAAAATACTTCTCTCCTCTCCGATCTTCTTGCAGAACCAGGGGTCCCATGGAACCCACTTTGAGAAACCCCAGGCGTGCGCAACCTACAGTAATTGAGGGGGGATTCGTTAGGCCACCACTAGGGGGTGTGCCAGCCAAGTTTTCTGATGCTCAGTCAGAAAAGAGGGTTTGCTCTCTGCTTCCAAAGAATAAGAAAGAGCTTTTGAAGGACTCACTGGGGAAAAAGAAGAGGCCAAAATGGCCATGGTTTGGGGGAGCAGTAGAAGTAAAAAGAAGTGTGGTCACACCATGTGGAACGATGGAAGTTTTCCTGCCCTTCCTTTTCTGATGTGCAAATGGCTGACCTTTGGCCAATGAATCAGCAGAGACCTGGGAATGGCTGACACGGAAGGAATGACTTGGGGGCCAGGCCAGGGCAGGGGTGGGGAAGGGAGAGGCAGGCCTGCAGTGGAGCATCAGAGGCCTCAGGAGGGGGAGCCTCAAAAAGACCAACACTCTCCAGGATATTGGTTTCTGTATCTGCTATGAAGATTATATAATAATAATAACAATAAAAAATAAAATGTTCCCATTAGCATAAAATACATATTTCATAAATACATATTTTCTGTCAAGTAGAGCAAAAGTATGTTTGTGTGTAAGCGAATCCAAGGGGCGCATTTGGAGGTGGTCACTGCACATCAGCTGATGAAAGTGTTCATAGTAGGGAATTTGGGAAATGCAGAGAAGCAAAGTGAGATCACTCGTAATCACACCCCCTTCCCCAACATTTTGAAGCAGGTAGGGGGTGTGTAAATAACTGGGTATTTGATGGAGCAGGTATTGGTTAGGGTTCTTTTGGTTACAGTGACAGAAATCCAATTCAAGCACCCTGGGTAAAAAGGGGGCTTTATTCTGAAGATCTAGGCTCGTGTGTCTTGTGGGTTCCAAGGGCGGAAGTGTGGCCGGCCCCAGGAGCAAGAACAACAGAGACTCACGTGCTGTGACTCTTGTTTTTCCCTCTGTGCGTGTGCCTCCTCTCGTCTCTTCTCTCTGTGGATCAGCTGCCGGCATCTCTGGCCCACGGGCTAGGACATGTGGACCCACATCTGCAACTCCTGGCCACTATGTCCTATCGCTTCTACTGCTGGAAAGAGACAGATTCCCTCAGTTCCAGTTCAGAATTACTGGGGAGGGAGACGATTGTCCTGGCTAGGGTCACACATCTACCTTGGACCATCAACTGGGGCCAGGGCCAGCCATACTGTGCAACTGTGCATGATGACTCCTCTGTGGCAACTCTGTGTGTGTGTGTGTGTGTGTGTGTGTGTGTGTGTGTGTGTGTTTGTGTGTGTGTGAAGTTCCCAGAAAAGCTGTAGTTGGAGTGGGGAAAAGGGATACTGGCAGACAAAACAATATCTAGTGCTGTATATGTTTTCTATATTTATATAGCTGGGATTAAACTGTATGTAAATGTATCCTGTATCCTGTTTTTAATCCAACCTTATGTCATCACTATTTCCCCAGTCCTCAAAATCTTTGTAAGCAGCATTTTAAATTATTGCTTTGTATTCAGTTATTTGGATTTACTTAGCACATTTTCAATTGTTAGATAGATTGTTTCTATTAAATTTTTTGGAGTTTCCATTAAATTTTTTCAAGGGGGGTGCGCCATTAGTGATAACTATGATGGAAGGAAATTTTCTTGACTCTATCGAGGATTAGGTTCATTATTGTGAATAAAAATAAATAGGATTTGTGCCCACAGTTCTCCTTCCCTTTCACAGGTAATGCAGACTGTTCTGGGGCTCGGCCCCTACAGTGCATTGCGTTTCTCCTCCACCCTTCCCCAAAGCCAACAGTGGCAGTGGGAGTTGACGTTGAACAGTATGGAGGAAAGCAGGCAGGAATAGAGGTATGGTGGTCCCTTGGGGGCTTTGAGTCTACTGTTTTCCCACCTGGTTTGCATCTGGAAACAGGTCTAGGTAAAGTGAATCATCTGTGAGTAAGCCCTTCCACCCAGGAAACTGAGATCCAAACGCCCAAAGTCAGGCATCTCAGGAATGGGGCCCCATTTGGATGGGGCTGGGTGTGTTAACACAGGAGACTCTGGGAATGGAGGTAACTGGGGGACCTGAGCAGAGGCTGGCTCTTCAATTCTGTGTGCAATTCACACCCCTCTGTTCTAGGGAGCAAACAAGAGTTGCGCAGCCATGAACCTGCCACACTCTTTTTTGGGAAGGGATGGCCTTTGGCGGTTGCCAGCATCCCAGGATTTTTCTCAACTTGGAATTAAACATTTGCTCAGGTTGAAATGGGGCTTTAATGGCCCTTCATGGAATGAGATGTCCTGGATGTGGGGGTCACTGGAGGTACTCCAGTGGAGGGCAAAGAGTCCCTGATGGTGACAACCTTAGCCAAAGAACTTAGACTATTGGAAGGAAGCTCCATGTAATGCCACCAGAAAGGGGGAGGAAATTGAAAATGATGTCCTACTATGTGCCAGGCCCTGTGCTTTACATTTTATTTTTCTGAGGTTTTAAATGGGGTTACCCTACACAGTATTCTTTGTGTTGATTTGATTGGACATTTATTGCTGCTCTATTATTTCAGGTGATCTCTGTTTTAGGGGGAAGGTTCAGAACGTCCTCTGCCATTGTTTTTCTGCATTTTCTAACACTTTCTATTTGTGGAATACTATGTTTTTTATTAGATATTCCAGTTCCTTCTGTGCTGGAGTGGCTCCAACTGATGTTTTATCATTCTTATTTGTTTTGAATAATAATAAGGGAATAATGATACTAAATGCCCTGACTCCAGGAGGTGGAACATTTCTCAAGCTAGGGCTGTATTTAATTTTGTTTTGGAAACTGCTGAAATTATTCAGCACAAGAGGGCCAAGAGGCACTGTGTTTCTGACTGGGAGTAGGGAAGCTGGAAATAAAACTGTTCTTGCTTTGTCAGAGGGGAAGGGAGTCTGATACCTGCATGTGAGGCTTACGTCCATGGTGAGATCATACCTGTGAGTTTGAGAGCATGTTGGAAAGTCTTGACTGTAGAGGACAATCCCATTTATTTGAATTTTCTACTAAAATTGGAGTTTGGGGACATTGATCAGTATTTGGTCACTAGGGAAGAAGTCTTTGGTGAGTAAAGAACAAATAGAGTAGCAGAAGAAAAGTTTAATTCCTGCAAAATAACTACCTTTGTAGCTCCTGTTAGGGTAACTCTGCCAGGCTAACTGGGTGACTGTTTAACTGAGGGGTTGCTAACCTGAGAGGTTGTAAGGGGATGTGCTGTTTCTAAGTTGATGAAGCCACATTTCCTCCAAGGCGACCACACTAGGACTTTCTAATTCAGATCTCCCTCTGAGTAAGCAAAACTCTAGTGAGTGCAATCATAACACAGTTCTCTCTCTATACTATTTGGCCCTTTCAAGGAATTGTAGCTGGTCCCTTAACAGTTTTGTTCTCAGTTTCCTCATTGATAAAGTCGGGGTAATAATGGGTCTTCCTTAGGGGACTGCTGGGAGAATTAATTGAGCTAATTAATGGCACTTCGTGCCTGGCATGAAGTGATCAATAAATGCTACTTGTTTATTTAGGTGGCGGCCAGGTACATACGGGTTGCCTCGCGGAACTGCACTGGTACCTCGCTCCTATCTCCGCAACAGTGAGCTTGTGTTCCCAGAGCAGGCGGCAGTGATGGTGAGGAGAGAAAGTTCGCAGGCATGTTGAGACAGGAAATGGGCAACTGACACTTATTGAACCCACGCTATGTAGCATGTACTGCCACACCAGTATTTTATTACTTTAACAAATAATAAATCGCTACCAAGTACTAAATGCATGCATGATGAGAAGGGACAGAATATGTCATCTCCTTTAGAGCCCAGGAGAAGTGGAGAATCTTGCCAAGCAGAAGCGGCATGTGAATGAGAGCAACGCACCCTGCTTCCGTGCCCATCCAAGGCTCCACACCTGCAGACTGCCTGCCACGTGCATTCTGGAGAAAACACAGCTTTGTGAATGATTTATGCTGGAATCTGATGGAGCCAAGTGATCCTAGGCCAGGCTACTCCAGACAAGATAGCCCATCAAAAGAAGGTCGAGACCCATTTTCGGTCCTAGGGGAGAAGCATGGCCATGGCCAACTCCCAGGCACTTGGCAGAGGTCAGTTGTGGCATTCAGATGGTCCTATAGTTGTCTAACTTCAGGCCGGTCCCTTGACTTTTCTGAGCCCTACTTGCATTCTCTGCTAAGTGGGGACGATGATACTCACCTTGTGGGACAGACAAGGGTTGGAAGTACTACAACGTGGACAGGATAGTACCCAACTGTTCTAGACTGAATTGTCTCTCTCCCGCCTCCAAATTTCATATGGTGAAGTCCTAAACCCTGAGTACCTCCGAACGTGACCTTATTTGGAAATAAGGTTGTTGTAGCTTTGATTAGTTAAGATGAGGTCGTAGTGGAATAGGGTGGGCCCCTCATCCAAAGTGACTGGTATCCTTATAAAGAAGGGGAAATTTGAACACAGAGACAACACAAACATGGGAAGAATGTCACGTGAAGGTGGAGGCAGAGATCAGGGTTTTGCAACCATAAGTCAAGGAACCCCAAAGATTGCCAGCAAACCACCAGAAGCTAGGAGAGAAGCGTGGAACAGGGTCTCCCTCACAGCGCTCAGAAGGAGCCAATTTTCTGACACTTGGATCCTGGAGTTCTAGCCTCCAGGTCTTTGAGACGATGCATTTCTGTTGCTTAAGTCCCATACTTTGTTACTGCAGCTTGAGAAAACGAATATGCCAACCACGAGGAGCCCATCATCATCCTTGATAATTGCCGCGGTGTTTTTTTTGCCTCTGATTGCCTTCCTGGTGGCTTTCCCCAAGGCATCCAGCAGGCAACCAGAACCACCATTTGGAAGGATGCACAAAAGGAACGTGCTGGTGGGGGGGTGGGGGGGAGGGTCGTGGGGGGTGGTGTGGAAAGACCGGTGCTAAGACAGAGAAGTGATGATTTTCCCTCCAAGTCTAAATGTCCCCACCACGTGCAGCTCAGCCTGGGCAGAGTGTCTACCAACCTCTCCTTCTTCTCGTGTCCCCGTGCCCATCTTCTGCTCCTCCTCTGCTCACATGTCTGCTTCATGCCCATCTGTGCTGTGGGGTCTTAGAGAAGACTATTTCTCTAAGTCCCAGCAAGGCTCCTGGATCTGCCAAACAAGGATGCCTGGCTTGGCGGAGGGATCACAGAGAATTGTCATGACAACTCCCTAGGCTTGGGAAGCGCTTCTGCACAGTGCTTTCTTCTCCGTTGGCCCTTGGAAGAGTCACACAGGGCAGGGAGATACCTGGAGCAAACGCGGTTTCTAGGAAGGTGGGACTGGGGGCTGGGGGTTGGCAAGCGGCGAGTAACTTTCAAGAGTGAGGAGCAGGAGGCAAGACGGTAGTACTGTGATTTCTTCAAAGTGCTGTGAGCCTGGGGGTGGGAAAGCGGGGACTGGGTCTCCCGGTAAGGCTTGGGAGAGTTCTGGAACACAGTGTCTATTTTTCTTTCCTCCTTTCCCCTTCTCGTTTTGCTCCCTGTCTTCTGCACATTTCCTCTCCTCCTTAGCTGGGTGCTTATGGGGCCAGCCTTATGTTGCACCCGCTGAGTCCTCCCGTTCATCTGGTCTGGTTCCCAATGTGTGATTTAGTGGTGGTGCGTGCCCCGCACACGAGCAGGAGGTGGCGGGAGGGGAGAGGGAGGCGGGGGGGAGAACCGTTTGATCTGCTAAAACGCACCTTAAGAGCAAACCCATCCACATTACGGAAGGTATCAGCTGGGTCCTGCCTACAGTTATGTCAAACAAAGTGTGCTGCGAAGTGCCAACTCTCCCTTTGTGCTGTGACACCGAGAGCTGCCAAAAGATATTAAAAAGCTTGCATGAACTAGGTGATGGCAGCTGTAACTATCTAAGTTATTGCCTGGCAGCTGCAGCACTGCCTCACTGCTGCTGGCCGCCTTTCTAGTTGGTTCTCCATTTGTTTGCCCTTTCTCTAGCAACCGAGAGCCCCGAGCCTGCGGTGGGCGAGTGGCCGCCCCAGCCCCCTTGCGCCTGCGGTAAGGGAAGCTTGTGGCCCCGCCGCCGAGGAGGAGGAGGGACCCCCCCCCCACCCCCTGCTGTGACGTGGCTCCTGGGGAGAAGTGGTTTCTCCTGGCCGGGCCCCAAGCCTAGTTCTGCATCGGTCAGCTCGACTTTAAGGAGCCTTGGCCGAGCGGATACACAGAGCAAGTACGCACGCCCAGGCACAAGCACCAAATGCAGCTTTTTGTATTTGTGTGTGTGGCTTTTTTTTTTTTTTTTCCCTTCCCCGTTGGCTCCGAGTGAGCTAGAACAATATCGCCAGCTCCAAGCCCTGCCAGTCCTACATCTGCTCCCTAAAACCTCCAGCAAATAAGAATACGGTGGGGTTGTTTAACCAACACTTACAATATACACACTTTTCAGCTCCTCTCCCCCTGGGTTGCCCAGGCTCAGAGATCTGGATGCTGGTGGCAAAGGGTTGAGAGATAAGGAGCTAATGATCCCTGTGGGCATCTGTCTCTGAAGCCTCCTTCTCTGGCATGTTGATCTGTGGCATAAAATACATTTCATTGTCATGGGCTTCGGGGAAGGTGTCTGTACCGAGCTGTTTTTTTGTATTCTTCTGTTGAGTTTGGTCTTTTCAGCTGTCTGTTAAATAATTCATACAGCTCATGAAAGTAATATTTCTGGGATGTAGGGGGTTCCATTTTTCCAATTCCCTTTCACTCCATCTTTTTTTTTTTTTTTTGAAGCGGTTGTGGGGAGAACTTGGCAGGCGTGGCCTGGGTGGTATAATAAAGCCTTCTGTCTTTTCCTCTCACCTCTCCAGCTCAGGCTGGGAGGGCAGGAGGGGTTGTTGACCTTCAGTGGGCCAAGTCAAGGTGAAGGCTGAGGTTGGAGTTTGGTTTTCATCTCAGAGTTCAGCCATAAAGAGATCCAAAGGCATAGGCCTTTTTAAAATTCTTGCTGCGAGGGCCTTTTCCTTCAATATTCTCCCAAATGCTTGCCCAGTGCCTAGCATGGGACTTTACCCCTGGTAGATAATGGCTGTCTAGCAAAATGGATTGAATTGAGGCCATTCTGGGGGAAGGCAGGACTCAGCATTCGTAACCTCTGTTATGATGAAGTCAATCAAATAACCACACTGGCCATTTTGTTTATCTGCACATGTCAGGGTGGTGTTCAGGTTTTGTCAATGCAAAAGCAGCGTCTTGTTCTAGAATGAGTACAACCTTTCCATTCCAGCCCAGCAGAGCCCAGACCTGGGTTTTACATCCTACAGAGTGCTGGCCTCACTTTTGGCACTGGATTACGGTTGAGCATTTGTCTATAACCCTGAAAGTTCCCTGAGAGCAACGACCAGGACTGCTTTGCTCATTACTGGAGGCCCAGCACCAAAAGCAATGTCGGACACCTAGCAGGTGTTGTCTAAGTGTTTGTTGAATGAATACGTAAAGTTGAGTATGATGTCATATAACAACCTTCCGGAAAGTCTGAGGTGGGAGGGAGGTTTGTCAGAGCCTCCCCATCCTGCTGGATGCCTCCTTTATCCTGGATCTCCTCAGCCCCTGAGGTGCCCTTGAGGAGCTCATGTCTAGGTGCCGTGGTCATAATCTTCTCTCAAGTGAGGGTCTTCGGAAAGGCCCTGAAGACTCAGGCTCTGGAGGCAGATGACCACCCACTTGTTGGCTCTGTGACCTGGGGCAAAGACTCCATGCCCTTATCAATAAACTCTAAACCCATCTCAAAGAATTACTGGAGTGTGTTATAAACCGAATGTTTGTTTCTTCCCCAAATTCATATGTTGAAGCCCTGACTCCCAGTGTGGCTCTCTTTCGAGAGGGAGTCTCCCAGGAAGTAATTAAGGTTAAATGAGGTCATAAGGGTAGGCCCCTTATGCTACAGGGAAGAGGTGCCAGATAGCTCACTCTTTCTCCTTCTCTGCATGCTCCGAGGAAAGGCCATGTGAGGACATTGTGAGAAGGTGGCCATCTACAAGCCAGGAAGAGAGCTCTCACCAGACACTGAATTGGCTAGAACTTTGATCTTGGGCTTTCTAGGCTCCAGAACTGTGAGAAAACAAATGTCTGCTGTTTAAGCCTCCTAGTCTGTGGTATTTTGTTATGGCAGCCCGAGCTGACTAACATTCAATGACATAAAAACAGAAATCTTAGCACAGTGTTTGGTATATAGTCAGGGAAACAGTATGGAAGTCTTTGTCAAGTATTTATGGTCCACCAAGGACACGAGGCTGGGGTGGGGGGAAGGGTAGAGAGAGCAGAGGAACCCCCTTGTCTATATTGGGAAAGGACTGGGAATGGTTTTACATGAATCTGGGAAGGTAGTGGAGGAGGTGGGATTTTAGTGGGCGTGACGATGCTTGAGGTCTTTGGAAGGCAGAGGTGATGGGAGGCCTTTCTGACCCGAGGGACAGACAGACGAAGGCATGGGAAGGGGCGGGGACTTGTATTATTGAGGGCTGACTGTGTGCAAGACCTGTGCTCTGTGTGTCACACACGTCCCCTCACTCAACTCTCTAGTCCCCCCGGCCTACCCATCCAGTAGGTAGCACCACTCCCAGGCTACAGACAGGGCAGGTGATGAGAAGGGCTAGAATTTACTGCACACTTGCAGGTGTCTGGGTACATGTATATTCTCCCTGGGTCCTCACAGCAATCCCATGAGGTGCATTGTGGCATCATCCTAATTTTATAGATGAGGCCATCAAAGCATAGTACTACGGTTGAGCGTCTGGCTCAAGGTCACGCAGCTAGTGGTGCTGGCAAAGGTATTAGACCGGGCAGGCCAACTGCTGAGTCTGTTTTTCGTCACGTACATTTATGTCTGGGTCATGCTTTGTGCTTCCTGGGGGCTGAATAAATGGGTCCAGATCCCACACTGGCAGGACTGAGACTTGAATCCAAACCTTTCCGCTGTATCACACTGCCCTGGAGGCAGGAATGTGATCCCTAAATAGTGGGGTCTGCCGAAGGAGCAGCGGCAGTAATGGTAAAAATGGACCAGGAGAGATGATGACAAATGACGTAGCACAGGGAGAGAGACAGTGTCTGGGCCCCGTGGGGGTGGGACGCGGGAAAGCAGCTGTGGTGTGTGCAGGGCAAAGTGGTGGGGTAATCTTCACAACAGCCCCGGGAGGTTGGTACGATCATTATCCCCATTTTATACATGAGGAACTGAGACACAGAAAAGCTAAGAACCCTGCCTAGGATCACACTAAGTGGCGAAAGGCAGGATTTGAACCCAGATGAGGTGGCCTCTGTACCCATCCCTCCTGTTTTGCCATGCTGCCTTCAGTGGAGCCTGGATGATATTACTGGATAACCTGGTGGGGGGGGAGCGGTTTATAGGCAAAATAAAGAAGACAGAGGGAAAATATTGCATGTCTCCTTACTGGCAGAGGACCTGAGAAGGTCAGGTGTCCCCTTTATCAGCGAGGCTGGTGCCAGTACGGGCCTTGGTGCTGCCTCGGGGGTACTCTCCCTGACCCGGTGCTCAGCAAACAGATTTGCATTGACGACAGTAGACGTCACGGGACTTGTGCACCCTGGTGATGCCTGGGGTGTTTCCAGCAGGCCCCTATTTCACCTCCACAGATGCCACGGGGCTCTGTGTGGTATGGGAGTGAGCATCATGGCTACTGCCCTCCCTCGGTACTGACCTCAGCTGGTGGCCTTCTGCGAACCACTGTTTCAGACGCTGCCGGGCTTGGAATCCAGCCGGCTCTTTACTAGCTGTCTAACCACGGGCTAGCCTCTCTTCCCTGTGTGTTGGCTTCCTCACCTGTGCAGGGTGGATGGTCATCGTATGTCGTCACGGGGCTGTGGGGGGGGGGGGGTGCGTACACGAGGTGCTCAGAGCCATGCTTCATACCTGTTACCCAGTATTAGCCCTCATGGCCCTGTTCCCATCCCAGCCGCTCTGGCTGTCTACATGCTTGTGACTTGCTCGCCACCACGGCGTGCAGGCTTCGCGGCAGTTCTCCTCACCTGGCGTCTCCATCACTGACCTGCTGGGGCCCAGCAGCAATTCTGAATGCACTGCGTGAACTCCCTGGGTCTCCTCCGGGGCCCCGTGGAGCTGTGATCTGTCCGGCTGAGTGGCTGACCGTCCGGCTGAGCTGTGATCTGTCCGGCTGACTGCCGTACGTAAGGGCTGGCTCGGCCCTTCCGTTCCACCTCTGGTTCTTCACGACCGTGGGATTGTTTGTTTTCTCCCGTGTCCGAAGGTGTCACTGTCTTTTTCTTAGCCATCTTTGTAGATGTAACAAGTGAAGTCACCAAGGCCTTCAGACAAAATGAGAAGAAGGGATCCGAAGACAGCTCTTGTATCCTTTTCCTCCCAAACTGCTTCAGTATTAAATAACTATTCCTGGAACACCTTTTGTGCCAGGCTCTGGGGACCCAACACAGACAAACTGGACACGGTCCCAGCCTACAGAGAGCTTTCAAGCCCAGGAGGGGGCCCGTAAACCAAATGTGAAGAGGCTGTGGCCGACAGTTAATCCGATGTCCCAGACAAAGTTCTGCTGAGCGGGCTTGTCCATAACAGGTTTGCTGCAGGGAGTTGCGCTCCGTATGCCAGACTGACCGGCGTTTGAGGGAATTGTATAGCATGTTCTGTTTTGGTGTTACTAAGCACATTGCAGGGTTTGGTAAAACCCCTGAATTTGAGTGGTGTAACTTTCATTGCAATCGCCAAGGCTTCCAATTAGCTGTAGGTGGAGAATCCGCTTTGTAAATGGCCCAGTTTTTAGTCTCAGACTGACCGATGCCCACCACCGTGGCTTGCCCACGTCACCCGTGCTGCCTTCTCAGGGACCCCACTTTGCATATCAAATTTGTCCCACCCAACAAACATTATTCATAATGAGCCTACTGTGTGATAGCCACTGTGCTGGGCCTGGGAACTGTAAACTGAATCAGACACGAGTGCCCCGCGGCTGATTCAGCTCAAAGAATTTGCGATCTTTCCCCGAGAAGTTGGGCACGAACAATTTTTGTAAATCTGTTTTTAAGCGTATTAAGAGAGTTTACTTTTGAAAAGAATCTTCAAATTCAGTGTTTGGATTTTCTGTACACTGTGTGCGTGTCTCGAGGGTGGGGCAATCTGGAACTCATGGTAGCTGAAGCGAAGGATAATTAGGAAGACAGTGACACAGTGTCCCTTCTAGAATGGAAGGGGCCCAGGTAACTGTCCAATCCAACTGCTGGATTTTTACAGATGAGACAATTCAGACCCCAGGACATGACACGAATGTCTCTGGTGGCTGAACTGGCCAGTGGCAGAGCTGGGGCTCGTGTCAAATGCTCCTGTCTATGTGCCCCGATGCCTTCTTACACGGCAAAACCAGTTGTCCAGGCTTTCTCATTTCCAGGTTCCCCCCTTCGGTGCAAAGAAACAGCCGTATAACCTTTCCATAAAACCAGACGGGGCTGTTTAATCTCAGGCCAAATTGCCCCCCAAAAGCACTGGTCCTTGGGGGCCCCGGTTCTGCCACGCTCTGTCCACTTGGAGCTTCCGTGCAGAATTTCAACCCCGCTGCAGCATTTGGCTACTTGCAATCACTCCGCTCCAAGAGATTGTGTGATGCTGACAGTCCTCTTGTGCCCAGAAATCCTACTAGAGGAGGAAGGACAGATGCAGCCACCACTGCCCTTGGTGGGGGAGGCCATCGAACAGAAGGGCACGAGAGCAGGGACATGGCACACGAAGCCTATTGTCCCGGCCACGGCAGCCCTGGGCACCTCAGCGCCTGTTCTCCTGGGCTGCTACCGCTTGAGGCAGGTGGAGCACGGACGGGCATGTGGCCCTGGAGGCCGCCCCTGCCAACAGCGGCCCCGGTGGGCATGGGGAGCAGGAAAGGGCCTGGCGTGTTCTTCACGCAATTCCTCACTTATTTGGACTAGCAAAGTACTGACTTTGGGAGTTTGACTCTTCTCGCAAATGAGAACCCGAGGGCTTTGGTGAAATGAGGGGCAGACCAAAATCAAGAGCCTTTCTTCAGAGCCCTTAGAAGCCCTTTAAGGGATGACTTAAGGTTTTGGCTGTGTCCTCGTCACCCCCAACTCGTCTCTCTGGCTGGGGTCCTATGCTAGTCCTGGGAAAGGTGATGCCCTTACTGCACGCATTCAGGGCAGAAAAGGGGGAAGGGGCCACTGGGAAAATCTCGAGGTCATCTGGAAGATGCTGATCTTCAGCTGAGCGCCTGTAAAATGATAACCGGCCTGGCCAGGAGGAGAGGGGACAAAACCAGATAAAAGAAAAGCCCCAAACAAAGAGCGTTCATTTCAGCTCCTCTGTCTTCTTTCAGAGGAAGACTAACTACATGATTGTTGTGAACTAGAGTCAGGACCATGGGGACCAGAACATTCTCTGCTGATTTTCTTTCTTCTCCTTTTTCTATGGAGGGGTGTGTGGAGAAATAGTGGGGGGAAGAGAAACTTGTTGAAGAGAGCCGAGCAAACAATGGCTGGTGAATGCCAAAGCTGGCAGTCAGTGGTTCTTAATGTTTGAATGGAAGTGGCTGGAGCTCGCTTCCCCCCCCGCCCCCCCCTCCACGGTCCGTGTTGCCAAGAAAACATGGAGTAGCTGTTTTAAGCATTTACAAATGGTAATGTACCAACAGCTGGTCTCAGTCCAACCGAGCTATTGTAGGGGTATTAAAAAGACAGGCCAGAGTTGGAGATGTACTGCCAACCTCCCTTGCAGAGTTGGGGAACATTTTCCTTGGAAAAAAAAGGTCTTATATTCCTGCAGAGATCGACAGGACGGTTCCTCCCGTGGAGTCAGTGCCTTGCTTGGCAGAGGAGGCCGCGCGGGCAGGCGAGCCAAATGCTTCGGCGACAGGGAAGCTGGGAGTCAGGGGGCTCGCGGCGGATTTATCAGCGCGGCCACGCGGCCTCCCTGCCCGCGGTGCGACGCGATGCGTGTGCGCGTGCGTGTGGACTGGGCCGGCCGCGTGGCCCGGGCCGTGTGGCCTCCCACGGCCGGCGCGTGCGCGTGAGCCGCCGCCCCGCTACGCTACGGTCCCCTCCTGCTCCGTGTCTCGGCTGTGTGCTCCAGATCCATCGCGCCTTTCCTTTTTGCTCAGGCCAACGGAGGGAGGAGAAAATCTGAAAACTCGGTCCTCCCTCCCCGCCTCCCACCTCCTGTGCCCCTCGATGGCACAGGGAGGCACCTGAGGGAAGGGCAGCCCACCTTCCCCCCCCCCCCACCCCCCCGTTCTTTGTCACAACTCCCTCTGTCTGGGGCACTCTTCAGGGTTTTGTTCATCTCAGGAAATTGTAATACACAGAGCATGCTTCTTCGCTAAATGTAATTACCAGCGGCCCTGTGTTTATGGATGAGGCATGGTGGAAAGTAATAGAAAATGATTATTTTTCGTTCTGAAGGCCTTCTTTATTAGTGGTGCGGTAGGGACGTCAGCTGCCTTCTCTGAATGGCAATGCAATGTTTTGCTTTCCCCAGCAAGATAAACGATCTTATTTGTTGATGTTTGGTGCTTGAGATGACATTTATGTGAAATAAAAGGGACCAAATTAATAATAAAAAAAAATGATTAGCCAGACACAAATGAAAAATGTACATCTCTCCCCCACCCCAGTTAAGTTGTTTGTATTTACATGCTATTCACAAATAATGGCAAAATGCCCAATAGTTGGATGGCAAGGATTTTTTTTTTCTTTTACAATCATATGGCTCGATTCCGTTTTCCAGATCTTGTCTGAGAGCTGCTATTTGAAATAAAAATGTTTGCATCCGTTTCCTCATTAATCCTTCCGTTGTAATACAACCTGCTGCAGGGAAATGGCAAAACAGATGCAACAATGAAAATTAAAAGGGATGGACACTTATCTTGGGCTATAAAAGCTGCTAACCATGTAGGAACTAGAGAGGCTTTTGGACAGAAAATATGGCAAATGATAGAAACGATCATCGGACTAAGAGTTTGCTATTTGGAAAACTCTGGTGGGACATTTCTCTGCTCGTAACGGCTGGAGGATCACTCCTCAGCTAAGTGTACACCCGAGAGAGTGCTTGTCTGCTTTGCCTTGAGGCCTGTCTTCAATAGTTGGTGCGTCTACCCATCTGGTTTCTCATTGGGCTGGAATTTTCTCGACACGAAACAAGCGCTTTGCAAAGAGTCTGTAGACCTCCTATTTTGGGGGCTCCGTATTTTGCTTGGAAATATTGCTTCCTGCCCTCTTGGGAATCAGAGGCTCAGAGCAGAGCTGCACTGACCTTGGTCTTTATTTTTGCAACCAAACACATTGTCTCCGGGGAAGGTGGAAGGGTTTATGGCACGAGTAGGGGTGAGGGAGCATGAGTCCACATTGCTCAGACGACTTGGTGAAAAGGAAGAAGGTTCAAATGCACCTTTTTGGGAATACGTGATACCAATTTACGTACCAGTCTGGGGTTTTTTCCCCCCCATATGATTGCCTGATGTTACCTCATGCTTCTATTCAACTCCTGAATTCATAGGGATTTGGGGGCGTAAGTAGATTCAGCGTTTTTGTGTGTATTTATTGAGCATCACCTGTTTGCAGTCTGGGCGTAATACACAGAGAGAAAGGCAGAAACATGGTCTTTGCCCCCGTACAGCTTATAAACCTCTTGGCGGAGACCGAATTGGCACAATTAAATAGACATAAAGACAAATAGCCAACCTGAGCGGTGCACACGGGAGTTGATGTGTGGGATGTGTGATGAGAACATGACTCAGGGCAGAAGGTTTATGGTGTTGGAGCCCTGCACGCAATGCCAAGGGCACGAGGCAGTACCACTTGCTGATGGACCAAACAAACCCTGGCCGGTGACCTGGACAAGTGGAGGGGATAAGGGCCCACGCATGTGGAATGTTTGTCCAAATATTTCAGGCTTCCGGCGACTAGCCCTTGGCTTGAGTGACACAATGGAATTAGTTTTGGGTCAGACGGAGATGCATTTCAGACCTATCTAGGAGGTCTGGTGGAGGAACACTAGTGGTAAAGAGGTTCTGCAGCTGGGTTAAGTGTTGGTTCTGACTTGGCCTTAATCTTTCAGTATCTCCGTTCTCAAATCCGTGAAATGGGTAGAATCATAGTGCCCACTTTATGGTAACAATATGAGGGTTAAATTATAGAATATAGCACAGGGCCTAGCACCAAGCACATACCCAGTAGATGTTAGCATAAACAAAGAACTGTTCTTATCCTCTCGATATATCTGTTTTGTTTTCATTTCTATTCTCGTCTAAGATGCGGGTCCAAGTGTGTGTTAATTGTTCTACTTAGGATCATCATGACGAGGGTGATGCTTCCCTTTTCTCTTCAAAGGGAGGCCCACTCCAAATTATGTAGCTGAAGGCAGGAAGCTGGGCTGAATGACCTCTCACGGTCGTTTCTCAGAATCTGGTTCTTGAATCTTTCGAATTCTGCTGCTTCAAAAGCCTTAGCAGGACTTGGCCACAGGGAAGTGTGCCTTTTGGTGAGTGGGTGGGCAGGCAGAGGTTGATTTGGCACAGCCCCCAGGACAGAAAAAGTCCCACTGATGATGTAGTTGGGAGCCTGGTTCAGTTGAAAACCTGTTGAAGCATTTTTGTCAGCAGAGCCAGTGATCTGCTCCCGGTGCTGCCGAAACCCGCACTACTAGGCAGGAACTCAGTAGCCCAGTGTCAAGGTGTGAGGACTGGCGAATGCAGCAGAGGGACCAAGCTGGTGCTGCGCGAGCAGAGATGGATCAGAGGGCGGGAGGAGGAGGGTCAGGGCCGGGGACATGGCTCTTGTCAAGCTAAACCTTAGGGTAGGTCCTAGCGTGGCGTCCTCATTCATCACTAACTTGGGCGTGAGCATTGACAGTTACACCCAAATTACAGCCTCGCAGATGTTGATAGGTGTTAATAGTGAGATCCTCGAGGGAAGCGCCACAGCTTACCCATCTTTGTATTTGATTTCAATGGCACTTGCACTTGCTGGCCCAGAGTGGACTCTTGCTATCTGTTATTAGGTGATTGACTGTGTGAGCACTTCGCGTGTGTGCTGTGCGGAGGAAAACTGCTCCCAGAGACTGGTGTTTTCTTGCCAAGTGTGCCTCCAATACTGATGTGGCTAGAAAGAAAATTCAGGAATTCTGATTTGGCGTTCATTTCGTTGGGCAAGTGAGTCATTTCTAGAACAAATTTCTGTGCCTTACGTGTGGATGTCAGCCTTTGAAAAGGCTAGCCGGATCTTTCTTTTCCTTTCTGGGAAGGGAAGGATATGTGAAATTCAATGACATCTGCTGAAATTCAAACATATTTTTATTTATTCATGGCCATGATCAGGGCAGAACCTCTAATTTCAACCAATAATTAGACTTGACAATAGATGTGGAAATAAAACATTTTTGCTGAATTCACTTGTCATTCCTCCCTGCTGTAGCTGGTGTAACCCAGATGTCAGCTGTCCCCTTATTTTTCTCTTGGAGCTCCCTCTCCCTCAATCCGTTCATACTAATGCTTTAGTGAGCCTTGTGGCATTTACTCAGGGTTCCGTGGGGGAGACACGGAGAGAGGGCCAACACTGCCTTCTTCACAGTCACCCACTTAAGTATCTCCTGAGGTCCGAGAACAGTTTTCTAAAGGCATTTTTATTGCTGCTCTACCGAGAGTCTCTTTTTCCTTCTCGTCCCACATACCCAGAGCAGAGGCTTCAATCCTGCACCCTCACTGCCTCCACCCCCAACCTCCAATCCCTCTCCTTGCTACTATTCCATCATTTATTTCATTCCCAGTTGCATGCCGTCCTTCCTGCTGCCGTTCACGGCCAATTGAAAGACTTCCAGAGCAAAAGCCCCACCGGCCTTTGCAACTTGACTAACAGTCCTTCTGGAAAGACTTGGTTAATTGCCATTTTCCACACTGATCATACAAGTGTTTATTTAGGCTTTTTTGCTCTGCGGTCCTTGGAATGAAAGTAAGGATTCTGAGATGGCCATATCTGCAGAAAGTTGTTGCTGGCCTTTTCCTGAGCTTTCAGGGGAGTGATGGGGCAGAAGCTAGAAGGTAGGGAGATGGGGGGTGAATGGGAGATGACGAAGCAGAGACAGTGGGAACAGATGATACTTTCAGGATGTTTCCTTGTGGAGAGGAGAGAGACGGAGCAGGATGGGGGTCAAGAGAAATTTGTTCCACGAAAGAGGGAGATGCCAGCGCATGTCCAAATGGTGATGAGAAGGAGGAAGTAGAGAGGGAGAGGCTGAGGATTAGAAAAAAGAGGGGATACTCACGGAACAATGTCCCCGAGAAGGGGGGAGGACATAGGGCGCGGAGCATCGGAGGAGGGTCTAGCCACAGAAGAACACAGATGCGTTGGGAAGAGGGAGGGCAGAGGGTACAGGGCTGCGGACAGGTGGGCAGTGGGGCTGGGTGGACGGTGACCTCATGGTAGGCTAGGTGAGTGCAGTCTGAAACTCTTTCCAGGGTGTTCCCTGGGGCCCACCTGCCAAGCTGGTCTGCAGGCTCCCTGCGGACAAGCATCTTCTCCGTCTTCTCTCCGTGGGCTGCCGGATCCAGCTCCTGCTGGTGCTGATTGTTACATCTTTAGATAGTTTGCAAGCCAGTCGTTAAAGCGCTGGTAGCATGCAATCAGCCGTGGAGAGAGAGAGCGTGTGCTCTACGGAAACTGGCAATGACTACAAATCAGAACCTTTTCTTTCCCTGGAAAGCTGGTTCTTAAACATTCAGCAGCACACCATTGCTTGCAACTCTGGTGCTCCACCTTGCACCGTTTGCTGCACCGCTTGACCTGTCCACCTTGTTGAGCGCGCCGCCCTGTACCTCCTGGAGTGCACATGACGGCGTTTCTCTGCCGGGCCTCAGTTTCCCCCACGGTTCTCGGGTCTTTGCAGCCTGCAAGACCAGGTGGAAACACAACACGTGTGGAGGGGGCACTGAGAGGGCGCACGTGGGTGCACATCGCTGAGGGAACGGCCACCGGGGTGTTCATACCATTCTGCAAGAGACGTTCCCGGTGGCAGTGCCGCGACTCTCTCCACCCACCGGCAAGGGTGGCAAACTTTGGCTTTAATTATTTATTTCTGTGCCTGCAGGCTGACTGAAGAGGGATTTTCCCATCCCTCTCAGCTCCATAAAACACCTGCACGGAAGCAAGCCGTGCGGCTGTCCGGTTGCTGTGGATGCGGGCGCTGTCAGGGCCTTGGAAGCTTGTAACTCACCAGCAGAGCGGCTGCCACAGGCTTCCAGGAGAGGCTCTGGTCTTCCCGGGTCCAGAGCACTGCGGCGGGGCTTGCCTCCCCCCGCCCCTCCCCCTGCCGCAGCTTCCCACAGCTGCTCCTGCCCCACTGCCTTTGGCCAAGAGCAAACACTGGGGGATCTGGAACTCAGGACCTGAGATGTCACGGGTCTACAGTCCAGGGAGTGTGATGAAGCGGAGAGGGCCCCAGCTTCGGAGTCTTACAGGCCTACGGTTGAGCGTGGGTTCTGACAGATAACGCCCCAGTGACTTTGGGCAAGGTATTAAATCGTCCAGCCTCGGAAAAGGATTTGGTGCGATCGTGTCTGCAAAGAGTCTGGCATGTGCTAGGATCTTAAAGTGTTGGTTGAAGGGCCGGTGTGGGACTGAGGGCGATTAATTAGGGATTCAGTAATTCCCTGACTCTAGGAAAGTCCCTGGACTGCTGCTGTCCTCTGGTCGCTAGTCACTGACACTTCCAATGATGCCCCACGTCTATATGCTTCCATCGCATGCTGGCACTCAGTATGAGGGTGGACACGTTTGGGGGCACCTGGGTCGCTCAGTCAGTGAAGCGTCTGACTCTCGGTTCTGGCTCAGGTCACGATCACACGGTTCGTGAGCTCGAGCCCCGCGTTGGGCTCTGTACTGACAGTGCGGAACATGCTTAGGATTCTGTCTTCTCCCTCTCGCTGCCATTCCCCTACTTTTTTTTCTCTCTCTTTCTCAAAAGAAAGAAATAAACTAAAAAAAAAAAAAAAAAAAAGAAGGATGGACACATTTTATGGTGCTGGAAACCAAGCAGGAGGTGAGGTAGGGAGCAAGAGCTGAAAGCAATGGTGTGCTGCTGAATGTTAACAACCAGCTTTCTGGGGGAAAAACCTGATTTGTAGCCATTGCCAGTTTCCGTAGAGCACACACTCTCTCTCCACGGCTGATTGCACGCTACCAGTGCTTTAACGACTGGCTTGCAAACTTCCTAAAGACGTAACAATCAGCACCAGCAGGAGCTGGATCCGACAGACCACGGAGAAGATGCTTGTCCACCGGCAGCCTGCAGACCCGTTTTGCAGGTGGGCTTGGGAACACACGTGGTAAATAACAACCACCACCAGTAGCGAAGCGTTTAAGAATAGTTATAAAGCGGCACAAGGCCCCGCAAAGAAACCATTTACATTTGAGAGTATTCCATAAAAGGAAGGATCAGAGCTGAGTCAGGCTGGCATTCCAGATGAGAAGGACCTCGACGGAGGGAAGGTAGGTCTTTCAGAATGGGAAAATGGCATTCATAGAGGCTCAAAAGAGAGGTCTGGAAAATCCAGCTCAGGAGTGGGTTGGGAACAGCACAGAGAAAGAGCAGATGATGAGTTGGTGGCCCGGATCCTGGGCTCTGCGGTCTGAGAAAGGCGGTTTTGAGTCCCGGTCCTACCGCTCACATAGGAGATTTATGGCCCTAATTCATAAAATGGAGATGCCATCTACCTTTTAGTGATGTTGTGAGGGTTAGAGATAATACAGGTAGAATGTTGGCTCAGTGCCTGCAGTTAGCGAGGGCTCGATGAATGGCGGTCATTAGTGTTGCCGTTTGCCTTGTCTAGCTTTTCATGCCCCAGTGTCCCTGAGTGTCCTACATACCCAGTGCAGGCCACGGCATGTCCCGGGAGCCCACCTCGAGTACTCTGTCTGACCGATGACAAGCCTCTGGGCCAAGGCTGGACAATAGGGCGTTTTCGGATTGTTCTCTGTCCCTGCCCTTCCTGACTCTGGTGTCATGGGGCAGCTTTGAGAAGCTCTGGTGTCACTACCTTCTCTTACATGGTGGAACCTGTCACCTTGAGGCTGCTGTTCCCTGGGCCCCCTTTGTCTGCTCATCCTCTCCTCTAGGCGGGAGCATCAGGGAAGCTGCTGGCATATGGGGATCCTTTGGTTTGTTCCATTTATGTTTACTGAACACCTGGGCCTGGCAGCGTGCTGGTCACTGAAAAGCAAGATGAATAAATGGGGCATAGTTTGGCCCTCAAGGTCCCAAATGGTGGTGGCAGTGAGGGTGCTCAGCTGTGTTAGTGTCTACATGTCAGGACAAAGGAGCTCATCTATACCACAGCGGACTTGGGCAAAGCCTCCACCTTAACCTGGACATCAGGCCAGTTTGTGGGACGTGTCAGCAACTCCGGAAACCCTAAAGCCTTCCACAAAGCCCCGTATAAATTCTCAAAACACAAATCCTTTAGAGCAAGTCAATGTGAAATCTATCTTCATCTTTGGAGTAAGGGGTGCCGGAAGCGTCCAACACATCAGATAAGAGGTTGCTACCAAATGGTTGGGGACTGCGTCGGTACAGCAGGTCCCAAACGTCACCTGATGCCCTCCCCCATTTGGATGGATGACTCTGCTGCACGTGAGCCCCTGTGTGGCCCTTTGTTCAGGTGACCCAACTCTGACATCAGTTAGTGTTTTGCAGATGACTGTACCCCTGCTCTTTCTTCTCTCTCCCACTTGTCTCATTTGTTGTCCTATTTCCCTCCCTCCCCACCCTCCTCCTCCTCCTTCTTCTTTTTCTTTTTCTTCTTCTTCTTCTTTTTTTTTTTTTAAATTCTTCCCTCAAACCTTCAAAGGGCTCTTATAGGCACCACTTAGACTCTGGTTTTAGGGTTAAAGAAATTGCTCATTCTCAGTTAAATTTGTGGTGCTTTTCAATCTGTAGAACAAATTATTCGTTCCAATTTACTAGCATTCCATGGAGTAGGATGGTCTGTCAGCAACAAGGAGAGTTTTAGAAAGGTAAGAAATCTGAGGTTTGAGGGGAGGGGTGCTGAGGCTAGCATAGGAGTCAGGAATGCACACACACGTGTGCACACACACACACACACACACACAGACAAACACACATGCTCTCTGAGTTAGGGCAAAATCAGCAGAATCTAGGTAGGCTGGCAGGTGATCTGAAATTCTGGAGGTCAAGACAGAGGGGTAGAGAAGAAACCAGAAAAGAATTTAAGAACCAAATGGACTCAAGCTTCAAAGGGTTAGGCGGAGTAACTGCTAATTGGGAACCAAAGGGCCAGGGGCAGGGCCAGGGGAAGGAGAGGTTATGATGTGGATCCATGCTCTGGGGAGAACTTCATGCCAGTCTGGATCCCCAGTGCAGCAGAAATTCTTTGTGTTTCCTGCCAGGGCAATGCTAAGGCAGTGCTAGGGGACATCGAGATGAGCACAATGGTAAAAACCTACGAGAATGCAGAGAAATTGTCACCGGCTTCTGACTTTTATGTCTGACTGACTGTTCAGGTTGGTGAGTGACCGAACATTTTTGGAGTGACCTGCCATGCTTTGGCCAGAAATACAGCTCCGTCTGTGTCACATTGGTGGGGACAAGCACCCTGAGCTGTGTTTTCATTAGTGGGATGGGTTGTGCTGAGCCGCTCGCACTTCCTTCTCGGTGGGATTATGACCCAAGACGTATGCTTGTGACACTGGATTCACAGGACTTCCTTCATGGATTTATTTTAAAACTTTTGGGCTTTGAAACTGGTATAATTGTTCATGTTTTCTTCTTTCGTTGACCATTCAGAATCAAATTGCGGTCCATTTCTTAGTGTGTACCTATTAGAGCATCATTTTATTTATAATTCACTTTTGGGCTCTTGCTGTTTTCTTCCCTTATATTTCCCTCACTTATCTTTCCTAATTTCTCTGTGTATGTAATCCACCTCAGTTCTTTTAGAGATCACGCTTAGAGTTAAATAAAAGTGATTCCTATAATGTTTTGCCTCTACATTGAATACATGTGTATCGAGAGCCCATAAGATGGTTTGTGAATCCTTGAAATCTCAACAAACAATATTGAGAGCTCTCAGGGCTAGATTTCCATGAAAAGGTAAATGGCTGCCCTCAAGGAGATTCTAGTCCCAAGTCATAGATAAAACTGATCGATTCAAGTTAACAGAATTGTTCAGGTACAGGATTATAGAGGTAGTATGAATGGAAAGGTTTAGCTTGGTCCTAAATCCATTCAGGAAACATTATTGAATACCTACAATGCTTGAGGCACCGGATTATTTCTTGCGGTAAAGCTGTTGGGCCATACAGACAATATACACCTTGATCATGGCGAGGGTGTGGGCTGGGCCAGCTCTCTGGAGGAGGTGACTTGTGAGAGCGTGCTAGCAGGACAAGAGTAGACTAGAGTAGATCTTTGGAAGCTGGAAGACGCGAGCCTTAGCCATTGTGAATGCTTTGAGTGCCTCCGGCATTTTCTTCCTCATCTATCATAGAAGGCTTTTTGGTCAGGTTAAGGAGGTGAATGTTCCCTCCAAAGACTGCTTAAAGTCCCAGATTTTTTTCTGCTTGTAGGCAGTACAAGCTGCTCTGATCACCTTCCCCTGCCTCTGTCACCTCCTTTTACACGCTGACCAGGTCTTGAGCCAGACAGCCTGTGGGCCAGTAGGCACACCAGGCAGCCAAGCCTCACCTACCTATTGCCATAGAAGACCAGCTATGAACAGCACTAAGATGCCCATCGCTGTTTGGAAGAGGGGAGCCAGGGCGGGCCAAGATGGCAGATGGCTAAGAGCGGCATGCTGTTTTCGGGCCCCTCTACCTTTGTTACTGGTGCCATTTGAAGCTGCTGGTTACTGTTTTTAGCTTGGCTGTCCATGGGCTTGAGGAGGGAGCTTTGGTAGTCACTCAGGAATGCAGGGTATTTTTAGCGAAGAGATTCTGCTTCAGGCATGCGCATTGTGTTTCTCCAATCTCAGGCGTGGTAGAAGAGGGCTGGCCACTGGAAACTTGGGGGATCAATCAGCTTAGCTGAGAAACCCACAGGAAAAAGAAGAAGGGGGGGCAGTCACGTATGATCAAGACCCTCTGGTCCGTTGGGATTTTATTTTTAAACCTTGTCTCTTCATTCCTCTTCAGAATGCTGCCCAGGTGAATCAGAGGTAGACCCCAGGAAGGAAGAAAGGGTGGGAGAGAAACTGCCCTGGGGTCGAAGAGCTCCCTAACAGAACTTCGAAGCCGTGGAAACCACACGTATTGGGCCCGATCACGAAGGAACAGGTAGTAGTGAGCTGAACACTCACTGAAACATTTTCTCGAGCTTGAAATCAATTGGTAGTGATTTATTTTTTAATGAACTCACAAGAAAGATTGAGTGAAACAAGTGTTTGCCCAAGCACGTCTTCTCCTCGCTCTAGCGGCATACGATTTTCACAGTGGCTACGAATCGTCTAGCTGAACACATTCCTTTCCTTCTCTTCCCCGACTGACATCCCCGCCTCTGCCTCCTTCAGAGACGGGGAATCTGAAGGCCAGGGAGTTTCAGTGACTTGTTCAAGGTCATACTAGTTTGGGACTGGAGCCCAGGTGTCCAGACGCCACATTGCCTGTTTTCTATATTATTTCTATATGGCCTGTGTTTATTGTATTGTTGGGAATATCTCTGTTGTCTACCTTTTGTTCTTATTTTAATGAAAACATTACATAGGAACTTAAAAGGCTGCCCGAGAGAGAGGTAGGCGAGGATCATGCTTAGCGTCTGGGAATTACGAGAATGTTTTATTTAGCTCCTTTCCCGGCTACTTTTGTTTGTTTTCTTCTGTTCAGTGTAGCTCCCATTGACTGAGCACCCAAGGCACTGTGTTGGGTGTCGCCACGTGGATTATTTTGCGAACGCATCAGCCTTCGAGGAAAACATCAGACCCATGTTTCCAAAGTCTGAATACTGAGGTACAGAGGGGTTAAGTGGTTTGCTCAAGATCAAATACTAGCAAGGGACAGAGCCGGAATTAGAAGCCGGGTCTGGCTGCCACAAAGACCAATGCTCTTGTGCTGACTCCGGCTGTTTACAACATACCTGGAAGCTGTGTTTTTCTGTGTCTTGGGCACGACGGTGGGCCCTCTGATCAGTGGAATGTGCTACCTGTGCTCACTTGCCATGTGGACTTTCAGGAAAGTGCTGGGGGAGATGCAGCCCGTTCCTTCTCACCCTTACATCACTAATCCGTGAAATGTCTCCTCCCACACCCTCCCAAGAAGTCTCTCTAAAGTGAACGCAGACCGTTTAGACCATTCCTTCCTCAGACCCTCCGCTTTGCTTTACAGCTGCTACCGGCGTCTCTGGGCTCCTACCTTTGTTCCAGAGCTCTTGTTGTGTGTGTTTTGTTTTTCCCCAGTGAGTTTAAAATAATGCAATTTAGCATAATTGAAAGAGTGTTTATTGAATGGCCTCCCAAGGAGCTAGGAGCTGGGTCACAGAGGTGGCTCTGTTACTTCGGATCTCATGACAGGACTGGGCCCTGAGCCACTCATTTATTCTTCTAACAAACACAGTGCCAGGCAGCCTCAAGTTGCAAACGGTCTCGTTGGGAGGAATACAAGTACACAAGGGAACCCCAGTGTCCCAGACACCTCCAGCTTTGTGGGCCAACGGAGCTCAGTGGGACCCAGCCCCCCACAGTCCACCGGTGTCCCCAAGTCTCCAGGGGCTAGCTCACTGCCTCCCTCCTGACCTCTTCAGATGCAGCAGGCTTCCACATTAGGCTGTGTCTGCCCCACCAACCCCCCCTTAATTCATTGCACAAAGATTTCAATATCCCATTTGAAATACTGAGGATACCGGAGGTCCTAAAATGATAGGAACGAGAACGAGGAATCTTATTTTTCTCAGGCAGTGAGGTTCCCAGGCTGGACGGGAGCAGGACAATCATAAGCTTACCGTCCTACCGGGAAGACATGACCTGCCATAGCAGGCAATGTGTGAAGCAACCTTTAACTGAAAATTAACTTGTGTAGCTTAAACCAACATACCCTAGGAGTTTAGAGAAAGCAGTGGTCAGTAAGAACTGGGATCATCAGAGAGGATTTCAAGGTGAAACCACATGCCCAAAGCCACTTGTGAACCGATTGGTGTCAGAAAATGGCCCTCAAGGGCCCCCCGTTCCTCTCCCTGGGCTCTCCCCTCTCGAGCGATACCAATGGAAAACAAATGGTGTGTTCAGTTTACATCCCTACTTAATTCAGTTCTTTTCAGGCCACACAAAGTTTCTGTTTCAACAAAAGCCTCCAGTGGGGCGCCTCTGCAGATTCCCTCTTGTTCTGTCCTAAAACAATGGGATGGGGACAGATCGTGACAGAGTATGGTGAAGGCCGCGGCCGTCCTGCCCGAAAGACACAAACGCTGCCTTTCAAGTCCGCAGCAGTAACCCAATCCCCTTTCCCATCTCCCTGTGGGATGAGACCAGGTGGAAGAGTGAGGGGGGAGAAGGTCATGGCCGTTTTGACCTGTTCAGGGTGTGTGGAAAAGGGTCTTTTCTTCACCTGGCAAAGAAACGTGTGCCTCTGATGCTGCCCATGACCAGCTCTGTCCATGCCCCTGCCCCCTCCACCCCTGTTTGGGCACCAGACCGCAGGCCAGGTCGATAAGAATTGGACTCTGGGGGACAAAATCCTTCTGCAAGGCAAACAGGACTTTCTCCGGGTTCTCTGGCTCGGTTCCTCTGAACCCGCAGTCGACATCTCCAAGTCACAAAATGTCGGATTGGAGCCGCTGTCCTTGGAAAGAAGGGAAACTGGCACTTGGTTCTCATCCATGGCTGTGATCCTGAAAGGTTTCCTGTTTAACGCTTTATTTGCATTAAAAAAAAAAATCGCCAAGCATCTCGGAACTGGAGAGGACCCAGTGTGCGCTGTTCCTGGGCGGAGGCTGGTGTGCTGGGAGCTTCCACACCGCACGAACCCGGCTCCTCGACAGCAGCCATTTTCAACATGATCCTTGTGTTTGCTTGGCAAAATCCGGGATTGGAAAAACAAAAGGTTTTCCTGCCAGATTCCATTAATTTCAGCAGCAGCAGTAGCGGCAGCAATCTGGTTCTCTCGGATGAATGTTTGACGAGGGTGGCCAGCCGTGGGGTTTGGGGGGTCTTGTGGGGTCTTTTCCAGTGAAAGTGTGGGCTCTCCCTGCTCATATTCTCTCTCCCATAAGAACATGTGGCCAGACAGGATGACGGGCAAATGAACTGGCCACGCACCGCAAGCAGGTGGGAGGACGGGGCGCTCTGAGAGGGAGCAAGGGTGTGGAAGGAAGGGACGGCGTGGGGTCTCCTCTGGCCCAGCCCAGGAGGGGTCAAAGGTCACTCCTCACCTGCTGGAACTGGAGGGCCACCAAGGGACCTGGTGCTGGAACGTGAGACCAAAGGATAAGTCCCGAGGTGTCTGTTCTCTGGGGTCGCAGGACACTGCCTGCAAAACAGGAGCTGCCCTGTTACCAAGGGTGACACAGACAGAGGGGCCGGTGACCCAGCGCGAGCAGGAGTGGGCTGGGGAATTTCCACTGGTTCCGCCGTGAGGTTGGCTGGTGGGTGTGACCCGCCTGGAATTTTGTAGGAGTCCCCTAAGCGGACTGGGGATGCCCCACTCGTGGGTATGGTCCTGAGAGTTGGCCCTGCGGGCAGATGGTGATAGGGACAAAGGGCTATTTGCTCAGTTGTTTTTCAGTTGTATTTTCTCCTCTCCTTTTCTTAGATTTTATAACCTGGGAAGAAACTTTATGGAACTGGGAGGATCAACGGATCCATGACCAGTAGAGTGAGCTCACTAGATGGTCGCTTGCCTTTCCTAGGAGGTCAGAGGAAAGGTGGATGACGGCCCCGGGGGTCTAGGTCTAGAGAGCTCACCTGTAAAGAGCTCCTCATCACCCCAGGCTAGATGGCAGCCTTGGATTTGGTCACTTCCCAGAATTACCTGGTTAATCAAGGTCTTCTATAAGGATGACAAGTGGCCCAGGGGCTATTTAAAAACAAACAGCAACAGCAACACCTCCACCCTCCCTCCCCTCCCCCAACTAGCTCACAGTCCTCTTACCGAGCACTAGGTCACCATGATGGTGATAAAGCAGCTTCACTTACGGAATCCTCGCTGTGGTGCCTCGCCCTGGCCTGGGGGTGCTGTACTACATGTCAATCAATCTTCTTCCTTCGTTCCTTCCTTCCTTCCTCCCTCCCTCCCTCCCTCCCTCCTTCCCCTCACCTCTTCTTTCTTTCTTTCTTTCTTTCTTTCTTTCTTTCTTTCTTTCTTTCTTTCTTTCTTTCTTTCAGTTTATTTTGAGAGAGAGACAGAGTGAGAGAGGGAGGAAGCCCATGTGTAAGGGGGGAGGGGCAGAGAGAAGGAGGGAGAGCATCCCAAGCAGGCCTTGCACTGTCAGCAGCAAGGAGTCAGACGTGAGGCTCAAACCCACGAACATGAGATCGTGACCTGATCCTAAATCAAGAGGCAGATGCTTGAACGACTGAGCCACCCGGGTGCCCCTACATTGTCAACATTTAGACCTTTGTCATTCCTGAGAAGGCAGGACTACAAAGGAAAAAGCAGGCTTGAAGACCTTAACTTGCCCAGATGAAGCTGTGGCTTTAATACATGTTTGTTTCCCTGCAAGGTCTGGCTGGAGCCCCCCAGAGGGAGAGGGAATCCTGATACAGGGGCTCCTTTGCTCATCCCGGTGAGTGAGAAAGGGCTGGACATGTCCTCCGTCCCCACGGTCCTGCCTGTAGGCCTGTCATCCAAAAGGTGGTAGCCCCAGCCTACTAGGTGTCATGTCGCTGCTTGAAGTTGAAGACAGTATCAGGATTCCTCACCCTGTTGGGGGGGCTTCCGGGATGTAGATTTCGCGTGTATGCTGTGTGTCTGCATCGGAATGCAAGAGGGAAGGAGAGAGGG
Organism: Leopardus geoffroyi; assembly: GCF_018350155.1. Lineage (NCBI taxonomy): Eukaryota > Metazoa > Chordata > Mammalia > Carnivora > Felidae > Leopardus > Leopardus geoffroyi. The sequence goes on from NC_059338.1 coordinate 39,254,700, forward strand.
AGGGGGAGGGGGAGGAGACTTCAAAGGAAGACAAGACTCAAGATTTCTAGTAGATCTGCAAGGAGATGGAAAGAACTGTTAAATGAGAAAATGGAAAGAAGCACGTTTGTGGCACCTGAACGTACATTCCATTTGTCCAGCTTTGCTCTCGCCCCCTCCACTGACTTGATCTGCTCTTTGTTGCCAGCCAACGTGTGGGATTTATGCTTCGTGGCATCCTCCAAATGCACAGTAGACGCTTGATGAATGGTGGTGGTTGCACTGAGATGAATGATACTTGGCCCACTAGAACATAAGCTCCATGGTGTAAGGAATATGTCAGTTTTGTTCACGGCTTATGTCTGGCTCTTGAAGTAGTGCCTGGCACATAGTAGATGCTTAATTAAAACTTGTTGAGGGGCACATGGGTGGCTCAGTCAGTTAAGTGTCTGACTCTTGATTTTGGCTCAGGTCATGATCCCAGGGTCATGGGATCAAGCCCCAAGTCGGGCTCTATGCTGAGTGTGGAGCCTGCTTACAAATCTCTCTCTCTCTCTCTCTCTCTCTCTCTCTCTCTCTCTCTTTCTTTCTTTGCCTCTCTCCTTTGCTCACATTCTCTCTCTCTCTAAAAAACCAAACCAAACCAATAAAAAGCTTATTGAACAAATCCTACAACTACAGACCTATAAGCCCCACCAGTGACCTGCATCTGAGTGTCCTCAAGGACTTTCCCTTACTGATGGCAGTGCTGGGAGATGACTAGGGAATCCATTCTCTGTCCAGACAACATGAGAGCCTTCAGGTTTTTTTTTTTTTTTTTTTTTTTTTTTTAACTTGAGAATCTTTCCCGACTTTAACCACAAGAATGCTAGGTGAACATGACAGGTGGGAAGCTGAAGATTAAAGTCACACTTTTTAGTCTGTATGCCAGAAAACCTGGTACCTCTGTGTAGACTGTCATGATGTAGGAACTCACACCCCTTCTCTACTGATGGGCAAGGTTGGTGGCATATCCCTATATCCTCATGGATGTTTCCATTGATTCCATCTCTTTCCATGGAGCGACAGTCAGTTTTACCTATCAACTTGGTTGAGCTATAGCACTGGGTGACTTAATCAAATACTAATCTAAATGTTGCTGTGAAAGCATTTTGAAGATGTGGTTAGCATCTAGAAGCAGTTGACATTAAGTAAAGGGAATGACTCTTGAAAACGTGGATGGGCCTCATCTGATCAGTTGAAGACCTTAAGAGCCAAAATTGAGATTTCTCAGAGAAGAAGAAATTGTGCCCCAGGACTGTGGCTTCAACCACTGCCTGAGTTTCCTGCTGCCCATGACCTACACATTTCAGACTTGCCTGCCCTATGGGATTTGGATTTGCCTGCTCCCATAATTGCATGAATCAATTCCTTGAAATAATCTCTTTATACATACACACACACGCACACACACACACACACGCACACACGCACACATGCAAATGTGCATTCTCCTGTTTCTGTTTCTCCGGAGGACTGGTACATGGGTCTTTTATGTAGGCTCTGTTAAATGATACATTCCTAATCCCATAAGGAGGAGTTGTGTTATCATTGCTCAATAATTGCATTTATTGAGCAAGGTAGTGTGACAAACTCTGTGATAAAGGGCTGTCCTGCGCTGGGCTATATACTATAGCGTCAAAGAGGAAAGGGCATGGCTTTTTCTCAAGGGACTTAAATTAGAGCTGAGAAATACTGCATCCCATTTTCAACTATTCTTTGGTATCTCACCCACCCCCCACCCTCCCACCATAGCTTTCATACCGTCACTGACTGGGCCTCTGTCTGCCCACGAGGTGAAGAACTCATCCTCGGTGGGGCAGAGACCTCCTTGTGCGGGTTGAGGAGGTGGAAGTCTGAGGCAGTGATGATGTCAGAGCACACGCGTGTCGACTGTTTCCATATCTGCCTTCTGTTTTCAGTTCAACTCAATTCTGCACACTTGTTGCTGCCTCACTGGACAAGTCTCACTCTTGAATTTCCACAACTAAAAAACAAAGTGAACTAAAAGGCAAAGTATGTTGTGTGGATACCATGCAGAACATACAAAGTGGGAAGGCAAACAAGGAAGGGCAGTTGTCCTGACGGGGAGGGCGGGCAAGCCTTCTCAGGGGTGCTGTTTCAATGGAGCTTGAGTGGCGACTCACCTCTGGTCAGAGGGACCAAGAAGGAGTGCCGACTGTTCCTGAGAGAGGAAACAGGGCAAGGTGCAGGGGCAAAACCACGAAGAGGTATGTTCAGACAGCTTTGAAGGTATGCTTAATATTCAACTGAGTTGATATATATGGGCTGAAAGAAAAGAAGGAACACCAAATAGCGTGTGGACCTGAATAGGAAAAAGAATTCAATTTTTAAGTTCCGATCTGGGATCATATACAGAGCAGAATGATACAACTTTGAGAACAGGTGTTTTCCACCTCAGTGAGATGTGTTACGTCATTCCAGTATGGTTAGCGCAGGCTTTGTATTATGGGGGGTGGGGGGGGGGGTGGGACATCGAGAAACACAGAAGATACAGCCATAGGTCTAAGGGGTCTATAGTCATACTGGGATGATAGATTTGTGCATGTAACATTCATTCAAGAAACTTTCATTCAATCTCTGCCATGCTTCAGAAACTGTTGAGGTATATAACACCAAGTTTGGGCATGGTCCTGCCTTCAAGGGGTTTACAATCTAGTGGAAGAATCCAGAACGCTAAGTTATTCCTTATACTGCAGTGTTTTGGTGCTATGATGGAGGAATTGCACAGGTGATTCTGGAGTCCAGAGGACTGACTTGAGGGATAGGAAAGAAAGGCTCTCTGGAGGAGTGTGTTTGTTTCTAAATGGGAGAGATGTGCACATTTAGGAGAGAAGGTGATGGAAAAGAGGCAGCAGAGAGGGAGAATCTAAAGACAGGTGGATGGAATGTGGTCCCTGAGGAGGTGGGAGGGGAGGAACTCAGAGCCAGGTGGCAGGCTCTTCCCTGGACAGGAGGAGGGATGCCTCTGTCAGGGAAGCAGAAGGAAAGAGGAGAGGACAGGTTAAGGTGTGAGGAAGAAGCTGAGGAAGGATGTGTCCTAGGTTCTCAGTATTTCTAGTGAAGGAGGCAAGGCTGAGGTTGAGAAGGAGGTTAAGAGGAGGGTGGCAGAGGGGCGATTTTGAGGTAAGAGAAGATTCAGAAAGGTGGATGAAGAGGAGAGAGAGAGAAAAGGACGTGGTCATAGGGTTTTGCTTGGAGACTCCAGATTCACAGAGACTCTGGTTGTGTGGTTTCCTCTGGCAGTTCTCAGCAGCCCGGCTGTGGGGCAGGTGACTTCGATGGATCCAGAATTAGGCTCCCAGGTCTGGGAAGCAGACCTCAAAGGTAACAGCAAGGAAGTTACTGAAGAGAGAGGTCGCCAGGTATTTACTAGAAAGGGAAAGATGTGAAGCTAGATGGGTGCTAGTACGTGGAGAGAAATTTAGCTTGTCATGGACCAAAGGGTCCATGAGATGAAACAAAAACCCGTACACATTGAAGAAAAGAAAGCTAAGAAATAATGAGGATGCAGCGTGGAAGGGTTGTCCTTCTAACTGTGAAAGCTCCCTGGATGATGGCGGGAACCGGGATGGGGAGAGTAAGACAGCCAGATAAATGAGGGGGAGTGACAACGAGGTCAGAGCACGTGACCTCCCTCCCTCTCCTCCTCCTGAGCTGTCATCCTCTGACCTCCTCCCCGGCCCTCCTCAATTACCTGCCATTTAGCTCACTCCTGTGTCTGTGGAAAGCACAAGATGCTGAGGCCAAGTGGCAGACGGGAGTCAACTGAGGAGGAAGATCAAGGCATGTGCCTGGCAGAGGTGAAGGCTCATCTGGCCGAGAGGGAGGAGCCATGGAGGGGAAGGTGTCTCTGAGTTGCTGCAGGCCCCCCAGAGGATGGTGTTCCTTTGCTCTTGTGGCCTTCATGGAGCTCAGGCTTGCCTGCGTGGAGGGGTTGTTATGGTCTGATGGAACTGGGCTGGAAGACACTGGGGATCTCAGGCCCCTCTGACCTTGGCCAAGGTCATTCCTGAGCCAAGAGGGAGGATGAAACTGGCCTGTGCCTCAATGGGAATGGACACTCCTGGGCATGCAGCCTGGGAGAGGTTGGCCGCAAGAGACTGAGTGAGTTGGGTGATAATATAGCAGACCCTCCAGGCGGCATTTAATCAATCAACGAAGCTGGTGGCACAGGTAAAGAGTGCTGTGGGCTCTCAGGCTGACGTGGTCAAAGCTGAGTTGCTGGGGGAGCTGGGCCATTAAGAATGGGTGCATTTCTGCGTTTCTACCGGTGGGGGTGGAGGTAGGCTGAGCTCAGCAGGGGCCAGCGCTTCTGAGAGATCCAAGCCCCATCAAGTAAAAGGGCCACTCAGTCCCCTGGCTAGCTTCTGGCAGCTGCACCCTTGGGCCTAGGCCGAGAGAGTGTGGCGGGCAGCTTCAGAAGTTATTCATAGGCTTGATGGGTTGCCTACTTGGCAGATTGGCCCAGGGCATCGTGATGGTCTCCTTGGAGGCTTGGGGTGTTCAGAAGTCTTTTCGCTCCATCCCAGTGTTCCTACACGTTTTCATAGCAGGCAGAGGATGGCCGCTAAAGTCGACCACCCCTGGAAGCCAGGGTAGGTGGAACAATGGGCCTGGACTGTTCGCCATGATTTTGTTTGCATCATTAGTTCCTGCTGAGACTAGTTGAGTCCCCTTTGTTTGTGCCTGGCAGGCCGTGATAGGCCATTCCTATCTATTAGGAAAGTCCTCATTAAGTTCTGTCTGCAGAAACTCATTCTATTCTAGGCTATCCATCCTTAGATCTGCAGAGCAAATGGCAGATGGGATGGGATTGTGGCGTGGCCAGGGGAGAGAGAAGGCTGCATAATTATGGTAAAAAGGAAGGAGGGAGAAGATACCTTCCGTGCCATTTCTTTGATGAGGACACAGAGTATGTATGATAAAGCCTAACCCAAGGAGGCAGAGGGATGAGCTGAAGCTCCTTGGCCCCCTTACGTCATATTATTCCCCTGCCACAAGTGACCCCTTCCCTCTCTACAGTGGTGTCTCAACATCCCAATATATTTCCTGTTTGGGGCCAATTCACACCTTGTGCAGAAGCTGAAGTGGGGCAGGCATGCTCTGTCCTGTTCCCTGGTGTCCGGGCAACATGCGGGCGATGTGGTCTTGGACAGTCGGATGCTTCCATCTACCTGGTACTGAGCAATGAGGGTCCAGCAGGGGCAGTGTGCATCTAGTGACAGGCACGGTACCTGGGGCCATAGACCAGACTGTGACTGGGGGTGGGCTGGCTGCCCCTCAGCTCCCTGGCCTCCTTGCTCTGCCTGTTGGCTGCTTCTCTGGTTTTTCTATCACCTCTATGAGCTCTCAATTATCTTTCTAATAAATCTCTTTTCTACTGAAGTTGGAGTTGCTTTCTACTGTTGGCAACTGAGAATCTTGACTGAGAAGCACTCCCCTGGAACCCACAGTGCGCTTTCTGCCTTTTTTTAAATCCAGAAGCCTTTGGGGCGCCTGGGTGGCGCAGTCGGTTAAGCGTCCGACTTCAGCCAGGTCACGATCTCGCGGTCCGTGAGTTCGAGCCCCGCGTCAGGCTCTGGGCTGATGGCTCAGAGGCTGGAGCCTGCTTCAGATTCTGTGTCTCCCTCTCTCTCTGCCCCTCCCCCATTCATGCTCTGTCTCTCTCTGTCCCCAAAATAAATAAACGTTGAAAAAAAAAATTAAAAAAAAAAATAAATCCAGAAGCCTTTGGTGCACGCTGCTCTTTGAATTGGGTTTACAAATATTGCCTTCCTATAGTATAAGCTCCTTGGGTGAGAGAAGGGATCATGTTAATTTTTCCTTTTCCAAGAGTACTTATCTCATTTTGTTTGCTCTTCAAATATTTATTGAATAATGAACCAATGAATCACTATGTAGCTAAGTGTATTAGCTATCTACTGAGGCAAAATGGGTACCCCAAAACGTAGTGGCTTAAACCGGCAAGAGACATTTATTATCGCACACAGTTTCTAGGAGTTAGGAATTTGGAGTGGCTTAGCTGGGTGTTTGTGTCCTCTGGTTTCAGTTAAGATGTTGGCTGGGACTGCAGTCTTCTGAAAATTGGACCACATCTAGGGAATCTAATACCAGAATAGTTCACTCAGGTGGCTGGCAAGTCAGTGCTCGTTGTTGGCAGGAGCCCTTAGTTTCTATCCATGTGGACCTCTTCATCGGGCTACCTGAGTATCTTCACGACATGGCAGCAGGCTTCCCCCAAAGCAAATGAACCAAGACCTGGCAAAGCAGAAGATGCAATGTCTTTTATGACCGAGCGTTGGGGGTCACACTCCTTTATTTCCATGATATCCTATTGGTTAATTGGTTACACAGGCCAGATCTATTCAGTGTAGGAAGGAAATAGTCAAGGGTATGACCACCAGGAGGTGAGAATCATTAACACCATTTTGGAGGCCGTCTACTGCCACATGGCTCACAAAGACAGCTGGGAGTGGATTTTCAGGGTCAGGTCCTACCTTAGATACTTTGGAGATCACAGGGAAGGCTAAAAATGATGTTGGCCCACTTGTCCTCTGAGATTAATCTTGCCCAGGGGTGTTCACTTTCGGTTCCCGATGTGGTGAGTGAGATCCTTGTAATTACACCCTGGGATCCATACTCTGCTCCTCAGTGGACTGGAGGTGGGTGGGGCAGTTGGGAGGTTTCACTTGGAGGGATCTCACCCAGGACCTCTCATTGCCCATCATTTACTCCTCTCTTGGTGATTGCACTAAGTTATTTTCTGGCTGTTCAACTCTAGAAATGTGGAGTTGTTGGATAGCATTCCTTTAAGATTCGTGTCAACCTGGAACCTCGGAATGTGACCTTACGTGGAAATAGGGTCTTTGCACATGTAATTAAAGGAAGGATTGAGGTGAGAACATGCTGGGTTAGGGTGGGCCCTAATTCCAGTAAAAGTGTTCTTCGAAGAGACAGAGAAGGACATAAAGAGACACAGGGGAGAAGACAAATTGAAGAAGAAGGCAGAATTCAGAGCGATGCATCTCCAAGCCAGGAACGCCACAGATACCAGCTAGGACAGAGGCATTGACAGCTCTCCTTCAGAGCCTCTGGAAGGAAGCCATCCTTCTAACACCTTGCTTTTAGATTCCTGGACTCCTGCGCTGTGTGAGAATGAATTTCTGTTGCTTTCAGCCTCCCAAGTTTGTGACAACTCGTTACAGGAGTCCCTACAGTGGACTCTAAATAAATGTTCAAGAGGAAGGAGGAGTCACATGTCTCCACTTTAAATCAAAAGCTAGAAATGATTAAGCTTGGTGAGGAAGGCATGTCGAAAGCCGAGATGGGCCAAAACCTAGGCCCCTTGTGCCAAACAGACAAGTTGTGAATGCAAAGGACAAGTTCTTGGAGGAAATGAAAAGTGCTGCTCCAGTGAACACATGAATGAGAAGAAAGGGAAACAGCCTTATTGCTGTTACGGAGTAAGTCTGAGTGGTCTGGATAGGAGATAAAACCAGCTACACCCTTCCCTTAAGCCAAAGTTCAGCCCAGAACAACATCCTCACTCTCTTCAAATCTATGCAGGCTGAGAGAGGTGAGGAAGCTGCACAAGGAAAGTCTGAAGCTAGCAGAGGTTGGCTCATGAGGTTTAAGGAAAGAGGCCTTAAACATCCGCAACATCAAAGTGCAACGTGAAGCAGCAGGTGCTGGCGTAGGAGCTGCGGCCAGTGATCCCAAAGATCCGGCTCCGAGAATTCCTGAAGGTGGGCACACGAAATAGCAGATTTTCAATATAAATGAAACATCCTCCTCTTGGAAGTAGATGCCATCTAGGACTTTTGTAGATATGGAAGACAAGTCAATGCCTGGCTTCAAAGGGCAAGGTGACTCTTGTTAAGGGCTAACATGGTTGGTGACTTTAAGTTGAAGCCAGTGTTCATTTAGCATTCCAAAACTCCTAGGGCCTTTAGGAATTATGCTAAATATACTCTGCTTGTGCTCTAGAAATGGAACAACAAAGCCTAGATGACAGGACGTATGTTTACACCATGGTTTACTGAATATTTGAAGCCCCCTGTTGAGACCTACTGTCCAGAAAAAAGATTCCTATCAAGAGATTACTGCTCATTGACAATGCACCTGCTCACCCAAGAGCTCTGATGGAGATGTCCAATGAGGTTAATGCTGTTTCCATGCCGGCTGACACAACTTCCATTCTGCAGCCCACAGATCAAGGAGTAATTCTGTCTTTCAAGCCTTCTTATTTAAGAATGACATTTCACAAGGCTAGGGCTGCCATAGATAGCAATTCCTCTGAAGCATCTGGGCAAGGTAAATTTAAAACCTCCAGAACGGATTCATCATTCCAGATAGCATTAGACATTTGTGCTTCATGGGAAGAGGTCCCCAACTGTCCACAGGAACAAAGGTTTGGAAGAAGTTGATATCATCCTCATGGATGACTTTGAGGGATTCAAGACTTCGGTGGAGGAAGTCACTGCAGATGTGGTGCTAATAACAAGAAAACCAGATGAGAAGGGAAGCCTGAAGATGTGAGTGAATTGCTGTTATGCCACGAAAAAAACTGAATGGACGAGGAGCTGCGTCTCACAGATGAGCGAAGAAAGTGGTTTCTTGAGATGGAACCTACTCCTGGTGAAGATGCTGTGAAGATTGTTGACATGTCAGCCAAGGATTTAGAATATTACATAAATTTAGCTGATAAAGCAGTGGCAGGGTTTGAGAGGACTGACTCCAATTTTGAAAGAAATTCTACTGTGGGTAAAATGCTCTCTACCAACAGAGCAGGCTGCGGAGAAATCGTCCAATCAGTACAGCGCATTTCATTGTTATCTCATTTTAAGAAATTGCCCCAGCCACCCCAGCCTTCGGCAACCATCAGTCAGTAGCCATCAGCATCAAGGCGAGACTTCCACCAGCCAAAAAGATTATGACTCTCTGAAAGCCCAGATAATGGTTAGCATTTTTTAGCAATAAAGTATTGTTTAAAGTTTATTTATTTATTTTGAGACAGAGAGAGGGTGAGGGAGGGGCAGAGAGAGAGAGGGAGAGAATCCCAAGCAGGCTCTGTGCTGTCAGCACAGAGCCCAACATGGGGCTCGAACCCACGAACCACGAGATAATGACCTGAGCCAAAACCAAGAACTGGACCCTTAACTGACTGAGCCACCCAGGCACCCCAGCAATAACGTATTTTTTAAATTAAGATGTGCACGTTGTTTTTTCAGACATAATGCTACCATACGATTACTAAATATCACTTTCATATGCACTTGGAAGCCAAAAATGTCATTTGACTCACATTACTGTGATACTCACTTTCTCATGGCGGTCTGGAACTGAGCTTGTAATACCTCTGAGGTGAGAGGGTACACATCTTTGAAGGACTTTCTAAGACCGTCCCTGGTTCAGAATGTATAACTGGCAGCGGGAGCCAGATTTGGGTAGTGCTCTGAGGGGAAGGAGGGGTCGTTCTTCATTACCTGGAAAACCTCAGGACAGCTTGCTCTCCAGCTATATTGAGCAGACCTTCTGCTGCCTTCCCACACCCAATGGTGCTCTGCCCACCGAGGTCCCTGGGATCGCTGACACGTTGGGCTGGGGCGAGACCAGAGATTCAGATTGGCTTGCTCCATCTGCCAAGGTAGAGTGGTAAAATGACACCTGTTCTATGCAACAGCCCATTCACTGACTTAACAACTCATCCATCCATCGATTGACTCACTAAATTATTAATTCAAGGTTGACCGCGAGCACAGCTGTGTGGTTATGTCTTGCCCTTTCTTCTCGGGTTCATTCCTACACTGCACCTAGGAATCAAATGCTTTTTAAAGAAAAGTGAAGCCCCTCCAGTGAGGTGGAAAGAATCTGCTGTACTAATTCATACCAATTTAATCATAGTGTTATTAGGGACCTAATGGATTTTTCCTCAACTGGGCATTTGCATTTTCAAAGTGAGATCTGGAAAACTCTGTCATTGCTCTCTGGTGCTTGGACGGTCATCAAAGTAAGGCTTCCTCTGTCCTCTCGCTCACCCCAGAGCAAGGACTGTGCCTGAATCTATTGATGACACGTGAAGGGAGTGGGCTTCTCTGTGCAGTCCGTGGTGGGATGAGATGGGCGTTGGAGACAGGAGAAATCCAGGGAACCCCTTCTGCCTTTGGGTAGCTTCACTCCCAGTTCCGGAGGAGAAGGCTGGGGGTGGGGGTGGCTTAGCCCAGGGCCTCCTCCTTGGGGTGGAGTTGACCTTGAGAGGAGCAGTGGCGTCTACCGTCCCTTCCTCTGGGGGCTCTTTAATGCCAATCTGAACAGTCTGGAAATGGAATCTCTGGGACCCCTCCCCATCACTATGATTATAATAAACTCCAGGACTGTAGCCGCGGAGCCTCGGGCTTCAGGAATGCAGCCTGTAATTACCTCGCTTCTAAATGCTCCTGGTAATGGATGATGAGGCCTCGTGCATCAGACCAGTTAAATTGCCGTGCGACTCGGCCACAATTTAACTTGGCAGACAATACGCTCCAACTTGGCAATGAAGGGAACGTGAACTATTTGGGAATTGTTAACTTTTAGAACAACCTGGAAAGTGCCAGGGAAGTCTCTGGACGGGAGAAGTTGTCAGTGAAGTCTTGGACCATGAGCTGATTATCCATGACTCTCTCCCCTTTCCTGCCCACCTGGCCCCACATCGCTGGGAATACAGATTGCAGGGATGACCTGGGTCCTCCCACAGGATCACACTCACCGCTCCAGGAACCCTGCTGGATGCTGGGGACAGGAGTGCTGGCAGAGACCACACTGGGTCTCTGTCCTCCAGGAGTTTACGTTCAGTGGGGGCCAGACCTACACACATCTGGGCCACAGTGGGATCCTTTCTGGAGGGATACAAACTGAGGATCTGGGGCTTCATGGTGGCTGTGTAATCTTGCATGGGGTGAGAGGGACGATGGAAGATCTCATAGGGAAGGTGACAGTATCTGATGTGGACTTTGAAAAATGCCTAGGGTTTGGGCAGGCTGAAGGGAAAAGTTGGGGCTTGCCAGCGAGAGGAGGCTGTTAGCAGTATGGCAGATCACTAGGTGAGTGGGCAGGTAAGAGTGGAGGGACAAATGAGAGTGTGACACTGTTTCCAGTTAGCTGGGGCCCGGCTACGAAGCTAGATGCGTTCCCTTTCCCAGGGAATGTACTTGTGCAGGCCTCGCGGCTTACAATCCAGCCAGTCCCTAGGGTTGTGCCTCTGCTGGGACCGCACATAGGCTGGTTAAGCGCTGCTCTGGCGTGGTGGGTAAGGGGCCAGGGCTAAGGTCAGTGCTAATGCTCTAGTGCCCCGAGACCAGCCGGACGGCTCCAGAACTCTGAGGTACTGTCCGCTGCCCCTGCCCGTCTGTCATGTCCTTGAACAGACTTGGGGGTGTGCATGGTCATTCCTACCCCTGGTGTGATCCTCTCCTCTCCTCCCCACTGCCTTTCAAGAGCCTGTGTGCTGAAAGGGTCAGCCCCAGCTCCAGAGAACCTGACCTTGGGGTGCAGGCCCGGCGGCAGGGAGGCTCGCTGGGGGACTGCAGCTGGCCACATGCAGGTCTGGGGCACAGTGCTCCCCAGGGGCCTGTTCTGTCTGCTGGGAACGGATATGCGATGTGGCACTTCCCATCACCCCAGGGATGGGCTGCTGTCCCTGCCGGAGGGACCACAGGGCTCTCACCGACCTCACCTCCACTGTCTTTGCCTCTTTCGTTCCCCAGGCCCTGACTGCTTCCAGAGCTCCTTACACATTTGCTACGAATCTTTATTTCCAGATTAGCCACCATGCACACAAAAGGGAGCGTCCTGATTTGAGGAGCAAAAACAGTGATTACTAGATCGGTTCTGTCTCGCAGAATGTGCAGGAACAAACAATGCCACACAATTTTAGTTTGTATAGCGTCTTTCAAACCACGCAATGCCCCGGGCACAGCGCGGAGTTGCTGTAAATAATACAATCGCCGAGATAAACATTCTAAACATCTTTGCATCGAGCTTCGTTTCATCCTGCCATACTGGGCCCTGGAGGCTGGAAGGAGAGACGGGGTGGGCGCAGCCCCCAGACTCTGGGGAAAAGGCAACCTGGACGTGGCCGGAGGGGCGGTGGCAAAAGGGAGCCCGGGTGGGGAATGCGGTCAGGAACTGCTGCATTTACAGGAGGTCAGGAAAGGGAGCTCGAAGGAAGGCAGGACGGCGGGAGACTTGGGGCAGAGAGTGGTGCTAGGGACGCAGCAGGAGCCCAAACAAAGTAGGCCCGCGCTCCCTGGGGCTCTCCTCCTCTGTGGACAGGACTGGGGAAAGGCGGGTAGAAGAAGAATGACCGGCGAGGTTATTCCTTTTGTGGAAGTTTCCAGGGCAGCATCAGACAAACACGGGGTAGTCGGGGCCTGGCTGTTTTACTCATAACTTGCTGTGGGACTCAGTTCTGTCTCCCTGAACCTTGGCTTTTCCAAGAGTGCTATGTACGGGTCATTGAATTTCTTTCCCTCCAGGCCTGACCATCTCAGTGTCATTGATTGTGTGCTCACCCCCTCAATCCACCCCCACCCCCACCCCTCCTGTGAAGCCTTGACAGGCTCTACACTTGCCCTCTGACTGAGGAGAAGGGGTGCAGCTCCCTTCTTGCCCACAGTGGGAGCCTCCCCTCAGCTTTCATTGGAGCAAAACCTCCACCCACTCCTGGGCTAGCTCTGGAGAAGAGGAGGGTGGGCCTGAGTGTCTAGATCTTACTTGAATCAGTTTGCCTCTGAATCTTCCTGTGTGACCTTGGGCAAAAAACCACCTCTCTGACTCTCAATTTTGCCAACTTGAACTAGGCATAAAGACACCTGGTCATGGGGTTCTGATGAGGATAACTGAAAAAATACGTGCGAGGTATCCGGTATCCTATCCACTGCACGGTGAGTGAATGAGCAAGAAATGGTGGTTATTACTGCTTCAGCTATTGGCGATGGTGACTTCCTCCATGGAGAGGGAACGCACTTGGCCCTGCCCTGCGGGGAACCTCTGGGGACCCAGGGCACGTTGCAGGGCTGCGAGGAGAGGAGGCCAGACACCCTGCCCTGTGGGACCCACTCTGGGCGCCCCGGGTCGGGGGGGGGGGGGGTGGTGGGGGGGGGGCTGCCTCTGGGATGGGCTCCTGGAGCTCGCTCTCATTTTCCAGTTGCTGGAGTTTTGTTCATCAGTTCCTCCTAATTTGGGTGAAGTTCGCCATATGGAGAGTAGGGAACGGTGTTAAAAAAGCTTTCACACATAGATAGCACAGCGCTTTCTCTGCTAAATGAGGACTCTCTTCCCCAGCGCAGATTTCACACGCCGATCTCCAGGGTGTTGATTTCCCTCATCAACAGGGGTGGAGTTGTTGAGGCTCTCGGAGCCATTGTCTCTGGCCGGCGGGGTCCTGTTCCGACCCCAGGAGAAATCCCATCTTCTTTTTCCTCCCCAGGGGTGAGGGTTTTCCAGCCCGCTCAGGTGAACCAACTGTGCTTCCAAGAACGGGAGCATGCGCAGCTCCCCCGCCGGCTCCAGGCGGCGGGTCTGTCAGGCCCTGCACGCCCGGGTCTCCCGGGGATCCCTCTGGATGCTCTCCTTTCACGCCTGGAAGGGAGCTGGGCTGTTCTGAATTGAGCCCAAGCCCCCTGTTCCCCGAACACAGCGCATTCGCTAGAACTTTCTCTCCCAGCCAAGACATCTGCCACAGTGTGACTCCCCACCCCCACCCCCACTTCTTTCCGGCCTGACTGCACCCATTTGCCTGTTGTAGTTCTCAAATAGAACTCTCTTCGTTTGTCTACCGGAGGCTGAAACTCGCTGTCCTTCACCTCCAAGGGCAGCATACTTTCTGCAGGTGCTCCTGAGGGCTTTCCCTCAGCCAACAGGACAGGGTTCCTTCCCAGTCCTCACATTGCCCGGCTTTATCAGCCTGGGTGGGGCCGCGGTTAGCTAGGGGCCAGTGGGCAGCTTGTTTGGCCTCAACGCCTTCCTTATAGTGATAAAAATGATGGTGGTAATCAGCCATTCAGTGAGCCCTCACCGTGTGCTAGTTCCTCTATTCTGTGATCTCATTTCCTACTTACAATAACCAGGCAAGATCTGTGTGATTATCTGGACTTTAAAGAGGAGGGACCTGAGACTCAGAGAGGTTAAGTGACTGGCACAAAGCTGCACAGCTAGTTCGTGGCAGAGCTCATGTTCAAATCCAGGTCTACTGACCCTAAATCTTGTGCAGTTTCCACTGGCCTGCTCCCTGGATCCTTGTCTTACTGCTAATGTCTTGTTATATCCAAAGGTGCCCCACACTTGGGTCAGGGACAAAAACTGCACAGAAATACAGTTGAGGCCTGAAGCGTAAGGGCTATGGGAAGAGAGTTAGCATTTTCCCAGGCTGGCTGGCTTTATGGCTTGGTGTCCTGTGCAAGGAGAGAATTGAGGGTCCATGACTTTGTTCCAGTGGAACTTTGCCACCCACATGGGTTTGGCTCTCCTTGGGACCCTTGTCCAGCTCTGCAGGGTGTGACTTTCCCACCCTGTGGGAGGAAGAGGAGCTTGAAATTGTTTTTGAGATGTTGTCATTGATTTTCTTTAATGCACAAAAACATTTCCGTTCACACATGGGCTTAGTTGAGGGGGACAAAGAGAAGATTTGACACAAATTTAGGGGGCTAGGTGGAGCTCAGCGAGGGAGCCTGAGGGCCTTGTCGATTGCTCTTCAATTTATCAGTATTTTCCTGGAGTTCCTTTGCAAAGCCCTCTGCTTAATCTCACTGCTGGGTGGGGGATTGGAAGCGGGCATGTGGCTTCCCGTGTGCCTTGGCTTCCAGACCAGTTTACGCTTGCCGCTCTGCCCCTTCTCCAGAGCTGTCCTGTTATTCTCAGAGAGAATGGCTTTCAGGTTAGAGTTCTAGGTCCTCAAAAGAAAAAACTGGGACGAAGTGGTGCAGCCCATGCCCCAGTGCAGGGCGCAGGACCTAGTGCGAAGCCTTAGCACCCAGGGCATTTGCACTCTTGCACAAATTACAAGGGAAACAATCCCACACTGTGCAACAGCAGTCAGGATTGCTGATAAGGTTCCAACAATACTCACCAACATGACGAAAAGAGAAATAAAAGCAAAATAGCACGGATCAAGTTCTTAAAGAGGACTGTCTCGGGTGGGTGAGGGGCCACAGGGAATAGCAAGAGAGGAAAATGGGGATCCCAGCCCTCTGTGCCCTGTCCCCCTTCTCCTGAGGGCTGCGAGGCATTCCAGGGCCCTTAGGCGAATTTTCTCTCAAACCTCGAAAGAGCCGTCTTCCCAATTTTCCTTGGCTGGCTCCTGTTTTAGTTTGCTGGGACTGCCATCAAGAAGTACCACAAACTTGGTGGCTTAGAAAACAAACATTTATCCTCTCCCGTTCTGGAGGCTACAAGTTCGAGATCAAGGTGTCTGTTGATCAAGGTGTCAGTTGGGCCACACCCCCTCCGAAAGTGCTAGGGAAGGATGTGTTCCACGTCTCTCTCCTAGCTCCTGGTAGTTCCTTGGAGTGGGAACATAACTCTATTCTTCCCGTAGTTTTCTCCCCATGTGAGTGTCTGTCGTCCAAATTTCCCCTTTTTATAAGGACACCAGTCATATTGGATTAGGGCCCTTCCTAATATCCTATCTTAATTTGATTACTTCTGTAAAGAACCTATCTCCAGATAGGGTCATGTTCTAACTACTATGTTAGGACTCCAACATATCTTTTTTTGGGGGCACAATGAGACCCTAGATGCCCCTCTCTTGCCCATGCCTGTTTTTCTCAGTTAGCTGTCCCTTAAATTTGAATGAGACTTTACAATCTGCAAATTACTAGTGTAGTGAGAAAAACATGGGCCGGAAACTCCTACAGGTCTGTGGCCAAACCCCGGTGTTCCAATTTACTAGCTATGTGTCTGCGGAATATCTATCAGTTTCTTAACCCTGTTTCTTCTTTGGAAATCGGTGGCAAAATTTCCTCTTTATTGGTCAGATGTGAGGTTTGATGAACTGAAGGGCTTGGTATGGTGCCTGGTAACGTGTTCTGTGTGAATAGATGGAGGCTGCAACAGAGAGGGAAGTGATCATCCCCATTTGCAGACGAGGAAACTGAGGCTAAGACACAATCCAATCTAGAGACAGCAGGACAGCCATTTCTGCAGACTCTGCACCCCCCCCCCACCGCTTTCACTTGGTGGACTCAGAACCACCCCCCCCAACCCTTTTTACTTTGTGAACTCAGAACCACCCCCCTACCCTTTCACTTTGTGCCTCATGTGGCTGTGCACTCACCTCACCGTCTCGCACTTTCTCTGTATATATTTTTAACCTGTCTTCTTTCCTAGAAGGAAAGGAACCTGCTAGACTCCAGGTTCCTTGAGGACTGTGACTAACCTTATTTGTTTTTCTTTTGTGTTTGTTTTTGACTGTAGTAAAATACACATAACATCCATTTGACCATTTTAACCATTTTCAAGTGCCGTCTGTTGGCCTTAAATACATCCACATTATTATGCCACCATCACCACCAGCCACCTCCATCATGTTTTCATCTTCCCAAACTGGAACTCTATACCCATAATTCTCCATCTGCCCCTCCCCACCAGCCCCTGTCTCTAGGAATTGGACTACTTTAGGAACCTCATACAAGTGGAATCTTGTGATATTTGTCCTTTTTTTACTTGGCTTATTTCACTTAGCGTGATGTTGTCAAGGCTCATCCTTGCTGTGGGGTGTGTCAGAATTTCCTTCCTTTTTAAGGCTGGCTAATATTTCGTTGTATGTCTAGACCACATTTATCCATTCATCCATCGAGGGACATTTGGGGCGTTTCCACCCTTTGGTTACAGTAAATCGCACTGCCACGGACGTGGGTGTGCCACTATATCTTCAAGCCTCTGCTTTCAGTTCTTTTGGGTCCCCTCCCAGACGTGGAATTACTGGAGCAAACCCCATTTGCCTTTGTACTCTCAAGGTCGATGATAATACTGATAGAGCCTATGACGTAACAAATATTTGTTGACCGAAGCCATCGAGGACTGAATGGTTAAGTGAGTCACTGAGAAGAGAATGGAGCAAGGAACAGCAACCTGGCAAAGAAAGAGGGGGTCGTTGTAACAGTGAGAGGATCCAGACGAGGTCACGGACCAGACCAGGAGGGCGAAGGGCACGGTCAGATGTGACAAGCACAATGCAACCCATCTTTTGTTCTGGCTCGGTGGTACAACACTAAGGATTCGACCAAGACCCTTGCCTGATGCTTTCCTCAAAGTATTCTCTCCAACGTAACGAAAGTACCAACAGGTGGTCTACGCTCTTGGTTGGTACCAACAGGTTGTGCCCTAGGACGTACCGGAAAGTGGTCTGGAATTTCGGACTTGCAGGAGGCAGCCTCTAGGCCTCACCCACACACAAATCAGGAATCTCATCAGCAGGGCAACCGCGTGGGGTCTTCAAGCATCTACTCCTAGGAGCTCTCCAGACCCTGCTCCTGGTTCAGGCAGCTGTTCTCTGCACTGCCCGTGTGGCCGGCTCCTTTTCCATCTGACGTGAATGTCATGTGGCTGAATGTGACTGTATTTGTTCTTCTTTTGTTCGGAGCCGAGGACAAGCGGCCCGTCTTCCTCCGAGCCCTGGATACTGGGAGGCTGTGATTGGCAGTGGCCCAGGATGAAAGACAAATGTGCCTCAGGTAGCAGATCTGCCAGAAAAATTCTGGCTGGTCTGAGCTCAGCTCGCCCCATTCTTGACGGCACGAGTTTTGCATTTCTCTGGGCAACTCCCTCCTCTCGTCCCTCAACCAGCCCCCAAGGAACTCGAATCCCAGGGGCAGCAGCACTGGATCTGAAGGCTTCTTCTCATTTCGTCAGCTCACCGCTCGGATTGGGCCACCACTTTGACAAGGGGTGTAGCCGGGGGGCGGGCATGGGGGATAGGGCGGGTGGACGGCGACCGCGAATGGCATGGCCAAGGCTTACTGCTGTAAACTTCATCTAAAAACCCCGTATCTCGCTGGCCTTCTCTCTCTAAGTAAACAAATAAGAAGCGAGGGAGAGGAAGGACATCTTTTCCACATCAGACCTCTGTCAGATGCAAATGAAAGTCAAGGCCTGTGGTGAGGTCCCGGTTTCTGTTCCTATCTTGCTGTTGAAGTGGGAGAGTAGATGGGGGTAGCAACAGGGGCCTGGGGCCTGGGGAGGCAGCCCAAAGGGGGGCAGGGTGGGGAGGGGGCACGGGCTGGGTGAATAGCGAGCTCAAGAGCACTTCTGCACAACGAGATTAGCGCGATGCGAGCATTTCCATGCCAAGGTGCTAACGCAATAATACACACGAGTTTGCCAACTTTTCAAATTGAATGTATTTGATTATTTGCTTTTAATTAGTGTGAGTTTTGGAGTATGTACAGGATTGTCAGGGATACACGCAAAGCCTCCTACAGCCCATGAAGCCTCCCCTCAGTAAAGACGGTCCGGGATTGTTCTTTTTTAGCTGTGGAGAATGAGATTTAACAGCTCTGTTAAATGTTTTAGCCCATTTCCATTGTGCCTCTGTTTCAACCTATTGGCAAGACCAATTGAAGTGAGAAAATAAACCTCTTATCTGATCTGAATGCTGAGAGCGGCTCCTAAGAAGAATTTTCCTGCTCAACTTGGGCTTTCCACGAACATCCTTGTTTTGCTTTGTGTTTTCTTTCCTTTTTCTTCCCAGAGTTGCCTGTTAAGCTGACTTTTTCTCTTCTCTCTTCTCTAGAAGTATGTTTTAGGAAACATCTGTACCCATGAAAAGAAATGGGTGGGGGAGGACAAGAAACATGTTTCTATAACAGAAGCGTTTGGAGAGCCTTTCTATCTGCCCAAGGCCGATCGCCCTGGTTTGGAGTCTCTCCGTGGGGCCGCCTCCACTCGGGACGATTCTCTAACCTGGGCTACAGTGAGTCCTTGGAGTACCTGGACCGGCCAGGCCAGTGGGGGGACCGAGTGGGGGAGTGAGCATCGGTCCTCGTGTGCTCCACGCGCACCGTGGGGGACAGTGGTGCCACCTCGGCTGTTGTACCAGCTCCTGCACCTTTCCTGGAGGTGGTGTTTTCACCAGGATTGGCCACTCCTTCCCCCGGGGCGGGCGGGGGGAGGGGGGTGGCAGGCAATCAATGATCATTCACAGAGACCAGGCAAGTCCTTCTTGAGGTCCCAACTCAGAGAAGCAAGAGGAGGTGGAGAGCTCAGGTGGCAGTTCTGTGTCCCTTCTCTGTTTCCCAACCTTTTCTATGTGCTAAAGGGGACAAGAAGGATGTGGCATGAGGCTTTTTCCACCACCACCACCACTGTCCTCCCAGCCTCCTCGGACCTGTCACTTGGCTTCCCTCTGCCCCAGGACATGGGGGACGCGGACAGAGACCGCAGGCCACCCTGGCATGGCCAGCCACTTCGTTCCTTCCTGCTCCCGGCTCACATCGCTGTCCCAGCAACTCACCAGGGCCACCGGAGCCGCCATGTAGCAGGGACCCCTCATACACATTCTGAGGATGGCCGCCCGCTCACCCATTACCTACACAATCTCTCAGTTACATTAAAAAAAAAAATCTTTCCCCCCCTCAACAATAGAGAGGAACAAATGGTTGACAAATAACAACAGCAGCAGCTCTCCAACAAAAGCACGCAATTATTACAATTATACTATCCTTGATTAGACTGCCATGCATTGCATTTCAATGTAATTGATGTTGTAGGTTGACACATCGGACACCAAATATTCTCGCCTGTCCCTTCTCTCTTTTGTTTCAGAAGCTGATTTGCATTTTCTATGCTTTTAGTAATGAAGACTTAGCACTTTTCCTCCATTAGAAAAAAAAAGAGAGATACAATAATCTGCAACTCGGCACTTGTTTAAGGATTCTGACCCTCGAAAATACCACTTTGCTTCACACATTAGCTGCTTACAAAGAAGGAAGCTAATGTATCATCTAATTGGGCAAACCACTGCATCTGATTTCTCTCAATCAGACTATTAGCTTCGTAATTACCCATCTGCCTCGTGTGGAAAAACGGCAAGGCGCACACCCAGCTAATAACGTTCTCAAGAGCACTCCACCACAATGAGGGGAGGCAACGTGGAGGGATATGGTCTCTAACCATTTCGGTGCCAAGGTGGTCACACAATGCAGGGGGGCTCTGCCAACCTTCCCCCGCCTGGATGTGGTTAATTACTTGTCTTTAATTAGTTGGAGTTTTGGGGGGTTTGTTCAGGACTGCAGTCACTGTTGCTGCAGTGGTGGCGGTGGCCGCGGGGATAAGGAAGGATGGTGACCAGCGCGAAGCAAGGAGGAGGCTTCCGGTGGCCCCCGCAGGAGACGCTTGGGTTTGAGGGAGGGATGTCACCTGGCTCGACGGGGTGTCCTCCAAGGGGATGCAGAGTCCCCCAGGGTCGGAGCAGGGTGCTTCGCTTCTTCTGGCGTTGGATTCCCCCCTTTTCCCTTTGAAGGTGCACGCTTTGGGCCCCTGCCACGGCTGAGCTGAGGATGAAGACATCGGGAAGGGGCCTGGAACCTCCTGGTGCGTGTGGATGCTGAGTGGCACAGTGACCTCTCTAACCTGTGCTTGCTTCCGGCTCACGTCCCCTTTTGCCTGGTATCACGTTCTAAACACCTTGTTGTTCAGTTCTGGGGCTGCAGGGCTTTTGTGCGGTCTGAGGATTGTGTGACCTTGGGCAAGCTGTGGGATGCCTCCTTTTCCCCTGCGCCCTGACCTGGGAGAGGAGGCCGGGCCAACTCGTGTCCTCAGAGACTGGGGTGGTTGGAAGGTGGGTGTGTTTGGGAGAGCAGGTGGGGCCCATCTTGATGCCAGCTGGAGTGAGTGGCTGGGGTTCCCTGCTCCAGCGACTAGAGTAGCTCAGGTGTTTTTGTATACCGTTCTGTGAGAATTTTACCTGAACGCAGGCTTCTAGCTAAAAATCTTGAGACCAACTGGTGGTGCGTGATCTGGCTAGTAACGTCTAATGACTTACTGTCTCTTTCAAGTCAGTAAACTGTGCCTGGGTCAATACTGATACTCATCTTCTAACGGTTGATTTAGAGATTAGGTAACGGAGGTTAGCATATCAAAATGGAGTCTTTTGAGGCTGACGCGTGATGAATTTTGCTTTTGTATCTTTTTTTTTGTTTAATTGTGTTCTGAATTTGAAGAGTCACTGATAGCTAATACTGAGGTATTACGTGGAGAGCAGAAATTTGCATGTGCCTTATATCACCCAGGAAAATATTTTCTAACATCTGTCATGTGTGTGTTACGGTGAGATACCCTGTAGCTAATACTTATATTGGGCACAACCCCTGCTTAATGTAGCTTTGAGCAGTAAATAAAAGATAGGTTTGTTCCTTACATGAGTAAGAGAGTGTCAGGATTCATTGGTCTTGCTAAATGCCCCCATCCAACTGGCCAAGGTTTTCCACGACGGGAAATGACACATTCGCTCAAGCCCACCTCAACCTGATTACTTCCTTCTCTTGTGCTCAGGCTTTTAGCAGTCAGTTCTGTTTTACTTCACAATACCCCATGGAAACAGTTTGGTTGATCTGTGCTATCTGTCCTGTTCTGTGTGTAGGAAATTGGGGAACTCAACAGCCACATGTATCTCTTAGGGTTCAGGAATTTTGTGGAAGATGCTGTCACTGTGTCATATAGAGTCTTATTTATAAGGATCTTTTAAAAAGTCTTTCTAAGTCTCTGTTTAAGGAAAGGGTTGGCTTCCTTTGCAGTATATACACCCTGTATTTTGTAACTGATCAGTTTTTTTTTCCTTTTTGCTTTGGCTGCTAGGAAGCTCAAAGGCCAAATTTTAGCTGCTCTCCGTTGGTTTAATAAGACTAGATGCCATACTTTATGTTGAATGCCACTCAAACTTTATTATTTTTTATCTCCTTATAATAATACTTTTCCTTTGCTCTCCCTCGTGCAAATATTCCTCTTAGATCCTTCTGTATCAAATGCATTTTTGTACAATACCTAGATACTTGATGGGAAAAGGTTCTGGTAGAGACAGTGACCAGAGAGGTTAAGTAATTTGTCTAAGTGACACAGGAATGAATGAGGTCGAGAAATCTTTCTTTTTTTTTTTAATTTAGAAAAAAATGTTTATTTATTTTTGACAAAGAGAGAGAGAGAGAGAGAGAGAGAATGAGCAGGGGAGGGGCAGAGAGAGGGAGACAAATAATCCGAGGCAGGCTCCAGGCTCTGAGCCATCAGCACAGAGCCCCAGTGCGGGGCTCAAACTCACAGACCGTGAGATCATGACCTGAGCCAAAGTCAGACGCTCGACTGACTGAGCCACCCAGGTGCCCCGAGAAATCTTTCTTATGCCCAAAGCAGGGTTTCCAAGATGTTAGCCATGAAATCTGCTAAAATTAGTGTACCTTGTGAGCAGCTTGATTTCTCTTTGGCAAAAATTCATGCAATTTGTTAGCCTCTGTTAGAGCTTTCTTACTCTTCCCTGGAAGTCTGGGATGCTAAGCACCCATCAAGCCACACCTGGGGACAGAGCTAAGGGAAAAGGTGGGCTGAGCGACCTGTCTTCACAGTCATGGAGCCCACTAGTACTTCTGGCATCTTCGAGCTTTCCTGTTAGGGCTCTTTCTGAGATGTCAGTGCCTGCCATGGTCCCCGAGACTGAAGTGAGAGGTGAGTTGTGTACTGCTCAGGGAGTGTGTGCAGAAGGGCAGAGAACATACTACTTCCTCACAAGCCACGTTATGAGAGAGTCAGCAACCTGTGGAATAGGCCGCCTGGGACATGCTCTCATTTTGTTCCCACATTCTAGAATCATCTGCTTGGCCATGACATGATTTTTTCACTTGCCTCCAAGCATTCTCCACTATTCTCCATAGGCCAACGTTGGAGGGGGGGGGGGGGGGGGGGCGGGTCTATTCTCAAAGGATTCTCGAGGGATTGAGATTCCCTAGTTTGGCAATTCCTAATCTTTTCGGAGTGGAGACATCCTATCAATTGTCTTTGACACTGTTCTTTCTCTCCCTGCTGTTTTACTGAAAAATGTCAGATGACTTATTGACCTTTTTGGTTTTTTTTTTTTAAGTATAATTCTTGGGGCGCCTGGGTGGCTCAGTTGGTTAAGCGTCCGACTTCGGCTCAGGTCACTATCTCACGGTCCGTGAGTTCGAGCCCCGCGTCGGGCTCTGGGCTGATGGCTCAGAGCCTGGAGCCTGTTTCCGATTCTGTGTCTCCCTCTCTCTCTGCCCCTCCCCCGTTCATGCTCTGTCTCTCTCTGTCTCAAAAATAAATAAAAACGTTAAAAAAATTTTTTTAAGTATAATTCTTTTCAGAATTTGGTTATCATCACCTCTTCCCCACCGACACCCACGTGGGAAAAATCTGACCTCTGGGGTGGGTACTACAAATAGGGTCCAAATAGTAACTCTTAGAATGTGTTCCAATTTGCACAACTCCCAGGAAGTTCTTCCCTATCTCTTCCCTATCCTCCTAAAGCATTCTACCCCATTTCCTCTGGGTCTTTCCTCAGAGGAGATGAGCATCTTAGTAATACCCAGATAATTGGAAATACAGCCAACTTTCTATTGATTATAAGTAGATTATGTTACAGTTTATCTCTGGCAAATCTTGCTTTCATCTCTTAGTTAACATCTCTGTTGCTTGCTTAATTTCTTTATTGCTTTTATAACCATTGCCATCTGCTACTGAATTCGAGTTCAACAGGAGCTGGAAGATTGAAATTTTCAAAATGAAAATGCTGATTTTGACCCCAGTGGGACTGGGGAAAGAAAGTCTTAGAGAAAGGGAGGTCTGCTTAAACTGACCACAGGGTCAGAGTGAGGGTGGCCTTAGCAAAGTCTGATCAGTTTCCATCAGGTCTATTGATCAGGAAATCAAGATCTTGGTCTAGTAAGAGTCTTGTCGAATGTCATGGAGCTACTTGGAGGAGGCTCTGATACTAGGATCCAGGTCTGGGTATCTTGATAGTCTCTCACGAATTTTTTTTTTTTTTTTTTTGAGGTATAATTGACACACAACATTATATTCGTTTTGGGTGTACAAAATAATGATTTGATACTTGCGTATATTGCAAAATGATTACCACAATAAGTCTAGTTAATATCTGTCCCCATACATAGTTACAATTATTTTTTTCTTGTGAGGTGGACTAAGAGGGATCTACCCTCTTAGCCAGGATTCTTTTTTATCAGTCTGCAAGGTGAAATTCCCCTTTTGCAGTATGAAATGCATGGCCGGGAAGAATTACAAGTTGGAACAGAGCTGAAAAAGGGATAGTCCTTAGCTTCCCAGCTCCTCTAGAATTTTGGCTTCTTGGTGCAAGTTCGTAATTTGGTGTGCGGTATCATGACTAGCTAGGACATCAGATATCCCCATCAGAAAAAGCATGCAGAGGGACGCCTGGGTGGCTCAGTCAATTTGGCTCAGGTCATGATCTCTCGGTCTGTGAGTTCAAGCTTCGCACTGGTCTCTGCGCTGACAGCTCAGAGCCTGGACCCTGCTTCGGATTCTGTGTCTCCCCCTCTCTCTGCCAAGCCCCCCCTCACCACTCGTGCTCTGTCTCTCTTGCTCTCAAAAATAAATAAAACATTAAAAATTTTTTTTTTAACAAAAAGCATGCAGAACCACAGACTGCAACACCTAGTCTTCAAAATCACTTGACATACAAGAATTATTTGCCATTTATCTACCGTTTGGATTACCTTTGCAGGGACTCTCGTGCATTTCTGCGGACGATGAGGAATTGGTGTTATTTATGCCTTCACATGGGAGTCAGAATACGTTCAACATCCTCAGCATCTGGACCAAGTCCAGTCTGTATTTTTTCCCCATCTGCTCCTGGTATTTTAAGTAAAAATGTTTGTATCTGCATCCCCCAAGCCCTGTTGTAAATTGTAAATCATGCCATTATATCTGGTAAAACCACAATGTCAAGCAACAATTCACAAAGCCGCAAAGATTCTCCAGAGTAATTTTCCTGTTCTCGTTGATCAATTTTATATTTTCCCCTTGGCCATATGCACACATTAAATGGCACTAATTCAGTGAGAAAACTCATAAGGGATAATATTTCAAGTGGCACAAATGGCAGCAATGCCTTTACAAGTATCTATTTTATAATTGCCTCTGCCTTCTACCTGAATCTGCTCTTCTCTGTTGTTTCAGCGGAGTGAAATGGTCATAGATGGTGGGGGTCGGAGAGGAAGGGAAGGGGGAGGAGAATGTTTCAGTTATATTTCAGCAGAAACAGGAAAGTCTCAAGTCAAAAATTGTGTGGCTGCAATTATTGCTTTCTTCTGGTGAAAATATTTATTATCTGATCTGGAGGGATGACAGGTGGAGAGCGTTGGCTGGTGCTGGTTGGTCAGGATGGGTGCTTACGGTTGATTATCTCCCACCTATAACTTGATGCAGGTCTTTAGGTCATTGAGTCCTTCTCTTACATTTTTTTGATTAATTTTTTAAGTGAGAATTTTTCAATAAACTTTTAAGCTCAAGCACCACGTATATACATACATATGTTTAATTCAAGTACGACACAGAGACATAATTCATAGTTACACAAGAAGGTAATATTTTTTACAACGTGCACACACCTGTGTAACCACCACACCCATCAAGAGGCAGAACCTGATCAGCTGCCCAGAACATTCCCTCTTACCCCTTTCTTTCCGCTTATGTTGTTTATTCTCGACCTTTGCATTTCCACTAAAGTTTTAGAAGTAGTTTATCAATTTCCAGAAAAAAAACCTACTGGGATATTGATTGGAATTGCATTGAACATATATATCCACTGGGGGAGAATTGACATCTTGAAAACTTGGCATGCTTCCCATCTATGCATAGCAATAGGGATACTCTCTGTAATAGTGTTTCCTAGTTTTCTGGGTGAGGGTGTTAGATAGCTTCCATTAGGTTTATTCCTAAGTATTTGATATTTTAGTTAGTTGTTTTTATAAATGGCATCATTTTAAAATTCCACCTTCTACTCTTTTGTTTCTAACGTAGGAAGTGCAACCCATGTTGTATATTGATCTTTTATCAGTGATTTTGATGAAATCAATTGTTTATTTGAGAATTTTTAAAATTGAGGTATAACTGACATACAATACTATATTAGCTTCAATTGTACAACATAGTGATTTGACGATTGCATACATTGTGGAATGGTCACCACAATAAGTGTAGTTACCGTTGGTCACCACCAAAAATTAATACAATATTACTGACTATATTCCCCATGCAGCACATTGCATCCCCATGACTTATTTATTTTATAACTGGAAGTTTGTACCTCTTGATCCCTTTCATCATTTCAACCTTCCCTTTCCACATCCCTTACAACTCTCCTCTCCTCCGGCAACCACCAATCTGTTCTCTGTATCTATGAGTCTGAGTTTTGTTAAGTTTTGTTTGCTCATTTGTTTTGTTTTCTAGATTGTGCTAAAATTTAGATTGTAAAATTATGCACTATTTGTCTTTCTCTGTCTGATATATTTCACTTAGCATAATACTCTCAAGGTCCACACATGCTGTTGCAAATGGCAAGGTCATTCTTTTTTTATGGTTGAGTAGTACTCCATTGTATGTAAGTACCACATCTTTTTATGCATTCAGCTATTGATGGACATTTGGTAAATAATGCTGCAATGAACATAGGGGTACATATAGCTTTTCAAATTAGTATTTGCATTTTCTTTGGATCGATACTCAGTAGAGGAATTGCCGGAACATATCGTAGTTCTGGTTACGTTTTTGAGGAACCTCCATTCTGTGGCTGCATCAATTCGCGTTCCCACCAACAGTGCATGAGGGTCCTCTTTTCTCCACATCCTTGCCAACACTTATTATTTCTTGTCTTTTTGATATGAGCCATTCTGACAGGTGTGAGGTGATGTCTCCTTGTGGTTTTGATTTGCATTTCCCTGATGATGAGTGATGTTGGGTATCTTTTCGTGTACCTGCTGGCCCTACATGTATCTTCTTTGGAAAAATTGTCCATTAAAATCCTCTACCCATTTTTAAATTGAATTGCTTGTCTTGCTGTTGTGGTTGTTATTGAGTTGTATGAGTTCTCTAAATATTTTGGATATTAGCTGTGTATTGGATATAGGATTTGTAAACATCTTCTTCCACTCAGTAAATCGCCTTTTCTGTGTCTGGACCGTTTCCTTCACTGTGAAGAAGATTTTTAGTTTGATGTTGTCCCAATTTGTTTATTTTTGCTTTTGTTTCCCTTGTCTTTGGAGTCTGATTTAAAAGAACATTACTAAGGCTGATGTCAAGGAGCTTACTGCCTATGTTTTCTTCTAGGGTTTACATGCTTTCTGGTCTTACATTCCAATCTTTAATCCATTTTGAGTTAATTTTTGTATATGGCGTAAGATAGTGGTCCAGTTTCATTCTTTTTTGTGTAGCTGCTCAGTTTTCCCAGCACCATTTCTTGAGGAGACTGTTTTCGCCATTGTATATTTTTGCCTCTTTTGTTGAAAATTAATTAACTATATATATGTGGGTTTATTTCTGGACTCTATATACAGCTCCATTGATCTGTGTGTATTTTGTGCCAATACCATACTGTTTTGGTTACTGTAGCTTTGTAGTATAGTTTGAAATCAGGGCGTGTGATACTCCAGAGTTGTTCTTCATTCTTGAGATGGTTTTGCCTCTTTGGGGTCTTTGGTAATTCCATATCTGTAGATTATTTTTGGAATTTATATGTAACCAATTATGTATCTATGAATAATGAGAGTTTAATATCTTCCTTTTAAATCTTCATATTATATATTTCTCTTTCTTGCCTTATAATACTAGCTAGGACCTCCAGGGCTTTACTGTGAAACAGTAGTAGTGATAATAGACATCCTTATTTTGTTCCTCATCCCAGGGTAAAAACTTTCAGTATTTCACTATTATAAGTATGATGTATGATAGATTTTTTTTGAAGTAGATTCACTTTACCATATTAAGAAAGTTTCCTTTTAATTTCCTGCTTGATTAAAAAAATATTTCTAGCATGCGTTTTGAAATGATGAACAGGTATTGAATATTATTGAATGCTTTTTTTTGCATTTATTGAGATGATTACATGTTTCAGTGTTTATGCCTTTTCATCAGTGTGATAAATTACATTGATTAGTGTTCAAATTCTAAATCAACATTTTATTTTTTGATTAGAATAATTTGTGATGTATTTCATTTCTCAGATTTTGCTGGATTTGATTTGTTTGTGTTTTTGCTGAGTAAACATTTTTAAAAAGGCTTTTGAGTTTATGTTTATTAGAGGTACGGGCCTACATTTTTTTTTTCTTATGATGTGCTTATTGGTTTTTCTATCAAAATTGTGCTGGTTTGATATAATGAGCTTGGAAATATTGGAATAAAATTGGTATTATCTCTTTCTTAAATCTTTGAGAAAATTAACTGATAAAGCTATCTGGATCTGGAATTTTCTTTAAGTTTTTAATTATAAATTCAACTTATTAAATAGATATAGCTTATTCAGATTTTTAAATCCTTGTGTCAGTTTTGCTAAATTATCGTTTTAAATTAGTTTGTCCAGTTTCTTTATATGTTCTCCCTTGTGATTTTTTTGTGCTTAATTTGCTATTTTTCAAGTTTCTTGAGCTGGATGCTTATATAATTGATTTTCAGCCTTCATTATTTTCTAGAATGTGAGTTTAAACTATAAGTTTCCTTCTAAATATACTTCAGTTATATTTTACAAGTTTTGACAGTTATATTTTCTTGTCTTTCATTTTAAAATGTTTTCTGATTTTCATTTTGATTTCTTTTTTGGCCCATGGGTTATTTATAATTCCACCCCCCCCCCCCACCATATGCCTGTCTCTGTATTTTCTGCTAATCTGTCTTTCAGTTGAGTAATCTTATCTTCTGATGTACTACTCTTCTGTTAAATTCATTTCTTTTGTTCATGATATCTGTAATGGCATTTTTTCTGTTGGAACTTACACCTGATTCTTCTAAAAATAATTCACTGGTGAAATTTCCATCTTTTTATGTATCTTCCTGAACATATTAATGACATTCATTTTAAGGCCTGTGTCTAATAATTCAAACATCTGGATCATCTGTGAATGTTACTATTTTCTATTTTTTTCTCTAGATTTTCAATTGTTTGGTCTTGTCTCCTAGCATATGTCATAATTTTTTATTAAATGCTGGACATTGTATTTGAAAAATTCTAAGGGTCTTGATTATATCTATCTCTGGAGAAACCTCCTCCCTTCCTTTCTCTCTCTCTCTCTCTCTTTCTCCCTTCCTTCCTTCCTTCCTTCCTTCCTTCCTTCCTTTCTCTCTCTCTCTCTTTCTCCTTCCCTTCCTTCCTTCCTTCCTTCCTTCCTTCCTCCCTTCCTTTCTCTCTCTCTCCATTCCTCCCTTCCTCCCTCCCTTTCTTTCTTTCTTTCTT
This sequence comes from Leopardus geoffroyi, assembly GCF_018350155.1. Lineage (NCBI taxonomy): Eukaryota > Metazoa > Chordata > Mammalia > Carnivora > Felidae > Leopardus > Leopardus geoffroyi. The sequence continues at coordinate 39,284,206 of NC_059338.1, forward strand.
TCTTTCTTTCTTTCTTTCCCAGCAATTAGACTAAGGGCAGACTATTTTGATTTAATCAGGCATTGAGATGCTTCAAGGTAATTTCAGGTTTTATGTACACTTTCTCTGGGCTGATTAATTTTTGATTTCTTTTTTTGGTGTATCAACTAAAAGTCTAGTGTATAATTGAAGCTATTCCTCCGTATTCCAATTTTAGTGTTTCCACTCCATACAACTGATGATTTTTTTTTTTTTTTTTTACATTTGTAGCTACTTAACAGATATTTTCTACTTGGTCCCCTAGCCTGTCATTCAGGGCTGCTTAGGATTTAAGAGCAAAAACTTCACAGAATTTAGGTTTATTTTTCTGAGATTCTCTTTTCTCTAGGATCTTGATTTATTGAGTTATAAGCCATACCACCTTGGTATCCTTGAATTCCAACTTCCATTTTCCCAATAGTGTGGGGCTGTCAAATGTTCTAGGTCATTGCTTAGGTCTCTGCCTTTATGCCCTATGATGTGAACTGGAAAATGCTCTTATAGGAAAGAGCAGCAGAGAAAAGTCTGGCTCGCTTTAATGCGTGCTTCCCAGTTCTCCAAGACCTTGGACCCTCAAATCCTAATTACTTTGATATCTCTCTGATGCCTTTAAATAGTTTGGTTTTCCCCGGGTTTTATCACTCTTCTGGGTGTCAGGCTACTCTTCCATAGCTATACTGGTGATTAGTTTTCTTAATAAGAGTTGTTTGTTCTTATTTGGTAGAATTTGGAAGTATTTACCGGTGTGAGCACTGCCCCCCTGTAGTAGTTTACCATGACCAGCAAAGGGATAATGTGTTGTTATGGGTTGAGTTCAGTGAAGCATACACAAGATGTTTATTAACTATCAACGCCAGTGAAAGGAAGGGGGAGGGTGTAGGATTAATAAGGGATCATTTGAACTCAGGCCTAACATAGCATGTCTGACAATGACTCTGGAGAGATTACTGTCTGTCAGGGTTATCTATGTTGGGCAGAAATGGCCAGGCATTTATATCACTGCCTTGCTAGTCATCAGATGTAGGAAGCCCCAGGAAGGGCATGACCTCATTCAAGGTGCTTCTCAGGGCAGACCCTGAAGGAGCTGACAGCAGCGGCTGTCTCTTGTACTCCCCTCAGTCCTTCCTGGAAGGGGAAACTGGGTGGCCCACCTCTTATTGCTACCAGAGTGGTGACAGCAGAGCACAGAGCTCATTTCAAGATGGCTAAATGCAGCTGTGAAGGAAAATCCATGGGAGTATAAAAAATACTGGAGTAGGACAAGGGCATTACTCTTCTTAGCCTGTATCAATAGAATGGGCATAAGATAGTTTTATTATTGTGAACTCTTCTTAAAAATTATTTCTAGGGGTGCCTGGGTGGCGCAGTCGGTTAAGCGTCCGACTTCAGCCAGGTCACGATCTCGCGGTCCGTGAGTTCGAGCCCCGCGTCGGGCTCTGGGCTGATGGCTCAGAGCCTGGAGCCTGTTTCCGATTCTGTGTCTCCCTCTCTCTCTGCCCCTCCCCCGTTCATGCTCTGTCTCTCTCTCTGTCCCAAAAATAAATAAACGTTGAAAAAAAATTATTTCTATTATCCTGTTATTATTTTTACTGTGTAACTGCAGGGGGCAGGTGGGTCAGTATTATTTGTCAGGAAGGGCTTGGGAATCAATAAAAGATCAATGAGTGAGTGAGTGAGAGAGAAAGAGAGAATAAACCAGATAAGAGATGCAAGCTATTGGTTAATGGCACTTCATTGAAAGTGGCTTCGACATGAAACTGACATAAAGCAATGCCCATCTTGCACCAATGGCACGTCGCCACAGAGCTTCATTGCTTTGACTATAATGACACACCTTCTCTTGTTTTTGAGAGAATTGCCTTACGTAGGACTGTGTTTGATTATGTGCATAATCGGATACACTGCAGGGTTGGTGAGAAACCTTTAGTTCCTCGGTGAAGTCATCGCTTCCCACCATCTCCTTTCCCTGCCGGTTCAAGCATCCCACTTACGGCCGGCAGACACGCTCCAAAGACATCACAACCCCAAGTCATGTGCCTCCTGTGTGTCAAGGAGCCTCCTCCTGTGTGACTTGAAGACGAGTTGATATAGATGATATATAACTTGAAGACGAGTTGAACCAGATGATATAACAAAATTCACAAAGAGATCTAAGAGACAGAAAAGGGAATGGGGATGTAAACCTGAGGATGTCTTTCTCTTTCCCTTACAGTTAAGGACTTTCTCTTTATTTGCTTCGAACTCAATTCTTTCCAGGCTTAAGAAGTTCTTGGGAGGGGCTCTGTTTGAGCTGTAAAAGGTTCATAAGAACAGATAACTACCTTACAAATGCTATTATTAAATAACACGGTGTGACAAAGCTATTTTTGCGCCCATTTCAATGATGGTGGGCGGGGGGAAGCACTTTAGGGATAGACAGCATCGGTGCAAAAACAATTCCATACAACAAGGTCTTACTCTATTCTCATTGTGTCGCAGTTTCTCTAAGATTCGGATGCTGCCTGTTTACACAGAAGCCGGAGAAGGTAGAGAAGATAGCTCCCTGTTTAATTGTTGTACAATTTTCCGTCATGCATGGAGTGAACATAAGAATTAGAAGATGAGGGAGATGAAGCCTCCACCCCTGCCCATGGCCTGTCTGGGCACCTCCCGTGGCTGGACATCAAGCCCTTCCTTGAGGGAGGGGCGGGGGCGCACCTCTCTTGCCTCTATCACAGAAGGTACAGGAGAGCTGATAGGTGACAGAAGAAGGCATACAAACAAATGGCAGCAACACCAGGCAGATCAGGTGGCAAAGTCATCGTGGAGCTCCATTATCCCACAACACTGTGCTTGGCCTCAACCAAGTCCGATCAAGAGGAGGAGACTGGGAAAGCTTCACGGCAGAGGTGAGATTTGACTTGTCCCTGCCAAGATGAGCTGCACAGGCTCCCTGTAGGGTTTGTCATAGATGGAGGGAGTTTGCAGACAATAGTGATAATGGCTGACATCTCCCTAGATTTTACTCTATGGCCCTTCCTGTGCTGAGGGCTTTCCATGCATTCTCTTAATGAAGCCTCATAGCCGTCTTATGAGGTATGGAAAACAGTATCCCTATTTAGAAAGAGAGAAACTGAGGCTTTGGGAGGTTGGACTTGGAGCCTCTGGACCCCTTGGCTGCATGTGAGGATTGCTGAGGAACTTTGAAAAACCACCCTCTCCTGGGCTTGTTCACGGTGAAACTAATCTCTAGCGATAGGGCTCGACCACCCGTGTCTCACATGAGCTCGCCAGATGGGAGCCAAGGAGGTGATCTGAGGAGCAGAGAGGGTTGAGAAGGAAGTTACCTGGAGGAAACTCATCACTCCCTAGGAAGCCGCCGCCTTGAATTTTGAATTTTCCATCCCCACGGATTTCCATGGGGTAGAACACTGCCGTCAGCAACAGTAACTCGTGAAGATGTGACTGAATGTGCGTGTGGGGAGGTGAGCATGTTCCTTAGGTGAGAACATGCCAGAATCTCTTGGAAACGGGACATGTGTCAAATCTGGAAAGTAAGCCCAGGCGTTTCTGACACTACCTCCTGCATTCCCAGGAGTGACTACTCAGTTGCAGTGTCTGTTCATCAGATTATTATCCATGCCTCCTACCCCCACAACACGAGATAGCTCTCTTGAGGGCAGGGATTTTTATCTTATTCATCATTCTACCCCCAGGGCCCAGAACACGGCTGGCGCCTCGTGGGTGGGCAACAGACTTTTTTTTGAATGAATGAATTACTGAACCAAAAGCTTCTCAAGAGCTGAAAGCTCTTTAAATAAGACAGCAGAGGGATCAAGAACAGGGGTCTGGGGCGTAGGAAGCCTTGGATTGGGATCCCAACCCTGCCACTTCAGATCTGTTAGACACTTGGGCGGAGTTACTCAACTGCTCTAAGCCTCAGTTTCCTCATCTGTACAATGGGATCAGCTCTCCAGTCTCTTGTGGAGAGGATTCAACGCAATGCAAGCGTGTATTGATATCTGAAATGATACCACGTGTACAGGTCGTTTCGCACAGTGCATAATAGTACCAAGTGTTCCTTGTAGCTTTAACTATGGTGGTGGGCGGGCTTCTTTGAGGTTGTTTCTGCCTATACCCCTCTTTTCTGGGGAACTGCCCTTCCTGCTCCAAGTGGCTCCCGTAGGGATTCCCGTCCTCACCTGGATGTGTCCCTGTGGCCACACCTACCTCTTTCCTTCTGTGTGCTTGTTCCACTCTGGGCCCATCAAAATGCTGCCACAGTTCAGGAGTGAGCCCCTAGTGTAGACTGGTCCACTGGACTTTTTACCAGGGCTTATTTTTTTTTTTTTTAATTTTTTTTTTAACCTTTATTTATTTTTGAGACAGAGGGAGACAGAGCATGAACGGGGGAGGGTCAGAGAGAGGGAGACACAGAATCCGAAACAGGCTCCAGGCTCTGAGCTGTCAGCACAGAGCCCGACGTGGGGCTCGAACTCACGGACGGCGAGATCACGACCTGAGCCGAAGTCGGACGCTTAACCGGACTGAGCCACCCAGGCGCCTGGGGCTTTTGGTTTTTGTAAGACTTGCAACAAGTGCATTAGAGAGTTTCTCTCTCTCTTTCTGATAGCTGACATTATCAGATGTAGAATCTGGAGCTGTCAGCCATGTTTCTGCTAATGAAGCTCACGTTCTGACAAAAGCAGAGGTAGGAGATGGAGACGTTTTGGCACTCCCACTACCAGGCATACCCGGGACCCAGCTATTTCTCAGCTTTTGTCTGGCTGTGGTGATGGGCCAGTCCACATGGGATCACTGGGTGAACTTGAAGAAATCTCCCTTTCTTAATATGATTTATTTCCATCTATCAGGAAATTGCCATATGGTATTAATATCATTAGGATCAGACTCTTTACTGTCGTCTCCTACAATTGATGTTCACAGGCCACCTTCTAGGGTTGTACAGTGCACAACTTGCACAACTGATCACACAGTGGTCCTGTGATGTGGACCGCTCCTCCTTGACCTGAACTGGATTTCTGTTAGTTTTAGCCAAGGTTGCTAATACAATTGTTGTTACATAGTGACACAGTGCCTGGGCTATAGGAAGCACTGATAAATTGGTGGAATAAATATTTGGATGAGTAAATGAATGAATGAACCTTGCCAACATACCTCTAACAAAGAAACTTCTAGGATCCTCTTCAGATTCTGGGCTTCTGGATTCTGTGGGGACTCTCGGGTGTTAAGGTCTATGGTGCTTCTCAGAAAGCAGTGAATATTTCTGCCTCCTCCACCTCCTGTACCCCTCTTACAGGCCCTCTCTCCCTAGCTTTGTGCAGCTGTGTTCAGAGTTTATTAGAATTCTTGTTTCCTAAAAAAGAACCTTGGTAATCGTTCAAGCAGCTTTGCTGTTGCTTCATGAATGAGACCTGTTAATACAGGTTCTTGAACTCTTCCTGGAGTGGTGATCACCGTTTCCCTCAGACCTTATTTCAGCCAGGCCTGGAATATCTCACGGCGGCTCTGTGGCATGACCAAACTGCTCTGAAAGCCCACCCATTTTGTCCTGTGGTTTTCCTCTCCCTCTGGACACTGGCTGGGGCGGCTGTCAGGCTGACGTGAGCTGTGGGGAGTTTTTATTGCCTTGCCTTTCCTTCCCGTGTTAGTCTGCGAGGGCCACCATAACAAAGTACCACGGCCTGGGAGGCTTGAACAACAGAAATCTAGTGTCTCACAGTTCTGGAGGCTAGAAGTCCAAGGTCAAGGTGCCTGCAGGGTTGGTTCTTTCTGAGGGCTACAGGGGGAGAATCTGCTCCATATCATTCCCTCCACTTCTGGTGGTTAGCTGGCAGTCATTGGTGCTCCTGGGCGTATGGCTGCCTAACTCCATTCTTCACACGATGCCCTTCCGTGTCTCCACCTTGCTTTCCTCCTATGCTGTCCGTGTGTCCACAGTCCCCCTTTTCATAAGGACATCAGTCACATCGGATTAGAATCTACCCTAATGGCCTCATTTTAATGTGATTGTCTCCATAAAGATCCCATCTCCAAATAAGGTCACATTCACAGGTGCGGCGTTAGGACTTCAGCAACTTTGAGGGGGACACGATTCAACCCATAACGCTTCCCTTGGGATATTCCTTCTCCGAGGCTTGGGAGGATGGATCCAGTTAATCTGGGCTCAATATCACCATTCTCTGGATGGAACTGAGGTTCTTTCCACAAGCGCTGTATTCTAGAACTGCGGATGCCCTGAGGGCAAAGGCTTCAGGGATTGTATCTTTTTTTGTTTTGGGTATGCTTGTCCTTAACGTGGGTGAGATTTTTTTCCAATGAGACTGGTGGGCCGTGGGGCTCATTCCTGTATCTGTTTTTCAGTCAAATCCTCAGTGCAATCTTTGTGCCCCAACGGAGGCCCTGGTCTCTGTGCCTGACGTAAGTGATCAAGCTCTTCCCAAGAAGGGAGAGTTTGTAAACTGGGGCTGGGAGAAGCCCTCTCATTCATATCTGCTTCTGAGGGGGTGAGAGACACAGGCCCAGAGGGCGATACAGTGCCGTGGGCACCCATAAGTTCAAAGGAGCTTGCTTTTGTCAGGTGGGAGCCAACACGGACCAGGACATTCCCATTGGGAGCTTCTCACACTGTTGTGTGTCCGACTTTCTCACCGTTACTGTGTTTGCTAGCTGTTCTGTATATGATGGACGAGGACGTTCTTGACTCAGCCTTAAATACGTTTTTATAACAAATATCATAATGAAAATATCTTCTCCCACTTCTGGAGTCTCTAAACGTGTGTTTGAAACTCCCGATTGCTGCATAGGTAGGCGCATTCCTGTCTCCTTGAAAGGCAGGATGGCCTGGTGGTCAAGTGCATGGGCTCTGATGCCCCCACGCCTGGCTGCAGCTTCAGGCCACCATTTACCAGCTCCAAAGACTTTTGGCTTTAACCTCTCCGTGTCCCGTGTTCTTTTCTATAGAATGGAACTAATAATGCGGCTTCACTCATTGGGTCATTGTGAGTCTGAAATGAGTTAACATTTGTAAAGCACTTACCACAGCCATTCATGGCAGCATATGGTAAGTGCTACACATTAGCTCCTATTTTGTTGACAGCTGAGCAAATGCAGGCTCTGAGAAGTGAAGAGAATTCTCCAAAGCCACACATGCCTAGCAAGCTGCAGACCTGATCCTAATTCCTGATGGGATGTCTCCAAGCCCAGTGGGTTTTCCTGTCCACCACGTTTTCACCACAATGGAAGCACATTCCACAGCTCAGGTTTTTTTGGCAAAAATGTTCTTGCCGTTTTCTACTTGGCCCACTCACACTCCTGCGTGGCTCTGACACCTGCCCTCGTGTTGCCAGAGCCCCAAGAGCCTCCTCCGGCCCTTGCCTGCTTGCGTCTGCCCTCCAGGCTGCAAGTCCTTGAGGACCGAACACATGCTTGTGAATGACTGAATCAAGCCACACTCTGCACTCACGAGATGAGTGAACACTCCTTGAAGTGTCAAGACAGCAGTTTTGGGACATAGAAAGGACTAGCTGCATTTTAGAGGGAGGAAACTGTTGATGCCCTGTGAGTAGCATGGGGGAACATTAGAATTAAGTCCAAAAAATACTGACTGTGTTTAAGTTGGGTCCACAGTGACCTCCAAGGTGCCTTGTTTTAAAATTATTTTGTAAATGTTTATTTATTTTTGAGCGAGAGAGAGAAAGGAAGAGACAGAGTGTGAGTGGGGGAGGGGCAGAGAGAGATGGAGAATCTGAAGCAGGTTCCGGGCTCTGAGCTGTCAGCACAGAGCCTGATGTGGGGCTCGAACTCATGAGCCATGCGATCATGACCCGAGCTGGGGACACTTGGCTGACTGAGCCACCCAGGTGCCCCAAAAAGTGCCTTTAAGGCACCTGTGAAAATGACATCTTGGAAGCAGAAACCACCTGTTTTCAGAAAGTATTTGCTGTTACCCGTGCGCCCACTCCCGAGAGAACAGCAAAGTATGGTGTTTCCTCGTCTTTGCCTTGGGAGCAGCTGATGGCCTCGAGGTGGCACACCGTGTTTGGAAATTTTTCTGCCATGTGAAAATCACTGGCATAGAGTGGGATGATGTTCACAACGTTGGCTTCATTAGCTGACATTTCCTAAGTGCCAAGAACAGTGCCTGGTACATAGCAGATGCTCATTAATTATTTGTTGAATGAATTGAAGGAATCGCCACGTTCAAAGAGACTCAGCTGTGCGTGTTGGCCCTAGATTTAGGTGTAGACCATCCCATTTTACAAGTGAGGACCCTCAGCCCTAGGGAAGAAGAGGACACTCAGCTTAGTTAAAAGCTATGTGATGACAGAGACTTCTTTTTCTCTATCCATAAACCCTCACTGCCCCACACCCCTCCTAAGGCTCCTTCGTGGTTGTGTGGTTGGGCGGGGCCAGCCAGTCATAAGCACTGGGAACCTCTCCTGCAGGGGAAACTGATCCCCGGGAAAGGCATGGTGCCTGCCCTCCGGCTTCACGGAATGAGCACTGGCTATTAGAGCCGGATCCTCATCCACACTCCTCCATCTGATCGTTCCAGACTCCACCCAATTTGGTATATTTTTCTCAATGGAAGAGACGTCCTTGCCTTATTTATCATTTCAGTGGCGGGGGAGAGGAGAGTCTTGGGAGAAACACTGATGAAATTCGAGGAATGTCTGCAGGAGGGCAGGGGAGCGGACGATCGCAGAGGCAGCACAGCACAGCCAGGTCAAGCAGGCTGCCCGTCTCCAGGGATAGATTTCCCCAGAGAGAAGAACAGGCTGGCCTGTGCTTTCCTGGGCAAACAAAACACAGCACAACAGGAATCTGAAATTGTTGGGGAAGCCTCACCCTCGTCACCGTGGCCCACACTTTCTCCGGGGAGAGCGGGGTACTGAAAAGCAACAGAAGACAGAATGTTGCTGCAGGCTGACGGCTAAGGGGCTGGTTTCTGGCTCCGAGGGCCCGGTAGCCCTTTGCATTCATGGTGCACAAAGCCCTCCCAAGCCTTTCCTAATGGGAGGCGTTATCTCCACTTTCCAGACTGAGAAGCCTCGTGCAGAGAGGAAGCTGGGCCTTTCCACCCCCACGCCTCCTCCCAACCTTGGCGGGCAGAGGGTGAGTCAGTGGTGGTGCCACAGACGCGGTCCAGGTCTTCTGCTTCCAAACCTGAGCTTTATCTCCCAGACCGTGCTGCCTCTTGGAGCCTTCTGGAGAGGATCGTGCTGTGGAAATGAGCACCAGTCCAAACTTTGGAGCCTGGGCTTCAAGAGTCCGCACGACTTTCCACCCCAGCTTCCAGCCACCGCCGTTCCTCCTGTCTCCCCCTTATGGGTCTTCACGGCTGCCAAGGGAGCCTGCGAGCGATGTACTTGCTTCTGTGGATCCAGGCAGGCCTTCGCCCACACCCCAATCTCCCTTTCTCCCTCCTTTATTTTCTTTCTGGAGTTATTTGAATGAAAGTATATGGATCCTGGACAATACACGGGGTGATTTTCTTTTATCCTTACATGTTCTGTATATAATATTGGTCATTTGTATAGCCTCTTCATTCTTTCATCCACTCCTTGGCCCATCCTTTGATGTACATTTATTGAGCCCCTACTGTGTGCCAAGCACTGTGCTAGGTCTGAAGGACCTTAGCGGACAATTGGAAAAATAGAAGTTTGTAAGGATGGGGGCGCCCCGGTGGCTTAATTGGTTAAGCGTCTGATTCTGGGTTTTGACTCAAGTCATGATCTTGCGGTTTCATGGGTTCAAGTCCCTCATCAGGCTCTGCACTGCCAATGCAGAGCCTGTTCAGGAGTCTCTCTCTTTTCCTCTCTCTCTGCCCCTCCTCACATTTGTACTGTTTCTGTCTCTCTCAAAATAAATAAATAAACTTAAAAAAAAATTTTTAAGGATGAGCCAAGTATTTCTGTAGAACACACAAATCCTGAGGACAGTCAAGCCTCAAACTATTGATAAATCTCTTATTCTGTAGCTCAGGCCCGTCAGATGAACGGCATGAACTCTAGTCTCCCCCAGCACCCCTTCTCGGTTCAGGATGGAGGTGGTGAAACTTGTGATCCATCATTTTCTGTACTCTGGGTGGCCTCCTGGCTTCCTGGGCATGGTGACATGTCTGGACCCTCCTTCCAGATCAGGTGCTTGCAACCGCTGCTGCCACCCCAGGATGGGGAGCTTCTCACTGGCTCCCGTAAGGGTTTCTGTCCTCTGCCCCGCTCTGGTTCGGGCACTGAGGCTGAGTCTCTGGAATGACACGATGTCCCCTAACCCGTAGCAGACACCCTCCTGTGCAGTGGGATGCCCTGCCAGGGCCACAAGCAGCACTGTATCCCGTTGCAGTCTGGGAAAGCTTCAATGGACCGTCATCATTGGTTCAGTCCTTGCTAGTGACTCTTATGCCCACTCTTTGGGAGCGTACAAACAGGGCAGATAAAAACATGGAGTTCCCATCAGACAGACCGGTCCTGGAGCCTCACTTGGCCACATCCTGACTGTGAGATATTTGGGCAATTCGCTAATCTCCTCTACAAAATGGAAAAAACGAAACAAAACCAAAACCCCAAACGCCTCCCTGTGTTACTTAGGATGCAGCCGAGAAATACACCCAATCGGAGATACCTATTTATTTTAAGGAACTGGATGACACAATTTGTTTTAAGGAATTTAAAATAATTTATTTACTTTATTTTTAAAAAGTTTGCTTATTTATTTTGAGAGCGAGCGAGCTTGTGAGTATGTCCGAGTGGGGGAGGGGGCACAGAGGGGGAGAGAAAGCATCCCAATCTCCCAAGAGAATCTGCACTCACAGTGCAGAGCCCGACATGGGGTTCGATCCCACAAACCTTGAGATCACGACCTGAGATGAAATCAAGAGTAGGATGCTTAACCAATTGAGCACCCCGGCCCAGGCATTTAAAATAAATTAAATTGGTTGACTATTTTAAGTAATTGGCCGACAAAGTTGTGAGAGCTGGCAAGTCTAAACAATTTGTAAGGCAGGTCAGCAAGCTGAAAACTCAGGGGTTGCTGCTCTAGTCTTGAGGCAAAATCTTCTTTGGGAAACAGTGTTTACTCTTGACACCTTCAACTGATTGGATGAGACCCACCCACATTTCAATGGTAATTTTCTTCACTTAAAGTCCACTGTAGATGCTAGCCATATCTACAAAATGCCTTCACAGCAGCCTTGATTAGTGTTTGATTAAGTAGCTGAGTACAATAGCCTTGCCAAATTGACCCATAGAACTGATCATCACACTCTGTCCTAGGGGAGCTATGAGGATTATATTAAAAAATGTATGCAAAGTGCTGAACATAGAACTCGGCACATGGTAAGCATTTATCCATTATTGCTGTTATTACTGCTGCTATTATTTTTATTTTCTACTTATTTTTGGTCTGCTGATTCAATAAGGCCTTGTGCTTCCTTCCAAGGTATTTGCTACTCTGATATCTCACATATAAGGTGATGGTTCTGAGAGTGGGGTGCTCCCCGTGGAGCCTCACACAGAAGAGTGTACCGATCAGTAAGCTCCTGGAGGGGAAGCATATGTCTGGTTTACCCAGAGCTCAGAGTAAATGCGCAATATATACGAAGAAATAAATGCATGGATGAGAACAAACTCCTTATGAACACGGCTGTCCAACACACATACGATGTGAGCCTCGCATATAATTTAAGTTATTCTAGTAGCCATATTAAAAAAAGAAACAGATACTACTATCCAAAATATTTCTAAATGTAATCAATATAAAAATTATGAACTAGATATTTTTTTCATTTTTTAAGGATGCTTTTTAATGTTTATTTATTTATTTTTGAAAGAGAGAGATAGAGAGCGAGCAGGGAAGGGGCGCAGAGCGAGAGAGAGAGAGGGAGACGGAATCCAAAGCAGGCTCCGCTCCATCCCCGTGGAGCCCCACGCAGGGCTCAAACTCACAAACCGTGAGATTGTGACCTGAGCCGAAATCAAGGGTCGGACGCCCAACCGACTGAGCCACCCAGGCGTCCCTGAATTAGACATTTTACCTTTTTTTTTTTTTTTTTTTTTCCACACTAAGACTTTGAAATCCAGCTCTCTGTTTTGTTCACAGGACATCTCCATTTGGACTGGACACCTTTCAAGGGCCCAGAGCCACATGTGACTAGTGGCTACTGTATCGGCCAGTGTAGCTTTAGAGGAATGTCTCTCTGAGTTTAGTTCCTGAATAATTGCATCCTAATTACTGTGGCTAGGTATAGAGTGGGTGGCATGTGGATAATGGACCCCGTTCCAGAACAAACTCTGAATCCAATTTGCCGACTCTGCCTGCTGGTTCGTAGACTGTTTATGATCAGCCCTTGGCAAGATAAGAACAGAAATTGAGAACTAGCACTTAGAAAGTTTTGTACCAATTTGACAGATTGATTTCACATTCATTGACTCTAATAATAATAATAATAATCACCCCTGGGGACTGTATTACATGTTATAGAATTTTTCTATAAATTCATTTGTATTGTATTTTACAAACGTATCTATGATGGAATGGAGATAAATAAAAACTGGCCCTTTACCCGCGTGAGAAACACTCCCCTTGGTTGCTGAAGCAAAGTCTCTGGGGTAGATACTGGGGATCTGTGTTTTTAAACAAACCCCCTGATGGTTCCTAGGCACATGGTCGTTTGAACCTTCTGAAATGAGGCCAAAAACCCCTAGAAGTGTAGACCTTATTTTATTTTTATTTTATCCCCCCCCCCCCCATTGCTGTATCCAGAGACAGAGCCTCAGGCCTGGGTGGGTCTTCATAATAAGGCAGCTCTGCTCACTTCAAAGACACTGTCCCAGCACCGGTGGGGAGCCCTGGGCCGCCCTGACATCCACACAGGCCAGAACACGAGTCCCACACAGTCCTGCTTCTTCTTGAGACCCTTTGTGAATCCTCTAGGATACTGGGATTTTCAAGGTTTTCTCTGATCCTTCACACAGAGAATACGACTTTTCAATCTCCATCTCTTGGAGCAGACAGGCAATCTGTTAAAAAAAAAAAAAAGGAAAAAAAAATCTCTAGACCCAAAGGAACTCTATTTTTTCTTGTCCTTGCTCAAAGCTTTTATAGAACATCTTGAGTTTTCAAAGGCAGTGCGTGTATTGATTTTTTGTCCCTGACCCCCAGGGTTCATTGCTGCTGTGTTTTGGGCTAAGGCTCCCTATAGAAATCCCAGTGGCCTCAACTCGGGAAGTCTTGGTGATTGGATGGTATTGGAAGCAGTTTCCTTATATAAACCATCACAGATGTCCTTTGTAATTTGTCATCTTCTCTTTCTGTGAGGCTCTCCTCACAGGATCTTTCTTGTGTGGCTCGAAACTTTTAAATCAGCCTTAGGGCCAGAATTTCTGCAAGGAAATGGAGGCCTTGACTCTGGCTCTGCCATAGCTTCCAGTGAAGTTGTTTTAGGTTCTAGCCCCCAACGTGACAGGCCAGTAGTCACTTAGAGACATATTGCATCGTTCCTCACAAAATCTCAATATATTGCTGTATTAGTTTTCTAGGGCTGCCCAAACTTAATAGCACAGACTGAGTAGCTTAGACAACAGAAATTTATTCTCACAGTTCTGGAGGCTGGAAGTCCAAGATCAAGGTGTTGGTAGGGTTGGTTTCTCCTGAGGCCCCTCTCTTGGGCTTGTAGATGGCTGCCCTCTGGCTGTGTTTCCTCATGGCCGCTCCTCTGTACATACACATTCCTCTTGTCTCTTCTTCTTATATGGACACCAGGCCTGTTGGATTAGGTCCCCATATTAGGACCTCATTTAACCGTCATTACCTTATTAAAGGCCATATCTCCAAATGCAGTCACATTGGGCTTAGGGCTTCAACATATGGATTTTTGAGGGGACACAATTTAGTCCACAATTTAGGAATTACTAAGTTGGCCTCTGCTCGTTGTCCAAATTCCTCTTGGCTTCTGTGGCTCTTGCACCTGGTGCCTGCATTCCCTACCTGTATGATCAATGTTTGCCTCATACCCCATCACAGCTTGGGCTTCTCTGAGTGTTAACCAGGGTTGTCTGCCCTTAAAGCTGTGTTGGATTCTGCCTGTGGTGCCATTGCTAGCTCTCAGAAGAGTATTCTGTGGGCAGTGGTGAATTCTATCAGAGACTGCTCTCCACCCTGCTCTTCCAAAATGGTTCCAGGCTTTATGCAGAACATGATTTTTGTGCACATGACACCCATTCCCCTGCTCTCCCCTCCCTTGGAGATGTATCCCTCCTTCACTGCCCAAAATTTGGATGGAAAATGGGAGTTAGTCTCCTTAACCCTTGGAGCCATTGGCGTTCCTGTTCTTTCCATCAGAAGACTGGGCATCTACTTATGTCTCCTTTTCGAATCTACTTATGGCAGGAACCCAGGACCATTTCTAATTTCTTTGTAATCATCAGATAAAAGACAAGAGAGGGAAAAATAGGCAGATTTAAGTCTTTAGTTACCAGGCTTATTTAGTGACCTTGGTAAGTGAAGAAACATTAAGCTTTTGTCTAGGACCATTTGTCGATCCATGATCCATGGACTCATTCATCAAACATTCATTGAACACCATCACTGTCCCCAGCAATGTGCAGGAATGATTGGTAAGAGAGATGAGACACACCATCTCCACCCTCTAAAAACTTTCCGTCTGGGAATGAAACGAGTCCAGAGAGCAGGCAATTGCAATGCCGTGTGGCAGGACGGGCAGAGTACAAACCCAGCATGCTATTTGACCCAGATTGGGACATTCAGCTTCACTGAAAAATGCAGAAGAGACTTCCCAAAGGAGGTGAAAGCTTAGTTGAATCTTGAAAGAGGAGTAAGAGTTAGCCCGGAGCAGAGGTTGGGGTAGGGAAAGAGGAGGGGGGAATGGACATTCTGAGCAGAAGTAGCAGCATCTGAAGGGTTGGAGGCATGAGGGACGTGGGGCTATGGAAGCCATGTGTAAACATTGCACGTGGTTTCTGGGAGGCCAGGAGTTAATGTCCAAGGATGGTTCTCTCTATAACCGGGAGGGTGAGGGATGCACCTACTTCAGGCAAGGAGCATGTGCATGTGTATGTTGGTGTGTATGGTAAAGGGAAGGTCCCCAAATGAAAATGGCGCCCCACTAGCTCTCTTCCTACTTTTCTGACCACAAGCTCCTAACGCTTTCTTGGTCTTCTCCTGACCGCTTTTCTCCCCTCTGCAGCTAGCCACCAAATCTCAGTCCTTGGATCCCTATTCTGTACAGAAGTGGATGTTTTAGAGAGTGACCCTCTCTCACAGCTTCACACTGTGCTTCTCAGCAGCTAGCAGAGACGACATCCCGTAGTCCTCTCTTCCCCCAGCGCTTCAGGCTGGCATAGCCGACTACCTCCGGAACATTTCCACCCTCACCTAGTCTAGAGTGGCCATGTGTCCTGGTTTGCCTCCATGGTCCCAGTTACATGTTTCATTGTGGGGTAATTATTTTTTTTTATAAATTTTTTTTTCAACGTTTATTTATTTTTGGGACAGAGAGAGACAGAGCATGAACGGGGGAGGGGCAGAGAGAGAGGGAGACACAGAATTGGAAACAGGCTCCAGGCTCTGAGCCATCAGCCCAGAGCCTGATGCGGGGCTTGAACTCACGGACCGCGAGATCGTGACCTGGCTGAAGTCGGACGCTTAACCGACTGCGCCACCCAGGCGCCCCCTTTTTTTTTTTTTATAAAATTTTTTGGGGGTAATTATTAATTATTATTAAACCTTTCACTCTCAAAAGTGTTTCAGTTTTGACAATACATTGTGTGGTCACCCTACATGTGTTCCACTAAATGCTAAAACCAACCTCTTTGTTTTCTATCCCTTCCCCTCCAAGGACCTCTTCTGATATCTTTGTTTCTGATAGAAACTAGAATTTATTGACTGTACCTTCCTCCTTGTAATTTTTCAACCCATCATCCCTCGTTCTTTGTTAATATCTTCTACATTTAACCTGCCCTTTCCACTGGCGCTGCCACAACCATGGTCCAGACTCTTACAACCTCAGATGCTCCTCCCAAATGTCTTCTGAGAAATCTATTTGAAACAGAGGCTCAACTCCTCCAGTGGCCTCTCAAGGTCTACAAAATAACATCTCTGCTTTAGTTGAACATTCACATTTGCTATATTTGGCCTGACTTTACCTTTTTAACATTCTTTGTTATTTTTTGTTACTTCCTGTTTTCTTTATTATTAAATTTTAATTCCAATTTTTTAATTACTTCCTATTACTCTACTTTAGCCAGATCATTCTATCCAGTGACCTTTGAAAATGATGTGCATATTCTGACTTCCAAATCATAGCTCGTGCTGTGTTCTCCTTTGTTCAAGGCTCTCTTCTCACTTCTCTTCCATATCTTATTCAGATTTCAAGGCCTACATTGATTCATCCCCTCCAGGGAGCCAACTCTAACCCCCAAAGCCCTGAGGGGTCAGTTAGTCTGTCTCTCTTGCTCTCCTTTTCTGGGTCACTGGGATTCCTTGCCATCCAGTGCTCAGCAGAGTGTAGATGCCCATGTTCATGCTGGTTGAGCAAATGGAATATTGATTGACTTGAGGTCTTGGAAAAGACATTTCTTTTGTCCAACTCTTATTTTGCCAAAGGCGAGATGCTTGCAACCAGCATAGCATGATCACCTCAAAGGCCATGGTGTAAAAGCATGATTTCCAAACCTCAGCTGACTCCAAATTCCACTCTGTCACCTACTAGCTGTGTGACCTTGGGCAAACTTAACCTCTTTGTGACTCAGCTCTTTCGTAAAATGGAGATAATAATCATACCCACCTTATGGGATGGTCGTCAGGATTAAATGAAATAAAGTTAAGTGCTTAGTATGGCACCTGGAATGTAGAAAGAACTCAATACATGTTTATTATTATTGTGGTCAACTTTTTCCCTCAACCAGCAACCAGTTCTTGGTAAGAGATTCCTTATTTATCATTGGTTTTTCTCAAAGCTAGCAGGTGAAAAGACAGTAGAAATAACTGAGCTTGTAGATAGTTATTTGGGGATAACCATAATAAACTCCTTTCTTTTCTTTTTCTTTTTAAACTTTTTCTTTAATGTTATATTTATTTGCTTTCAGAGAGAGACAGACCATGAACAGAGGGACAGAGAGAGAGAGAGACACATAGAATCTGAGGCAGGCTCCAGACTCTGAGCCATCAGCACAGAGCCTGACGTGGGGCTCAAACCCACGAATCGTGAGATCATGACCTGAGCCGAAGTCAGATGCTCTACCAACTGAGCCACTCAGGTGTCCCAATAAATTCTTTTCTTGATTCAACCCCCAAATTAGCACCATGGGGGAGCTCTACCTAATTCAGGTACATCTTGAAAATAATCCAAGTGGGACTTCTTAGTGTCGCCTACACCACCCCACCTTTTCTTAGACTGATCCCCTATTGTGTTCTTTCCTCTCTCCACTTACCTAAATTTGACCCATCCTGAGAGACCAATTGAGGTCCATATTTGAGTACATGCCATAGAGTTTAGCCCTTATCAATTATCTTTTGCAGTAAGGAATTAAATTTTATCTTTATTTTATGGAACTCAGGGAACTTATCCCCGTGCTGAACACACAGAAGATGCTTCAGAACAATTCACTGCTTAACTGATTGTTGATCATAACCATTAGGTTATCTAGGGCAAGCTTATTGGAGAAAATACTCACCTATTCCACGTTCAAAAGAGCCTCCCTCCCTGAGGTCAAATCTAAGTGCCAGTTCTGATTCTCCTATAGGCGTGATAGTCTGCTGAATTCAGGACAAAGAGGGAGGAGAGGACAGTGGGCATAGTTTTGGGTTTCTCACTAATTCAGTACCACAACTAAATATAGTGTTATTTAGCATTATGAAATAGGCCCATTTTAGAGTCATTTTAAGTAAACCTGTACATTGAAGCTTCAATATTTTATGTGGGTCACCTGGATTCTCGGTGAATATGAAAAAATGAACCAGATATCTTTTAAGCAGAGACACCTGTTGAATTTTGCTTCCTTAGTGTCCTCAGGCTCAATGCATGCCTGAAGGCCATGGTCTAATGTACAAGCCATTTGACAGGAGGATCGCACAGAGCAGGGATGTTCCTGTCTCCTCCCCTTCTCCTCCGTCACTGCTGACTTCAGCTGCCCTCCTCTCTCCTGGGCTCCCTCTTGGGCTCCCATAAGTGAGGCATGGGAGAGCTCTGCATGACCCCTGGGTCTACCCTGACTTTGTATCCTCAGGGCCTGTTTTTCTAGTCATCTTGGTGAATCTTGAGATTTCTAAAGTACTTTCTGTCCCCATCAGCTTGTGATGTTGGAAGATGCAAGACAGAGGCCTTCCTGGAGTTTCTCTCTAAGGTAAAGCAGGTAAACCTGAGCTAGGATGATAGCCCAGGCCCAGAACTGCCAAACAGGAGGCAAAGTAAGAGGTGCCGGAGCCCCGACCAGAATGCTGCCCTTCACTCACGCCAGCTTCTGGAATCCGCTCTCTAGCAGCCCAGCTGTCCAGCCAGGGCGGCGCCAGCTGCTCCTCAAGGAGAAGGGGAGGCTTCCAGATGAACAAGGCTTTTTGAAAACACCGGGGCTGACGGTGTGATAACCACTCAGAAGCCAACAGAACAGCTGCAAAATATGATAAAAATCACTTGAAAAGTTCATTGATTTTGCAGCAAAACTGCAAGTACTTCACTTTATAATAATTGTTCCCTCTCGCTCTCAAACCTTGTACTTGAGCTAGAAGGGCGTTCAGGTCAGGGCGGCATTCAGCAAACAGGCCTGGGTAGACAATGGCGTATGGCTGAAGAGACACTTTAATCATGAGCTAATTTACAAACCAAAGCAAAACAGAGTCGGGTTTTGTCTAAGATTATTAGAAGATGTTAATTTTGTGCTTAAATTATGTCTCTCGCTCCTTTCCCTGGGCTCATAACTAGGGGGGAAAAAAAGGAACATCAACCCAATCTCCCCCCCAATTCTTATCTTCCTAATTAAATTTTGTGACTTGGCATACACGGGTGGGTGGGTAACTTTTTTCCCTTTCTTCTTTTTCCTCTGAGGACAATGTTCTTGTTATTCAAATTCTTATTGCTTCTTGGTGTGAGCTTCTAGTACCCGGATGGAATGGCTATTAGCCACTTCTCCCTGTTTTTGTTTTTTTTTTTTCCCCTCTGGGTCAGGAGAAATAATGGAAGAACTTGGTATGGAATGAGTTCCTCATAGGTCCTCCACCCAGGAGATCCCAGCGGGCTGCTGTGGCCATCACTGTCCTTCCACCCTCCTCCCCTGCTGGTCCAGGACCATAGCAGTGGTAGTCTGTGTCCTGCCCTGTCCTATCTTGCTGGTCCCGCTCTCCACCCAGGCTGGCCGGGTCCCGTGGCCAGGATTTAAAAGTACACAAGCAAACAAACCCCAAACTGGACTAACTGGCAATTATCTGCATGAGTGGAGGGCCAATCCAATATTCATCGCTACTTGGCTTTGGAATACCTTGTGTGTTTTGTACAGGACAGATTTACCGGGCTGTTTCCACTTTGCCTGGGTGAATAGCGTTAGCATTTTTAATATGTCTATAGATTGCTGGTGGCGATGGCACCCGAGTAGCCTGGGGTTACCACCCCAGTATTCTGGGGTCGAAGGGAAGTCAATTTGGGTAGAAGAATCTGACAATGGTAACTTACATGTGGTGTCACTCTTCTCATCATTTCATCGCCTGGCCATTTCTTCCGGCTTACTGTTTTCATCCACTCAAAGCATCTGGGTAGACTACAGTCTCTCGACTCATTTCTACTTTCTGATGGTAAGGAGATGCAATTCATGAGTTGATTTGTTTATTCTATAAATAGTTATTAAATATCTCCTACGTACCAGGCACTGTGCTAGGGGCTGGGGATACAACTGTGAAGTCCTCAGGGAGCTTACAGAGCTCACACATGTATACTACTGTCCTGTCCACAATCATAAGTCTGGGTGATAAGGACGTGAGTGTGATAAGAGAGCAGCAGGGCATGATGGGACCACCTGGTAGGGACACCTGATGGAGACTTCTGGTGGGGGGACTGAAGACACATTTTATTTTATGTATTTTGTTTATTTTAGAGAGAGCGAGAGAGAGAGTGCATGAGTGAGCAGGGAAGAGGGGCAGAGGAAGAGAAAGAACCTCAAGCAGGCTCCATGCTCAGCATGGCGTCTGATGCTGGGCTCGATCCCACGAGACTGGGATCATGACCTGAACCAAAATCAAGAGTTGGACGCTTACAACTGAGGGACTGGAGACATTTTTAAGAGGAGGAGAAATGTCGTCACCCGAGACCTGAAAAACAAGTAGTTGCTGGTCAGGATACTGGGGGTGGGGTGCGGGGAAGGGTGTTCCGGGCAGAGGGCCCTCCTTGTGCTGAGGCCAGCAGAGGTAAATTGGAGGAACTGGAAGGCGTCCAGTGTAGCTGGAGTAGAGTTAGAGGCTGGAGGAGAGAGAGGAGAGGCCAGAGACACAGGGAGCAGGCGTCATGAAGGCCTGCAGAAATGGTGAGGACTTTGGATTCTATCCCCACTTCTCTGGCCGCACACTCTGGGGTGGGGGGCGGGGGGGCTGTCATTAGTGCCCCAGATGGTGAGGAATCGGACACCCCTTCAAGGGACTATTAAAAAAAACTGTTTAATATTTACTTTTAGAAGATAAAGAGAAATTAATTTTCTATTAATAAAAATTGGATTTCTTTGTGTTCAAAATCAGGAGTTAGTTTTTTTTTAAAGTTTATTTATTTATTTTGAGAGAGAGAGTGGGGGAGGGGCGGAGAGAGAGGGAGAGAGAGAATCCCAGGCAGGCTTCGCGCTCTCAGTGCAAAGCCTGATGTGGGGCTTGATCTCATGAACTGTAAGATCCCGACCTGAGCTGAAATCAAGAGTCAGACGCTGAACCAACTGAGCCACCCAGGTACCCCGTGGGTTAGTTCTTTCCCCCTGAATGTAGTAACATAACAATTAAACATATTTGAATTAGGTTTTCTTCTGACTGCACTTATATATACCTTCAAGGTATTAATCACTCACACAAATGTGGTCAGAATCTTGTTGAAAATATTAAAAACCATTGTTTTTTACCTTCATGTTCCTGCTTTCCTGAGTTTTTTCTTCTCTCTCTCTCTCTCTCTCTTTGTAGGGGTGTGTCATTTTCTGAACTTGACAATTTCTTGTGAGGCTTAATGAAAGCATTCAAAGGTAGATAAAATAAATCCCTTGTTTGCGAATCAGCACCACACCATAAAAAAATAAGGGAGTTTCGAAATTTCAGCAGACAGACACGGTGACTTTAGATGCCTGCCATGCGGCTGGTCTCAGGTTGATGGTGTGGCCTAACTTTCACCAAGCAGATCACATTGTGGCCGTTACAAATACTCTGCGATGCTGGGTCAGCTCTTCTGGGGACCGTAAATCTATTTTGGCTCAGTTGGGACCATTTTATATTTCGTCAATGATGTCAGTCGCTCACAAAAACCTGAGCTAGCTTGCACCACATATTTGATCTGCTTGAACGATATCTCAGGGTGTCCTATAAACTGGTGCCCCAGGGAGTTTCCAGGCCATCCGGCCCCATAATTTGGTTCTGTCTGATTCCACCGAACGCTACGTGTGAGCGGAACACGAGGAGACGTACTCATGGCCTGGGTGAGGGATGGTGACGGGCTCAACCGGAAAATTCATAGCAGGAACAGAGAGAACAAATCAATTTAAGAAACCCTAAAAAGTACACCCGACAGAACTTGGTGCTTGGATTTGGAGAACGAGGGAAGCATCAAGGACAGGACTTGGGTTTCCTGTTTGAGTGACTGGGTGGATGGTGATCCAGCTACCAAGGTAGGAGACAAAAGAAGCATCGGGGTGGGGGGAAAGATATTGAGTTCAGTCTGGATGTGAGGAGTTTCAGGTACGTGTGGCCCCTCCTGAGATGTCAAAGAAGTTGAGTGAATGGGGCCCTATATCAGGAGCCCTATCCAGGTGAGAGATACAATGTTTGGATATCATCCACACAGAGAAGGAGGTCCCTAAATTAGCTAAGATCCTACAGGAGGGGGGAGACTAAGTGGAGAGAAAGGTCAGGACAGAACATTGAGAAAAAACAGTTTTAAAGGAGAAATCCATGGAATAGAAACAATAAAAGACATTAAGAAAGAGCTGTTAGGGGCGCCTGGGTGGCGCAGTCGGTTAAGCGTCCGACTTCAGCCAGGTCACGATCTTGCGGTCCGTGAGTTCGAGCCCCGCGTCGGGCTCTGGGCTGATGGCTCAGAGCCTGGAGCCTGTTTCCGATTCTGTGTCTCCCTCTCTCTCTGCCCCTCCCCCATTCATGCTCTGTCTCTCTCTCTGTCCCAAAAATAAATAAACGTTGGAAAAAAAAAAAAAAAAAAAAGAAAGAGCTGTTAAAGAAAATTAACCAGTTCTAAGCAGCAATCCGAACCTTTGGCTCTTGTATCTTCAACATTTTATTTCTACTTTGTTATTTTATTCATGTATTTTACCAGGAAATATTTCAGGCACTCAAAAAGGTATAGGCTCGGATAATATAACAAACACCCATGAACTCTCTTGCTGCTCTGTGCATCCTTCCTGATCACTGTCTCCACCTTCCCTCAGTGGTAACCTATTCTATTATTGCCATACTTGTTTTTAACCTTTTATGACACCTCATGGTGCCATCACGCAAAAGGAAACACTCCCTTCCATTACTACCTGGGCATGATTCTCAAGTTCCAAAGAAACGATTCTCAAATTCCAATTTGCACCTACAAATTGCCTTTCAAAGGAATTACAGATGTGCTTCCAGTCATCAGACACCACTCCCATTTGGAGTGCTAACTGTACCTGGTTATAGAGTCATTGCCTCTCAGTTCCAAATCCACCCTTTTTTGCCCTGCTTTGTGGTGCTGGAGTGGGGCAGTGTTAACATTTTTCTTTGCCAGCTGGTGCAACATTACCCTTGCCAGTAGAGGGCGCTGAAATGGCACAGCAGGAGGCAGGGGCTTCCTTCCGGTTCTGGTGTGCTTCTTGCCTGTGGCCAGTGACTTGCTGTCATCCTGTGGTGTTCACCCAGTGAGTTTCACTGGCATCATAGCAGATGGCTTCTTGGGGAGTCTCACTGGTGCCCTCTTTGCTTCCGGGCAGATAGTGTTCTGCCTTCCAGCCCCAACGTGCAGCACCCCAACCTTTCCACCATCCCGTGGGCCACAGCCACATACACCCCGGTGAGGTCTGGGCTTCAGCCCTGGCATAGGTTTCCTTCCATAGTTGCTCTGTTTCTGCCCCAGAGGTAGTGACTACTCCCTGTACTCCAACCCCTTTATTCTTCAGAATTCTTTCTATCCTTTAGTGGTTAATTACCTCATACTATTAATAATTCTTTATATTAAACTTTCCTTGTTCTCTCCACTGTGTCGGGTCTGTCTCCTCACTGGATCCTGACTAACATAATCAACGATGGAAAGAACACTGGTCTTGTGGAAACAGACTCTGAGTTGGAATTTTGAGACACTGGAAAGTCATTTCGTCTTTCTGAATTTAAATTCCTCATCTATAAACTGGGGGTAGCAATTTCTTCCCTTCCTCCTACCAGCATCCCAAGAATCATGCTGGAAATTGAATGTGACTTGTTGAGGGGCAATAGAACAGTTGAAGTCCAAGTAGGGGAAAACGGAGGGTTGGGGGAGAATAAAAGAAGAAGAGGTGAAAAAGGATCAGGGAGCAAGACTGTGATTGGCATGTCTAACTTCATGTTACCTCGAAGCCTCTTCTGTCCATCCCTTCTGCTCCGGGGAGTGAAAAGAAGTAAGTCTCTGGGATCAGGGAACTTGAAAAAAGAAAGTTCGTTCCTTTTATGATCTTGGAAGAGTCTAGAGAGAAATGGCTTTATTTTAAGCTTCCAGGAGCTGAGTGGCTCAGGGGCTTCGTGCCAAGAAAACCTAAGAGCTGAGGATAAACCAACTATAAGGGCTTCAGATTAAACTAAAATTTAGGGTGAACAGATAAAATCGCAGGGTCAGAAAAAGATACTAAACTCTCTGCCAGGATTTTTTAGTTTTAATTTTTGTTGCTTTGGAACAATTATCTCTTTTGGGGGGACGATGTTATACTTAAGTTTATTCTTATTAATTTATTTTATTTTTAGAGAGAGAGTAGGGGAGAGAGACAGAGGGAAAGAGAGAGAGAATTTTATGCAGGATCTATGCTCAGTGCAGAGCCAGACATGGGGCTTGATCCCAGGACCCTGGGATCCTGACCTGAGCTGAAACCAAGAGCCAAAGTCTCAAGTGAGCCATCAGGCACCCCTATATTTAAGTTCAAATATCAAATTTTATTGTTTCACCAAAAGAGGAATCACAGGGGTCTGTGGTCCCTCATGTGTCTCTATGGCATGGCACCTAGTGGCCCAATATCTAAATTGCAGATTTAGTTTTTGTTTTGTGGGCAAAACAGGCTTCTGGCTAAAGCCATGGTAACCATATGAGAGGTTACAGGCTCTAGTTAGCAACAATATAGCTGTGGTTTTTCCAAGAAGGTCTTGTTTTTGTGTGGTTTT
The DNA here is from genome assembly GCF_018350155.1 of Leopardus geoffroyi. Lineage (NCBI taxonomy): Eukaryota > Metazoa > Chordata > Mammalia > Carnivora > Felidae > Leopardus > Leopardus geoffroyi. The sequence goes on from NC_059338.1 coordinate 39,308,794, forward strand.
ATTCTTTTCAATTAGCTCAGTGTGTTAAATGTATAATAAAAACATAATTGAATTTAATATCGATTAAGAGTATTCATAAAAATAAACATGTCCTATGTCCTGTTTTGTTTTGTTTTGTCTGGAGAGCCTGGTCTTTGTAGGTGGGTGTGGCAGAAGGACTCAGACTAGACATCCCCCTGTGGTCTCTTCCCCTTCCTGGTCCTCAATTTACTTACCTGTAAGATAAGAGGGATTTGTTTGTTCAGTGACATTAACAACTTTTTAAAACCATGATCCATAGTGGAAATTACTTTTTTTTTTTTATCACATTATTTCGCTCTGTCTCAGTTTCTGCCTCTCTGTGTCTCACACACATACCTCAAATTTCCACAAACAATGTCCAGCCTTACTAAATACAATGCATTTGGTTCCAAGCCATGCCATCCACACCATCCATTCCATTCCATTCCATTCCATTCCATTCCATTCCATTCCATTCCATTCCATCCCATCCCATCCCATCCCATCCCATCCCATTCCATTCACAACAAAACTTAATAAAAACTTTGGGTTGAGAGTCCCTAATTACTGACCCACACACAGGTCTTACCCCAAAGTCCAAAATTCACTGAACAAAATACTTTCTCACCTACAGTCCATGTGTAGACTATTTGCTACTTGATGGTAAAATCCCTTCACGATGGATCCCTTCAAACTGCTATCACCTGCTTCAGCTCCACCAGGCATCTGCCATCAGCAAATCCACAGCCAGTGAGAACCAAGTCTGAACATAGATGGTATTTGGAATTAGTTTTGTGCTCAAAACATGGCACGTAGCGTATCTCGTTGGTCTTCTGCCTCCCTCCCTTTGCTCTGGAGGCCTGGCTCCCTGTTAGGTTGTAGAGGTTGGACCTTGCCTCCTGTGTACCAGCCCCTGGCTGTGTCCTGCTTTATTCTGGATAACGCTTCCAGGAAGCATAATGATAACACCTGTTTTTGATTCTGATGTCTGGCCTGAACATGTATCTTCATTCGTGACCTTTCTTTGGATATCCTGATTCCAACTGCTGGCCTCCCTAACTAGACTCACTGTTCTCTCTCCTATCTGTCACGTGAAGATTCCAGTAGGTCACGGTCCAGCCGGCTGGACTGGGGAGTGCCTACACCTATGAGTTTACACCTCTTTTTGACTTACAGATACACAGTGGGCGATGGGTAATTAAACTTTCAATTTGCCTATGAAAAATTCCTATGACGCAGCTGCTATTCTGTAAACAATCACTTACATATACCATGATAACTCCTGTTAAAGAATCATGAAATAATTCCATTTTAAAAATAGCCCCTCTTGGTAACATATCTTCCCTTCTCTGCCTACAAGTTACTTCTCTCCCACGACTTACCTGTTTTATAAGAACAGTGTTTTGTATATAGTTTCTTAAATTGAGTGTGAATCTCTTTCTTTACCCAAGGAAGTTTGTCCATATATTTTGGGGGCCTTGTGTCCCAAGGAGTATTTGGCCAGAGCTCAGGGAGGACTTCCTGACAGAGGGAGGTTGTAGAATGTTTCCTTTAAAATAATAGAAACAATAAATGAAGGGAGATGAGGTGGGGAGGTTGTCCTGATCTGAGGGGGCAGAAGGGGGAGTTCCATGACTTCTCAAGTTCTGATCCAGCCCTGAGATTCTTGGAGGTGATTGGTCCTTTCCAGTTTTCTGTTCCTGATCCAAGGCATTGTCTATTCCTGATCTGAGCTGTGAATGAGAAAGTCCCAACTCTGCATCATCCTCGACACCTCAGGACCCTGCGCCTGTTGGGTGACCTGTGCACTCTGGGAATTCCAGACCAGGACCGATGGGCTCTTCCGATTTGCTTTCACTGTCCACCTTCCAGAAAAGACCTACAGCGCGTGGAGCTGATGAGCCCCTTCCAGGGATCTTCTGTCTCCATCAGCCAACTTGTTAGGGGCTTCCCGGGCATCCTCTTGCACTGAGTCTCCCTCTCACCTCGTTCTGTTTGCACTTCACTGGTTATACATGGTTGACTCGACGACTCAGTTCCGCAACCAGCCATCTCATCAGAGTTCAGCTCAATTACTGAATCCCTAGGTGTGCTTCAGGGTTAGTGGGAGCCCGTTCAAACCCTTTTTGAGTACAAAGTGAACCAGCAAGTGGAGAACTCTAGGTAGAGTAATAAGTGATTGGGGGATAGGATGATTTTAATTTGACATCCGTATGTCCATTGCAAAGAGGAATTGGATCAAGAACTTATTTGCTGGGCTTGTGTCTGTTTTAATGCAATCAGCTCTTGAATAGTCTGAGACACATGGGAGTCCCCAGATTCATAAACATGAAAATATTTGTAAGATTCTTGGCTTTGTCCTGAACCACACTCCTATCTTGTGACTTTTCAACTTTTATGGACACTTTATCTCTTACTTGATAGATATATTTTAATAATAGTAAGTGTACTTCCTGAAACCATTCTACAAATTGTTTCTATTTCTTTATATGTATACAATTCACATATTTCTATGCAGAGAACTTGTTCTTGGTATAGGGTTGGGCCACCACAGAATTGAACTTTTACTCTTCAGTTCATTCCAAACTTTTTTTTCTACTAAGGTTCATAACTTCCCTTTTAATTTTTAGTCATTTAAAAATTCCTGAACAATACATCAGTTATTCTTTTTTTTTTTTTAATTTTGTTTTCAACGTTTATTTATTTTTGGGACAGAGAGAGACAGAGCATGAACGGGGGAGGGGCAGAAAGAGAGGGAGACACAGAATCGGAAACAGGCTCCAGGCTCTGAGCCATCAGCCCAGAGCCTGACGCGGGGCTCGAACTCACGGACCGCGAGATCGTGACCTGGCTGAAGTCGGACGCTTAACCGACTGCACCACCCAGGCGCCCCCATCAGTTATTCTTGTTAAGCATTCAAGTAGAATGGATAAAGGCAAAGTTCCCCTCTACTACTACCCCAAATCCATTTTTCTGGGCAGAGGTGGCCACTGTTAAAAATTGGGAGCACATCTTTTTTGATTTTAATTTTGATTCCAGTTAGTTACCATACAGTGTCCTATTAGTTTCAGGTACAATATAGTGATTCAACACTTCCATATATCACCCTATGCCCATCATGACAAGTGGGAGTGTGTCTTTTGAGCATTTCCCCCCAGGCATTATTGGAATGGTACAGATTCTGGAGCCCATCTTCTTGGCTTTGAGTTCTAGTCCTGTCGTTAGCGACTGAGCGACCTAGTAACTGGGCAAGCTAGTTACCTCTATGTTCGATTTATTCCCCCGTAAAAATGAGGACAATAATAGTACCTACTTCATAGGGTTCTCTTGAGGATTAAAAGAGTAATTTGTGTAAGGCACTTACAATAATGTCTGATTATACAGTAAGCACTCAAAAGTGTTTCATGTATGTATACATACTCTAGAAAATTATGTTTTACATACATGGTATCATACTATACAGATATTTCTATGACTTGCTTTTTTTAAAAAAAAAAAACTCTTTCCATGTTAGCACAATTAGATATAACCCCACTTTTTTAAACCACTGCATCATTTTTCATTGTGTGTACACGACATAATTTAGCTGCCTCATATTTATGGATATTCATATTTCTTTCAAATTGTTGCTACTGTTAAAGTTGTAATGAATTTCCTTACAATTGCATGTGAATTTATGATGATCTCATTGCCTGCTTTTACCTGCCTACATGAGTGTTTCTCCAGAGTAGATACTAAGATGTGGAATTACTTGGTTTAGGATATATGTGTTGGTGGTGGTGGTGGTAGTGTCTTTATTTTGGACATTATTACTATTCTTGCTTTAAAATGCCTTTTATGCTTACCCACACAATTACCTTTTCTGGAACTCTTGATTCCTCCTCGTACTTCTGCGCTTCCTTTGGGATCATCTTTAGCCTGCGGAATTTCCTTGAGTATATCTTGTAGTCCAGAAGCACTGATCAATATATTTGCTCAGGTTTTTTTCAGCTTTGGCTTCTCAGAGAACATTTCTTTATGCCTTGATTTTTAAAAATTAAACTTTCTATATTGAGATCATGTAAGAAAGAGTACAGAGGAATCCCGTGTAGCTTCTCCCAAGTTTGGTCCACTGTAAGATTTGGTAAAACTATGGTACTGAAAGCCCAAGATTTTCATCAGGATCTATCCCCTCTGGCTAGATATGGGCTTCAGCATCTCTCCAGCTGTATATGGATTCTGAAATCTCTGCTCAGCAACTTGCCTCCCAGTGGCTGAGATCCTTGAAGTTCTACCCTCAAGAGCTGGACAAAATTCAAGGTAAATATTATGGGCTTTGTTTGTGTAAAGCTTCCTCTTCTCTTACCCTGTAGACTTCAATCACTGTGGCAACCATTAATGCTATTCTCTGTTTCCTCTATCCAGTGAGCTAGAAAAAGATGGAGTCACAGATAATAGGAGGCTAGATTGTGTTGGCCATTTTAAGTTGTCGTGGGTCATTCGAAAAAATTTTTTTTAATGTTTATTTTTGAGAGAGAGAGTGGGGGAGGGTCAGAGAGAGAGGGAAACACAGAATTCGAAGCAGGCTCCAGGCTCTGGGCTTTCAGCACAGAGCCTGACACGGGTCTCGAACCCATGGACCGTGAGATCGTGTCCTGAACCAAAGTCAGATGCTTAACCAACTGAGCCACCCAGGCGCCCCAAATTGTTGTGGGCCATTGTAATACTCGATTTCATAAGTAATCAACAGTATAAATGGCATAACATTGTACATAATATTTTCTGATAATTGAAAATTTTATCAGTGGTTAATTATCCTTCCCATTCATTTGTAGCTTTCTTTTTTTCTTGATTAGACTCAGCCAGTTAATTTTTTTGGTTTTCCAAAGCCTTAGTTCTTAGTTTTATGAATCAATGCCTTTAAAAAATATTATCTTCCATTAATTTCTGGGTTTAACTTTATTAAATGGGTGTTTAATTTGAGGGGCACCTATTGAGATAATTAGATTGAGTTTTTCCTTTAATATATTAATGCAATGGGTTACTTTAATAGATATTTAAAGCTTCAGTCATCCTACATTTGTAGGATAAAACTATCTTGATTATGGTTCATCACTATTTTTAATATTTTTAAAATTAAAAATATAATTTTTAATTATAGTTAGGGCTTTTGTACATCTGTTTGCAGGTGATATTGGCTTTTTATTATTATTTTCTTGTGCTGTACTTGTCAGCACTGAGCCCGACGCGGGGCTCGAACTCACGAACCGTGAGATCATGACCTGAGCTAAAGTCGGACGCTTACCGACTGAGCCACCCAGGCACCCCTAAAATCATCATTTTAAATCTAGGCTTCAAATTTATTGGCATAACATTGTACGTGATATTTTCTGATAATTGAAAATTTTTATCAGTGGTTAATTATCCTTCCCATTCATTTGTAGCTTTCTTTTTTTCTTGATTAGACTCAGCCAGTTAATTTTTTTGGTTTTCCAAAGCCTTAGTTCTTAGTTTTATGAATCAATGTCTTTAAAAAATATTATCTTCCATTAATTTCTGGGTTTACCTTTATTAATTCTTTCTGCTTTATTTGGTTTATTGATTTTAACTTTTCTCGATTTTTAATTAGTTCAAGTATCAAAATAATTTGTTATTTGCACATTGATTTCTTCTTTTATCTTAGTTTTTTTTTTTTTTTTTTTTTGGTCTGAATTGCATTTAAATTACTGGCTGCGTATTTTTTTGCGGGTAGAGGAGTGCTATAGTGGACACCATGATGTGCCAACCAATTACCAAGACGTTCATTCTCCCTAGCACAAGGGATGTTGGTTGCTCACGGTTCACAGCAGAGTCTTTCTTTAATTATTGACCTCCGGCAAAGGAAGCTGTTCACCCAAAGTCACACCCCTTCCCAGGCCAGCTCACATCCCAGTGACTGTCAGTGAGGGGTAAAAAGGCCTGGACTTCTTGCATCGATTTGGTCCAACCTGAAGAGGCAACCCCAGATGCAGAGCTCTCTGTAGGCTTGGCTGAGACCTCTGTTATTTCTGCAGGGACTTTCAACCTCTCTCTCGGCCCAGTCCTGCTTCCCTTACTCTCACAGGTGTTGCTCCCAAGGGTCCTACCTAAAACCCTTCTGGACAGACACCCATGTCAAGACTGTTTCCTGTGGAACCTGACCTCTTAACAGGGCTATCTTTTGGTTATTTCTAATGCAATTTTCAGTAATGAATTTTTCTCATGTATGTGTATGGGAGTTTCTATACCTAGCAGTGGAATCACCAGATTAAAGTGAATATGTATCTCCAACTTTACTGGATATTGCTAACTAGTTCTCAGCTGTGCACTTCACAGCTTTGTTAATATTTTACGTTCCCATCCCTTTCCTGGGTTACCTGTATGTTACAGGCAGGTTTCAAAAAAAAAGCTCACTTAGTAAGTCTCCAGCTTTTGATAGATTAGTTCGAGATGTTCACTTTGATTATTAATATCATTTTTCTTAAAGAGGTCTAGTTAAATGACCTAGATAGTTCAAAATCTAGAATCAGGGGTCAGACACTTGGACTCTCATCCCCATTTTGCCCAGGATCAACTCCATGGACTAGAGAGTTATTTATTCTCTCTGAAGTTCATTCTTCTCATCTTTTCAGTATGGCAGTTGGACTAAGAGAATCTCGTGGGCTCCAACCACTCTGACAGTAGATGATTCCCAGGGTTTGATCCCAACCCTTTGCTGCACTACTGCCTACCTTGAAGTCATACCTTAGGGACCATCCTCTCTCTTCTTAGAAGAAGATGAAATCTTTTGCTTATCATGGTGATTAGGGGCTTGGGGCTAGCTTAGGATGGGAGAATGCCCAGAAATTGGAACCAGATAGACTGGCATGGATTTCTTCATTTGTTTTGCTATTGCTCTCCCCTCCCCCACCAACCTCCATCGAGCTCAAATTCTGACTGACTTCTCACTAACTTGTCTAGAGACAGTGTCCACGAATTCTTGTTTAATAATTTTTATTTTGTTATGATTTATCTCACAAAGTAAGTAATAAAGATTTGGTTCTTTAGAAGCTAAGGTTTTAGATGGATCAATATTTATCGAATAAATATTTATTGATACTATTTTGGTAACTGTGGGAATAAAAGCTGACTGAAACTCTGTCTCTCCCCTCCAAGCACATTATCTGGTGACAACATCTGGCACATCAAGGGGGCATGCTCCAGACAGAGTGCTCTAGGTGTGGCCAGGAATAAAGTTGCCAGTCTTGGGGTGCCCAAGGAGACCTTATTGAGGAGATGGAGTTCAAGGTGGCACCAGAAAAGGGACACCTGGGTGGCTCAGTCAGTTAAGCATCCGACTCTTGGTTTCGACACTGGTCATGATCTCACAACTTGTGGGATCCAGCCGTGTGTCAGGCTCTGCACTGACAGCGTGAAGCCTGCTTGGGGTTCTCTGTCTCCCTCTCTATCTGCCCCTCCCCTGCTCATCTTCTCTCTCTTTCTCTCTCTCAAAAATAAATAAATAAACATTAAAAAAAAAAAAAAAAAAAAGATGGCACCAGAAGAACAGCAAAGAGAAGGAGGGGGGGATGAGTTGATAACACCAACTCCACTTTTGGTTGTATGTTTCATGCTTCTTTGCGTGGAGAAATGAATAGAAGCTAAAATCACAGTCAGTTCTTCAAGAAGCTCCAAATCCCTTGAATCTGCTCCAGGCAAAGTCTAATGGCATCCTTATGTATCTTTATCACCCTTATATTTTTCTGGTCCATAGTCTTAGGGTCTTTTCTCCTGAGAGTTTGGGGGAAGAGATAAGAATGTAAAGAGGGGGCAGCTGAGTGATTTTCCCTGACAGGCAGGTCATTGGTTTCTTATGAGAAGATGCCCACTACGCCATGAAAATAAATGACCATGTGTCCTGTCTATAGACTGGAAGAAATGAGTCCACAAATTTAATAGAAAGCAGTCCCAAGACCCTTGAGGAAATGAATCAAAACCTATCATTTTCTTTTATTTTTTAAGTGTTTTCTTTTTTTTTACTAGTCTCTTTTAGACTTTGGTTTTCACTGTTGTATATGTGAGTGTGAAACTCCATATTGGCATCAGAATTGATCGCCTCTGGGCAAATGTCTGTGTGCCTAGAGCCTACTGATAAAGAGGCAGGAGAAGGAAGTAGAGATACTAGGAATTGATGAAGGAACATATGGGAAGAATCAATATAAATTATACCCACTGAATTGGAATTCCAGTGACCAAGCAATGTTTAAACAAAATGGCTGGTGAGTTTTCATCTCTGATGGAAATGTCATCCAATAGTTCCCCTTCTGGGAGTAATGCCACAAACAATTATAGAAAATTGACTTTATACCTGAATTCCCAAATGAAAGGGAAAAGTTCCAGGCACCTGAATTCTCAAATAAACACAAAAATACTCAGATGAAATGATCTGGAACAATGTATCAGCAAATTACGTTCTTTGAGGCAATATATCAACATGTGCAAAAGTTCGTATATAGATGGAACCCGAGTGCAGGGACCAATCTGGATGGGGTTAATCAAGGAAGATCTTGGTAAAGATGAATTTTACTTGTGGTTCAATTTTTTATTTTTATTTTAGGCAAATGGAGATACAGATTGGGGGTGAAGGACGGAAGTCAATTCCAAGTGGTGGGATCTGTTCCCTTCGGAGGTGGTTACAGACCACGGAGATCCCAAATGATTGCCTTCCCATCTCCATCTACCTGAGTTCCCTGCACCAAGGGCCTGTAGGTCACAGGAAGGGAGAACAGACTCTAGGTTATTCTTTCCTGAAGCCCAACTCCATGTGAGTTGGTGAACAAAGCCTTTTGGTGCCCTCTCCCGCATTTGTTTCCCCAAAGATTTATATTTCATTCCCATCATTAACATATCAATGCCACCAATATGCATACATTTTCATTAAATTGCTTTTGGTTGGAATAGCTAACATGCCCTTGTAATGCCATTAAATGTGAACAATTATGAAGAAAGAGAACACTCTATTTGTTCTCTCTTTCAAGACCTGAAACTAGATTACCTTGTTCTCCTAACAGGTGAAAATCCTTTTGCCCAACAAATTAGACATGGACAAATTGCTCCTATTTTAGGCTATTTTGAAAGCCTTCCTCCTCTGTTACCTTTCCCATTCATTTGTATTTGAGGTGCAATGTTAATTCTTGATCATAGGCACTAAATGAAGGGAACTGTATCACGAGTAATAGAAAATGACACATAATCTAAAAGACATTTTCATTTGGCTTTGGAATATAGATATATACTTACCTTTGAATAGGGGGATGTTTGACATTCCAGAAATTTATTTCAAACCAAATTAGGAAGCCAAACTGGGAAGACTTCATGTCCCTAGAACTAAGAGGCTATGTCCAATTTCTAATCCTGCCAACCCCAATTAATTCTACCTTGCAACTCACTTCAAGCTGTGGAAAAGCATGAAGGACTGTCAGGTTCACTGACATTTTGTTTTCTGCCAATCCTGTGCTGAGGCAAGAAAGGAGTTAAATAGACCAATCAGTAGTTTCCTGAAGTAAACAGAGAGACTTGAGAAATCAACAGAACTCTGGTTAATACTGTTAAAAGATAAACTGAGGCATATTAAGATTTTTGAGTTTATTTGCACAAAAATGGATTCAAATTGGGCAGCATCCAATCTAGCAGACAGAAAGGGGCTCTGAGGAGCTGTACAAAATGAAAGTCTTATAGGTAGAAGGGAACGGGTACAAGGAAGTTAGACGAAGCAAAAAAGAGGATTGGTTATTTCCAGGTTACTTTCCTTTAGGGGATGGCAGGTGTATCAGGCAGATTATCCCACCAGTGCCAATCAGGTGATTCTTGATTGACTGCTTTAAGATTCCATTTCTGAGAGAAGCAAACCTATAAATAAGTCTTAGTTTGGTGATGTGGGGCTTAGCATAAGTGACCCCATTTTGGGACTGCTGCCTTATTTGTTAAAAATACAAATTCAAGAATTAGTCTACAAGGAGCACATGTGTTGATTTGCAACCCTCTCAGGAGCTTCCCAGCTGTAAACTGAAACCAAGTTCCCTCACCTGGAGGGAAAGGAGAAAACGGAAGAGAAGACAGGCCACTCTAGGTTGGTAGGTGGTGGTTTTAATAAGCTAAGGGAACTTTCTTGGGTGGCAGCGAGACGAATGGATCCCTGCACCTGCTTGTCAAATCTTCAAAGTTTATGAAGAGACCTTATGTTTACTGTGCAGGAGTTCTCAACACCACATCACCAACTCGAGTCTGTGCCCTTGGAGCAGCCTCTGGAATGAGAAAGGCAAGTGGAACCACATTCCAAGCCCAGGGGATGGGGTGAGGAGCCTCTGAGTGCTGGGTCCAGCTCACGGGTCAATTGGTGGTCACGTCTTCTCGATGATCCTCTGGAGTTCTAATATAGCCACTTTCCAAATACGGCATAGAAGGGGTTAATCTACATCAACACATTGAGTTTATTATGCACCAGACACTCTGATTGTTATAATGGATAGAAGATTGAGAAACAATCAGGCAGACAAACATTTTATTATGCCCATGAAGACGTAACTGATCTAGCTCATCTGTGCCTGCCCCACCGGTTGTCTCTCGTTTTCTAAAACATGCCAGGTCTTTCTTGACACTTGGATCCTGCTGCCCCTGCTGGAGTTCTCCCATCTCTCTTCACACAGGCACCTCCTTGTCTTCTTATAGCCCAAGTACAGCCACCTCAGCGATGCCTTCGCAGCCTCCCTTCCTTGACTACATCCCCTTTTGTGACTCTCTGTCTTAGCAGCCCCTCCTCTTGTATCTATTTGTTTCCTTCTGTCTGTGTCCTTTACTAGAATAGAGTGTGAGTGTTAGGCAGGGAGGGGCTTTCCGGCCGGAAGCTGCAGCTTCAGCTCCAGGCACCCGGCCTGGCTCAGAGAGACGTACAGACGTATTTTTGAGTCAAATAAAGAATGCTGAATAAGACCTGATGTGGAAGGGCTCATGGCCTAGGGTTGAGTGGTAGAACGCCGAAAACTAATTACTGTCAGTTATTTTAAAAGTTACTATGAGCTGAGGGGTGCATGGCTGGCTCAGTCGGTTGACCATCCCACTTCGACTCAGGTTGTGATCTCATGGTTCGTGGGTTCAAGCCCGCATCTGGCTCTCTGTTGTCAGCACGAAGCCCGCTTTGGATCCTCTGTCCCCCTCTTTCTCTGCACTTCTCCGGCTCACGATTTTTTCTCTCAAAAATAAACATTAAAAATAGTTACTATTTGCTTAAAAAAATCATAGCCAATTTTAAGGATTTTTTTAGTTGCATTTTTTATTAGAAAAAGTTTCAAATCTTCTTTCATTTATATTCCCACCCACAATTCTCTCTCCATTATCCACAAATTCCAGACATCACACAGGGGCCGGGGCTAGGGAAAGGCAAGTGAGGCGTCTAGGGGGCAGCACTGGAGGGGCCCTCAGTCCTAGTCCTGCATCATCATTTCACCAGCAAATATTTTAGTATGTACGTGTCCGTATGAGTCAAAACTCTTTAATTGAAAAAAAAAAAAAAAAAAACGGGGCGCCTGGGTGGCTCAGTTGGTTGACTTTGGCTCAGGTCGTGATCTCATGGTTCAGTGGGTTTCAAGCCCCACATCAGCCTCTGTGCTGACCGCTCGGAGCCTGGAGCCTGCTTCAGATTCTGTGTGTGTGTCTCTCTCTCTTCCCCCCCACCCCCCGCTTGCACCCTCTCTCTCTCTCTCTCTCTCTCAAAAATAAATTAACATTAAAAAAAAATAAAAAACAAAACCCCAGGTAAGTATGTTACTATGATCACACTTAAAAATAACAATCCCTTAATATCATCCATCAAACATCTAGGCTGTGTGCAAATTTCTCTGATTTTTTCATACTATTTTTTAAGGTTGATTTGTTTGAAGGAGCGTTGAAACAAAGTCCACACATTGCACTTGGTCGATGCAGCTTAAAGAACGTTTCTTGCAATCTGTTGGTTTCTCCATTCCTTTTTTCATTGCTATTTTTTTTATTTTGCCTAACAGCTCAGAGCCTTGAGCCTGCTTTGGATTCTGTGTTTCCCATAAATTGCCTACAATTTATGGCTTAAAAGAAAAACAGGTGATTTGCCCCGTAAAGTTTCTTTCTTAATTTTCTTAATTTTGCACATTCTTACTTTTGCGAATCATCTGTGTGATCTCATTGCATATGTTCTTCTGCCTCCAGTAGGTCCTGGAAACTAGTAATTAGATCTAGTGGCTTGAGCAGTGTCTTAGTCCGTTCAGGCTGCCGTGATGAAGTACCACAGACTGGGTGGCATATGCACAGACATGTATTTCTTGCAGTTCTGGAGGCTGGAAGTCCAAGATCAAGGTGCCAGCACGGTCAGGTTCTGGTGGAAGTCCTCTTCTATTTGCAGACTGCTGACTTCTTGCTGTATCCTTGAATGGCAGAAAGAGTTGGCGAGCTCTAGCCTCTTCCCATAAGGCACTCATGCCATCCAGGAGGACTCCACCCCATGACCTAATTACCCCCTAAAGGCCCCACCTCCAGATACCATCATGTCGGGGATTAGAATTTCAACTTGCAAATGTGGGGAGAACAGAAACATTTAGTCCGTTGCAACAGATTCAGTGTTTTTGCAAGGATACTTCGTGGATAATGTTCTGTCTGTCCACACAGAGGCACGTAATATCTGGTCATCTTGGGTTTTTTTTTTTTTTTTTTTTTAAATGTTTTCAACGTTTATTCATTTTTGGGACAGAGAGAGACAGAGCATGAACGGGGGAGGGGCAGAGAGAGAGGGAGACACAGAATCGGAAACAGGCTCCAGGCTCTGAGCCATCAGCCCAGAGCCTGATGCGGGGCTCGAACTCACAGACCGCGAGATCGTGACCTGGCTGAAGTCAGACGCCTAACCGACTGCGCCACCCAGGCGCCCCTCATCTTGGGTTTTGTGATGTTAGTAGCCATCGAAGATCATTGCCTAGATTTGTTACTTATTAGAGTTACAAAATAGTGATACTCGGATTTTACTATTCTTCCTTTATTTGTCGGCTGGAATACTTCTATAAAGGGGAATTTCTTCCCATCAACTATTTGTTTGTTTTCAGATACAGCTCACACAGAAAAGGCAGATAAGTGTGTGATTCTTTCCCTTTATGTGCAGCTTTCAGAGTAATGAGTCAATTTTCCCTTATTCTCCAAAGATGACCGATGAGGTGGTGATGTTGTTTTGTATCATCAGGAAATCATGGACTTATAATATATTTGATGCATTTCAAGAAAGTTATCCAAACTTTTTGCAGTCGGAACCCCTTAAAGTTGACACTTGAATCCTTATGATGAGACCTAGTAGTCTTGCTGTTTGCCTGTTATGACTAGATACTCCAGGCTCATTTTGCATATTTCACGCCCCAGATCTAGAATCGGCCACTCAACCAAGGAGCCCAGATTTTACAATCTTAAAGTCCAGAATTTCAAATGTCCGCCTCTATTATTAAATATTCACTTGTTACAGGAATATAGTTAATAATTCTTGACAGTTCAAGGCATGGAACCAGTAGGAGGGAAGCCAGTTAGGGCTGAGGTGAGTAGAAAGAAGAGAGAGAAGACATCTATTCCCTCCCTCTGCCTCCTCCCATCTTTCCTATCCTTCCTACGTCAAATTTCTGAGCATCAAGAAAAGCCAAATGTTGCCTTTTTCTAAGTGGGTCTACAGATGTAGTTGGGGTAGGAATAAATTTGGGCGTAAAGAATTGATTAAGGGACTACTAGGAGTAAAATACATTGTTCCTGTTTAAAAAGTTTTTCAAAATATTTGTTTATTTTTGAGACAGTGAGACAGAGTAGGAGCAGGGAAGGGGCAGAGAGAGAGGGAAACACAGAATCCGAAGCAGGCTCCAGGCTCTGAGCTGTCAGCACAGAGCCCGATGCGGGTCTCGCTCACGAACCTTGAGATCATGACCTGAGCCGCAGTCGGATGGTTAACCGACTGAGCCACCCAGGCGCCCCTATTTTTCCTTTTGAAAAACAAAGCATTCTTCTTTCTTTCTTTATCTGTCTTCATGGATGATGGGTAGTATTCTTTGATACCAAGGAAGGAACGCAAAAGTTTGGTTCCAAGTACAAGAAATCAGAAACTGGAGATGGTGAGGGGTAGCACCGGGTTTTCTCAGGCCCGCCTCCACCCAAGGCACAGGAAATGAGAGCCAGAGCCATTGTTCTCCATCTGGACCCGGGGCTGAAGATGGGGTCTCCAGTGGATCCAGAAGAACTTGGGGCCCTCCCGTTCCTTCTGCTCTGTGAGTGTGTCTGTAGTGCCACAGCTCTCTGGGATGCCGTTACCCATGGGGTCAGGAGCAGTGTTTCAGATGGGCAGAAAACTGCCATTTCTTCAAGCTACCTGGAATTATTTTTGTTATTGTTTCAGGGGAAAGCCATAATAGCATTTTTGCAAGTGGAGTGGTTGCTTTCTTTATGGTTACCTGATATTTCTTAGTTGATATATATTTTTTTCCAGGATACATTTCCACAAGACTCATTGTGCAGGGGGAAACACAATTGAAATCAATTGCTAATTAAATTTGTGTCTAAATTAATAAATCACAACTATTCAGATCATATCTGTCTGAATAACTTCTATTATGGTGAACGTAATTGTTAGATTCAGCATTTAATGAACCGTATTGTTAGGTGAAATTCTTATGACAATTGGGACTAATAGAATATGTTAACCTTTATTCTTCCCAGCTTGACATTACGTTGGGCCATGTTAACATGAAAGCACCTGGAAGAGTTTCATCATTAAGTACCCATTGTGACTCTGCTGGCCTTCTGATGGAGCTTGTGAGGCTTTGGGAAATTAGTAATATTTGATATTTGTCAGTGAGTGTCCTTATCTACAACCAGTTTTTAGGGCGTTTGATTCTGTGTGTGCCTGTCTTCATAAGATGGAAAGTGTACCAAGGTCAAGAGCTGGAAAGCCCCCGTCCAAAGTCAACAACGTGTTTGGAACACCCATCTATAAGGTGCTCTGGGCTTGGGGCCCTGGGACAGGCATGTAGTGGGGTGGTGAGAGAAATAAACATGACTCTTTTCCTAAGGGAATACATAGTCTAATGCAGACAACAGGAGAGCTTGCTAAGAAACTATAAAGAAAGTTCATTCCAAAGAAATCTAAGTATATTTAACTAGAAGCAGTTTTGTGGACTTCTATCAAGCTGTGGCTCTAAAGTTCTATGATTGCATTCCTAGAGAATATATCAAAATTTATAATTTATTTATCCTTTTGAATGTTATCTCCTTCAAAATATCAGCAAGTCAGCCTGGAAACCTTTTCTAATGAACTTTGTTTTGGGAGGTATCTTCAGGGTTTGGCATCAGCCATTTAAAAAAAATTTTTTTTAACGTTTGTTTATTTTTGAGAGAGACACAGAGTGTGAGCGGGAGAGGGGCAGAGAGAGAGGGAGACACAGAATCCGGAGCTGGCTCCAGGCTCTGAGCCGTCAGCACAGTGCTTGATGCGAGGCTCGAACTCGTGAACGGTGAGCTCAGACCTGAGCCGGAGTCGGATGCTTAACCAACTGAGCCACCCAGGCGCCCCTGGCATCTGCCATTTTTTAAATGCTCAGGGTGGAGCATCTGTTCTGCCTTTATAACTAGGAAAATAACCCCACTTTACAGAACTGAGAAATACTGGGCGATGTTACAGTTAAAGGGTGAAAGTTAGCCTCTCACGTCTACCCTAACACCAATCAGTCTGGCAATGACAACAGGCAGGGCTAACCAGCCTTTCTGTGATGCTCAAAGTCAGGCCTGTTAGTCAGGGTCAGAGCTCACTTTCTCTGGTTGATTATAGATCAGCCCTTTGTGCAAAATCCTGTCACTGAACAGTAGCCAGGGGCCTTTAGGTTTTATAGTAACTGTAAAACTGACCCCAATACACAATGGAAGGTACAGGTACTTCCCCTCACTCTAGTCCCTGGCTTCCTTTTCCTGCCTGTTTGAGGGGGCAGGATGGAGGGGGAGAATATACTCCCCGGCATCATCTGCTGAAGTCACTCAGAGTGACACCCACCTCCACTTTTCTGTTGTTTGTTTTGCTAAAAGTAATAAGCCTCTTGTAAGGGACGTGTGGTTGGGATTACTACTTTTGCTTTAAGCAAGTTCCTAAGAGAAAAACTGCAACCCCGGGGATCTATAGGGGTGTGTCTACAGGACACACACTAAGCCCTGAAGACCACGCCCCCCCCCCCCCCCCCCCCCCCCCCCCCGCCTCACGTCCAACAGTCTGGGGTGTGTGCGTGTGTCCGTATTTGATTTACACGTGCCACTTGGACTTCTAATCATCTGCTCCATTTGGCCATTTTAGACTCTGGTCTAAAACACGGAAATCTTCCCAAACTGATCGGGATTAACGCTGGGAAATTTTCACAGAGAATATCCAAGAGTTCTGAAGAATCAGACCGACAGGGTTTAGCAGAAAGCAGTGAGGAGGGCAGCTCAGAGGGAGAGGCAGAGAAGGGGATCTGCCCAAGTGGAGAGTGAGGGCGTCACTGGCCCCAGGTGTACCCTGAGGTTCCCAGGTAGCGGCTGTCAGCCCCCTATCTAGAATCCTGCACTCCCCTCCCTCTCCTTAAGGCAGTTAGGAGAGAGGCTTCTTCTCCAAAGTTGATCTTCCAGAGTGTTCTTTTCTCTCCCTCTGTTATCCCCTGTTCTCCTTCCAAGCAGTCTGTCCCCAGGCCTCTAATTTTAGCCCAACTGTCACTGGGCTCAGGGTGGACAGAGCAAACTGCTCCTGTCGGTCTGCCTGTGGGTGCTTGGTGGATGTCAGCCACTAGCGGGGGTCTCCTTGGCCCGGGGCCCAGTCCGAGCAGACCAGAGCTTGGAGACAGCCAGCAGCAGGGACCTGGAGCTTGTGAACAGGTGCTCTAATCCCCTTGTGAAGGTGGTTTCTGAGAGTGGACACAAGGATAGTTCATATGGCTCGTTAGGGGAGCGGGAGAAGGGACAGGGGAAAATCTGTTCTTGAAAACAGGACATGCAGGTTTGCAGATGATGTGTTTCCAGCTGCTTTTTCAAAACCATCGGAGACGGCATGTAGAAGGTGGTAAAATGAGGTATAATTTATCAAGCAGGCGAGAGGGGATCCAGGACATGGTAGGTATTTCCGTTGGGTGCAGAAATATTTAGTTTTGAAATTATTAAACAACATCATCATCTCCTTGGCGATTTTGTCCTTTCGGTAATCTGAGCAGAGCACACATGTATTTGTGTCTGCAAATTACTTTGGAAAATGCATATTATTTACTTGTTCTGAAGAGGCTCTTAGGCTCTGTTGTCTAAATTGGAAATTTGGATCTAATAAAATGGGGCTATTATAGACTCCCAGACAAATAATAACAGAGGCTAATACCTTTAAAAATTCAAAATTAAAAAAAAAAGGTCATTTTGATTAGATGTCAGGACAAAATTCAGTATAAACCTCTACAACTCATTTCTTTCTTCCTTGGTTCTCTCCATTTTAACACAGTCAAGGCAAATCCCTGGGTAAGAGAAAGTTTCTTCTTGCTCTCTGAGAAACAGCTGAGGCTAGACGCCTCAGCACCAAGAATGTCTCCTGTCATTGGGGCCCCTTGGGCTCTGGGAAAAGGAGTAACTGGATATGTTCTACACGGATTCTAGATGCACATGAGCTAGTGGAGGAAGTGAGTAGGGGTGTGGTGTCTGACTGGACATTTTACTGGATGGGGACCTTGGGAAAGGTCAGGTCCCCATCATCTTGGGTGAAGTGCTTACCTCTACACTGTCGGGTCCCTTGAGGCAGGCACGCGATGCCTTTGAACTGCACAGAGTTTCTGCCCTGGGGCCCATTTCACCAATCACAAACTTTGGTGCAATTTCTCAAATATAGTGACCAGTTTACCTTGGGGATCTAGAATCTTGACTTTTCTTTGTTCATCTCCCCTTTCAAAGGCATCTTAACCAAGATGGGCTTTAGGACTGCCTTGGCATGTAATCTTTTCTCTTCCTTTGAACTCCTATGGTAATGACATTCCTACAGCTCGGTTTCATACTGCGCCCTGATGTTCTCTTACCTGAACCTCAGGTTTGTTATCTGGACAATAAGCAAAGGTAACCTTTCTTGTCCAGAGATATCTTACGCAGAATTTCGATGGATAGAATATATACTAATAAGAGCTGCCTTGTTAGAATCCATGAGGAGCCCCACTGACCCTTCTTTACTTGCCTCTTCCCCAGTTCCTTGGTGGTGCTCAAAGCCCACAGGGACATGACAGTCCAGGGTTTCGCTGGTCACTGAGTCCCAGCACGGAATGATTTCTAAGACTTTCCCGCTCTGGGGTTTGGAGGTTCCAGGCATTTCATGGGTCAATGGCCATCTCCAGTGTTGGCTTTGGTATACATGAAGAAGAGAAGAGGATTAGGCCATTGACGTTTGCCCCTCCTACTCATTTATTTGCCCTCTTCGGATGGAAAGGTTTGACGACTTGGGGGTCTCCCAAGTCAGTCTCCTGGAACCGCTTATTTGGGAGGATCGTCTCCCACCGTGGAGTGGCGTACTCCAGTTGAGTTTAATAGAAGCCCTCAGGAAACACCCAGCAAAGGGACAGGCCTCACTTTCTGGAAACTTCCTGGGTTGTAAATCTCCGGCTTCCTTCTTGGAGAATCAGAAAGATCAGTATTTACTGTGAGGCTCTTGGCTGGGGCTTGGCTTCTTCCACAGCCTCCCTGCATGGCCCCCCTGGTCACATGGCATGCTGGCTGCTTTCTTCTGGAGCCCTTGGTTTCCTAAATGATAATGGATGAAAGATCAAATCTGTCCCACACAGGTAATCTTTGCCATCTTAATATTTGTTAAGCTTTTTGATTTACTGAAGAGTTAAAGTCACGTCAGGTCACAAAACTGCACATTAGATCTGCTTCATGAAACACTCTGAGCGAATGGATTAACTCATTTATTTCACCATCTTTAAACCAATGTAGCAGAAGAATTGCACCTCCCCTTTATAAATCTTCCCATTTATTTCTGACTCAGGTTTATGGGAGGGTACAGACCTAGACTGTGCTGGGGTTTTACGTATGGCCGTGGAAACCTGACATGTACTGCTCATAATGGTGAGCAAATGCAGCTCACATATGTTAAATTAGCCAGAGAAGAATTTCATCTAGAAAGCCTGAGGCATGTGCTCTGCTGATAGGACTTCCCTTTGGCTTCTGAGATTCCTCAGTTCCTTACTTTCTTCTCTTCTCTGCTGCCCCTCTTTTTTTTTACCTGCCCCCCCCCCCCAACATTTGCCTCTTTTACTCCAGAAGTTCAACTGATTTGGAGAGGAATTTAACCAGCAAAGGCTTTACAGAGAATCATTGCAAGTCCCTCGAAAAGAGAAGGTTGAGAGACAGTGAAATGTGACTTGATGTAAATTAGATTAAGAAGAATCCAGTGGTGATTTTTTCCCCCAATCAATTCAGTCCCTTACTCCTCAGAAAGGGAATTTCTAAAAAGGTACGTGACTGTTCTAGGCATCTTTAGCAATCCTGTGGGACAGTTGCCCTGAAGTTAGATCTGAGCGTTGTGCTGAGTGACTTCTTCAAGGTGTTGAGATTGGCAAGGGGGCATCCCTTCCCTGGAAACCTGACTCCTTCCTAATGTGATCTCACTGAGGGCTGGGACACTAGGCTTTTCATATCTCTATTTTCTAGAGATTTCAAGTTTTATCTGTGGTCTGATACAGAATTAATTTTTAAAAAATGTTCCAAGGATATTTGAAAATAATTTCAAATACATAATTCAAAATATGCACTATGTTTTATATTGCAAAGTTCAAAACACATTTATTAAATCAGGCTGGCAATGGTTCCTTCATATCTGTTATATCCTTATTTATTTTTTATCTATTTCATCTATTGATTTTTTGAAAGGCAAGTGAAAATCTCCACCATGATTGAGGTTTTCTTGGTGTTTCCTTGTGTTTCTAATTGACTTTACTTGATAAATGTTTCTGATATATTTTTTGGAAGTCTAAATATTTATGATGGTTTTATCTCCTTTGTGAATTGTACCTTTATCACCATAAAATATTCATCTTTATTTTCTTTAATTTATATCTACACATTTCTAATTATTATTTTCTTTAGAATGCCTTATTTGAAAATTACAAATAAACCAAAAGAAAACTATAAATGATAATATGGTAAAACCTAGATGCTCACTACCCCAAATGAACAAATGTTAACTTTTTCATGTGTACTTCACATTTAAAAAAAATTGATAGACTTCATTTTTTAGAGCAGTTTTAAGTTCATAGCAAAATTGAACAGGAATTACAGAGAGTTTCTAAATTGCTCGCCCCAAATACAACACAGCCTTTCTTACCATCAACATCCTGCACCAGAGTGGTATATTTGTTACAATCAGTGAACCAACATTGCCATACCATTATTACCCAAAGTCCATAGTTTACATTAGGGTTCAGTTTTGGTACATTCTATGGGTTTGGAAAAATGAATAATGACATGTATTCAACCTAATAGTATCATACAAAGTTTCACTGCCCTGAAAACTCTTCTGTGTTCTATTTATTCATTACTCCCACCTCCCTAATCCTTGAGAACACTGATCTTTTTACTGTCTCCATGATTTTGCCTTTTACAGAATGTCATATAGCTGGAATCAGACAGTATTGCAGCCTTTTCAGGTTTGCTTCTTTCTCTTAGTAAGAGCATCTAGCTTCCTTCGTGTCTTTTTATGGATTGACTAGTATTCTATTGTTTGACGTACCAGTTTACTTATCCATTCATCTACTGAAGTACATTTTGGTTGCTTCCAAGTTTTGGCAATCATGGATGAAGCCGCTATCAACTTCCGTGTGCATGTTTTGGGGTAGACATAGTTTTCAATTCATTTGGGTAAATACCAAGGAGTGTGATTGCTGCATAATACAGTAAGAGTGTGTTTAGTTTTATAAGAAGGTGTCAAACTGTCTCCCAGGGTGGCTGTACCATTTTTTATTCCCTCCATCACCGAACGAGAGTTCCGTTGCTGCAAATTTTGCCAGCATTTGGTGTGTTCAGTGATTTGGATTTTGACCATTCTAATAGGTGTATATAACAGCATCTCATGGTTGTTTTAATTTGCAGTTCCCTAATGATGTATGATATTGAGCATCTTATGTTTATTTGCCATCAGCATATCTTCTTTGGTGAAGCATCAGGTTAGGTCTTTTGCCCAGTTTTTAATTGGGTTGTCTGTTTTCTTGAGTTGTAAGTGTTCATATGTATTTTGTATTACAGTTCTTTATCAGATATGTCTTTTACAAATATTTTCTCCTAGTTTGTGATAGATTTGTTTTTAAAGAAATGTATTTAAATCTCCTGTATTTCTCTCTCTAGTCCAATTCCCTTCTATCCTTCCTCAAAGGAAACAATTATCAAGAAATCAGTGTGTATTTAGTCTAGACTCATGTATTTACTACATGTATTCATTAATGACACAGTAATGATTTGTGCATTTAAAATTTGTTTAAAAGCTCTCATATTGTACAAGATTTCCCTCCCCCATTCAATCTATGTTCCTTAAAAACACATCCACATTAATACATATAGATATGCTTATTCATTTTAACTAGTGTAGAGTATCCTATCACATGAATATATCACACATTTAATATCCATTCTCCTATGTCGGTCATTTGAATTATTTCTAACTTTTTGTTCTTATGAACAAAGCTCCAGTGTCTCATTGTGTTTGTATGAAAGAGTTTCTCTGGTGTATGGAAGTGGAATTTCTGAGTTGTAGTATGTGCAGGATTTTTTAAAAGTCATATTAGATACTTGCTGTTCAATGTGATGATGTCAGTATACACAAGGAATGTGTGAGGTTTTTATTTTTCCATATTTTTACCAATAATTGATGTGGTCAGAATTTAAAAATGTTGTCAGTTTAAAGAAGGGGAACTAGCATCTCACTGCTTTTTTTGTTTTTGTTTTTATTTTTTTGGTTTTTTAAACTGCATCTCCCTGATTACGCTTGAGGTAGAACACTCTGTATCCTTATTGGCCATTTTCTCATTTGCTTATTGCCTGTTCATACCCTTTACCCATTTTTATGGGATTGCTTATTTCTTATTCATTCTAGAAGACAGTCACGTATTATGGATTTGAAGTCTTTGTTGGCAAAGATGATGTTTAAAATATTAAACAAAAAAATGAAACACCAGTACAGCATGAGCAATTACCAATCAAAATAGATGTCATCTTCAATTAGAACAAACTAAGTTCATAAAGACATTACAAAAATTTTATTCAAAAATTATAGAGATTTATTCCTTTATATTTAGGTATTTACTTAGAATTTGTAATGAATATGATAGAGGATCAATTCTTTTTTGAATAAGAAAAGTCCATTGTCCCAACCTCATCTATTGAACAGTTAATTGTTTCTCATTTTTATGTGTCCTCCATGTTATAGAAAGGTATCATATATATTGGGTCTGTTTTTGGTATTTCTAGTTTGTTTAATTTGTTTGTCTCTCTGTCAATATCACACTTCTTTTTTTTTTTAATTTTTTTTTTTCAACGTTTATTTATTTTTGGGACAGAGAGAGACAGAGCATGAACGGGGGAGGGGCAGAGAGAGAGGGAGACACAGAATCGGAAACAGGCTCCAGGCTCTGAGCCATCAGCCCAGAGCCCGATGCGGGGCTCGAACTCACGGACTGCGAGATCGTGACCTGGCTGAAGTCGGATGCTTAACCGACTGCGCCACCCAGGCGCCCCAGTTTGTGTCTTTCAAAAAATCTTTTTGATCTAAGTTGGAAGTGATTGGGAAAATATCAAGCCCAGAGAGGATTCAGTTAAGGGCAGTTATGGCAGTACCTTCTGGACCGTATCAGTATCTCTGCAGCAATTGTGTTCATAGTGGATACAGGTCCTAACATGAAGAATAACTCCTGCTGAGCAAGGAGGGAGCTGTGGAATTATTGGGTGCAGAGAAAGCCCCATAGAAAAGGTGAGTGGCTTTGGGAATTTCTCACTGTGTAATCTCCTTTCTCGTAATTGCTTGCCTGGCAGCGTCTATGGTTTTATTCAAGTGGGGTGAGAGTATGGACGGGGGCTCTAAAAAACTGACATGGAGGTTGGGTCTTTTCCAGGTTCAGAGAAGATGGGCTGGGTCAGTCTTTCCTCCCCATTGTTAGGATCCTATCTTCATAGGAATCCAGATTTTCAGATATGTGACAAGGTTTTCTTTTACACTCGTTGAATTGCCTCAGAGAGAGAATTAATAAAAGGAGGAAGACGGCCCATGATATTCTATCACCTAGAATAATAATCTGTCACTTCTATAAGTTATCAATGTCTCCACAACAAATGACCCAAAGCTTAGCAGATGAAAACAACAAACATTTGATATCTCCCATGGGTACAGAATCCAGGTGCTGCCTAGCCAGGTGTTCTGACTCAGCATCTTTCACAAGGTTACAGTCAAGGTGTTGGCTAGGGCTATAGTCATCCCAAGGCTCGAATGGGGAAGGATCTGGTTCCAAACTCACTCAGTGGATGGTGGGCCTCAGAATACCTGCTTCCAAACTCATTTAGGTGGCTACTGGAAGCCCTCAGTTCTTTGCTACGTGGACCTCTCCCCAGGACTGCTTCACAACATGGCAGCCATCTTTCCCTAGGAACTCGTGAGAGAACACTCAAATGGAAGTCACTATCTTTTTATAGGCTGATTTCGGAAGTGACATCCCATCGCACGTGCCATATTCTATCCTCTAGAAACAAGTCAGTAAGTCCAACCCACAAGCCAGGTTAAAGGGATGGGGATTACACAAGAGCATGAATACTAGGAGGTGGCAATTATATAACTTCTTACTCTTTTGTTCTTCAGTGTCGTGCTTAGAATTTTCCCAGAAGCAGACCTGAAGAAAGGATTCAGTTGTAAATAGTTTATTTGGGAGACGATCCCAGGAAAACCTGGTAACAAATGGGATGTGAGATAGGAAAGGTAAGAGAGCCAGCCTATAAAGGGAACATTTTCAAGTCAGTTACTAGCCTGGGCAGCTGGAGCTTAAACCTGCTGGGGAACTCTGGGAAGCGGTATAGAACAGGCCACAGTGTTAGCCCAACCAAGGATTGAGGAAGCTTAGGTATTTATCTACAGACTCTCCATCCAGTTATTGCTTGATGACTGCTTGTGGAGAAACTAATTCTCTGGTACTCCTGCTTGGCCTGCATATGCTAAGAGTGCTTCCTCACCCTTCTAACTCCGCCCACCCCCCCACCCAATCCTACTGTCTATGAAGGTAAATGCTATAAAGATATAACAGAATCGGGGCGCCTGGGTGGCGCAGTCGGTTAAGCGTCCGAGTTCAGCCAGGTCACGATCTCGCGGTCCGTGAGTTCGAGCCCCGCGTCAGGCTCTGGGCTGACGGCTCAGAGCCTGGAGCCTGTTTCCGATTCTGTGTCTCCCTCTCTCTCTGCCCCTCCCCCGTTCATGCTCTGTCTCTCTCTGTCCCAAAAATAAATAAACGTTGAAAAAAAAAATAAAGATATAACAGAATCTGCTATACCCAGCTGGACTGTAAGTTTCATGAAGGCAAAGACCATCTACCTATCATTTTCTTTCCATCGCATCGTCATTATCTAGCATACCACTAGCACTTAACTGTTGCTCCACAACTGTTTGTTGAAAGAATGCAGGTCACTGATGGGGGCACCATGAAGGAGCTCACAGCGCAGTGAGGGACATAGACTTGCACACTGCTAACTACCGTAGGGTAAGTGCTCCCTTATAGGTACCTCGGGGGTGCTCTCAGTGTCTAGGGCAGCAAGTGCCAGTTCTGCCTGGAAGTAGAAACGAGGCTAAGGAGGGTCGCACACAAGAGTGAAAGTCTGGGCTAAGTTGTGAAGGGACATGGGTAGAATTTTCTTATAGGATTTTTCTGGATGGAAAAAAGTAGAGGCAGTTCAGGGAGATAGAATGAGTGGCAGAGGCATTTGCTATTTATAAAAATGGAGTGTAGGTACTTTCAGTCCTCTCCTTCCCTTGTCCTTACTCTGCCCTAGAAGTTTTACGTGGTCTGACTTTCGGTGCTTTCTGTGCACGCCATCTGGTCCACAAAGTCATCATTGGCTTGATCGTCTTCACATGTATCAGTGCCCTCTCCCCTCTCTTTCCCAACAAACACGCACACAACACGGTGGCCCAAAGTCCTTATGACAAAGATAATCTTTTCTTGATCTTTGAAAAGGCAGGTACAGTACATATACACGCATAACAAATATTTTCTTTATGTATTTACTGTTTGTAGGAAGTCTAACCCTAATCCAGCATTTATTAAAACAGGACAGGATTTATTAAATTGGTTCAAGTTTATCAAATATGTACAGATCTTTACATAAATTAATTCGCTTTTTAAATATTTGTGAAATTTATTAAGATTTTGGAGGAACTTAAATAATACCTGAGCTGTCCAGCTGAATTTGGCTTAAGTTTTTTTTTTTTTTTTTTTTTAACCTAAGGGATTGATGAGGCGATAAGGAACAGACACAGGACTTTAGATGGTCAGTGGAAAGAGGGCCAGTGGTGTCACCAGTTGGGGCCTGACAGGCCAAGGAAAAGACCTTTGGGTACTTGGGGATGAAACTCTCTGTTCAAGAGACCTAGAAGGTTTTGATGGTGCAGCTTGGGGACAGTGGGACCTGCTACTCTATGATGTCCTAAGAAATGGAATCCATGGATGCCTTTCTTCCTGCTCATTAATTCAATAATGTACTGAGCCCCTGCCATGTCCCAAGCATGGGCCCCATGGACTTGGAATACAGAATGACCGAGCCATAAGCCTAGTTCTCAAAGAGCAGGAAAGATAGACCTATCTACATAAGTTTCAAATTCTAAGTTCAAATCCTGTGTTCATCATTTACAGCCTCTCTGACCTTAAAATTGCCTATTTATTTATTTTTCTTTGTTTGTTTGTTTATTTATGAGAGAGAAAGAGCAGGTGAGATGGGCAGAGGGAGAGAGAGAGAGAATCTCAAGCAGGCTCTACCCTCAGCGTGGAGCCCAATGCAGGGCTCAATCCCTGGGATCATGGCCCGAGCAGAAATCAAGAATCACACACTCGACCAACTGAGTCACCCGGGTGTCCCCAAATTACTCATTTTTTTAGGTCTTCATTTCCCAATGCAGAAGATTAAGAATTATTTGAAATTTTAAGTTAAGGCGTATAGGAACATCTAGCTGAGTGGTAATTTCTGCCTTCTAGTTATACCCGGTCAGTAAGTCAGTCCGCACATTTCTGCCGCCTGAAGATCTTTTGAGTCCGTGCACTTTGCTCTACCGCTGCGTCTACCTGGTCCCAGCCACCAGTATCTCCTGCTCAGTGGTCTCCCTGAACCGACCTTTGTCTTCCTCCAATCCGTTCTCAAGAAGTTACCCTACGTGGTTTTTTTTAAAGTTTGAGAATGATCATGCCATTTCCTGACTGAACAACTCTTCAGTACCTTCTCATTTCTCTGAGGACAAAATCCTACAAAGCCCTGCCTGACATGCCCACCCCTCTCCCCCAGCGGGCCTAGTGGTTAATGCCTTCAGGTTGCCTGGTTTCAATCCCGCCTCTGCCACTTTGTGCCGCAGGGTTTTGGGTTCGAGGTCTGTCTCTCTCCAGGTCCTTCCCCCTCTCCCTTCCCCCTCCTTTAAGGATATTCTATTAATTCTTCAGTCTCATTTTAAAAGTCACACACTCCAGGGGTGCCTGGGTGGCTCAGTTTGGCTCAGGTCATGAGCTCACAGTTTGTGGATACAAGTCCCGAGTTGGGCTTTGCGCTGATGGCACTGAGCCTGCTTCAGATTCTCTGTCTCCCTCTCGTTCTGCTCCTCTCTCTCCTACTCGCATGCTCTCTCAATCTCTCTCTCAAAAATTTAAAAACAAAAAATTTTTTTTAAAGTCACACACTCTAGGAGGCACTTCCTGATTCCCTCCCCAGACCAGTTTCTCTCCTCTCTATTATATATGCCCATAGCACCTTGTGTGTTTCCTCAGCAACACTCATGACACAAACAATTTCTAAACAATTTCACCTAAGCAATTTCTGTCTTTTCAGGAAGATCCAAGCCTCTCGGGTCAGGGATGCCGCACGCCTTATTCACCGTGGAATCCTCAGCTCATACACAGTGCCTGGAGATCATTGGCACTGAGGACTATATTAGCAATAAAATGTAGCCAAACTATCTGTACTAGTGTACCATGCTATAGCAGAACTTTTTATCAACTGTTATGGGTGCATAGGTATCTGCCTCACGTCCAGAAAAATAAAGTATCAGCCATGTCCGGAAACAGCAAGTGCCCTGCTGCGAGCTGCCGAGGGATATCTGACCCTCCCAGCAGACTTCCCAGGGGTGGGAAGGTGGCAGCAGGGGGTTTTGTTTGGTGGTTGTGGTGGCTGTCTGTCGCGGTGTCAGTTTCTTCACCCCCAGCAGATTCTGGCACACGTCTCAGATTAAAGTGTGAATTTCCTAAGCGTGAAGGCCTCCAAATGCCTTCCAGAGCGGAAGCACTCCACCCCAGAAATATGCAAATTGCATTCGGCACCTGGATGTCGTGATTGGTCCAGGTGCTAAGCATATTCTATTTTCTGCAAAGTGGTATATAAAAAAATAATTCTGGAACAAAGAACGCCATTTGTTCCCAATTCACATATAAGTTTTCAAAGATTTAGATTTTTTATTTGGAATGACTTTGAGTTTGGCTCTTTAACAGTATAGTTATCTTACAGTTCTCTGCTTTGTGCACTATGAAAGAAAAGAAAGAAAGAAAGAGAAAGAGAGAGAGAAAGAAAGAGAAGAAAAGGAAAAGAAGGGAAAAATTAAAGTACTCTCTGAAAATGTAAAACTTCAGTATATCCTTTGATGGTTCATATAATTGTCCTCATATTATATCTGAAGCAAAGAGCAGGTAGTTTTGTGTTCTCCCCCACTTCCCCTTAATATGGTCACGCCTGTGGTAATGCAGTGGACAGGAAGTTTTGGGAGGATCTGGAAGTTTATACTTCTAGGGAGACTGAGCTCTCATCGGAGAGTTGAGACACACACACCCAAGAAAGAAAAAAATCTCAAGAATCCAAAGGTAGAATAAGATAGGGTGAAAGATACACCTTCATCTGGTGGGAGATGGCAAAAAGAATGACCAGACCTGAATGTCATTGCGTAAGGAGGGCTGATGGAAGAAGGTGAATTTTGAGCATCATTCTAGGCATGAGAGGTGGTGTTCCAGGTATGGGGGCGAGTCCCCGGGAGGACACAAGTGGGTTGTGTGGGGAGTGAAAGACAGGGAAGCCAATAGAAAGGAAAATCAAATGGGAGTGGGCGGTAATGGGGTTGGGGTCACAGTGTTTAGGAATCACCCTCCCTGGCAAGCTGGGGATGTGGATGATGTCACAGATGGGAGAGTGGAGATTATTTTCTGCCAGGCTCCTTCATTCAGGAAATACTTATGGAGTATCTACTTGACTTCAGACACTAAAGGAGATGATGAGGATACAGAGATTATAAGACACCACCCCCACTTTGGAGGAGCCCAGAGTTGAGTGGGGGGAGACACAGAAAGGGAAAATTATAATATAATCTGCTGCAGGCTAGAATGGAGGTGCGGTGGCAACCGGGAGAGACCAGGAAACGACTTCATAGAGGAGGTGAGGAGTGACTGGGGGAACAGAAAAGGCAAAAAGTATGGTATTCCTATTGGTTAGAATTGGGAGTGAGCCTATTTTGTTCAAGGGGGAAAGGGAGAAGTTCAGGGTGGCTGGGGCTTTTGGGGACAAATGGGAATTTTCTGGACAGGAAACTGGAGAAGGAGTTTAGAGCCAGATGGGGCCCCTCAGCCCCTGTTCTGCAGGCAGAGGGACCAGCTGGCTGGGGATCTCAACAAAGAAACACCGTGATCACATTTATTTCCAGGATAAGAACTCCGGAAATGCTGTGACAGACAGAGGGGAGCCAGACAAAGGTCGGGGCAGGGTCTGCAGTTAGTAGAAAGTGTTTTGCGACAATCCCAGTAACTGAGGGACAACAGGCTTGGAATGGGCCAGGGCAGAGGGGAACAGAGAAGCTTTCTGAAGCTCTGTTTAGTGTGGTTTCTACTTTTTCCGGAAGTTCTTTTACTTCTATTTCCATTAATGTCCTATTGAATGCAAATTCGGGCCTCTTTCCTTCAGCCTTCACCCCTCCTTCCCCTTCAGAAGTTGAAATCCGCTTCACAAGGCAACAGGTACAATGAATTCCACTCAGAGGAAGAGCAGAACTGCCGTGGGCTCTAAGCGGCGCAGGCAGAAGAGGCCAACGTTAGTGCACCCTGACCCGCTAGGAGGGGCTCTCGGAGACCCATCTTTCCTTGCTTCCCTCTCGACTCCCGTGCAAGGTGAGCCGGGCCTCCATTTCCAAGGCCCGGACATCCATTATTCACAGGCTCATTGTGCTGGTGAGTCCGACAATGGTTCCGCTTCCAGGACAAGAGGTGGCCCCTTTTAGGAGGGCCTGGAACTCTCTGTGGTCATCAGAGGAAGGGAGATGCACCGGCCTTTGGCTGCCTGGACGAGGCCAAGTCTTTGCCTCTCTGGCTAGGGTGGGAGGCTCAAGACAGCAGGACTCGGAGTGCTGCAGAAGTGCAGTGAGAGAATTAATTGCTCTCGAGGGCATCTCGAAAGCAGCTTGTTTTAAACAGGGGTTGAAAAGGTGGCAGCGGGTTGTCTCTGTCTTCGCAGTTGGGGAGGGGAGTGTCCCCTGGAGAGGGCGGGGCTGCAGAACACCTCAGGTCAAGGCCGGCTGGCATGGGACCTCACCTTCACAGAATTGCCAGAACTTGCTAATCAGCAGCGGAACAAAGAAAGGGTCCGGGAGACAGTGTGCCGAAACTCAGTGCGATGCGACGGGGCAGAACCGGGGTCGGGCTTGTTCTGGGGTGGAGTCAGGGCTGGGGTGTGCCTGCTCGTCCAGCCCGCACTCCCCTCCCAGCCGAGTGGTGAAGAGGCACTGAAGGTAACTGTTAAAGCGGTACTTTTATCTGGAACAAAACCCATCTGTAATCTGGCAAGGAGACGAATTAGTCTATCAGCAGCCATCGCCGTCTCAGCATCAAGTAGATTATCAGATTGGCAGAAACGGGGTCCTGCTGGAGCACCTGAATCAGGGGCAGGAGCCTGCCTGGGAGGAGGCCGGCTCCACATGAGCTCAGAGCTGGGAACAGGTGGCCCCCGTGTACACGGAGGGGGTGTGGGAGGGAGAATAAGCAGGTCTCCGGGTAAAACTTCACCTACTTCTGAATTTTGCTAAGACCCCGCCCAGGTGGCTAAAGGGCTGGGTTCCCCACACTGGGACCTACCTGCCGTTTCTCTCCCACAACGGCTGCCCCTTTGGGGTTGTGAGCCAGGCGTTGTGGTTCTCAACTGGGAGAGCTCAAAGTGACACATGAGAAGTCAAAGTGGATTTTTTTGTGAGAAGGATTCTCCACCTCCTTTTCCCTTTCTGCAAAGCAGATAAGTGGTTTCACCCACCTTTTGTGACTTCCAAGCAGCTGAATAGCACTTGTGGTGTTTGAATGTCATATAATAGGCACTGTCACCAATAGAGAAATGTCCTTTTCCGTGTTTCTGAGCGTTCCTGTGCTTACTACGTTTTGCGTGTGCACTCTCTCTCCCTCTTTATAGAGTGGCTGTGAACAATTCCTGAAAATGTTTGTCCCGTGTTTTCAAGCATCTATGTCTTTGGAACGCTGTATGGGAAATGCCGGTCCCCTGGGGGACCGTGTGTGGCCGGCAGAGTTCCAGGCAGAGCTCAGCTGGGCATGTGAGTCGTAGGCAGCGTGCTGTTCTGAGCGGGGCAGGGGGATATGATTTGAGTCTTCGCATTCTGGAGGACTTCCTGAGTCCAGACACGGGCTGTACCATCAGCTGGTCATGTGGCCTTGGAGGCAGTTAGTTGACTTTTCTGTCCCTCAGCTCCTCATCTGTAAAATGTATTCATAGTCTGTACTTCCTAGTGTGGTGTTAAGTTTCTCTCGGTTAATGTGGGTAAGGATCTCAGAAGAGGCCTAGCAGACTCTAAGCACTGTATGTGTTTGCTGACGTTGTTATTATCATCATTGGGTTTGAATGTTGCTCTCTTCTAAGGTCTCTTTCAGTAAAACATCTTTGAGTGATTTTTCAAGATAGGCATAAGTGACATTATTTTCTAAACCCAGTACAGCCAAGGCTGTCTTTCTCTTACCGTCGCACATTAAAGACAATGTGACAGGGCTTTAAATTCTTGGATCACAACTATTCCCCCTCAAAATCCCACAGATCATTCTCTGTGACTTTCTGAAATGTAGGGGAGCTAAGAAGTCTAAAGCCGCACTTAATTTGTTTCTTTGCAGATAATCTAGTTTTCCTAGTGTGGATTTTTGTAGGCTTTTTCATCACCGTTGTATTTCAAGAGTTTTGGCAGAATGTCTACATGTGGTTTTCTCTTCATTCGTTTTGTCTGGAAAAGTCTTTAAAATCTACTTACAAATCTTTCTTCACCTCAAACAATGTGCCTTTTGGGGCGTCTGGGTCGCTCAGTTGGTTGAGCAACCGACTCTTGATTTGGGGCTCAGGTCATGATCTCACAGTTGTGGGACTGAGCCCCGCGTTGGGCTCCGAGCTGAATGTGGAACCTGCTTAAGATTCTCTCTTTCTGTCTCTCCCTCTGCCCCGCTGACCCGCGTGTACGCGCTCACTCTCTAAAAAAGTGTCTTTTGTCACATATTTATAAATCTGGGTTTTGCCCTTTTCCTTTCATTCTGCGTCCTGCTTCAGAGGCACCAGCTGTTCATGGGCTGGCTCTCCATTCTCCCCACTCTGTCATTCTCTGCCTCACGTTTTTATCCATTTTCCCGTTGTGCCTACAAAATTTGTTCTTCAAAACAATATGGTTTGGGGACACCTGGATGGCTCAGTTGGTTAAGCATCCAGGCCCTTGATTTTGGATCAGGTCACGATCTCATGGTGTGTGGGATTGAGCCACACGTCAGGATCTGTGCTGACAGTGCAGAGCCTGCTTGGGATTCTCTCTTTCCTTCTCTCTCTGCCCCTCCCCCACGCATACTCCCCCCCCCCCGATAAGTAAATATTAAAAAAAAATACAATTTTCTCAGTTTATCATTTTGTGTTCCATATTCACTACATTTTATAATCTAAATAGTGCTATTC
The DNA here is from genome assembly GCF_018350155.1 of Leopardus geoffroyi. Lineage (NCBI taxonomy): Eukaryota > Metazoa > Chordata > Mammalia > Carnivora > Felidae > Leopardus > Leopardus geoffroyi. The sequence continues at coordinate 39,341,026 of NC_059338.1, forward strand.
AAATTTTAGGGTTTTTTTTTTCTATCATTCCATCTCTTTTTTTTGACATTTATAAGTTGAAAATTACTTATTTTCCATCAATATGTAGCATCATAAACTCTCACGATGCTTGAGGAAGGCTCATTAAAGGCCATGATGCTTGTTCCTACCTCTCTTGTTCTCCAGTTGTACGAAAGCGTAAGATAAGATAAACAGGGTGCCAGGGTGGCTCAGTTGGTTAAGCATCCTACTTTGGCTCAGGTCATAATCTCACAGTTTGTGAGTTCAAGCTCCCTATCAGGTTCTCTGCTGTCAGCACAGGGCCTGCTTTGGATCCTCTGTTCCCCTCTCTCTCTCTCTGCCCCTCCCTGACTTGAGCACACACACATACACATACACACACCCTCTCAAAAATAAATAAACATTTTTTAAAAATTAAAAAAATAAGATAAAGAACTAGAAGGATAGAACTAGATTGAACTTGATAAAATTATAATTATTTTCAGATAATATGGTTATACATTTAAAAATACAAAGTATTAAAATAATTTTAAATGAATTATGGAGTTCAGAAGGTACCTATATGTAAAGCAAACAAAAAAATTATTTGCTTTTTTGTCTACCATAGAATCTATTAGAAAATAGAGGAACATATCAACAATAGTAATAAATTTTATAAAATACCTAGGAAAAAACTCTTCAAAAGAAAACTATAAAGTATTGTTGCAAGATGTACAGGAAATCCAAGTAAATGGATGAAAATAATATTTTAAAAGATCAATAATCTATAGATTTGATTTCAGTAAAAATTTCTAAATGGTTATTCTAAACATAACATAACAAACATTTTTCTAAACTTAATGATTAAACATTAAATCATGTTTTAGAATTTGAGGGCAAAAGAGTAAGACTAGGTTTGCTCTACAAGATATAAAATGTATTATCGAGGATGAATGATCAAAGTGGTAAGGTAACATTTTAAGTAATTTTCAGGAAACAAAACATTACTCAATAAATGGTATTTTACTTTATTTTTATTATTGTATTATTTTAATTTTTGTTTTGTTTTTAATTTTGAAAAAAACTATTTATTTATTTATTTATTTATTTATTTATTTATTAAATGTTTATTTACTTTTGACAGAGAGAGAGCATGAGTGGGGGAGGGGCAGAGAGAGAGGGAAACACAGAATCAGAAGCAGGCTCCAGGCTCTGAGCTGTCAGCACATAGCCCAACGCGGGGCTCAAACCCACAGACCACGAGATCATGACCTGAGCCGAAGTCGGACGCTCAACCAACTGAGCCACCCAGGCGCCCCAATAATTTATTTATTTTTTAATTTACATCCAAGTTAGTTAGCATATAGTGCAACAATGATTTCAGGAGTAGATTCCTTAATTCCCCTTACCCATTTAGCCCGTCCTCCCTCCCACAACCCCTCCAGCAACCCTCTGTTTGTTCTTCATATTTAAGAGTCTCTTATGTTTTGTCCCCCTCCCTGTTTTTATATTATTTTTGCTTCCCTTCCCTTATGTTTATCTGTTTTGTATCTTAAAATCCTCATATGAGTGAAGTCATATGATATGTGTCTTTCTCTGAGTGACTAATTTCACTTAGTATAATACCCTTTAGTTCCATGCACGTAGTTGCAAATGGCAAGATTTCATTCTTTTTGATTGCCAAGTAATATTCCATTGTATACATATACCACATCTTCTTTATCCATTCATCCATCAATGGACATTTGGGCTCTTTCCATACTTTGACCATTGTCGATAGCACTGCTACAAACATTGGGGTCCATGTGCCCCTTCCAAACAACACACCCGTATCCCTTGGATAAATATCTAGTAGTGCAATTGCTGGGTTCTAGGGTAGTTCTATTTTTAATTTTTTGAGGAACCTCCATACTGTTTTCCAGAGTGGCTGTACCAGTTTCCATTCTCATCAGCAGTGCAAAAGAGACCCTCTTTCTCCACATCCTCGCCAACATCTGTTGTTGCCTGAGTTGTTCATGTTAGCCATTCTGACAGGTATGAGGTGGTATCTCATTGTGGTTTTGATTTGTATTTCCCTATTGATGAGTGATGTTGAGCATTTTTTCACGTGTCGGTTGGCCATGTTGGTGTCTTCTTTGGAGAAGTGTCTATTCATGTCTTTTGCCCATTTCTTCACTGGATTATTTGTTTTCTGGAATTGAGTTTGATACGTTCTCTCTCTATAGATTTTGGGTACTAACTCATTATCTGATGTGTCATTTGTAAATATCTTCTCCCATTCCGTTGGTTGCCTTTTAGTTTTGCTGATTGTTTCCTTTGCCGTGCAGAAGCTTTTTATTTTGATGAGGTCCCAATAGTTCATCTTTGCTTTTGTTTCCCTTGCCTCTGGAGACGTGTTGAGTAAGAAGTTGCTGCAACCAAGGTCAAAGAGGTTCAGTAAATGGTATTTTAAAAGTTGGATTGTCATTTAGAGAAAAAAATTAGATTCTCCCAAGTCACTCCATAAAATAAATTTCCATACGGAAGAAATGCTTTTCTCACAGCAGAAGTAAAATGTGTGCTAGTATTAGAAGCAAATACAAATGGATATTGACATCTTTGGCTTAAGGAAAATATTTCTTCACAGGTCAAAAAGCATTAACCATTCATCTGTTTATTTTTCTTGTACTTGTTTGGCACTTAGTAGACTTAAAAGGGAAAACTGGATATATTTTATTATAGTAAAAATTATGTTTGCTATAACTGTATTAATTAAGAATATCCTCCACTGGTAATGACAGAAAACCTGACTTAAATCTATGTTAAAGAGATAATGGTTTTTTTTGTTTTTTTTTTTATTTCATTCAGGAAGCGATCTGGGGATTGGTAGTCCAGCTGGGCTGGAAACATGGGCTGTCTCCATCCTTCTATTTTCTGTCCTTAAAGTATAGAGCTTTGTTCTCATGGAAGTCATCTGATAGTTGCATGATGATTGTTGACGTACCTCCAGACTCATACTCATTTTCCACACAGAAAAAAAGGCAAGTAGGTAAAATCCCTAGGAAGAATGCCAGCAGAGTCTATTTCTTGTAAAGAAAAAAATTTTTGCCATAGCCTCACTCAGCAACTTCCATTCATATCTCTTGGCTACAATTGGTCACATGACCATTTCTGGCTGCAAAGGAGTCTGGGAAAGTGCATTTTTTCAGCCTCTATTATGGAAGGAGGGTTAGGGAGATAGAGATTATAAATGCCTTTTGAATGTCCAATCCACAATAAACAAAATTCAAAGAGAAAATTGGGTAAAATATTTGCATTATATAAAATGAAAATTAATATTAAAAATAAAGAGCTTCTAGAAATCACTGAAAACAAACCCAGTAAAAAATAATATAAATAGGACATTAACAAAAGAAGGTATAAAATGACCAATGGACACATTAAAATTTAGTCTCTCCCCTAATCCACTACATACAAATTAAAACAAGATATCACTTTTTATGTATCGAATTGGCCAAGGTTATAGGAACACATATCAGTACAGGGATGCTTATCCCCCTATGCAGGGACTGTGAAATCACTGTAAATGTCCAAGATGGGAGAATTGGTCAAATTAATCATGGTTCATCTATAGAGCAGATTATCATGTGGTCATCAAAAATACATTTTATAATATATTGTTAACACTATTAACATTTTCACGTTGTTAAGTCATTGCCCTCACCCCGGCCCTCAGCTGGGGTCAGAGACCGTGACTGGAGCAAATGCTCAGGGCATCAGGGGATCAGAGGGCAAGGTGGCTCTATGGCCTGCAGGGTATACTGCAGTAAGATTTCTTGGCTCTGCTGTCCTTTCTTCTGCAAACGCATCTCCTGGTTTTGGAACTGGTTTTGAAAAGTTGAGTCACAAGATGAAACGATGGCCGTTAAGAGATGGATTTTGTACGTGACAGGATGCTGGTAACGTGTCTTCAAAATTTCAGGATATGGTTGTGATGGAAACTGAATTTTAGCAAGCCACTCATACCAGATGGATTTCTATATTTGCAGAACCAACGCCATTTCTTAATGGGTTGGAGATGCAATAATTGTCCGAACTCTCTTACCACATGCCAGGCCATGTTCCCAGAAAGCTATGTCTTGCATTAAGTCACAATCGTTTAAGCTTTATTTAACCTCTCGCTCAGTCACTTGTTCAATATCAGTGGGGCGCCCACTAGTTCTAAGGGGTATAAGACAGCCCCTGTGACTGGTGCAGATAACTCACTGAAAGAAGAGTCAGAAAATAAACACCTGTTCATTTTTATTCAGCCCAATGAGAGAGAGAGAGAGAGAGAGAGCAACAGAAGGAGAAAAAGAGAGAGAGAGAATGAATGAGGTCTATTAATGTCTGGTAATAATTATTGGTCATCAATATGATGATTAGTAATTAGTTAGCAAATAGTGTGGTTTTGATGCTATAACTCAGCAACGATGTGGCCTTCGATCAGTCTCTTGTATTTAAAAGGGAATAATAATTCCTGGGAGATTTTAGAAGAATTAGAGATAATAGATGTCTGGCTTGGTGCCTGGGTGCTATTACTTTTAGGCAGCATTTTCCCTGGAGTGAAAAGTGGCAATTCATTCCATTCCTTTTGCTCTTACTTTATGTTCGTTAAGCAACTTTCTGACACATAATTTGCTCCTCTGAGGCCATCACTCCAGGAGAGAGTGTTCTGAATGACCAGTGTGAATTATCCTCTAAGATATATTTCCCATACTAAATTGAGAAATCCATGAAGATATTGGAATTCTGGTTGGCAGATTAGGCCCCTGCCAATTTGGTTACAGAAGTAACTTCCTCAAGTGTGACCTATTCCGAGTGAACAAGTTCGAGTATGTTTCAGGATCCCCGAATTTGAGAACTTGAGTGGTAACTCACACCTGCCAGTTACTGCCCACCCACGAAAGACTCATCTGAGCAGGCAGCCAGTCTCACCCCTGAGCTCTTAACTGAAAAGGGACTTTTGACCTGGTGATGCTATAAGGGCCGGTTGGGAACAGGTGCCAGGTTAGGCCTCATGCAGTTGACCGGGTAAGAGATGAAACTGACCTGAATGCAGGTGGTAGCAACAGGCATGCAAAGAAGGAAAAGAACATGTGAAGAAACCGAGGAAGATTTGATAGAGTTTAGAATCGTAACTTTCTGACATGTCGCAATTAGAGATTATTCAGGTCAACCCCGTTGTTTTCCACCTGTGCATCATGAGACCCAGGTTCTGTGCTCTGTTTCTGCGTCAGGTACTACCTTCCGGGCCCTGGTGGACACAGTGCATTGCAGGCCTCCCGAATGCTTCTATTATAGCCTTGAGTGTTTTGCTAAAACACACGGCACAATAGCTATCTCAAGTACGCCCGGGCATGGCTTGGGCTATGGATACATATGCTGTGTGCATTAATCAAGTTTAATAGACCCCCACGTTTGAAACAATGCCTTAAAAAAATTTTTTTCGGAGACTGCACAGAAGTGTGGCATTGTACAGCAAATAAAAGTGTTGCTACAATGCCTGTAAATCAGAGCTTTAAACTATGTTTCAATTATCCTTCTATTATCCAGCTGGTATTTAAGCATGTTTATTATTCAAATCAGCAGCGAATGTGCTGCTGTTGTGTAAACAACTGTCACTTGCTGAAACAATGATTAGGAGGCAGCATCCCTTTCAGGTGTACTTAGGAGTACTTATACCCCAGCCACTTGTATTTAAATATCATGTAAACACAATGCTTGAGTGACTACTTTCACTCCCGTTCCCAGTGCCTCATGCCAATTCTATTACATTAAGAGGGAAATCTATTAAATTTTTCATTTATACACATCCGTACACTGTTTTTACCCATTGTATCATTAGGGCTTAGATTAATATAATAGATGTGCTGAGAGATACAGTGTGCATTGAAAAAGCCTGCTCAAAATAAAAGCCAATTTCTCTGCATTATTTGGGGGTGTTGGAAAGCTTTTGTGAAAACAATGCAAAGAAAATTATTTTCTGAATAAAAAACATGACATGGAGAAAAGAAAAATTTGGCCCCCAGAAAGAGCAATCTTGAACCTTTATTAGCTCCATTACCAATTCAGCATATAAAAGATAGAGAGCCAGAAAATAGGGCATTTGTTGAATGAATCTGTGTCCCTTTTGTAGGTACTCTGCTATCACTGGGGAGGGGTATGTGTGTGTATCAGGGCAGGGTTTGTAGGGGCAGAGCTCAGAACTCCTACTAGGCTATGTTCCCAATGAGTCGATCCTTTTTCTCTTAAGCCTCAGTTTCCACATATAAACCAGGAAGACAAAATTTTGAGCGATGAGGAATCATGGGCCATTCAAATGGTTGATGCCCAGTGGGGATTTTACATTATCTGACGTATGTTTGGGGAGGGGGGCTCAATAAATTCCTGTTGATGGATTTTAGTTGCTAACCTGCAAATAGTCTCTACTGTGCTTAGGAAAAGGGGTGGGTGCTCGAGAGACGGGGGTGATGACAGGATTTTGATTTGGGTTTGGAAATGCACACCCAGAAAATTCACGGATGAGGGCTTTTGTACTTAGCCAAACATCCCAAGTGGGTTGTAGAAGAGCTTTGATTTCATCCCTGCAGGTAATGTGAATAATGTCCCAAATACTGCCTTCTTAATTGATTTCAAAATACAATAGATTTCAAGTTCCTTAGAATCTGTAATATATAGGGTAACCATGTAATTTGTCAGACAACCTGGGACATTTTGAGAGTGAGATGTGCTAAATAATTATGTCAGGGCATCAGGTATAAACCAATACTGTCCTGGGTAAATCTGCACATATAATCACCTTAGAATCACATGGCTGGAAATCAAATCTGGCTAAGATGTAAAGCAAGGAAGGAGAATGAAAAAATAGTGACTCAGGGGTCTGACTACACCCTTCTTTTGAGGTGGGTTAGTGTTTTATTTTAGAAGAAAAATAACTTATTTATTTATTTTTTTTTAGTAATTAGAATCCTCAAAGGCAGTAAATTCAACTTTCAAAGAACATACAAGCAAAAGTCCATTTTTATACATTAGATGAATTCGTGAATGGTTTACTTTTCAAAATGACTGTTCCTTAATGAAAAAACTTACCAGATTCCAAGCCAGTAACCTGTATTTATATGTGATTTAATTTGTTCAAGTGTTGCCTAAAGAATGTCTTTTACACAAATGTAAAGTCTTTACGCTTAACACAACTTTAACTTCTTAGCAGGGACTTGACTCGGCCAACACAGTGAAATGATGATGCGTAGAATTCGCACGTGGTGCCAAACCAGTAAGTACTAACTCTTATGTATTAGAGGGTATGCAGGCGCTTGGCTAATAAATTTTATAATCTTCTCCCTTGTAACAGGCAGCATCCAGAGATGACAAACTTTTGTATGGTAGCATACAAAAATCATTTTCATCTCTTAGACAACCGATTTCTACACTGACATTTCATGATTCCTACAGCCATTTTTGAACTCTTTTATTAGGCCCATGGATGTATTTCCTTTACTGAAGCATGTGTTCTGAAACGTTTTTCATTGGTAAAACTGGGATATCAATTTGTTAGTTGTTTTATAGATTTATCAAACAGCAGCATATCTGGTCTCTTTCCCATCTGGGCAGACAGATTCTCACAACTCTGCCTCCGGTGTCTTGGATGGCCTCTTTCCCAACAACTTCTTGGGTTTCTGCTTACAAGGGGAGACTAATTGCCACAGTGACATCGAACAGCATTATTATGCCTGATGGTGTAATGCTCAGCGGCCAAGGTAGTTTCCCTCTTCAATTATGTGCTCTGTCTCTCCTAAGCCCATACATTACCTGCACCTGTCCGTAAACAATTCTCCTCCATTATATACTTGTGCTAATTCCTGGTGCCAGTCACCAGATCCCGAATACCTACAACAGACTCTTTGGTGTCCCCAACCGTCTGACTTCTTTTATCTCAAAGCTAACCACGCTTTTATCTTTGTCTTTTAAGCTCATTTGATGGAGGCAAGTACAGTGTAGTTTGGTTTTGCTGTTGATGGAACATTAACAGGATTTCTGCTGAGGTCTATTCTACATTCCCTAACGTAATGTTGTAAAACTCCAGGCAGGGTTTACTGGCCAAATCATAGGCATTAACAAGGTAGGTTGTAAAAATAGCCCAAGCAACACAAATGTGGCTTCTAGTTACTCTATATCTGCCTCTTTAATGGAGTGTGGTGGCTCTGCGAGTTTTGATTCTGTTCATCCTTTGAGGTTTTCGGTTCGAGTCCTACTTTTGCTGGCAAACCGTCCTCCACTCTTCTGATCCCGGTTCCTCCTTGAATTCATAGGGCCAGAGTTTGTAACGTCCAGTTCTTGTAATTAACCACATTCTACCATTATTTGATGATATTTCCCCGATTTTTCTTCTATGACATATATTATAAGCTTTTAGGGGGGCGGGGAAGGGAGGAGGGTCCCTTTCACTCCTGTGATTGTCTTAGTGTCTCGCACATGGCTGAGGTCAAAGGGGACTCATAAACACGAATTTAGCAGATATTGATTGAGTACATACTGTGTGCAAAGCTTGGTGCTCAGAATTGGGGGAAAATACAATAAAAAAGATATTCCCTTCCATCCGAGGGGTTTTCAAGATAGGATAAATTCAACGTTTATTTATTTTTGGGACAGAGAGAGACAGAGCATGAACGGGGGAGGGGCAGAGAGAGAGGGAGACACAGAATCGGAAACAGGCTCCAGGCTCTGAGCCATCAGCCCAGAGCCCGACGCGGGGCTCGAACTCACGGACCGCGAGATCGTGACCTGGCTGAAGTCGGATGCTTAACCGACTGCACCACCCAAGCGCCCCAAGATAGGATAAATTCAAAGGAGAGGGGAGAAAGGCTGGATTTTAGAATCATATAGCTAGTCTTCAAAGGAATAGTATACTTAAGAAAATGGGCTACGGGATAACATAATTCAAGAAAAATCTTCAATTAAAAGATGTCTGTTAGGAATTGAAAAAAGTTTGTTTTTGCTTTTTGTTTTGTTTTGTTTTGTTTTGTTTTAGAAATAGGAATGTCGGGCGCCTGGGTGGCTCTGTCGGTTGAGCGTCCGACTTCGGCTCAGGTCATGATCTCACAGTTCGTGGGTTCAAGCCCCGCATCAGGCTCTGTGCTGACCGCTTGCTCAGAGCCTGGAGACTGCTTCAGATTCTGTGTCTCCTACTCTCTCTGCCCCTCCCCTGTTCATGCGTTGTCTCACTCTGTTTCTCAAAAATAAATGTTAAAAAAAAAAAAAAAAAAAAAAAAAAAAAGAAATAGGAATGTCATACTAGCCTGGCATAAAGGCCACACGTTAGAGGAGCTGTTCTGAAAGGTTCTGAGCATCTGTGTCAAAGGTGTATGGCTTTGGGAATGGACTCTCTGAGGGCAGGATGGGGCTGGGAAGGTCACGCCTGCATGGTTCTGCTCTGGCATGTCAAGGCTGGCTGTTCAGGAGCATCAGGGAGCAGCAGTCCGGCCAGGCATCAGCATTTCATAGAGGGCATTGGTGGAGGAGGTGAGGAGGGTACTGTGGGAGAAAAAGCCAACTTGCAGGCATTGCTTTGGGGTTCCCCAGAAGCAACTGGAAAGAGTTGACGTAGGAATGCACTTCCTTCACTCCTCTGCTCTGAATAGCCCAGAAGCTCTTCATTTCTCTTGGAAGAAATGCCAAAGTCCTTAAAACAGCCTGGACGGTCCAGACCCTGTTACTCCAATGACTTCATCCACTCTCCCTTCTCCAGCTACACACCAGCATCCTACTTGTCCTCAAATAAGCTAGATCCTGTCCTGCCCCAAGGCCTTTGCACTAGCTGTCACCCGTGCCAGGATTTCCCCTGGCTTACTACTCTCACCTCCTTCAAGCATTTGCTTAAATGTCACCTGCATAAGGAGATGCCTGTTCACTACTGCCGGCCTCTGTCCTGGCACTCCCCATTCCCTTCCCTCGCTCTTTCTCTATGCACTTGTTACCATCCAATATATTTTATAATTCACTCACTTTTTGTTGATTTGCAGTCTTTCCGCTTACGGAATATAAACTCCGTGAGGGCCCAGGATTTTGTCCATTTGCTCTCTGAGGTCCTCCCGAGCCTAGCTCACTACCTACCACTCACTGAGCAAGTCTTTACTGGATAAGTGAATGAGCAGGAGAGTCTTGATTAGTGGTAGTGAGAGACAGCTTTTAATGTGTCCCTGACTTCATTTGCACTCTTAGCTGGGGACATTCACATTACAATTATAATGGGGCTCTCTCTTCATTTCTGATTGATAGATTCGTATGTCTTAAGGCTTCACTTAAAATTGTCTGTTCCTTAGTGTCTCTGGAAATAATTCATAGTCAGCAAACCAATAGTTAAATGCGCAAAGGAAGAACACAGCAGGGGACTTCAGAGTGAATATCTTTATTAAGGCAGACATTTTTTGGTAACAGTTGCTGCCTCCATATTTGGAGCCAAGTAAGTCAACCTTTAGGCAAAACAATTTTTGCCCCAATTCAGCGTCTTTCATAAACTGAGAAGGCGGCTCATTCTCAGTGGCTATAACTACAGCCACCTACCTCCCTCAGCCTGCTACTTAAGAAGCTGCTAATGGCCAACTTATTAGCCCATTAGCAACTGCTTTGGCCCATTAGCGGGCATTTAAGTGGGACAGACTGCTGGGAGTTCCAGCAGGGTGAGGGTTGGCTGATGTCAGTGCTAGGGTTCCTTGCTTGAGCAAGCAGGTTTCCTTATGTGGCGCTTATTTATAATGAGGTGCACCTGTACCTCATTCCCCCTCTGGGGTGGAAGTTTTAGGGCAATCGTTCGGAAAGGGGTAGTTTTATACTTGTGAGCTGCAGACACTCGGCTGCTGATGATTTGGCCGTTAGCCGCCTGTATCTAATTGCCCTCCCCTCCCCCTGCCAGCTACGTCCACCCACCCAGGAGTTAATGCAAATCGCCAGCGATCAGAAGAGATGTGCCCCAACCTAGAGTGGTAGCCTGTGTGCGAACCGCAAGGAGTTAGCCTGACTTGTTACTTGATCTGTTTTGTTGCTGTGGTAGGGTGAATAATGCCCCCCTGCAAGGATGACCATATCGGAATCCAGCCACCCCCCCCCCCAAGTGTGAATGCATTACCTTGCACAGCCAAAGGGAATTTGCAGATATGATTAAGTTAAGGACCTTGAGATAGGGAGATAAGCCGGCGTTATCCAGATGGGCCCAATGTAATCACAAGGGTCCTTAAATGTGGAAGAGTAAGGGCTGGGTGGCTCAGTCAGTTAAGCATCTGACTCTTGGTTTCAGCTCAGGTCACGATCTCCCGGTTCGTGAGATTAAGCCCTGCGTGGGGCTCTGTAGATGGCAACGCAGAACCTGCTTGGGATTCTCTCTCTCTCTCTCTCTCTCTCTCTCTCTCTGCCCCTCTCCCACTCATGCTGTCACTGTCTCTCTCAAAATAAATAAGCTTTAAAAAAAAGTGTGGAGGAAGGAAGCAGAAGAGGAAGGTAGGGTGATACCGCGTGATAAGCTATCCCTGTGTTTTGCTGCTCCAAGACGTGGAAGGAGGGCCATGAGCCACAGAATGTAGGCAGCCTCTAAAAGCTGGAAAGGCCAAAGAAATGAATTCTCCGTAGAGAGTCTCCAGAAAGGAACACAGCAATACTGACAGCTTGACCGTGGCCTTCTGAGACATATTTCCAACTTCTGACCTCCAGAACTGTAAGATAATAAGTTTCTATTGTTTTAAGCCATCACGTTTATGGAAATCTGTCACAGCAGCCATAGGAAACGAATGCATTACCCAAGACGGTCAGTGGATTTAGTGATCGGGCAATTGAAGAGACAGAGAACATAATCCCTTCCCTGAAGGTATCGAGGTGGCAGAAAATAGGCACAAAAAGCAGGTTCTCTACAACAATATATGAATAGTATAAACTTTAATCTTCACTCTACTCTTTTTTTTTAATATGAAATTTATTGTCCAGTTGGTTTCCATACAACACCCAGTGCTCATCCCAACAGGTGCCCTCCTCAGTGCCCATCACCCACCTTCCCCTCCCTCCCACCCCCCATCAACCCTCAGTTTATTCTCAGTTTCTAGGAGTCTCTTATGGTTTGGCTCTCTCCCTCTCTAACTTTTTTTTTTTTCCTTCCCCGCCCCCATGGTCTTCTGTGGATCTTCTGTGGATCTTCTGTGGATCTCAGGATCCACATATGTTCACTCCACTCTTAATACATTACTTTCGCAGGAGCTTAACAAACAAAACAAAACCAGATAAGAAGCCCCCAAACTTTCCACTCCAGAGTCTGTGGCATGCACAGAGGAAGATAGATAAATGCATTGTTACCTGAAATAGCTTGAAACGTGAAGCTATGTGGTCAAAAGCAACCACCACTCCACAAAGTGCGTGGTGAAGGCGCCATGACACAAAGTAATACTGGTGAGTAGCTTCATCAGCGTAACATGCACAGTCCAGCTGTCCTAATACCCATCAACAAAGCAGCTTCTGTGATGGCTCCTGCTCCTGGTATCTTGCACTGAAGCGCTCACATGTACTGCCTGTGCTGAGTCCTTCCAGGCTGCTCATGGCTTGTTGATTATTTTCACCCATTTTATTAGTTCTTCTCTCTGGTTACTTCTGACCCATTTTGATAGTCTTCTAGGCATCCTCAGAATGCCTTTGGTGTTTGGACTTTATTTTGGTCTTGGAGCCATTTGGAAAAATCTTAAGATATGTCATCAAGATTTTATGTGACGTCTCAGCGTTCTCATACCTGAATCACGGATTTAAACGCAAACGTTTAGCCTTTGATTAATAAATGTTGAGGGAGGTACATATTCTTGTAAATAGTCTTTGGCACTGTATCAAGTTCCAAGTTGGTGATAAGTATCTGATATCGCACACACAAAAATTCTCAGCTTAATTTCAGAAAACCTTCAGAAAAGCATGTCATTAGAGTGGGTTGAATGATGGCCACCCAAGCGATATGTCCACGTCTTAAATTCCGAGAAGCTGTGATATGACCTTGTTTGGAAAAAGAGTCTTTGCTGATGTGATTAAGGTTCTAAAAGAGGAGATAATCCTGGATTATTCAGTGAGTTCTAAATCCAATAACAAGTATCTTCATAAGAGACAGAGGAGGAAAAGACACAGACCCTGAGCGGAAGACTGTGTTAAAATGGCGGCAGACATTGGAGTCACACAACTACAAACCAAGGTATTTCTGGAGGTACCAGAGCTAGCAGAGGCAGGGAAGGATTCTCCCCTAGGGCCTTTGGAGGGAGCACTGCACTGCCAATACCTTGATTTCAGACTTTTGACCTTCAGATGACGAAAGAATTAATTTCTGTTGTGTTAAGTCACCAAGTTTGTGTTAACTCGTCATGGCAGCCACTGGAAACTAATACATTTGTAAAACATTCAGTACCTACATGTTACCTGTTAATGTCAGCATCCATAAGTTATCAGGCATGGTTGTCGTGAGGTCATTGAATCACTGGACCACACTCATTGGCTGTAATGATTGTATGAAAAATGTCACCCAGCTGAACCTTTCAAAAATACCCTTAAACTGTTTTGCATCTATGAGATGGCTGCCATCAGTAAAGGGTGTAGTGTATTTTCATATACATGTTCCCATGTGAGGCCATGGAATGGGGGTGAAGTTATTTTAGGGAAAGATGGTTATAGGTGAGTTCTGAGGAGGACCTACACTGCTATATCCCAGAGAGAAGAGGGGAATGGGAGTCCCAGCTGATCCATCCGTTTTATAAGAACATTTAATTACTGGCCCCAGGAAGCATTTTCTTTGAATTTTATGTAACAGCCGCATTCTCAGCAGATAGAGGAAGGCAGACCTTGGGGCAAGCAAATGGGAAAAATAATCTATAAAGTGTGTTCACAAAATATGACTGTTATTCCGCCCTGGAACTTAATAGAAATCCTTTGACTGTTGTTCTGCAGTCAACAAGACTCATCTAATTGGTGACCATGGTAACAAAATCAGGTCATACGGAGGTTCATGCTGAGATCAAGCATATGTAGATCTCCTAGTTCAAATATACATAAAGATAAGAACCTGTTGGTAAGAGTCCGAAATGGTAGGTTGAAGATGGGCTCTCCTCTACCAAGCTGATAACCCTGAGAAAATGATCATTTGTCGGCAGTAGCCCTACGTTTTACAGAGGAGGAAGAAATGTTTCAAATTCACTGGGGGGGAAGAGATAATTCAGAAATGTGAGACCAGAATGAGTGCATAGATGTTGCTTCATAGATCTGTGTAATTTACTCCCTGGGGTTTGTAGTGTGTCTGACTTATATTTTAGACATAATTAAGTAATCAGCCGTGTACATTGTAAAATGAATGTTTAGGCTGCTTGAGGTTAAATTTTCACAGCCATAGCAGCTGCGTGGTATTAGCGACCACCCCTCCCCACAGCCAAATCCTCTCCCCAGCATACAGTCAGTTATTTAAATCTGTGAATGGGACTAAAATTATTTCCACATTCACCATTTTTCAGCGGATCTAAAGAGCAACCACATGGTAACCACTGGATATCAGGATTACTACACTTCATGCTAGTGAGCGTTCTCTGTTCTGGCTCAGTAGCTGGAGTGACAATAATATCAATTATGGAATGAATAATACTTTTGTTTATGGGGGCTCTCATTTGATCCTCAAAAAGCCCTGCAAGCTAGCAAGTTTTCCTCATGATACAGATGAGAAAACTGAGATGCCGAGAGAAGTCACAGGGTTTTAAATGCAGAATTAAGGAGCTAATGTATGTGAAATCCTTGAGATAATGCGACGGAGGATCTAACCCAAGAGTCTGCGCGTGATGGTAGGGATGATCATTGTCGTAGTTCTTACTGTTCTGCGTCCCAACCCTGTGCTGTGTTGCCAGCCTCCTTGGCACAGACACCCTTATACCTGGTGGCATTTCTTCTTTCTTGCTCCTAGTGGCTCTTGCTCCATGACTCTTGGAGAGACTTATGGGGAGGAGAGGGATAGAAGAATTCCTTTTCTCCTTCCTTTCTTCTCTTCCCTCACTTTCTTTTCCCTTCTTTTATTTCTTCCTTCTTTTTAATCCAGTGTGACCTATACTCCCCTTCGTTCTCCACTAAATCCAAGAGAAGATAAAGTAAGAGGGAAGACTGGTGGGTGGTGAGGGATGATGATCTAGGATGGTTGTCTACTTGCTTCAAGGATGCACGGACCTAGGATTAACTTAGGCCACGGGTTCCTTGGGGGATTTTTGAAGCGATGGGTGGGTGCGTTCTCTCTTAAAAAACAAAATATAGCATTTTTTTTATTGTCAAAGAAATGGTTACTGTTTGTTAAAAAAAAAAAAAAACTCAAGCAAGACAGACACATAACAAGAAAAAATAAAATCCTTGTCCATTCCTACTCCTTAGAGGTAAGCGTTGTTAACAATTTGATGTATATTGCCTTGGGTTCATTTCTTGCTTAGTGAATTGTATATAATACACCCGTTATATAATATGAATATGCATTTTAAAAAGCAAATTATCTTTATATATTCTGCAATTTACTGTTTTCATTTAATAACCTATCTTCCCATATTAGTAGATGTAAATCTACCTCGTTATTCTTTAACAGCTCAACAGTATTCATTGCTGTACCAAGATTAATTATATACCAAGATTAATTATATATGTGTATGTGTGTGTGCGTATATAACATCTTTGTAGGCTTGTGAAAGTATTTGGAGGACCACTTCTTAGAGCTGAAATTGCTAGGTCAAAAATGTACACGTTAAACCTTTTTTACAGGTACTCTTGGTCTGGCTCCCATATCCCAGCCCCACCCTGCTTCATGTTCTCCCTTGCAGTCAGTAATTCCTTTTCTCTAGCCTCTCTGACACCGTGAATTTTTCATGCTTCCCCCAATCATAGAGACTGCACACTCCATCCTTCTCATTTGAACCATTCTTCCTTTCTTTGCCTCGTTAGCTCCTTTTGCATAGCAGACCAGTTATCACTTCCACAGAAGAGTCTACCCTGCTCACCCCAAGTAGATTAATCCCCGACTATACACTCCCAAGGCGCCATGGTCTTCCCTTTTATTATACTTAACCACAGTTGTAACTTTACACACACTTCTGCTATTGATTGGCTGATGCCTGTCTCTTTTAGCAGACCATAAGCTCCGGGAAAGCAAAAACTGTGCCTGATTTCACTCACTGATGTGGTTCCAATGCCTACCTCTCGCGCCTGGTCCATAGTCCAAAGTGTTTCTGTATATAACTTGAATGAGTGAGTGAATGTGTCACTTTAATTATACCCTTAACACCAGTGTATTTTCCAGAGGTCTTCTAAAGGACTAATGGATAATCAGTACCCAAAGTTATTTCCTTCATCACTTCAGTAGACGAGAGCTACTGTAGTTTCTCTGTTGTCCATGCTTCTCAGTCATGAGGCCGTTGAGAACACCCAGGGTAGAAGCCTGTCGAACCCTGGGGGAGCAGGCACAGATGACCCACAGAGTCATGACCGGAGGGATCTGGGGTGGCATGAAGCCAACCTCTTCATACTACCAACAAGGCTCCTGAGGCAAGGACAGAGGAAAACACCACAGTGAATGACAGAAGCAGAATGAGGATTCAAGTGTCTCAGTCTGGGGACAACGCTCTTGTTATTCTTTTCTCCAGATGTCAAGAGGACATCAGAGGGGTCTGAGGACAAGCCGTGCTTTGCAGAGGGGGAATGTTCTGGGAATTGTGCTCCATTTCTATTAAGCACTTTCTACCTTCTCTAATAGAGTGTGGCTTCCTTGGTACTTTGCTGTCTACTCTGTGCGTGTGTAATACCCGCCCATTGCTTGTGTGCCTAAAGTCTGGGATCTGGTTCCATGTGGCCACAAGTGTCATGAGGTATGGAGAATCAGGAGGTCTGGGAAGAAGGCTTTGTCACTTACTGGCTCTGGGTCCCTGGATGAGCTTCAGTCTCCCTGTTGGTGAGGTAGGATAGGCATCTCCACTCTGTACCCTTGCAGCCTATTGCAAAACAAACAAGACCACAATTTGAAGTGCTTTATAAGCCGCAAAACACCGCAGTCTGGAAGGTAGCAGCAGGAGCGGTCCATAGGTATTTATCTCTTCTGCATTGTGTGGTGGTATTCGCCAGCCAAAGCAAGTTAAAGAGACGTAGTTCCAGGGGCGCCTGGGTGGCTCAGTTGGTTGAGCGTCCGACTTCGGCTCAGGTCATGATCTCGCGGTCCGTGAGTTCGAGCCCCGCGTCAGGCTCTGTGCTGACAGCTCAGAGCCTGGAGCCTGTTTCAGATCCTGTGTCTCCCTCTCTCTCTCTGACCCTCCCCCATTCATGCTCTGTCTCTCTCTGTCTCAAAAATAAATAAAAAAAAATTTAAAAAAAATTAAAAAAAAAAAAAAAAAGAGACGTAGTTCCAGACCTCTAGGAGCTTTTTACAAACACAGACTTTCAAAACATTCAGGAGATTTTGAGCTTCTTACATTTGGGGACCAAGTTTTATTCATCTTTACAGCACCTCCCCCTTCCCCGATGGCTTGCCCAAGGCATCTCTTTTTGGTGAGTGGGTGTCAGTCACAGCGTCTGATGAGTTAGCTAGGTACCAGAAGACCTCACTGTGCCATTCAGAAGGACTGCTGGTCTGCATTAAGGCAATATTTTTAATTCTAAACTACAGTTTTAAAGAAATGGAATTTTTATTATTTTCAGGAACAAATAATAACTCAGATGGGGCTTTACTTTATTTGGAGCAGGGTTTTGGCTTACAAATGGTACCTCGTTGCAATTTCATAGATTACCCTCACATGCATCATATCGCTTTCGTGGCTGTCCCGTGAAGTGGGTTATCATCCCTGTTTTATAGGCGAGGAATGGGGGCTCGGGGAGCAGAGGTAACTCGGTTTCTCACAGTTGGTGTTCGAATTTGGATTTTTTGACTGCGGTGTCAGGACTATTTGTAAGCTTTCATTCTCTTTAAGAGATTTCATTCTTTGGCATACTCTCATCTTCCTCACCCCTGTCTCTCCCCAGCCCCCATCATGCTTGCCTGGCAAAATCGAGCCCTAACAGTTATTCAACTCTCCTCCCCTCCCATGCTTCACCTAGACAGCTGAACCCTTCTAGAGAGAAACATGGACCGTACTGACTGCCTTACTTTAAGTTCGTGACTGACCAAGCTCAAGTGGGCTCTCAGTGCTCTCCAGCCATCCTACAGTCCTACACTTTGCTCATCCCTGACCTTTCCTAGTTGACGAGGTCACACTAATTCTTATCTTTCCACCTTCCAACATCCTCTCTGGGCTCTCTGGTGATGAGCTTCATATTTCCCTGAGAAAAAAATGCGAACAGAAAAGAATGAACACTTGGACCACCACACCTTTCAATTTCTCTGCTTTTGCCCCAGGTGATCTACACTCTCTTCTCTTGGTTGCTTTAGGCCATCACTCCTAGAGACATTCTTTCTTTCTCCTGCGATTTTCCCTCTTGACTGGACTACTTTTGCTAGCAATCAAACATGCCATAATATCTCCCATTTAAAAAGAGCAAACACAACGCACTAAAAATTTCCCTGGACCCTACATCTCCCTCCAGGATGACCCCATCCCTTTCCTCTCCATTACCAGCACTATTTCCTAAAGAAGTCATTCATACTCAAATATGCAATGGACCAGTACTCAGCCATAAAAGAGAATGAAATCTTGCAACACGGATGGACCTAGAGGGCATCATGCTAAGTGAAATAAGTCAGACAGAGAAAGTCTAATTCCATATGATTTCATTTAGATGTGGAATCTAAAAAGGAAAACAAACAGACAAGCAAGAGCAGAAACAGACCCATAAATACGGAGAACCAGCGGGGGGGTGGGGGGGGTGGGTGGGGGTGTTGCCGGAGGGGAGGGGCCTGGGGGCGGAGCAAAAATGGATGAAGGGGAACGGGAGATACTGGCTTCCAGTTATGGAATGAGTAAGTCCTGGGAATAAAAGGCACAGCATAGGGAACGTAGTCAACGGTATTGTGATAGCGTTGTATGGTGACAGATGGGAGCTACATCTGTGGTGAGCATATAGTTGTCCAATCATTATGTTGTATACCTGAAACTAATATAACAATGTGTCAGCAACACTTCATTTAAAAAAAAAAAAAAAGTCATCCATGCCCACCGTTTCTATTTTCTGTCCTCTTGTTTTCTCTTGGCTTACCTTTTCTATTCAGGCTTACCCCGGCCACTCCACCAAAGAAGACACCTTCAGAATAACCAGTGGCCCCACATTGCCAAATGCAGTGTCAGTCCCAGCTCCAGCTGAGCTCACCATGAGCCCTGTATTCAGCACAGCTAATCAGTTGCTCCATTTGCCATGAGACCCTTGCTTCACTTGCGACCTAAGACATCTCCTCCTGCCACCAGGCTGCTCCTTTTTGGTTTTCTTGATGAGTTTCCCTTCACCTCTGATCTCTAAGCATGGGAGAGCCCCAGGGCTCAGTCTTTGGTCTTTTCTCTTTATCCGTTCCCAGTCGCTAATATTTTCACCGAAGTTTCCTGGCTTTAAATACAAATATATATCCCCAGCTGGTGCTCCAGACCCCTGCAGATAGCTGCCCGTTTGACATCTGCAGTTGGATGGCTAGTTGCACCTGTAGTTGGGGACTCCTGACTTCCTCCCTGTACCCGCTTTACTCCTACTAAACAACTCCACTCTTCCAGTCGCTAAACCTTGCACTTTGAGCTCATCCTTAACTCCTCTCTTTCTCTCTTACCCCATGGTTGATCTTCCAGCAAATACTGTCTCTCTAACCTTCCAACAATGTCCAAAATTCAAGCACCTCTCTCCAACCCTGTTGCCCCTTTGATCGGAGCCACTACCTCTTGCCTGGTTTATCCCCATACACTTCTAACTGGTCTCTGTGTTTTTACTTTGCCTGCATAGCAGCCAGAGTGACCTTTCAATAACCCAAGTTACAATAATAATCATGATTATCATGGTAAAATATTTGCCAGGTGCCAGGCATTATACATCTATGTCTATGTCTATATATCTATATATCTATATCTATATCTATATCTATATCTATATCTATATCTATATCTATATCTATATCATCTATATCTATATCTATACCTATATATTTAATCCTCATAACAATCTTACCTATAAGACTTATTATCATGAGTGTTTTGCAGATGAGGAAACTAAAGCAGAAAATTGCTAAATAACCCGCCTCAGGCAACATAGCAAGCAGGTTAGTAGCAAATTTGGTGGGTGGTAATTGTGACAGGCTCAGTGGGGGTGGGTAGCTCCACCTCCCCGAAGTGATTAAATCTCTTTGCCAGCGCTGATCAATTTTGTAGTAAATAGCTGGGCTATTGACCCTTTATTGAGTGTGTGTGCTAGGCAGTGCATGAAATGCTTTACGTACATCATCTCCTTTATCCTCTTGACATAGTCTTGTGCATAGGTGCCATTAGTCCCCTTTTACAGATGAGGAGACTGAGGCTGCTTCATGGTAAGCAGTAGAGATGGGCTTTATACTTCGGTCTTTGAGACTTCTAAGCCCACGCTTTCCCAGTGGACTGGTGGATATAACGAGGGTATCTTCTCTCAGAAGGGAGGTTAGTGGGTCTGCTGAGTCAGAGGCTGGTGCCATTGGGCTGGGGCTGGAGTTGGCTGTTCCTTTTAGGGAAGCAGTAGACCAGGCCCATGAGAGCTGTATGACCCTCTCAGACAGAAGTGACCACACTGTGGAGCTGACTGGCCTGGGGCAGGACGGGCACTCTGCTCCCTGGCTGATGAGGAAGAGCAGGGATGGATAATGGACAGTCCTATTTTTCCCCAGTCCTGGCAGGTGCCTGAGCTCCTCTGGCACGCAGGTGGCATGTGTGTTCCAGACCTCAGTGGAGCTATGCTGGGTGTCTCCGGCCACCATCAGCCTGGTGGGGGCAGAGAAGCTGGTTTTCCCAAGTCTCTTCTCAACTTCGCCCTGACATAATAAGGACCACAGTTCAGCCTTTTCTTACCCCCTTCTTGTTTTCGTCTTGTGCTCTTTGGGAACTCCAATCCTGTGAGGATCAGCTTCTTGCCACAACTTTGGACTTGTCTCAGGGACTTTACACAGGCGGTCTCCCCTGCCTAGAACCCTTGTCTCCCCCACCACGCACATCCTCTTGCCCCTTTTGCCACACTTAACAGCAAAGCAGCTCTCTGTTCTCAACCTCAAGGTCATTTCCTTGGGGAAGCCCTTCCTGATCCACCTGGCTGGTTCAGGGCCCAGGGGTTCACTCTCAAGGCATCATAAGCAATTTCTGTACTTACCACTTATCACAGTTTGAAATGACATTTTCTGTGCTTACATTTGATTAATCTCTGTCTCACCAACTAAACTTTGAAACTAGTGGTAATAAAGATCATGGTAAGAATAACAATGACAACAATAATGTCAGCCAACATTCACTGAGCCTCTGTTCCAGGCATAAAGCTGAGTTTTTCCACGGACTACCTGATTTAATTCCCACAACACCGCTTTGAATTATGTATTCCTTAAATTAAAAAAAAAATTTTTTTTATCTTTTTGAGAGAGAGAGTGTGTGAGCAGGGGAGAGGGGCAGAGGGAGAAAGAGAATCTTTTTTTTTTTTTAAGTTAATTTATTTCGAGAGAGAGATTGCAAGAGGGGCAGAGAGAGAGGGAGAGAGAGAATCCCAAGCAGGGACCTCACTTTCAGCACAGAGCCTGATGTGAGGCTTGAACTGATGAACTGTGAGATCAGGACCTGAGCTGAAAGCAAGAGTCAGATGCTTAATCCACTGAGCCACCCAGGTCTGAGAGAAAGAGAGAGAGAGAGAGAGAGAGAGAGAGAGAGAGAGAGACTTGTAAGCAGGCTCCACGCTCAGTTTGGAGCTTGCCACGGGGCTCGACCCCATGACCCTGGGATCATGACCTGAGCTGAAGACAAAGGTCAGACACTCAACTGACTGAGTCACCCAGGCACCCCTGTGGTACTTTAGATTCCCATTTACAGATGGAAAAACTGAACTTCTGTCACTTTCTCAGGCTCGCTCATCTCCTCAGTGGAGTTGCTAGGCTCTGAATGTAGAGGTCTCCCCCCGCCTTTTTAAAAATTGAAGTATAGTTGACATAGAATATTATATTAGTTTCAGGTGTACAACATAATGATTTGACAATTATATACATTATGAAATGCTTATCACAATAGGTGTAGTTACCATCTGTCACCATACCAAGTTACTACAGTATCACTGACTATATTCCCTGTGCTATATGTTACATCCCTGTGACTTATTTATTTTATGACTGTAAATTGGTACCTCTTAATCCCCTTCATCTATTTTGCCTGTTGCCCCATCTCACCCCCTCTGGCAACCAGTTTGTTTTCTGTATTTTTGAGTCTGCTTCTGTTTTGTTTTGATTTTTAGATTCCACATATGAGCAAAATCATAACGGTATTTGTCTTTTTCTGTCTGACTTGGTTTACTTAGCACAATATTCTCTGGGTCCATCCATGTTGTTGCAAATGGCAAGACCTCATTCTTTTTTATGGCTGAGTAATATTCCATTGCATATGTATATATATATATATATATATATATATATATATATATATATATACCATATCTTCTTTATTTATCTCTGGATGGACACTTGGGCTATTTCCATGCCTTGGCTATTATCAATAATGCTGGGATAAACACAGGGGTACATATATCATTTTGTATTAGTGTTTTCATTTTCTTCAGGTATGTACCCAGGATTAAATTACTGGATCACATGGCATTTCTATTTCTAATTTTTTGACGAACCTCCATGTTATTTTCCAAAGTGTCTGTACCAACTTACGTTCCTGCCAACAGTGCATGAGGGTTCTCTTTTCTCTGCATCCTTGCTGACACTTAGTTCTTATCTGGTGGACACCAGCCTGAATGCAGGCTTCTTGACTCCAGGGCTTGCTTTTAAGCTCTGTGAGGGTGTTTTAGCTCACCATAGGAGGGATATATTAAGTTTGTAAGTTGAATTGATTGTTTTTGGGTGGGTTGATTCCCCTCTGGATCTCCTGTGGACATGAAAGCTGGATTTTGCTTGGGACTGGGTGATCCATCCTGTCTACTTTGTTCAAGCACCCTTTATCCTCCTTGAAGCTTCAGTGGCCTACACTCTACTGAAAGTCCTGAAGCATCCAGGAGTAGCTCCTATAGGAATTTTCTTCCACTTCTAAGACTTACTCCT
The DNA here is from genome assembly GCF_018350155.1 of Leopardus geoffroyi. Classification (NCBI taxonomy): domain Eukaryota; kingdom Metazoa; phylum Chordata; class Mammalia; order Carnivora; family Felidae; genus Leopardus; species Leopardus geoffroyi. The sequence goes on from NC_059338.1 coordinate 39,364,256, forward strand.
CCATTTTCATGATTTGGCCCATCTCCTCTCTCCCTTTTACCTAGCCCCCTGCCTTGGGAAGCAGGTGGCATTGTGCCTATGTATTTTCTTCAAATCATTTGTGGTTCTTCCTTTTCTTCTTTACTTCCCTCATCTAGAACTTAGGACAGTTCCTTGAAGAAATCCCTTGGGGATATCTGGCAGATCTGAACAGTCTCTCAACTATGGACTCAAGATCTTGTTCCTACCCATGAAGTTCTAGCATCCAGGTCAATCCCCAAGTATGTCATTGAACCTTAAAATCCTATGGGCCACCATTAAAGTAGAGCCATTAAACCAGAGGGATCATACCAACCCCCCAGATAAACTCCTCATGGCCCCTAATATTTTCTGATGCAAACAATAAGTAAGGGTCAGTAAGACCTCCAGTGATGGCCCCACGCTGGAGGGCCTATGGAAGGAGGCTGGCACATTACCACCAGTGAAACGTAGAGAACGGAGACAAATTCAAGGCATATTTCCCCAGAGCTGTTTGCTTACATCTTGGTTGGTGCTTTAGTCCAGTCTGGCTTATTTAAAGGTTACTTGAGCTCCTTTCTGCCTCCTGCATTGAGAGCTGGAAGGGCAGGACTCATGCCCGTGTCACCTCACTCTGCTCAGCACGGCCATTGTCATGCTGTGGGCACCACAGAATAGGGAAGGAGAGAAGGTCAAGGTCTTTGTGTAGAAACGTCTTGGGTACAAGGGTTTTTGGATGGTGAGAATTCACTACTACTTTCTTTCCTAATTTTCATTTTCCTAAGCAGGTGTTGTAGAAGAATTGAAATGAAAGTGTGGAAGGATATTGAGGGGCTGTGGGGATGGAGCCAGAGCACATGCTGTTATAGGACGTGGGGCACTGACAGGGGGTGCGGAGATGGAAGGGAGCCCCATTGTCCTCCTCTCCGGTCTCCATCTCTTTCTCTTCCCCTTTCTCTCCCATTGCGTTTATCTTCTGCTACTCAGTTTCAATGACTTACTCCCAGACGGACATTTGTAATACCGTTTGGCTCCTGAAACACCTTTTCTATTTGGAATAAAGAATGAAGGAAGACAGGGAACGGCAGGGCCAAAAAGGACACTCTAATTTGATGGGTACTTACTGTGTATTAGATACCACAGGGGCTCTGACTTATGTTGTCCTATTTATTCTTGTATCAATCCACGGAGGTAGGTGTGGTTACCCTCACTGCAGAGATGCGAAGCCAAACTCAGGCAAGGTCGGCGACTTGCTCAAGATCACTTGGTCAGTTGGTGGAGCCGAGCTACAGAGCCAGGCCTGTCTGACTCTGGAGCTGGGATCGTGTCCTAGCTAGAACACAGCAATTCTCCAGAACCAGAGGAGGAGGGAGGAAGGGGAGGCCTCCAGGTGGCTTGGACATATTTTATCAGGGTTCAGAGCATTTTAGACTATTGGTGGAAAGAACTTCCCTAAATTCATCCTGGCCTTCTCGTCACCTCTCTTCTCTGGCTTAGAGATAAGGCTTGTGTCCATGTTGGACCATGCCTGTGCTACAGTCTCCTAGCTGGTGCTTTTTACCTGAGTGAGCACAGACCAGTGTTAGAGGACAAATTCCAGTGCCAGACACATGTGTGGTTCTGACCTCTCTAGGTCTCGTCTGGCTCCACAAAGAAGCCCAAAGAGGCCTGTGCTCTGAGAATGTTCTCTCCCCCACCCTGTCCCTCTCTCAAGTATGCTTTTCTTGGCACTGGTGAGTCAACAGGTGTGAACAAGTGTACAGAGACCTGGCACGCCAGGGCTGGCACTGCTCGTGGCCTTCACTCACAAGAGATGGCAATTTCCACCTTCTGCAGGCTGCCCATCAAAACACATTGTTGCCTGGCACCTCCGTAGGCTCCAACCAACTTGTGAGTGGGCACAGTGCCATCCCAGCAGATGGGCAGAGGGGTGGGGAGCAGCCAAAGCAGTCCCATCCTGGAGGTGCATAAAGTAGAGGTGGTGAGGGTTTGATTTCCAATTGAGGATGGGTCAGAATGACCCTCTCTACCTTAGATTTATAGGACAGGAGTTCAAAGGGGATGGGGTCCATGGTGTAGCCTATAGCTAGTTGTCTGGAGTTTGTTTGGGGTGCGAGGGAAGTGACTTGGAACCTATCAGAATACTGTGGCTTTGACTTTAATGGCCTTAAGTGGAATGTGGGAAAATACTAACTCAAGATAGGAGATACAGAAAGACGAGAGGATTCTAAAGAAATCTTTGCCTACTCCACTTTCCCTTCTCCACCACACCCCAGCTATCCCAACAGCCCCGGCTGACAGAATCGTCCTGGCCACCAGGCCAAGATCAGAGTTGAGGCCAGGGCTGGAGGAGCCCTTTCCATGAGTGATTGTTAGCATAGGCAAGGGGTTCTTAGGAAGTAGGAACAGGCTCCTTGCCGCCTTTCAGAGGGGATGCACAATGTTCCTGTTTCCCAAGGAACTGTGTCATGATTTTGGAACTCAAGGGAGTGATTGTCAGCACGTTTAAGCATCTTAAAGGAGCCACCTAGGTCTGGCCTGCAGAGTCTGTGGGGAAGGCCATCAAAGTTGGGGAACAGTCAAGCAAAGCCTCTATGCAGAGAGAGGATTCTCAGGAACAGTGTGTTGTCTGTTTGTGGAGGGAGTGGAAGGAGCAGCTTTCGAGCCTGAAAGGTGAGTGGACCTGCATTCTGTACCCTGAATGCCAGGCTGGGAGCTGGGGCTTTGTTTAACAGAGGAGGGAGCCATGAAAGTTTTGAGAGGAGAAGTACTTTGATTAGCACTTTTCCCGAGAAACCTAGAAAATGTGGCCATGTGCAGGGAGAGCCAGAGTTAGGAAGTCAGAGCCCAGGGGCTGCCATGATGACTCACGTCTAAATGAGGGCAGTGGTAATGGGATGGAGAGAAAGGAGGGTGGGAAGGCCTTCACTAGGATACACTGATGGGATAGAAACTCAGAGGGAAAGGAAAGAGTCAAAGAAGACTTTACAGTAACAGAACAGTGGGGCCATTAATGAGGAAGGGGAAGTCAGCAGGGGGCTCTGTCTTGATGGGAAGGCCTTTCAGCTGGGTCATTTCAATCCACATGGTACATATTATTTTGTACTCTGGTGGATTTTCTTGGCTAACTGAGAATTAACTTTGTGTTGCAGTTTATTATTCTCACAGGTAAGTTGAGGCTCCTGGAGAATGAGACGTGACCGCCTCTCTCCCAGATTCGAGCTTTCTCTAACCCCTTGTATTTTGACCCCATGTACTTTGGAACGAGTATTTGACTGGCCTGACTTCAAAGCTAGCCTCTTGTCTCCCTGAAACATTTTCCACTTCCACGCGTCGCTATAATCTTTTGGTTATCATGTTAAATAATTTACAGCCTCTGCCAGTCTGAAATTACATGCAGGGCTGCTCTGTTTGTGGCCTACCCACCAATTAGCCACATACCATTTTATCACTGCAGTGACACTGCAAAGGGAGAAAACAGTTGTCATTGTCCCAAGGGAAGCTGGGAACTAGCAAGGTCTCAAAGCTGTGTGTCTGGTGGGGCCAGTCGATCAAGGATGGTACCCGGAATGGCACTGAAGTCCTCGTACAGACAGATTCATTGTTTTTTGTTTGTTTTTTTTTTTTTTAACCATGACCTCCTCACCTGTTTCTCACACCTGTTCATTAAGAATCACAGAATCTGTAAGATAACCTCTTCGTAGGATAGCAAATAGCTTTCATTTCTTGTGTGAACTCTGAAAGACTAGAGGTGGTTTCCCGGAGTATTGCCCTGGGAAAGATTTTAAGGCTCTGACGGGACCCAGTAGGAGAGTGCTGTGATCAATTAGTGATGTCTGTCACGGGCAGAGCAATAGAAAGGGCTGCATATCTGACATCTCTTATCCAGCTCAAACCTGACCCTTGAGATAAAAAGTAAGGCCTGGAAACATTGTGACTTATTTAAGATAATAAAAGCTAACACAAATGTTTAGTATGTGCTAGGGAATATTCTAAACACTTCATATAGAGAAACCCACTTAATCCTCAGAACGTCTCCTAGGTGTTTACCTCATAGGAGACACAGAGAGGTTAAAACACTGCCTGAATATACAGTAAGAGGAGCCAGGGTTCAAATCCGAATAGTCTGACTTAAGCTGCAGCCTCCAACCACTGTTCTTCTGCTCTGTGCCCTCATACAGCTCCTTGGTGGTGGGGCCCAGAGCCCAAGGCTCCGGATCCCCAGCCGAGTTCTTTTCTCCCATGGGAACAAACCGATATGCTCCCCAACGTTCATGGCTGTATACATCAAAATTGGAAAGGAAGCAATAGCATTAAGAGAGAAGCAATACTTTATTGAGTGTTTAGGGTGTGCCAGGCACTGTGCTAGGAGCTGAGGCATCAGAAATAAACAAGTAGTACCCTGTTAGCGTCCTTAAGAAGCTCACCCCTCAGGACAGAAAAGGCCCATCTGAAATCCCACCTCACGAAGTCTTTGCCTGCAACGGCCGACCCTGATTTCAGGCTGGTCGATGTTCCTGGGCCTGCTCATAACCTTCTCCTCTTCTCTACTCAGCATCACTGGCACACCCCCAGTCATGGTAATCCTCTAAGTTCACACCGAGGACGTATCATATCAACACCGAGTGGAGTTCTATGTGGTGCCCTATTGACCCCGAAAACTGGGTAGTGGCTTGATTTTGTGGGGATTTGTGCACTCTGCTTTGAGGAAACTCATCAACTTAGGTCAGTAGACTCCATCTGGAGGCTCATTTTATTAATTCCTCTTTAGACAATGGTCCTATGGCTAAATTACCAGTTTATTTATACTGCACCTCTTCTCAGGAAGAACCTAAAATGACCATGTACAATAAGATTATGAGAATAGAATAAAAATAGAAAATCTTGATCGAGACAAGGAAGAGGGAGCGAAAATGTTGCCAATCATATAGGTTAACACAGTTGTTGTGTTGTGATGAAGCGACACGTTTTATATTGTGCTTCCTGGCAGCCAGTGCAAGATGGAAAGGAATGTGATATAGTTGTCAGTACTGGAAAGAAGAAACCATGACGACTCCTCAGAGGGCTCCCAAATTCTCGAAGTCAGGAGAGCTGCCTTGATCACACTTAGCTGTTGTAGTGTAATGTGAACATACTTGGTCTTTATTCCTGGTTCCTGGCACAGAGCTCCTAAGAGCCTTGGAATTTCCTGAGGGATAAGAGGAGTGTTTTTGTTATTCACAGTGAGCATCTTTTGATCAGCCCTGACCTGAGTTTATGCTAATAAGGTGACTTAAGACTGGGCTGGTTACTGGAAAGACCAAGTGACTAGAGGGTTGGAACTTTCAGCCCCACCCACTGGCCGCCAGGAAGTGGGGAGGCTGGAGATGAAGCACTATAAAAGCTCTTGAACAAGTCAATTTGATGAACTTCTGGGCTGGTGAACACATAGAGTTGCTGGGAGGGTGGTGTTCCCAGAAAGCAGATGTAAGCTCCACATTCCACCTCCCACCATACCTTGCATCTGTTCCAGTGGGCCATCTCTGAGGTGTGTCCTTTATAATAAACTGGCAGATGTAAGTGTCTTCCTGAGTTCTGTGAGCTGTTCTAGCAAATTATAAATCTCAGGAGGAGAGGTAGGAAGTCTCAATTTGTAGATAAACTGGAGAGATGTGTGGGTAATCTGGGGATCCACACTTGTGATTGGCGTTTAAAGTAGGGGAAGGCAGTTTTATGGGCCTGGGTTCTTAATCTGGGGTCTGTGCTAAGTCTGGATTGTTAGTGTCAGAATTGAGTTGACTTGTAGTATATCTAGTTACTGCCTGCAGAAAACTGATGCTTGAGATGGCTGAGTCTCTGATTTGGGGATGAATGAATCCATGGAGATGGGGACGATGGCCACATCAGGGGGGATTTTAATTTCCAGGGTCCTCTCCCTGTAGGACATTTGACTATTAAGATGAAAGCTCAGGTCCTTTCCAAGTTCTTAGGAGGAATTAGTTCTTTTGGGGAATTCCTTGTTCCCACAGTCGGTGGCTAATGAATATCTGTCTGTGTGGCGAGATAACCAAGAAAGAAGGAAATGTCAGTAAATGACAAACTTGCAGAATAAGTCTTGGGCCCAGCAACTCCTTCAACCCTGGGTGTTTTAGGATTTTTAAATTATGATTCTTCTGTTTGAGGATCTATTCTCCTGTTCTTTGCATGAGAAATAAGCCACCTATTAGGAAATATTCACAGGATCCGAGCGGGACTGAGTACTAACTACATGGGGTTTAGGAGGACAGAGAACACCTACCAAACAATGTTCCCCAGGCCAAGTGAGGATGTGAGGGAGCGTGGCCGGGAGCTGTGGACAGCCTGTTTCATAGTGAAGAACCGCCTGGTAAAAGGAAGATTTTAAAAAAGAATGAGAAAATAATTTCATAGCAGCAGTGGGGCTTGAAGTGGTCCTTCAAGGAAGACTTCTGGATTGCCGTAAAGATGGGGGGGGGGTGGTGTTTCTGGAGTGAAGGAGCAGCTTGAGTGGAGCTGTGGAGGTAGGAATGAGTGTATCTTGAGGTTGGACAGCAGGATGATAACCACTACCAGGGAGGAGTTTATTGTGTGTACTACCCGCTAGATTCCTGCCTTTGGGGAGCCTATGTTCCACTGGAGGAGACAGACATGAAACAAGTTGCCAATATAAACACATACTAAGAGATTATGATAAAGGTCACAAAGGAAACGAACTGGGTGCTGTCACAGACAGTGATGGGGTTGTGGTTTATTAGATGTACTCCTATCCACTGTTTCATCCGTACCACGATCTCTGATGGAGGCAGGGCAGATATCATTATCCCCATTTTGCAGATAAGGGGACTCTGAAAGTTGAGGTGACACACCAAAGGACACAGCCACTGGCTCTTTCCCCTCTGACGTGCTCTGCCTACTGCAGTGTTAGGTGATTGAAGATGTTCGCTGAGCGCCTGACGACCCACCAGGCCTCCTCTTCCAGCGTGTGATCTGCATGAACGCAGGACTGTTTCTCTTTGTTCCCTTCCGGTGGGAACTGTCAGCCTTGGAACCCGCATCTCAGGCCCTGACATCCATCCAGCTTCCTGGTGACGGGCCACCAAACGTCTGCGATCAGCATTTTGTCACATTGAGCCCAGAGAAAACTTCCATTTCACAAACACATGGCAACATTGTAAATGGTTGAATAAATTGGCCCAGTTTCCTTGCAGAAAAACAACCCTATTCCGAAATGATAGAGGCCCCTCATGAATAAGAGGAATTGCCGTCCCTCTCCGTGGTTGGTGCTGTTGCGGCCATCCGTTCGCCTGACCCAAAGAACAACGGTTTCTTTCTCACAAGCCATTCCAGTTGGAGACTAAGTGGGATTTTGGGGGTCGTCTTTCTGTGGGGCCCTGCTCCAGATTGGGCTCTCGGTCCTGCCTGGGGCGTCCCCAGGGTGAGATGGGAACAGATGAGCACCGGGACAGGTTACAGTTGTGCAATTCGAAGCAAGCGATAACCGACGTGGTAGAGCATGAATTGAGCATTGTTCTTGCATAGCACGCCCAGCCACCTCTAGTGAAGGACACTGGGGAGGGGAGCAAGGTTACTGTCAATCAAACATTGGAGCCACTGGATTGATCCATTGGCTTCATCCGCCCCATTGGATCAAATAATCATGGGAAACCCCATGAAGAGATCTGAGTCTCAGTTTGCCCAGTAGCAAAATGTGCGTAATGCTAACTGATATTTTACATCAGTAATGCCTTGAGACTGTCCTTTGAGGAAGCATACAATTTAATAACAACCGAATCCGTTCAAAGCCCTGGGCAAAACACTAAGAACACACATTTGAATGGGACTAAGGGCACATGTTCAGGGAGCGCTGGGTCCAGTGGGAGAGACAGCTGTGTAGAAACTAAAAATGGTGTGCGTCGATTGTACAAGTAGTATGACAGTGGCCTAGGCCAGTGTCATGTGAACAGATGATATAAACTGGAGGACCCGGGGAAGACTTGAACGTGTCCCGGAGAGTGAGCAGAAGTTTGTCAGGTGGAGCAGGGGCCCCCAGGTTCTGGGGGTGAAGCTTCACGGAGGGATTTCTGCATCTAGTACAGGCGGTGTTTTTGCTCAGCTCTCGACTTTGGGACTTTGTCGCCTTCTCCTACCACTTTATTCCCCTTCCCTCTATGGATGGGGAGAGGTCATTTGATCTATTTGTAGTCAGAGTGTTGGAGGATTGAGAGGAATGATGTCTCCAGTTGCAGAAGTCTCTAGATCTGGATGGCAAACCTCTAGCACGTGGGCCCCCATCTCCTTTGGAGCCATTGGCTGATGGAATCGCCGCATTTTCTGCTGAGCCCTGACTCGGCTTCTGGACCTTTCTCAGTAAGGTGCTTCAGAGAGCTGCCACCAACCTGCCTGCACAGGCAGGGAGACTGTTTGCCATTCTTGCCCGGTGCATGTTCTTCGGCCCCGTCGGACACACTGGTCCTGTAGGCAGCAGAGTCCCCTCCCACCTGGGGGATCAGAAGTACAGAGCCAGTGTCTCCATCTTCAGATGGGTAGGATGGCCCGTTAGGATGAGCAGGTACCCAGAAGTGGGACCCCCAGAAGTGAAACTTCCTCGCGTCTTTGGCTGCACTGTTCCTCTCTCTCTGGTACACTGCTCGTTCTCACCAAGTTTCTGACTTTGAGTCCTCTTCGCCTTCCCTGTGTGAGGCATCGGGGGCTACAGAGAAGGTCAGTAAAACACACGGTTCTCAGTCTTGAGAGTCCTGGAGTGTGTTTGGAGCATCGGGAACAAGCATTCATGACGGAGCGAAGCAATTATACTATGTTAACGACGTACGTTAACACGTCTAGATTCTATAATAATATAGGACACAGCATAAGAACTGTTCCTTTGGATAGTATTTACTAGGCGGTGTATGATCATGTGTGGCAGCATGAGCAGGCAGTCAAATTCCACAGGACTTCAACAGGAAGACATAGCCCGGGCCCCCAAGCGCCACACAAGCGACAGAGACCAGTAAACCAGGCTTTACACTGCAGTGTGATAGGGGCTGTGCTAAGACAGTCTCCTAAGGGGAGCAGGGGAGCAGGGAGAGCTGAACCGGGGCATTAGCCACCTGATGAGGGTTTAAATTGCATTCCAGAGAAGAGGGACAGTAAATGCAAAGCCAGGGAGGAAAGAGAATGGTGCATTCAGGAGCTGCAAGGAATGGGTACAGCCAGGGGAACTGGCTAGAGATTCACGAAAGACCTCAAAGTCTTCTTGAAGGGTTTGGACCTGTGCACGGGCCGGTGCCAAGCTGTGGAGGCATGGTGAGCGGGAAGGCACGATGAGCAGGAAAGCATCACTGAGGCAGCAGCGAGGGAAGAATTGGAGAGGGACGATGCTAGGGGCATGGAGGAGACCACTATGCCCCAGATAAACAGTGACTCAAGTGCTAAACGGAGGAGAGCCACCGAGGAGGAGAAGGAGGAATTCAAAACGCCGTGAGGCAATAGACAACGCAGCAGTCTGCTGACCAACTCTTCCGAGGTTGTGTGGGAGGGAGAACTCGCCGATGGCTTCCAGATTGCCAGCCTGGGATGGAATTTGAATAGGAAGGCAATATTCAGGTGGGAGTGATGGCTAATAACAGGGGTTCAGGGAGCCCTTTGAAAGCTAAAGTCCAACTTCCTGCCTTTAGCCATCTATGTCAATTTAAAGCATCGAGATAAATGAGGGTCTATCGATTCCCAAGGAGCAGCAGAGGAGACCGCCCTTGTCTCTTCAGAGTGGGAATCTTTTCAGACCAGGAAGTCATTTGTTTTGGAACAATTCTTCCCATAGAGAATCGATCTATCCTGATGCTACTTAATTCAGCTGGAAATTTTTGTGATTATTACATGCAAGTTACTGTAGGACTCCATCTTTCCTGTTCCTGTTTTCCTTTCCCTCTTAGACCTTGCAGATTCAGGGTGTGGACTCTGCTCAGGGATGGCCAAGATAGAAAGCTCCAAGGACACATTTTACAAAGGATCTCACTTAACTGACAAACTTTCAGGTAATGCTGGAATGATTAATGAATGGCTTAGCAATTCATCTGGATGCGTTCTTGTCCGGCAGCTACTGGCTCATCGTCTGCAGCGTTTCCAGGAGTGCACATGCACTTGAAGAGGAGGAGAGGGTGGAGAAAGGAAAGGAAAGAAGGAAGAACAGATGAGAAGAGGGAGAGGAGGGGAAGAAGGAGAAGGAAAACAAGAAAGTAGGAAAGGGATTGAAATGGAATAAAAACACAAGTCACCTAAGTTTAAGTGGAAGGGTGGACTGACAAGAGGAGAGGGGACAGGAAGCCTGGCAGGGGTGAAGGGAAGGGGATCCTTCATCTGTAAGAAGTAGAGGGGAGGACAGGGGTGGTGCCTGGACCCAGGATGGCGGAGTGAGGTTGGGGATGGACACAGGACAGCGTCCAGGAGATATTGGAGCTACAATAGCAGCACAAGCAATAATGTTAGCTCACAGGTTACTAGGGGTGACCACCTATAAAATATTCTCTTTATTTCCTTTTTAAGTTTGTTTGTTTGTTTACTTATTTATTTAGAGAGCATGAGCAGGGGAGGGGCTGAGAGAGAGAATCCCAAGCAGGCTCCACTGTCAGTGAGGAGCCTGAAGTGGGGCTTGAACTCATGAATTGTGAGATCATGACCTGAGCCAAAATCAAGAGGGGGATGCTTAACTGACTGAGCCACCTAGGCACCCCAAAATATCCTCCTTTTAAAAGGAGTTCAGGGGGGCCCCTGGGTGGCTCAGTTGGTTAAGCGTCTGGCTTCAGCTCTGGTCATGATCTCGCGGTCTGTGAGTTCGAGCCCCGCGTCAGGCTCTGTGCTGACAGCTCAGAGCCTGGAGCCTGCTTTGAATTCTGGGTCTCCCTCTCTCTCTGCCCCTCTCCCACTCACACTCTGTCTCTCTCTCTCTCTCTCTCTCTCATTCTCTCAAAAATAAATTAAAAACATAAAAAGTTTAAAAAATAAAGGAATTCAAGGATACGACTTTTATTTTTAAGCTTTTTTGGTAGGCAGGGAATGCCAGGGAAGGAACAAGGCCTCTAGCGACACCCCTCCTCCATCCTCTTGGGCTCAGCAGCAGCAGAAGCGTGACCCTGGGTCAGTTACCTACTCTCCAAACCTCAGGTTTCTTGTCTAAAACAAGGGCATCCACAACACCGCTGGGGTTCCGTGTGAGCACCACCAAAAACCAGTGGCTATTTTCATGGCTGCCCAACGGAGCACTTGAATATGTCTCAGGCCATTACCAGCTTCACAGAAGTAGGAACCACACCCTCATTTGCTTCCACTCAAGCTGCTGAGGTGTTCAGGCCTGAACAGAGAGGGTGCTGAGAATGGCACAGCAGGGGAGAAGAGGGAGGGGAGGAACCGCAGCACAGGAGAGCCTGGGGCCATGGTTGTGTTTCCATTGAAAGGATTATGGTTGTGTGTTGACTCATTTAAATAAATAGGTCTCCTGTACTAAAGTTCCATTTGGGGATTAAGGCACCAAAACCCTGCTGTTGCCCAGTGTTTGGGTCTCAGCCGGAGGCAATGGGAGGTGCTGGTGTAGGTGAGATGACCTGCCACGCACCGGGTAGCATCGTGGGATGAGACCCAGGGAAAGAAGCCCTAAAGGTATTTTTTGTCTCTTCTAAAATCCACGCATACAATATATCTTTCTTTCCTCAAGCAGGTCAACACATCATCCCCCTAGGAAGAATTTTTCCTGTTGAGATTAGACCATTCACTTTGGAGAGGTCCTCCTTTTCGAAGAAGACCACGAAAGGACATGAATGGAGTTTATTTTAATATGTTAATACCTGGTTTCCTTTCCCCAGCGCATCCTGAGCTGAAGCTCGCCTCGCCACTCTGTATGCACCAGACCTCCACACCCGAGGCTTATCACAAGCAATTATCTTACCCAAATAAAAAATGAAAATGGAAAAGTTAAATAAATAACAGGACATCTTGATGGAATCGCGGTAATGCTCATCTTGGTTAACATTAGCCCTGACTTTTGGACAGCTAGATTTGTTAATACGCTTGTCCTTTGTTTAGGCATCTATCTGGAAATCTCGTGACTTTCCAAAATGATGGATGGCAGCCATCTCACCCTCTCCTAAAAAAAAAAAAAAAAAAAAAATACAACACTCTCCAGGAAACTGGAAGAAGCGAAATGGACACTGTAGACCTGACCTAAGTGTGGCTGAGATCGGAGAAAACCACAAAACTGAGCTCACCTAAAAATTACCACTGTTTTCTCCACAGCGTGTTCAGTGTTCTGTTGTTCCAGGATTCCTGCTCTGCATTCCTGCACCAGTCAGGCCTCAGTGCACTTGAACTGGAAAACCGAAACCTGGGATAGCCGTCAGGATGGACCAGCTTGGGCTCTGGCACAAACCATCCTAAGCCTCAGGGGTTTGACCCAGCAGACGTGTTTATTCCTTCTTCATGCAAAGCCCTGTAGGTGCTACTGGTTTGTCACGACAGTTGCCCTTGCAGATCTCCAGCCTGGCATCGCACGCTGCTTTGACCTCAGAGCACCTCCGTCCCACTGTGCCGTCTTCCTGTGGCCGCAACAGAGAAAGAGAAGCCTGGAGATTCAGGCACTGACGAGTACACGCTTTGGCAAGGAGGGGACACAGGCTGGCTCCTTTCACATTTCCTTGGCTGAAACCGGTCCTGTGGTCAGCCCAACCACCGGAGGTTAGGAGAGCCCAGAGGGAAGCGCAGGAACTGTCCACGTCACTGGACATGAGCAAAGTCTAGTTCCTCAGGAACTTCGACCACTGACAGTTGTTTTTCTGTACTCGCCCTAAGTGTACTGGCAACTGAACTCAGGTGTCAGCTGTCTGGGGGTTCCTGGGTCCTACAGACTTTGCAAGTTGCCCTTTCTATATAAAAATATATGAATTATTGGGGCGCCTGGGTGGCGCAGTCGGTTAAGCGTCCGACTTCAGCCAGGTCACGATCTCGCAGCCCGTGAGTTCGAGCCCCGCGTCAGGCTCTGGGCTGATGGCTCAGAGCCTGGAGCCTGTTTCCAATTCTGTGTCTCCCTCTCTCTCTGCCCCTCCCCCGTTCATGCTCTGTCTCTCTCTGTCCCAAAAATAAATAAACGTTGAAAAAAAAAAATTAAAAAAAAAATATGAATTATCATTTTAAAATCGACTATTTTTAAGAGCGGTTTTAGGTTCAATGTTGGACAACAAGTACAGAGACTTCCCAGAGACCCCCTGCTCTCCCCACGCCCTACACAGCCTCCCCAACTATCAACATCCCCCACCCGAGTTGTACTTTTGTTATAGCTGATGAACCTACATTGATACATCATTATCACCCGAAGTCTATAGTTCGTGTTAGAGTTCACTCTTGGTGTTGGACATTTTATGGGTTTGGACAAATGTGTGAGGACATGCATCCATCATTATGGTAACATACAGAATAGTTTCACTGCCCTGAAAATCCTCTGTGCATCAATACACAGACGCACAGAGGATTCCAGAGAACAGAGGATTCCTCCTTCTGATCTTACTGCCTCCGTAGTTTTGCCTTTTCCAGAATGTCATGTATTTGGAATTGTATAGTATGCAGCCTTTCCAGATCAGCATTCTCCATGCCTTTTCATGGCTTAATAGCTCATTTCTTTTGACCATGGAATAATAGTCCATTGTTTAGATGTGCCACAATTTATTTGTCCATTCACCCACTGAAGGACATCTTGACTGGTTCCAAGTTTTGGCAATTATGAATAAAGCTTCTATAAACATCTGTGTGCAGGTTTTTGTGTGTACAAAAATTTTCAGCTCTTTTGGGCAAATACCAACGAGGATGATTGCTGGATTGTATGGTGAGAGTGTATTTAGTTTTGTAAGAAACTACCCAACTGTCTTGTACAATGGCTGCGCCATGTTGCATTCGCACCAGGAAGGACTGAGAGTTCCTTGCTCCACATCCTTGCCAGTATTTTGTGTTGTCAGTGTCTTTGGATTTTGGCCATTCTACTAGGTATGTAATGGTATCTCATTGTTCTTTAGTTTGAAATTTCCTAATGATGTAGGATTTTGAGCGTATTTTCTTATGTTTATTTTCCATCTGTATATCTTCTTTGGTGAGGTGTCTGTTCAGGTCTCTTTCCCATTTTTTAGTCATGTTTTTTTGCTTCCTTCCTGCCGACTTGTAAATGTTCCTTGTATGTTTTTGATAACAGTCCTTTATTAGATATGTCTTTTGCACATATAATTTCCTTGTCTGTAACAAGTCTTTCATTTTAAAGAAATGGGATTCAGAGTCTCAATCTCCATACGAAACCACATATTCCCATCTGTGCTTTTATAGATTCTTGGAAGTGGAAGGGCCTATATCTTTCTTGGTTACTTCTAGCTAAGATTTCCGTACCCAGAGAATTGTTTATCTCTCCTCTGAGTATATGCAAACATGAAATGTAGCCTTCTTCTTCTTGTAATTTCTTCCATCTCCAGGGCCCCTACTTCCTAGCATTATAGATCCACTAAAGGTATGGGCCATCGGAGGGAGGTTACAGCATGGCTTTGTGTAACAACTTTAAACACAGTATTAGATACAGCCATTCTTCAAAGCTTTTCAGCATACCCAGCACCCGGAATATCTCAGTGGCCACCTTTTCTTCTCCTGGCATGTTGCCTGTTGCTTTCCTGCCACCTCTTTCCTCTCCCCTTGACTTCTTTGTGTCTCCTGAAAGGTCCTCAGTCTCTGAACTTCTGGTGTTCTCCCCTTTCTAATTATAGGTACAAAAAATGTTTCTCTTGGGGCACCTGGGTGGCTCAGTCAGTTAAGCATCCGACTTCAGCTCAGGTCATAATCTCATGGTTTGTGAGTTTGAGCCCCATGTCAGGCTCTGTGCTGATGGCCAGAGTCTGGAGCCTGCTTCAGATTCTGTGTCTCCCTTTCTGCCCCTCCCTGCTCATGCTCTGTCTCTCTCTGTCTCTCAAAAATGAATAAACATTGAAAAAATTAAAAAAAATTTTTTTCTCTCATTTCCTGACACAGAAATATTCATTCAATCCTTTGTTTTTAGTTTCTCTTTCTAGAACATACTCTAGGATATGATACATTAGGCATTTCGTCGGGACATAGTAAATTTTCTCTCTTTCAGAATTTCTACTGCTGCCATTTAAAATATCCTCTTACTCAGGCACCTGGGTGACTCAGTTAGTTAAGCATCTGACTCAATCTCAGCTCAGGTCATGATTTCACGGTTTGTGAGTTCAAGCCCCACATTGGGCTCAGCGCTGATGGTACAGAGCCTGCTTGGGATTCTCTCTCCTTCTCTCTACCCCTCATCTGCTTGTGCACTCTCTCTCTCTCTCTCTCTCTCTCAAAATAAATAAATAGACTTAAAAAAATATATCCTCTTACTCACCTTTGTAGGATAACCTTGCCAAGTGCGATATGGGGATAGGATTCAAAAAGTGTAGGAATAACCCACCTGAGCAAGACTGAATGAACCCCGAGTCCAGCTTTGGAAGCAGAAAGTGATGTTTTACCCATAATGGCCACTCATGAGCATATCTGTTTCCGTGGAAGAAATCTCATCATAAAGTCAGGTGGTCAATTTGGGGGACAGTTTGCCCAGAAAGTCGTTCTAAGATCCTCAAGGGGGCTGCCACAAATAATTAAAAATAAATAAATAAATAAATAAATAAATAAATAAATAAATAATTGAAAATGCTGCAGCTTGAAAGTGTCACTGAAGAGTCAAAACAAACTGGGGGTCCGTTCCCCTCATGCCCACCCTCCCTGGCAGCAAGGTCCTTGGCAGGAGACAGTGTTAGCCGAGCAGCACGCGGTACAAGCTCTTAGGAAGTGCTGGTGAAGATAGCCATCTGTGGAGAACAGGCACGCCAAGCCGTTTATCCACTTTGGAACTCTGGGAAATTCCGGGGATTGCTTGAACTATTTCATCACTGCTACTTCTTATGAATGTTTACCAACATTTGGTTGATTTTACTCATTGTGAATGGTAATAGTTCCTTGTTTCTGTCTTTCAACAAGTCCTACTGCTGTGCTGGGTCCTGTACAGTGTGGTTACTCCTCTGGGTGTTTAGAAATCTACAGAGATGCTCTTTTGGGTTTGCCATAAACTCATTCCCCCTTCACTCTCTCCAGTGAAAATCAGCGGTTTCTTTTCACTCACCCACAATGTGTTCCTCTTGAACTGTTTTACCTCTTCTAACCCTGTCCCTGGCTCCTACGATCTTCGCTTGGGAAGGCTGGTTACGAGTTTCCTTATCGCAGTGGCCAGAATAAGATACAAGATTCCAGGTCTTCAGCGTTCTCCTCACAACTTAATCTCCTTCTTCAAAACTTTGAGACACCGCCTGGCATTCCGTGATGTCATCATTGTGACATTATTCAAGACTATTAGAAGCAGGTGAAGGCATTTGACACCTTGTAGTTAAAAGATACATTAAAAAGTGATACATAATTCGCATAATTTATGGATGTTTTCACTTGGGGGGGGGGTAAATATTTTTCCTCAGCCAGGTTAGCATGGGAATTTTCAGAAAGGAGCATATTTGATTTTCATTTTCCCCTTTTCTTTTGCCCTGACCTAGAATATGTGGAGAAGAGTAGGCAGGGAGGCACAACAGGAATGAAGAAAGGTGGACAAAAAAATGTAGAGGGTGGGGGTTATCCGTCGTTATTTATTTATTAGTTTTTTCACCTTTTAATAAGAAGTTGGAAAAAATTAAGCAATAATAAGAATAAATTATTTAAGTGTCTACCATGTGATGGATGGTCGTGGTGTTAGGCCCTTTGCGCTAGCTATCACATATGATCCAAGGAATTAAGAAAAAGGGCTGTTAAATCATGCAGAAGGAGCAGGCTCGTGGGAGCAGGCGAACTGCATCAGTGGGTGGAATTTATGAGAAGGCAAATATTAAGACTATAAAGAAATTGCTAAGCGGTTAGCCTTGTCTGATAATCAGTGGGGCGCCCTGGAGAGAAGTGACTTTCTGGCTGCAAATTTAGAGGTTTGTCTTAAAGATTGCTAACGAAACAAGGCAGACATCTCGCCATCTAAAAAGACTTATCAATTTTTAGGGGTGCCTGGGTGGCTCAATCAGTTGAACGTCTGATCTCGGCTCAGGTCATGATCTCGTGGCTTGTGAGTTCGAGCCTCGCGTCGAGCTCTGTGCTGACAGCTCGGAGCCTGGAGCCTGCTTCGGATTCCGTGTCCCTCTCTTGCTCTGCTCCTCCCCCGCTCAAGCTCTGTGTCTTTCCCTCTCAAGAATAAATAAAACATTTTTTAAAAATTTAAAAAAATAAATAAAAAGATTTATCAATTTTTTATATTTTTATGATCAGAAAGAATAATAACTATTATTTTAAAAGGGATTGATTAAGTCTCATTGCCTGCATCTTGACATGCTAGGGAATATGCTGTGGGAATGCCCCAGGCACAAAGGACTTTGCCCTCTAGAAACTATCAAGTCAGGAAGATAACCCTGAGACAGAGGATGTCATTCATTATTGTTTTCAATACCTCCCTTTCAGATTCAGGGGGGCCAGCAATGGAGCTCAGACTTAATCCAGGTGGGATGGGGACCAATGGGGGTTTTTTCCTTTCTACGAATTGGGACACTCATTTTAGAGAAGGTAGCATGTTCATAAGGGCCTCAGCAGCGGAAGAGAGAAGCATGCTTTGGTAGATGGGGAGGTAGAGATGCTTGGATCCATCTTGACAAGAGGCCCAAGGGTGGAAATAAGAGGTTGAGATCAACACTGCCCTTAGAAGCCAGAAAGGTCCTCAGCCTGTCCTGGTCCTGCACTTTTAAGGCCCTGCTTTGCCTCTTTCTGACTCTTCTCTCTGTGGGAGGTGAAGAATCCATGGACTAAGGATGTGCGCCCACCCTGAGCTCATGCCTCTTGGCCTTTACTTTCTAAGTCATGCTCTGGGTTCAGAAACATGGAATTCCTTGGGTTTCCAGGCATAGCCTCTTTCCTGTGTCTGTCCCCAGGGTGTGCAGAGAACAAAGCACTCTCATATACATCCTGGACCTGCAGGTTTGTGGGGAGCAGTGGTTTATAGAAGGCATATTTGGGGTTTGGGGGCATGGACTGGAGTATCTGCCTATATGGGAGCCTTGTGTTGTGCAAGACAGAGCCACAAATGGAAAGAGAAAAGGCAGCAGGGCGGAATCCCGGGATTGGCTTTCTCCGTACCTCCTGGCCCACGTACAAGTCTGAGTGTGAGAATTCTAAATGTGAAACTGGCCTTCCAGGTTGATCTGAAGCCGTATTTGTAAGGTATGAAGATCGAAAATGTTTTCTTCAGCAGTATGTTGGCTTGATACATATTGGACATGTCCTGTGTGGCCTCCACTTGTATTCCTGCCTTGGGAATACAAATGTTCCCTCTCCTCCTTACAATTATTGTTAAGGATTTTCCTTTGGAAGTAACTGTTCACGCAACAGGGTATGAAGGCAGCAGAGATCTGGCCTCCCTTTCCCACCGATGTATCAGACTCATTCTGGACAAAACACAACATGAGTCCTAACAAGTAAGGCTAAGCTCCGTGAATTCTTCTCTCTGTGTGTTTGGTTTGTCGCAAGGTGCCAGTCCTTATGTTGTGGTGTGTATACGACAGGTGTGCTGCCATGTTCCCAAAGTCCTCTTCCCCCCTCTGACAGAGAGGGAGAACTTTGAAGAAGGATGAATTGTAAGAGAGGTTTGCCTGTGAGCATGTTCACACCCTCTCTCTCTCTCTCTCTCTCTCTCTCTCACACACACACACACACACACACACACACAATTTGAGGAGCTTCCTTCCCGTCTCTTTCTCTCTTTACACTTGGGAGTCTCCACGGAGGCTTTTCTTCCACCTGCTTGTGTCTGCTACAAAAGGGGCTTGCAAAGAGAGTTGCTATGGCACATCTTTGCAGATAACAAGAGTTGGCAGATGTTTTTTAATTAAAGAATTTCAGGTTATGAGAAAGATGTCATGGGTAGCGAGAGTGGGGACTTGCCAGCCACAGACCCCTGCTTGTGTTTGCTCAGCCCCAACACGGAGCATCTGCTTCAGGATTTCAGGAAATGCCATTGTTGGAGGTGGAAAGGAGTGGGGGGCAGATGCAGGCATCAAGACGCTGCCAGCTCTTGATTATCTACCACTTGGGGTACAGGCCCCCAACCGGAATAATCTACATCTGTAGAGAACACAAAGCGACACTGTAACACAACGTCTTGACTTCCTTCTTTGACAAACTAACCACAGGAAAACTCTTTAGGGTTTGGTCTTCTTGACTCCTTCCTCCTTCCTTTGAGGCCAATCACAGTGAGGAAATCACATACAAAGGACAGAGAAGCTGGGATCTTCAAGCCCTGCTTTCCCACGTAGCTCTTTTTAATTGCTTTAGCCAGCAAAACCATCACATTTAGATCTTCAGAAGGAACTTTGAGGCCTTCACTTTGCTGTTGAGGGAACAGAGGCCCACGGAGGGCAAATGACTCGCTTAAGGTCTCCCTGTGAAATCAGTGACAGAGCTTGGCCTAGAACCAGGTCTACTGACTCATTGTCACCATACTGCCCATGAAGACTGCTTCCTTTTGAAATTCTTAATAGCCCTTTTGGGCCATCCATGCAGGTTAACATCTGGTTGAATGTTATTCTTTGGTATTTCTCCTGTATTAATATTGCTTAATATGCCTAACAAAAATATAAGTGTGTCTATAAGAGTCACAAAATTTAAATGCTTACAGAATCCAGTTAGGTAAAATAAATGTACAAATAAGCCAGGTGAAAAACACTAAGGAATGTTGAGGCCTGGAGCATGCCTGAAGATACATGTCCCTGTTTAAAGGCATCTAAACAATAAAAATGTTTCAACATTGTGTAGGCCAAACAAAACATCGATAGGACACAGTTGACTCTTTGGTTGCCATATTGCAACCCCTACCAAAAGGCCTAGGACTTTGGTAGTAGCCAAACGTAGAGACTAGCACTGTCCGATAGAAATACAATGTAAGCTTCCTCCATATGTAATTTTAATTTCTATTAACCCCATTAAACATTAAAATAAAGAGGTGAAATTAATTTTAATAATGTACCTTACTGAATCATATATATCCATAAAATAGTAGCACTTTTTTTTTCTTTTTTTTTTTTAAGTTTATTTTTGAGAGAAAGAGAAAGCACAAGCGGGGAGAGGGCAGAAAGAGACGGGAGAGAGAGAATCTCAAGCAGGCTCCACACTGCCAGTGCAGAGCCTGATGCAGAGCTTGAACCCAAGAAACGTGAGATCATGGCCTGAGCGAAGTCAGATGCCTAACAGACTGGGCCACCCAGATGCCCCAATAATATTGTTTCAACATGTAATCAACTTAAAAATTATTAATGAAGTCTCTGAAAACCAGTGTGTATTTTATGGCAGGTCTGGGATTTGACTTTACCTTTCTTACAAGCTTTTTACACAATTTCACATATTTTGGCAAAAGAGATGAGTTCCTTGGCTCAGAGATAAAGGATTTTATTACTCGGGGCACAGCAGCAGCATGAGCACCAACACGTTTGCCTCAGTTCTCCTGGTTCCTGAAATAGGCAGAATTCTAAAGTGACCCCAGATATTCCCAGTCCCTTATATATACACAGCTTCTCCTTAGTTATTCAATCCCTGTGAAGGGATTTTGCAGACATAATTAAAGTCTGAAATCAGGTGAATGTAAAATAGGGCAACTAAACAGGTGGGTCTGATCTACTCACATGACCTTTTAAAATCTGGGGGTAGAGGTCAGAGACAGAGAAGTCACAGAGATCGAAAACATGGGAGGGATTTGATGGTAAGAAATTCTCCACTGTTGGCTTTGACACAAAGACCATGATGTCGTAAGGAATGCAGGAGGCCTCTATGAGCTGACGGTGGCCCCTGCTGACAGTCAGCAAAGAAAATGGGGGAATCTCAGTGCTACAATCACAAGGAGTTAAATTCTGCCAACAACCGGAACTTGGAAGAACTTGGAAGTGGATTGTACCCCAGCATCCCCAGATCAGAACTCAGCCTGGTGATCCTTTAATCTCAGCCTTTGAGACCCTGAGCGGAGAGCTTTGTGTGGCCTTATGACCTACAAAACCATGAGCTAATAAATGGGTAGTATTTTAAGTTGCCAAATTTGTGATAATTTGTTACTCTGCAACAGAAAACCGATACGTGTCTAAAGTCCCATGGGGGTGACATGGAGGGCCCAGGTGGTTGTAGCACATATAATGGGTTTATGTGACTGCTGAAGAACCCTGAGCCTAGGGAACTCACCCTCTTATAGAAAGCAGAAGGCAAGCCTACTTTGTCCCAAAGGCAGATGTCACATCCCTCAAGGATGCTCACTACAAGCACAATTCTGATACATGCCCTAGGTAAAAAGTGATCAGAGTCTTATAGTCTTGGCAGATTGCTATAGACTGAATGTTTGTGTCCCCCCAAATCATATGTTGAGATCAAGTCCTCAGTGGGATCATATTTGGAGATGGGGCTTTGGGGAGGTGATTAGGTCATGAGGATGGAGCCCTCATGAGTGGGATTAGTGTTCTTAGAACAGAGACCCCAGACAGCACCCTCACCCCTTCTGCCATGTGAGGACACAGTGAGAAGGTGGCAGTCTGCAAACCAGGAAGCGGGCCTTCAGCAGACACCGAATCTGCTGACACCTTGGTTTTGGGTTTCCACCCTCCAGAACTGTGAGAAATAAATTTCTGTTGTTTAAACTACCTAGTCTACAGTAATTTTGTTATATCAGCCCCAAAAGGCTAAGATTCATACCGAGCAAAATGCGTGAGAGCGAGAGAGATCCATGAAGGGGTGTCTCTCAACATCTTATACTCACTGCACATTTCACTTTGGACCAGACACATTTTAGGTGCTCAGGAGCCACATGTGGGTAGTGCCCAACATATTGTACAGCACAGATAGAAATACAAAAGCCACCAAATATTTGTTGAGGGTTGATTGGGAAGTTGAGAATTGAGCTCTATGACCCTTTAGACGTATGACTGATGCCTTTTCCTGAAGTTTAAAAGCTGTTAATGAAGGAGAGGTTAATTAGTCTGTCCATTGACTAGGTGGGGATTACCTAAGGGAAGGATCATATCGCCAGACTCCTGTGTATCTGCCTACTCATGGATGTTATCCTCTCTCCTCACAGGTATTTCTCAAACTTTCTTTTTTGTGTTTTAAAGTGTTGCTCCCTTATAGAGCCTTTTAAGACTTTTTTTCCCCCTAATTGTTCCCTCTCTCCCATGAAGTTTTATACCACAGGTATACCGAGGTATATAGGTATACCATATATCTATTTATGTTCTTTGGCCCTTTGGAAGTCCATAAGTCATTGTAATATTTAAACATTTTTACTTCCCCCAAATTTTGCCCCTTGGGGGCAATATTGCCCCAGCTGAGAACGGACCCTTTAGAGGACTACTGTTATATTTATCAAGCTTACCAGAGACAGACTGATAAACCAGGTTGCCATTGTATCTCACTTAAGGTGGAGTAACTTACACTTCCATTTGCCTAGGGATGCTGCATGAAGTGCCCCACTTACCTCTTTTTTCTAGACTCTTGCCTGGCCAAACTGCAAACCCTGCCCTAGGGCTACAACTTTAGTAGTAGCCAGGCATATACACCAGCACAGTCTTTTCTTGGGGACAACTCTGGATAAACACTGAAGCATTTTTGTTCTCAGGGTCCCCTCACCCATCAATTACACATTCCAATCCCAGTGACCATCCCCTTTATTCTCAAGCATTTTGGAGAGCAGACAGCCCAATTCAGCTTTTGTCCTTTGGAAGAGCGGCAGGGATATTTTCTACCTGGATGTGGCTGTCCCAGGAAGAATATGATAAGGCAAACTTTTCAGGTGAGAGTATTTTTTATTTTATTTTTAATGTTTTTATTTATTTTTGAGAGAGAGAGAGAGAGAGAGAGAGAGCATGAACGGGGGAGGGGCAGAGAGAGAGAGAGAGAGAGAGAGAGAGACAGAATCTGATTCAGGCTCCAGACTCTGAGCTGTCAGCACAGAGCCCGACATGGGGTTCGAACTTGTGAACCATGATACCATGACCTCAGCTGAAGTTGGACACTCAATCGACTGAGGCACCCAGGAGCCCCAAGAGTACTTTTTAAAATCCTGAAAGTCAATTGTTGGAGGGACAGGTTTAGGGGAGTCAGGATTGCATATTCAATATCCTTGGAAGTCAGATTCTGGAGCCAATGATTTCATTTATAAAAGGACATGTGTTATTCACTTTACTTAGAAGTAGGCTTTTAACATCTTCAAAGTTTTTTTGTAATTAACTTCTAAATTACTTGTACAATGGTCAAGATCCTTGGTGTGTATGGTACCACTTCTTTGGTATTTATTGAAATTTGCTTGGCAGCCTAGCATATGAGAAGTGTTATGAGTGCCTCATGTGTGCTTGAAAGGAATGTATTCCATAAAATTGCCTGAACAGTTCTTTATATGACTTTAGACTTTGTTAATTATGTTGTTGAATCTTCTACATCATTATTGATTTTTCTGTCAGCTCGACTTACTGATTTGAAAGAAGTATATTATTATCTCTCATTGTGAGGATGGATTTGCCAATTTCTTCTTGAAACCCTATTAATTTTTGTTTGGTATATTTCAAAGCTCATGTCAATAGAACTTTCTGTAATTATCTTTTTTTTCTAATGAATTATTCTTTTAATCATTATAAAGTATCTCTACTTCTAACAATTCTTGAAATCTATTTCATCTGGAATTAATAAGGCGACATCAGATTTCTATTAGATAGTATTTGTCTAATATGTCTTTTTTCTATCCTTTCACTTAAAATATTTATATGTTTTAAATTTTAGCTACGTCTTTTGTATAGTGTGCATAGCTGATTTTTTAAGGCAAGAAAATCTCTGTCTTAAATCTGGGGAAGTTTATTTCATTCGTATTTATTGGAATCACAGATACATTTAAATTTATTTCTCCTGAAGATTTTGTGTTTTTCATTTGTTGTGGTTTAAGCTTTTTTCTTTTTCCTCTTTATTCCTACTTTATTTTGAGTAGATAAGGCTCTCTTTATTCTCTATTCTACTGATTTTAATTTTGTTTGTTCTATTTTTGTTCTTAAAGACAGCCCTAACATAAAATAGCATGTATACTTGACTTAGAATGTGTCATCCAGGATTGTGTTGTAGACTGCTAGAGAGCACCAATAACATTGTTTTCCGTATTGTTAAGTGGTAAGGCCTTAAACTCTACCTTCTTTCCAGAAATTCAAAGAGCTTAAAACATTTCAACTGGTCATTTCTTCCTGTCTCCCAAATTGTTGTCAAACATTTTAATTACTCTTTGCTTTTATACCACAAATTAGTTATTTTTATATCATTATTGATGTTTTAAATATTTCTTGTTTATTCTTTCTTGTTTATATTTTCCCCATACATTTACCAGTTGTTTTGCTCACCATTTTTTCCCCTTGCATTTTAAATTTTCTTTCTGGATTCAATTTTCATTTTCTTGATGGAAGGTAGGTAGTTCTCGCATTAGGGGGTTTGTAAGTTACACATTCTCAGTTTTTGATTGCCTGAAAAAGTCTTAATTTATATATATGTTACATATTTTCTCTTGTATGTATTGAATAAAATGTAAAAAAATAAACCATTTTTAGTCAGTGGTGTGCCTTTACTCTTGAATGCTAGGTTAACTGGGTATAGAAGTCTAGGTTCACAGGTATTTTTTTTCCCCTCAGCACTTGGAAGATATTTGTGCTTGTTATTACTTTATTGCCTCTCAGGTCCAAATCCATCCTTCTTTGCTTTACTTTGTGATATCATACCTGAACTCTCTAGATTACATTTCTCTCTCGCCAGAAGGCTTCGTGTTAGGCTCTGCCAAGAGAGGGCACCAGAGGGACACTACAAGGCT
This sequence comes from Leopardus geoffroyi, assembly GCF_018350155.1. NCBI lineage: Eukaryota > Metazoa > Chordata > Mammalia > Carnivora > Felidae > Leopardus > Leopardus geoffroyi. The sequence continues at coordinate 39,389,199 of NC_059338.1, forward strand.
GGAAGAGGAAGAAGGAAAAAGGAAACCTTTTTTTCTTCTGTTGTTCTGGTTTTTTGCCTAACAGGGAGCAAATCAAATGTAAGGATCCTTGTTTATCTGTGACACCCTCTAGCCAGTTTCTTTGTTACCACATTAGAGGGTGGCTCTTAGATCTCATGGCTTATCAATGACCAATTTCTTTGCCACCATATCTGTGGGCATCATGTTCCTATGGCAACCATGCCCTCTTCTCAGAGGTCTGAGTTTCAACTTTGCAGGGTCCTGTCCTCTGAGATTTTAAGTTCTTTTCTTGTTCACTTTCCTTTCTTTCCTAAGGGTAGCAGTGTGTGTGTGTGTGTGTGTGTGTGTGTGTGTGTGTGTAATTTCTATCTCTTATACTGTAGAGTTTGTTTGGTCCATTTTAGTAATTAACCACATTTTACCAGTTGATAATTCATTATATTAAATTTTTCCTGTTTAAACTGCTGGTGTGGTTTCAGTCTCCTGACTTGACCCTAACTGATAAAATACTATTCTATTGTTTTCTGTTTTATTTTGTTGCTGTGCAAAAGAGTGTTGTCAGCAAAAGATTTGAATAGGCACTTAGTAAAAGAAGATATAAGCTGGCCAAAAAGCCCATGAGAAAGCGTTCAACGTTATTACTCATCAAAAAAATGCAAACTAAAATGACAATAAGATACCAGTACATACCCACTGGAATGGCTAAAATTAAAAAGATTGACAACAGTAAGTGTGGACAAAGATGTGTAACAACTGGAACTCTCATACATTGTTGGGAGTGTAAAATTATACAACCAATGTGGAGAAAAGTCTGGTGATGTCTTATAGATGGACACCTACTCTATGACCCCAGCTAGTCCACTCTTAGGTATCTACCAAGGAGATACAGTGCTCACAAAATGTATGTTCACAAAAAAACTTTTTCAAGAGTGTCCATAAAGGCTTTTTTTCCTTATCTCTAAAATGGAAGGAGCTCAGATACCCATCAGTAGGGGAATAGATAAACAAACTGGTATATTCGTACAAGGGAAAACTAGTCAACAATAAAAAGGAATACAGTGCTGATACACGCAGCATCGTGAATCAATATGAAAATCAGTGTGCTACATGAATGGAGCCTTATGTTAAAATGTACGATTTCACTTATGTGCAATTCCAGAACAGGTAAAACTAATCCATGGCAGAGAAATATTAGTATAGTGGTTGACTTTGAAGGAAAAGAAACAGGAAGGAAATTTCTGGGGTTGATGGTTATATATTTGATAAAGGTTTGGGTCACATAGAAACTTACATTTATGATTTGTGCATTTCATTGTATGTAAATTTGAGAGCAATAGAAAGCACCTGCAAAAACATATTGAACTCTATTTAATAATATCCTTGTTGAATCATTTAGGGGGAAGTGTAGCAATGCCTATAATTGTCTTTGAAATGCACACATACAAAAAATATGCCCAAATAAAAAACAATAAAAAAATTTAAAAAACTTATGAGGGATTGATGGATGAAGACAGGCGTGGATAGAGGATAGATATATGATAAAGCAAATACAGTAAAATGTTACTGGTCGAATCTAAGTAGTGGGAATACAGGTTCTCACTGTGAAGTTCTGTCAACTTGCTGTATGTTTTATAATAAAATGTTGGACAAAAGGGCTACTGCCCATCCAATAATAATTATTTTTGAAGTAACTTGTGTTTTGTTCAACATCTTTTCTTTGTTTTTTATGTTCTGCACTTTCACTGCAATGTATTTAGATGTGAATTAATTTTTATTGCACTTAGGGTTAATCAGCTTACGTCTTTTTTTAAAGTTTATTTATTTACTTTGAGAGAGATGGAGAGAGAGACAGAAAGAGAGAGAGCATGGGGGAGGGGCCGAGACAGAGACATAGAGGGAGAGAGAGAATTCCAAGCAGGATATGGGCTGCCAGTGCAGAATCCGATATAAGGTCCAATCCCACAAACAGTAACATCATGACCTGAACTGAAATCAAGGGTTGGATGCTTAAGATCAACTGAGCCATCCAGGTGCCCCATGAGCTGACATCTTTTTTCATTTTATGAAGCTTCTCAGCCCTTTTTCCATTGAAATTGTCTTTTTCCTCTTTTTCTGAAATTCCCATTAGATGTGTGTTTAAACTTCTTGTTCTACCATCCTCAAATCTTAGCCTCTCTTTCATATATCTCTGCCTTTCTTTGCTGCATTTGGGTGCCCTCACCTTATACCTTTAGGTATTTCATACTTTTGTCCATTTTTCAGTTTGCTGATTCTCTCTTTGGCTGTATCTATTCTGCTGGTTAAACTATGACTATGTTTTTCATGTCTAGAAATTCTATTTGTTCTTTTCTCAATATAATCATCATTTTATTGTGCTTTTAAAAAATTCTTTTATATAGTTAACCTTCTCAAACAAATTTAGTTTTTAGCTTAATTCTGATAGTTTATTTTAAGTGGATGTTGTCAGGGATCAGAATTCTGCTCTTTGCTGTATTTCCTGACTCCCACTCATTGTGGATTGCCTCCTTGTGTCCTTCATAAATTTGGATTGTGACTAGAGTAATAGACATTTACCTGAGGGACTCTTCCAGCTTGAAGAAATTTTTGTTCCTCCAGAGAAATTTATTCCTTTGTTTGTGCAGGGCACACAAGAATCATAGGCCTTAGTCCCTTTTGACATTAATTGTTTATATCATGCATCTAGAGCAAAGTTGAGCCCCAAACCCACATGAATGCAAGCCTGTGGTCATGAATTGCCAGAGGAGATTATTTCTTTTCTTTATCCAGAGCCTAGTTCAAGATAGCTAAACTTCTTGATTACCTTCCTGAGTCAGAGTATAGATTTTGCTTACTCCCTCCTACAACTAAGGTAGCACTTCAAGGCTTCTGATCTTCTGTGGGGGAAAAGGAAAGAGAGATGTGTGAATTCCACTTCCTTCATCACGTGGACTCAAGGCCCAATCTCCTGATTACATGTGGACATTCACGCCCAGGCCCTTGCATTACCAAATCTGGCTGCCCTCCATAAGCAGCTGGGGCATCTGCTCAGGCTTTCCACTCTGGTGTTTAGCTCTCCCTTTATTTTGGGTCTCTGGAAATTTCCCTCATTTTCTTATAAACCCAGTTATTGCTTTTAAAAGGATGTTCATTATAATCTATTCAGCATTTTCTAGGTGTTTCATATTGGGAGTGTCTTCAAGTAATTTGATCTTCCATAATACCGGAAATGAAAGCTGTGTTGGGCATTTCACATGGATTATTTTATTAATTCTTCACAACAACCCTATAACATATAGTCCAGGAAATCCAGCCATAGGGGAATTAAGCAGTAAGCTGGTAAATGTGGAAAAGTTGGGATTCTCTCAATGTCCAAACAATTCGGGTATGTAGGCTTTTGTCCTCTGGTGTGGCAAGAGTGGAGAAACCTACTTCCTGTCCTGGGAACGTTGCTTTTCCTGGGTCAGCAGTGTCACTCAATTAGTACTCTAACAATCTCCCTTCTGGGTATGCATTTGCCGTCTTTCATTCAGCAATAAGGCCTGGAGAGTGTTCTTTGTACTATGAGAAGCAGGTGGCTTTTGTAATTCTCCCATTACCTGTCCCCTCCAGCCTGTGGGTTGTCAGGAAGAACAGCATTTGAGGTCCTTGATGGGGCCACTCTCAAGTGCCCCTCTGCTGACTGACAAGAAGACTCAGGCACAGGAGCGTGGGACTTGTGTGTCTCATATAGATTTTTGACTGAGTTTTATTCGAGTCACTTACTCTTATTTGCAAATCTGAGGAGGGATGAGCTTTCTGTTTGTCTCTGAAACTGCGTTGCAGACAAGGGGGGTGATCGCATGCCCTGGTTCCCTTGGGGTGGGGCATTTCCTAGGATGTGAGCCTTTCAGTTCCCAAACTGGGTGAGTCCTGGAAAACCAAAATGTGCGTCACTCTGCAGACCATTCTGGGGGATTATTAACCAGATCAGCCCCAGTTCTTTGCCATGAGAGGCCAGAGCATCTTCTGGTTTCCAGATTTCCCCAGAGATGAAAGGAAAGGGGTTTAATGGTGAGAAGAGGAGCACAGAGGACTGAAGATTCATTTCAAGGACATATGGAATGAAGCAAAACCTCACCAGGTATTTCCCAGCTGTTTCTAGTTACATCGCAGCAAAAGATGGAGTAGCTTGGGAGGGACAAAAAAGTAGAAGCAACAGGAAAAAGAACTAGGATTTACAGAGCATGGTTTCCCGGCCCTTGGATCTGGTTTGATGCTTAGTCTATTTCATACAATTTAGCCCTGATTGGACTTGAAGAGGCAGACAAGATTAGGCCCATTTTGAAGAGGAGAGGACTGAAGCTCCGCAAGATTGAGTTCCTTGCCCCATATCACGTTTGCAAGCAATGATGTCTGGATTCAAACCCAGGTGGGCCTGACCCCGAAGCCAGGCCTTCAAGCTGACCTCAGCGAGGGGGTGGGAAGGAGCGCTCTTTATGCTGGCACTGATTTAGGGAGTTGTGAGTCAAGGACGAAAGATGGAAAAGAGGCAGGCTCTGCAAACTATCATGGCCTCGCAAACAATCCCTGCTATTGGGAAGAAGCAGCCAGTGGCCACTGCTCCAGTGGGAGAGTCAGGGAAGTGAACAGGAGAGCATGGGGGTGCTCTCTGCCTGTTACCCACCCCCCTCTTTCTTTTCCCCTCCCCATCATGCTTCTACTCACTGTCGGGTTAGATGGAGTGGCCAGGGATGCTGGACTTGGAGATTAAGATTCCTTTGCCCTCAGCCGTGCTGTTTATAGACCACCATGCGGGCAGTCCCACCCTCTGATGCCTGCTCTTTGCTGTTGAGTGCCTTAATCTCTGGTCTGAGGTTGTGCGCTCAGTCTATCGTGCCCCCACTTGCTTATCTTCGGAAAAACAGCCTTCCTATTGCCTGTCTGTTGCATTGTAAAATGCTGTATCAATATTAACCATTATTAGGGCATCCTTGCCTGATGAGCACATCCTAAGGATCCAGTGATCAGGGCTGCTTTTAAAGGCTTCTTCTAATATTTACCTACCCAGCTTCCTTCCACGCTCTTTGCTATGTTTTTCTGAGACAGCTGTGTTGAGAACAGAAGGCTCTTCTGGGCAAACTCATAAGTCACCGGCACTTATTTTGTGTATCTAAGGCTGTTATGCTCTGCAGCAAGCTATTTAAAAAAAAAAAAAAAATTGGAGTGGATATTTGATATAATAGATTATTACATGTTCAGCATATAAATTACTAAGTCTTAGAAGCAAGAAATGAGTAATTTTGCCCTGAGGTAATATAACAGCTACTGTGGAGTCACTAAAATCAATTAAATAGATCATTTGTGGTCAGGGCAGAAGTGTGGAATCACCGCCTGAATAGCATTCAGTAGCTGTTCCCTCACTTAATCATTCAACAGCAGGTACTGAGAACCCAAGGTGAGTTTGGGACATTATCAAAGTTGCAAGGCTACAAAGAAATACAAAACACACAGCTTCAAGGAGACCAAAGACTTTCCTCAAATCCCTTCCACAGCAAGTTGAGTGAAGTCATTGCCATGTCTGGTGGGCACAGGTAAGCACGAGGAAAGTGAGCCCTCTTAGAAAACAGCTGGACACGGAACCAGAAGCAGGAGGGGTAACCTGTACAGTTGGTGTAGGAGGGCATAGGGTCAAGAAGAGGAGACAATGTGGGTCAGACTCCGGACACTGCCTCCAGAAGACCAGCTGCAACACAAGTCGTAGTTAGAGCCGGGGGTCATGGTACTAAGCCCAGCTCTATTGCTTATTAGCTGTATGATTTAGGACCACTTTACCTCATTGAGTTCCAGGTTTGTTTGTTTTTTTCATCTGCCAAAAGGTTGATGAAACTATTTGCCTCAGGGTTATTGTTAAGAATTAAACGAGATATCGTATGGGAAATGCCTGGCTCACAGTGGATGCTCAAAGAAAAGTGTGGCCATGATGCTTTTAACACAGGTCCACATGAAAAGATGGGTGCCATTCTCACGATGGGGATCATCCCAACTCTGCTCAGAAGCCCAGAGGTGTGAGGGTCTAGTCTTGCTCTGGTTACTGACCTGTGTCCCAGCTGAAAAAGAGACTCCAGTTTTCTCATGGTCCCCAAAGAAGAATCCAATTTTGTGGGAGCGTCCTGAAGAGGGTAGAATTCTCTGCCCACGATAGAAGACCCTTTGCTACTGAATTCTCCCTGGGAGGAGAATTCATTTTTTTTTTGCTAGTGAGGAACTTTTCATCTGCCTCTATAATTGAAATAGGACTGCTGGGTCATTGGGTCAATATCATGTGGCCTGTGAGTCATCCAGGGCAGGGGTCCACTTTTTATCAAGTGAATTAAAAATCTATTGACCCAGGTCAAACGATGTGGAGGGGTGAGAAATTATGTAATGAATCTGGGCGATCTAGCCTCGTGCCTATGCTGCTTCGGGCGGCACAACAACCTTCGACCCTGATGCCAACCCCCACTTCCTTGTCAGTGTAAAACCATTCAAATGAGAATGGGCGGGCCAAATTGGATTTCTTTGATTAAAGCACCCGTGAGTGAAAGATGCTCTAAAATAACTTATGTCACAAACCAAAGTTAAAATAATGTCATACTCTGATAATTCACACTCTCAGGCTTGACAGTGGAATATGCTAAGTAAGTCTTTAAATGCTTATGTTTCTTCCAATTATAGGTTTTTGGTCTAATAATTGTTTCACCGAATAGATGAATTGCCTCAATATTCTGCTGACTTTGGCCTGGAAAGATGTGTCCTTTTGAAACCAATATTCAGTAGAAATACTGCCACCACCCCCCCCCCCTTTTTTTTGGTAGCCTCAATCTGTAAAATGGAGAGCTTTTTTGAATGACCAGTAAAGCATGACTTCAGTTAGACTTAACCGATTTCTGTGGGGTGTCTGCTCAGTGTAAGGAACAGGGCCGGCCACTAAAGGGGACACAGGGACAGAGAAGGGAAGCGGTTGTGAGGACTGAGCGCAAGCGGAGGCGGAAAGGGACTCCAGGAGTAGCGTCAGCAGAAGGCAGCATTTTCAAAATGCCTTGTAGGTGGCTGGGCTTTGGAGACAGGAAAGCGGGTGGGTCAAAGACATGGCAGGGACAGGGAAGGGTAGAAGGAAACCAGGGGGGGCTCAGAGATGGCTGTCCCCCAGGGCTCTTTGAACTTAATACAGATAGTTCCCTAAGTGTTAAGCATCTCTGTGTCCCTTTAGCTCATTTCTAACAAACGCATAGTCACTGTCTACTAAGTAGAGAAGCCCAAATTGTAGCTTGGGTCTGTCTGATGCTTCTGAGCCTTTCACTACTGGTTCTTAGCCTTGGGACAGAGCAGATCCACCCGGGGGCACTTTTGAGACACGGGATCCAGGATGTCACTCCAAATCATCCCCAAGACCTCGGGTGGGAGCCTGGGCATGCGCATACTGAAAGACTCCGGGGTAGTGCTTCTCAAACCGGATGTGCACAAAGGTCCCCCCGAGGAGCTGGGTGAATGCAGGCTTGGGCCCAGGGCCGAGGGTCTGCATTTCCTGCAGGCATACAGGTGATGCTAAGCTCCTGATCCCTGGTATACTTTAGACTAGCAGGGTTCTGGGTTTCTGAGTCTTACCCGAGGTTGAGAATCATTGCCCTGGTCGACACGGTCTCTTGTGTAGGCTTCTGTAAATACGGAGACAACCATCTGAGGGGACACAGAGGCTCAGAGCTGAGGGGCAGGAGATCAGGATGGGGCTGGGCCATGGGGGCCAAGCTAGCAGAGTGCTTCAAAAAGCACCGGGACTGACAAGCAGATCTGTCTGCTTCAGAGAGAGCTCCTGGTGGCCGAGCTCTGCGGAAGGCAGGCTGGGGCGGATTCCATCCCTGACAGATCCCACACGCAAGACCTTCAGAAGGACCCATTGATTAAAGAAATGTGTTCTCCATGTAGGAGGAAAACTCCAGGTTTAAAACTAATTTCCTTCTGTGGGGCTCTTCCTCCCTGCCCCAGTACTGACACACATAGACATTCTCAGAGGAAATAACTGGGTGCTTTGAAACAAAGCCACATGAGGCAGACACATACAGACTTTGATAGAAAGATGGCCATCCCGGTTTTCTCTGGTTCCCAGACTGGGGAAATATTATTATGTTCCAGTTACGTCGAAATGAAACACATTTTAAAGTTTTTTTTTTTCTTTTTTAATAACGGAAAAAGCAGGTAATCCGAAGAAGTGACTATAATTCCTTTAAACCATTTTAAAAATAAATGAATTTAGTGGTTTTTTTTTTTTTTATGTTAAATCAGGAAATAGCTTCATTGTTTGAATTTAGATATAATTAAAGCATTGATTTGGCCTCATCGGAGAGTGAGGGTTTAGCAAAGAAACAGGGACGCTGTGACAGGGTTGTAGATGGGTGGGGGAGACACAGACTTTGTCCAAGTTCATTCGATTAATTTCTTTATAAAAAGATAAAAATTAGGATTAGCCAGTGGCCTCAATAGGGAAGTGTAGCAAATGTCTTCTCCTTTTTCTAAGAGCCCCCGTCTTGGCGATATTGTGTTGCTTAGGAACTAACAAAACACGTCTGTGTGTGTGTGTGTGTCTTTCTTTTTTTTAATGGTCCCTTTGTGCCCTGATATTTTTCCAAGTTGGCAGCTGTGAGGAAAAACAATGTGATTTGGTTAGATGCAGCCTCCTTCTCTCAAGTCTGGAGCAGAATAGATAAGAACTTGTATGTCAGAATACAAGGTTTACTCAGCACTAGTCAAAAGCTTTTGATGTTGCCTGCCCAATCTGGCCTCACATCTTTGAAGTTCTATTACACATGCTAGGGTTCCGTCAATAAGAAACAGACCTTTCTTTCCCCTGCTAGTTAAAACATCTGCCTCCTGGAAACGCCCTGCATTAAAGCAGGTTACAATAGTCCCAGGGCTAACAGAGACCTGGGCTTTGCCACGCTAGTGACGAGAAGGGAAAGGTTTAAGGAATGGAAGCCATTTAAGAAAACCCTCAAGGATCTGGGGTGATGGTGTTTTCTTATTCCAAGATTTCAAAGGAAAAGATTCAGCTTGGTTGGCTCTCTCAGAAGCAGAGTGACTGATCAGGGCGGCCTTTTCGTGTGGCTCTTTATACAGCGCTGTATTCACGTTATAAGTCACATGTGATCTACACTCTTTATCTGGGGCATTAGCTGTTTTGCAGTGAATAGGAGCAGGGAAAACAGGCTCATTGGTTTGTAGTGTCACTCTTTGCAATGTCATTTAAACTGCTCAGCAAATGGCTTATTTGTCAAAGAATATTGCTTTTTCCTGGAACAAAACCCAGTTACTGAATGCCGAAACCTATGGGTATCAGAAATGATATCGTGATGTGCTGCTGTTGCTGTTACAAAGTGGTGCCCTTTGAAGGGACGGAGAGGTGGGGGTAGGGGAGCCTTTGTTCCTGGAAACGAAAGCATCTAAACAATGGATTAGCTGAAGGACCTTAGATGCCAGGCTTCATGCCCCAAACTCTGGCTTGCAACAAAAGCCTTCAACTCAGAGAATCCAGTCCTGGAAATGTTGGAGGTGGGTAGAAGTCCAAGGCGCGTTGGTGAAGGAGGGCAGGTAGGCAGACAAGCGGTTGGACTGCAACCCAATGATCGACGGTCCCAATTGTGAGTCCCGATTCTGTGGCTACAGGCCTGCTGCATCGGCTGCTGGCGGGTGGGGAGTAAAAGTCAGAAGGAAAAAAGGAACATGAGCCCATGCCCATGCCTCAGAAAATCTTTGCCAAAATGTTGAGCTCAAAATGCAAGTGGCAGGGGCAGGGGCAAGTCGGTGTGCTTTGGGGCAACAGAATTATTGGGCAGATAAGTTGTCCTGGGGCATCACTGACACCCATTTTCTGTGCCTTTTTCTCCCTTGATAGTCCATCTTTTTTTTTCTCTCTTAATCTTTACATTTGGTGTTCTCATACTCTTGTTCTTATTTCCCTCCGTTCCCGCAAATGTGGGCACAGGAGTAGATTCTTACCAACCTTTCCATTCTAAGAATGAATGGCTGGAAATGCTCAATTGGTAACTCCTGCTAAGAGCATTTTCATTTTAAGGGAATACGAAGTCAAGCCGAAGAAATAAACCTCTAATGGTGGAATTTTATGAATTGGTGGGCAGAATTTCATTTCCTTAGAATTTTACCTCTACTAACCTTGCAGAGGAAAGACAAACAGTCCTATCCCTCGGTCAGTTTGCAAAATAATAACGGAGAAAATCACCAGCGATCCGGAATTTTTACCTGAAACATTTGCAGATAAACAAGGTCATGACTGTGTTACGATACGGATGGTGGAAGGTCCATAACGAGGAGGGGCCCCAAAAGTGGCATGCAGGTCAACTGGGTGTCAGAGCCAGATAAACTGTGTGAGAGTGCTGGATGACAGAAGGGAGAGGAGGATCCTGATCCCCATGCCTGGAGTGTAGGCCTGGCAGGACCAAGCCATCGTGGGCTCCATCCTGGAGAGGAACGTGTTGACACCCGTGTCTGGAGAAAGCCATGGTCCACAGGCTGGCTTTGAAGAGGCAGTGGGAGGGTGGAGGCAAGGAGACTGACCGGGGACAACCCCCCCAAACGATGGGGTGTGGTGTCGGGAGCACAACGCTACAGCCTGACCACCCGCTTAAATCCGAGCTCTGCCGTCCTAGAGCTGTGTGTCCCTGGGCAGATTATTCTATCTGGGCCACCGGATCTTCTTCTGGAAGATGGGAGTGATACTGGCATCTAGCTTGCTGTGTTCTGATAAAGAGGAAGTGAATTTCAATGTTTCTAAATAAATACCTATAGAACCATATAGATAAATGTATATATGTATCCCGCGAAGCCCTGGTCTGTGCCTGGCACCGAACATGAGCTCTCGGTGTTCGTGTTTATGGCTGGTATCCAGAAGCGAGGAAGGGAAGCCCAGACCCTGGGTGTCCCCCGGGCGCCGTGCTGGTGACACAGCCCCATGAGACCAGGAGTGGGTGTTCAGATCCACACGGGTGGCTCCTGGATCTGTTGAGGACGGGCGCGCCCGCCGAAACCCAGTGCAGCCTGCGTGTTTGTCCGTGGACGCCTTTCCTTGGACGCTTCGTTCCTTGGATATTTGTCGACGAAGTTAGCACCCACCTCAGCAGGAAGGTGCCAGTCTTCAAATCCATGCTCATATTCCCCCTTCGGGAAAAATAAAAAGAAATGGGCTCTGCGTGCATTAGACACGGAGAGGTACAGGCCGCAGGCTTCCCAGGAGTGGAATGGGGATTGTTCGCTCTCCGTTGCCAAGATGGAAAAGGGTTGTCAGCACTTCTGGGATGGGCTGGACGAAGGTTGCTGAGGGGGGTGGGGTGGGGTGAGCTGGACCGTCGTGGCTCTACCTGGACCACTTTTCCCAGCGGAGGGCATGCTGAATACAGGGGCCCAGAGAAGCTTCCGGGCCTGAAGCCTTCGCATTCTGCTCACAGCTCCGAGGCACCCCTGACCGAGGTCAAATGTCACCCTCTGAAAGAGAACTGGCCTCATGGTGTCCACTTCTGCTCTTCTCTGCTCCCTCTCCCCCGCTCCCCCCCCCTCAATCAGCCCCACTCCACCTCCACTGTCATTAAAATGACATTTTAATGTTGCATGTTTCCTTAAGTTGCCAGTCGGAATCTACCCACTAGCTCTTTTCTATATTGTTTTGCTTCACAAGACACAGACCCTTATGGGGGGGTGAAAAGGCAGGAGAAGGAGCCACTTATTTAAGGAGAGACATAGAAAAAAAGGTACTTTTCTTTTTATTTGAGAACTTTTAAGATCCGGCCTGTTAGTAACTTTCAAATATGCAGTACAGTATTAGCTACGATCATGAGCTGTACATTATAACCTCAGGACTTATTTACCCTGCAACCCTCACCTCTGGCAACTGCGAATTGTTCCCTATATCGATTAACTCTTTTTTTTTTTTTTTGAGTCCAGATATAAGAGAAATCACAGGATTTTTGTCTCCCTCTTATTTCAGTTAGCATAATGCCTTCAAGGTCCATCCATATTGTCACAAATGGCAAGATTCTTTTTTTTTTTTTTTTTTTTTTTTAGGCCTGAATAATATTCCATTCATGGACTAAATATCCATTCATCCATCAATGGACGTTTAGGTTGTTTCCGAGTCTTGGCTATTATAAATAATGCTGCGGTGAACACAGAGGCACAGATCTCTCTTCAAGTTAGTGTTTTCATTTTCTTCAGGGAAACATCCAGAAGTGGAATTTACTGTATCAGATGGTAGTTCTGTTTTCACTGTATTGAAGAAACTTCATGACGTTTTTCATAGTGGCCGCACCAATTTATGTTCCCACCAAGATTACGTAAGAGTAGCCTTTTCTCTACATCCTCGCCAACACTTGTTGTTTTTGTTTTAAAGTTTATTTATTTATTTTGAGAGAGAGAGAGACAGAGAGAGACAGAGAGAGACAGAGAGAGAGAGGGAGAAAGAGAATCCCGATCAGGCTCCATGCTGTCAGTGCAGAGCCAGACATGGAGCTCGATCTTCTGAACAGAGAGATCATGATCTGAGCTGAAATCAGGAGTCGGATGCTCAACCAACTGAGCCACCCAGGTGCCCCTAACACTTGTTATTTCTTGCCTTTTTGTTACTAACCATTCTAACAGTAAGTGCTGATGATGAGTGCTGTTGAGCATCTTTTCATGTACCTTGTTGGCCATGCATATGTTTTCTTTGGGAAAATCCCTATTAAAATCCTCTGCCCCACTAAAAAAATTTTTTTTAATGTTTATTTATTTTTTGAGAGAGAGAGAGACAGAGACAGAGACAGAGCGTGGGCAGGGGAGGGGCAGGGAGAGAAGGAGACACAGAATCCGAAGCAGGCTCCAGGCTCCGGGCAATCAGCACAGAGCCTGACATGGGGCTTAAACTCATGAACCTTGAGATCATGACCTGAGCTGAAGTCGGACGCCTACCCGCCTAAGCCACCCAGGTGCCCCTCCCCTGCCCCATTTTTTAAATCAGGTTTTCTTCCTTCCTTTTCTTTCTTTCTTTCTTTCTTTCTTTCTTTCTTTCTTTCTTCTTCTCTTCCTTCCTTCCTTCCTTCCTTCCTTCCTTCCTTCCTTCCTTTTGCTATTGAGTTATACGGGTTCTTTATATATTTTGGATATTAACCCTTTATCAGGGGTTATGTATTGAAGTACTTTGTCACCGTTATCCCAGATAGGGGAGAACAGCTTGAGGAAAACACGGAGGTGGCAGGTCTGGATGGTATTTGCTGAGTAACAAGGCTGTCCGGCTGGACTGTAACTGATCAAGTACTTTAAACTGACCTCGCCATTTACTTCTATTCTTCTTCATCCTTTGAAACCACTAAAGACAGAAATTTTGTCTCCACTTCATAGGTAACTGTACTGAGTTACAGAAAGTATCAGTGTCTGGTCTGAGGCGACACAGCTCCTACCTGCCCCCAGCTTCCCTCACCGCTTTACCCGCTTTACCTACACTCTATGGTTTGTATCAGGGAAAGGGTGGGTGTTACGTCTGGAAAGATACGATGTGGCGGGATTAAGAAGAAACACGAGAGACCAAGTCACTTTGTTCTGATGGCAATAGGGAGCCAGCAGAGGTTCTTGAGTAGGACAGGACGTGGCCGCACAATTGCTTTAGGGCAGTGGAGAGACGGTTACGGGGAAAGCAGAGAAACGGGGTGCAAGTGAAGGGCCAGCTGGTCACAAGCCCTGCAGGGCCGGCAGGCAGAGGGCCACAGCAATGGAGGCAGGGGGGTGGCGGTGAGGGTGGACCCCTAAGCGGAAATGAATGGGGGAGGGCCCGGAGCCGAGTGGTTAGGAGGCAGAGGAGAGAGGGAGGGAGGGATGGTGTTAAGGGATGGGTCTGCAGCTCCAGAAGTAATCTGTCCACGGAGAGAAAGCCATGGCATCCAGAAAGCCATGTTCTAAAATGCAGGAGACTCATTTCATGGACGTTCCTGTTTTCTCTCCACGGTTGAGTCTCCAGGGGGCACAAGTGAGGGAACAAATGAAAGAAAACCACAAACACAGTAAATATAGGCAGCCCTGAGCTGTAAGGCAACGGTTTAGGGAATGGCAGTTCCCAAGGGCAGTGCTAGGACAGCAGCTCGGGCTTCCTGGCTTGGATTCTGAAGCAGCACCCGAGAGATTTAGGGAGAGAGGGCTCTCAGGAGAGGCAGGCAGGGAGGTGAGGGAAGCAGGACAGGGCAGATGAAGAAGCCGGGCAGAGGACAGCTCAGGAGCTGCACAGCCCCTGTCTGATCCCAGGGGGCGCTCTGGAGCACCGGCTGGACCAGGAGGCGGTGGTCCCGCCCAGAGCCAAGGGGCTTGGGTTCTACAGCTGCAGGTCAGTCCGCTGTTGGCTGGGATGCCCCCGGGGGGGCCTCTCCGGGTGAGGCGGCCAGCCGAGGGCCACCTCCAGCGAAGAGTGCAGGTGTGAGGCCCTCAGAGGCGGTACCTGCTGCAAGTCGGCGAGGAAGCAGCTCCCAGTGTGCACGTCGACCACCCTCAGAGGAGGCTCTTGCCTTCTGTGGTCCGCTTCAGTCTTCGCTCCCAGCGTCAACTGTCCGCATTCCCTGGCCTTACCGGACCCTTTCGGGCCCCGCCTGTTCCGCACGCTCTTACTCCCTGCGTCCGGGAGCCCTGGTTCCCCCGTGCTGTCTGCTGCACTGCCTGTATCATTTCTGATGAAGGTGATGGGAGGTCCTCCGGGAAGCCTTCCTTCCTTCTCCCAGGCAAGAGCTGATGCTGACTGCCTCGGTAACACACAGCATTTGGCCTCTGCCCGTATATCTCAGCACGACACGTGTTGCTTTAATTTTGTTTCTTGTGTACCTGTGTTCCAAATACACTTTGAGCTCTTGGAGGATGGGAGATGTATAGATTAAAAAAAAAATTTTTTTTTAATGTTTATTTAAATTTGAGAGAGAGAGAGAGAGAGAGCACAAGTGGGGAAGGGGCAGAGAAAGAGGGAGACACAGAACTTGAAGCAGGCTCCAGGCTCTGAGCTGTCAGCACAGAGCCTGACGTGCGGCTCGAACCCACGAACTGCGAGATCATGACCTGAGCTGAAGTAGGATGCTTACCTGACTGAGCCACCCAGGCGCCCCAGGAAATGTATGTATTTTTAAAATTCATTTTTGAATGCCCAATGGCTGTTCCCTGTGCCTGGCACATGTTCTAAATGTGTGTGAAATGAGGTTGTATTGAATGCATGAAAGAAGATATCATTGAAAGGTGAGCAGACCCTTATTTCCGGCATGGAGTGCTACCTGCATGGGTGATTTTGGGTGAATGGCTTAATCCTGTGCGGTAATGCACTATCTGTAAATATGTGAGCCCCAGGACACCTCCAGCTAATCCCTGTTCTCCAGTGGCTTGCGATCCTCCTGCTAAAAAAAAACGAAACCCAAGCAAAGATGGCCTCTATCTACTCTTCGCCAAAAGAACCTAAAATCCTTCCTGACTGCATGTGATGTCGCTGCTAACCTCCATCAGCCGGGATCACGTTATTGATGGGAAGCATGTCCTTAAAACACCAGCACATTTAAAAATGAATATAAACATTTGAACTGTGACTCTCCCCTGTTTATTTTAAAAGACAATTTTACATAATCAATGGGGCTTCTAGGTTTTTAAAGTGGGAAGAATGGTTTTGGGGTGAGAGGCACAGAGGAATATGGAAAACTACTTTGGATTGGCATGACGAGAAGGAAGCAGGAAGTTAAGTAGTTTGGCCAAGGTCACACAGCTAATAAATGATGAGAATTATTTGAACTTTAAAGAATATGTGACAATCAATATTATCGAGTTCTAATTTACATACAATAAAATGTACCCACTTGAAATATAGAATGTGATGAGATTTTTTAAAAACTCAGTATAATTATATTGTTTGTAAGCTCTCTATGCAATCTAGTAAATGGGTACTGTTTTAAACATCAATATACAAAGTAAATTTATGCTCATTTATAGCACTAGGAGTACTATTTTATTATTTTAAGTATTTGAAAATATGTTAGCTGTGTGTTTTTTTGGCATATTGTTGAACACTCCCTCATTTTTTAAAGTTTTTTTTTCAATCCAGTACAGTTAACATACAATGTTATATGAGTTTCAGGTGTACAATATAGTGATTCCACAATTCTATACATTACTCAGTGCTCATCAAGATAAGTGTTACCTTAACCATGCCCCCACTCCAGTAACCATCAGTTTATTCTCTGTAGTGAAGAGCCTGTTTCTTGGTTTGTCTCTTTTTTTCCCCTTCTGTTTGTTTTGTTTCTTAAATGATGGAAATCAGATGGCATTTGTCTTTCTCTGACTTACTTTGCTTAGGATTATACTCGCTAGCTCCATCCATGTTGTTGAAAATGGCAGGATTTCATTATTTTTTTTTTAGTTTTTTTAAACGTTTATTCATTTTTGAGAGAGAGAGAGAGAGAGGGAGCATGAGCGGGGAAGGGGCGGGGAGAGGGAGACACAGAATCTGAAGCAGGCTCCAGGCTCTGAGCTGTCAGCACAGAGCCCAGTGCGGGGCTCGAACTCATGGACCGCGAGATCATGACCTGAGTCGAAGTCGGACACTCAACCGACTGAGCCACCCAGGCGCCCCAGGATTTCATTCTTTTTTATGGCTGAGTAATATTCCAGTGTGTGTGTGTGTGTGTGTGTGTGTGTGTGTGTGTGTAATCACATTTTCTTTTTTAAAAAATTTTCATGTTTATTTATTTATTGTGAAAGAGAAGGAGAGAGGGAGGGAGAGAGAGAGAATGCAATCAGGCTCCAGTCTGTCAGCGCAGAGCCCTACCTGGGGCTTGAACCCACGGACCGTGAGACCATGATCTGAGCCAAAATCAAGAGTCGGCTGCTCAACCGACTAAGCCACTCAGGCGCCCCTCCGCCACATTTTCCTTATCCATTCATCTATCAATGAACACCTGGGCTGATTCCATATTAGACTATCGTAAATAATGCTGCAGTAAACATAAAGGCACATATATCTGTTCAAATTAGTGTTTTTGTAGTCTTTGGGTAAATACCAAGTAGTGGAATTACTGGATCATAGGGCAGTTCTATTTTTAATTTTTTGAGGAACCTCCATAGCGTTTTCCACAGTGGCTGCACCAGTTTGCTTTCCCACCAACAGCGCACAGAGGTTCCTTTTTCTCCACATCCTCGCCAACACTTGTTGTTTCCTGTGTTGTTGATTTTCGCCATTCTGGCGGGTGTGAGGCCACAGCTCAGTGCGTTTCCCTGATGATGAGTGTCAAGTTTGATGAGCTTTAACAAATACACTTGCCTTGTAATACCTCCAAAATCAAAATACAGAGAATATTTTCATCATCTCCAAAAGTTCCCTCAAGTCCCCTTTGTAGGCAACTCCTGTGTCCCTAACCTAGGGATCTAGTCATCTGCTTTCTGTCACTATAGATTGGCTTTCCTCTTTCTAGAATTTTATTTAAAAGGAGTTATGCTGTATGTAGTCTTCAATGTCTGGATTTTTCTTCTTGACGTGTTGTTTTTGGGATTCACCTCTGTCGTATCACTAATTTGTTGGGTTTTATTACTGAGTAGTATCCCATTGTGTGGGTGTTCCACATTTGTTCATTCATTCACCTGGTGATGGGCTCTGGGTTGTTTCCAAATTGGGGGCTTCTCTGAAGCTGAATAAAGCTTCTCTGAGCATTTGCATGAACCCATTTTTCATTTCCCTTGGGTAAATACCCCAGAGTGGAATCGCTAGGTTTAATTTTATGAGAAACCGTCCAACTGCTTTTCCAAGTGGTTGGACCATTTGCATTCCAAGTGACAGTGTATGTGAGCTCTGAGTTAAGGCCCATCTGATTGTGAAGCTCAGGTGTTCTCTCTCCTGTGTACCATGTCTATTTCCAAATCTGAGTGTACGTATGAACCATCCAGGGAGTTTGTTAAAAATACAGATTCCAGGACCCCAATCCCCAGAGTATCTAAGTAAGCAGGCCTGCAGTAGAGCTTGGGAATTTTCAGTTTTGTTTTTTGGTTTTTTTTTTTTTTACATTTATTTATTTTTGAGAGACAGAGAGAGACAGAGCATGAGCAGGGGAGAGGCAGAGAGAGAGAGAGAGAGAGAGAGACACAGACTCCAAAGCAGGCTCCAGGCTCCTAGCTGTCAGCACAGAGCCTGATGCGGGGCTCAAACCCACGAACTGTGAGATCATGACCTGAGCTGAAGTCGGACGCTTAACTGACTGAACCACCCAGGCGCCCCGGGAATTTGCAGTTTTAACAAGCACTCCAAAAGTTTCATGTGCTGAGGGTCCACAGAACACCTCTTGAGAAACCATGCTGGGTGGTTCACTGGATATTCCAGAGAAGATCCCCCCAAACAGGGACATCTGGTATTCTAACAGGGAAATGGCCGCAGTTAACAAATGCCAACATCTGGCTGGTCCAGCTGTTTCTGTATCACCATTATCTATGGATGCTCTAGATAAAGAGATAAATGACACCGAATGGTGGATAATTTCCAAATCTTTCGGAAGTGACTTTGAGATGTATGTTTATACTTATTTTTTCTAATATTGTGCTGTAGGAATTCATGTCAAACAAATAAACAGGCTGCATTTGGAGGAGAACAGTCAGGAATTGCCGGAATTGCAGGAAATGCTGCTGACTGAAACTGATTCTCTATGCTGCTCAAGTCCTGCAGGACACCAGCTATATGCTTTGAAAAGATGCGTGGCTCTCAAATGTCATGTGCAGCAGCATCTCCTAGGGCATATGTTAATATGCAGATTTTGAAAGGGCTCCCGCCGGGAAACTGCATTTGGTTAACGTCCCAGTTATAGCCGATGATGGTCATGGGCCCCCGAACCTCCCTTTGAGAAACCGTGAAATAAACCCATTTTTCAGTCTCTCTCCAGGGCAAGAAAAGACGGTTCGATGTCTGTGTTCCAAAGGATTATAGACGAGCAACCAGAAGCTGGATATGTATTTCTGTAAGTTTTTATTTTGTGGTCTTCTTAGTTGGGTTAGGAAGCAGGGGATAAGAAACTGGGCTGTAGAATCAGATGTGAACTTGAACTTCAGCTCCACCACTTACTGGCTGTGTGATCCTGGGCTAGTTCTCTTGTATCCGAAGCCTCCGTTGCCTCACCTGTCAGATGGCAATAATAACCTCCAGTCTAGTCACCCTCCTTAATTTTCGGTGGCTGCGAAGACTGATGGAGGTCCTCTCCGGAGCCTCGCGTGCAGTTAGCGCTCAGTGAGTGTGCATAGGAGCAGTGACGCACCCTGTGCTCATTCCCCAGGCCCACGTGGTCCAGGGCTGTGAACAGTGACTCCTCATCACGCCGTCATTCCCTCTGTGGAACCTGGGTCTTCAGGGACACACGGCACTGGCCTCTGTCCCCTGCCGACGAGGGGGTGCTTGGGCGAAGCCTTTATTCCACACCTTCCTCTTCTCCCAGGGGAATGAAAGGTGCCCCCTCCCCCCAGCCCTCAGCCCATTTCCCCAGGGAGCCAGAACTTATTGCTACTCGTCACTTCTTATCTGATCTCCAAATAACACAAAGGCAGCTCCTGCCCCGTGAAGGTCTGATTGCAAGTGACCTTCAGACACCCAGGCGTGTGAATGTGTGAGAACAGCCCAGGCTGGTGCAAGGAATCTGTCTTCTCCCAGCTCTGCTTCACTCCCTGGCTGGAAGCCTGCCCCTCTCTGGCCACCTCTGGGGGGCCTCCAGAGCTGGGCGAATCAGTCTTCCCTCCTGAGGCTTCCCAACCCCGGGAGAGTGTCTGTAGGTGGAGGCCGGGGCACCCTTTTCTAGGTCTCTCTCCCCAGACCTGTGGCACAGCTCAACCCGCCCTTTGCAGAGGGCGCCGCTCAAAGAGTGTGTGTCCAGAACAGTCTTCAGATTAGGGGCCAGTGGCTGTGATTTCTCGGGGCTGCCCACCCTTGGGCGGGGACGGGGCATGCCGAGAGCAAAGGGTCTCCCATCAGAAAGAGACGCTGTCTTCCTCTCTCCTGCTCCCCCCGGACGCTAACCCTCAGGTTTCTTTCTTGCGGTCCCATCTCGCGTCTCCAGGAGAACAATCTTCCTTTGGAATTCTTTGCTCCTGCTCTGAAGTGCATTCCCCTCCCCTCCCCTCCCTTTGCCATACACAATGACCTTGGCATGTCTGCCAACACTCAACATCGTGAGGCTTTATAAACCTCATATCTCAGAAGGGGCTGACATTACATTACAAGAGGATCTGTAAACCTCCCCGGGATGACTGATGTCTTTTTTAAACAACAGACCAAGACTTCATTTAAATTAGTAACATGGAGATTAGAGGCGCTCTCTCAGCCCCTGGCTCGGCCACGCTGCGACGCTGGGAATATCAGTCACATAAAAGCTGTTAAGTTTGAGATGGAAATAAATCTGGGAGCCTGTAAAAACTGTCAGCAGGTCAGGGAAGTTTATGAACTCTTGCTGTATCTAATCATAAATCATCAGAATAAGCTAAAACTGAGAAGAAAAATGTCCTCTTTTGTAATCTAATGCTGTCTGTTAGGGCAATAAAACTCAAATGAAATGCATGCATTGCAATTTTTAGCTGATACTTTACATTATTAGCAAAGTGAAGGAAGAGACTCCGACTTAAAAGAGTGACACAGATGAGGGGAAGGCCATCATCCCTCTAAGGCCCTGGGCTCACTCCCCTGGCTTTGTGGCTCGTTCCTCTCCCCTCCCACCTCCTTGGGCCTCAGAACAAGGAAGTAGGTGATATAGATCCCAGGAACTCGGGTGCAAAGTGTGAGAGTGTCCTGATGATGGCCTTGAGAGGTCACATGGCCGCCTTCTCAGCTCCCAGCGGGGGGTTCCCACCCCGGCCTTGTTGACCCAGTCCGCATTCCCACAGCTTCAGACTGCGGAGGGAGGAAGGTGTGTGCCCAGCTCTCCTTGTTGTCATCTGTCTCTACGTGCACCCTCATTCTCCCAAGCCCTTTTGGGGTGACTCACTTCCAAGCTGAATTCTTGGGCACTCCTCTGTATCCCTGGAAACCTTTCGCAAGAATTCACACATCCCACGCCTTTCTCCCGTTTATTGTCTGCGACCTTTGATGTTAAGGATCGCCCTTTACCTTTATGTCTCCTGGGACCTTCCCAGGGATTAACAGTGCCCCAAGCAGGGACAGAAGTTGTGTGACGAACAGGGATGTTTTTTATTTATATCAACTATTTACTGAGTGCCAGTGACTCAAAGGAAAATAAGTCAAAGTTCCACAATAGGGTGGGGGTGGGGAGGAGGGTGGGCAGCCCTGGGTTGCTGCTTGAAATAGCAAGGGGAGCATCCAGCTTGCCATGGCCTCTTGCTGGTCTTCCAAAACATTGGGAAGACTGAAAGGCCAGAGATGGAGCAGGACGAAGGCATAGAGTTGTCTTCAAGAAGATGATGGGTTTTCAGGAGATAGACCAGGAGCTGCTGTCATCCATGGCTGCTGATAGCTCTGCAAAAGAAATGGGCTAACCTAGGGGCGCCTGGTGGCTCAGTCGGCTAAGCGTCCAACTTTGGCCCAGGTCACCATCTCACAGTTTGTGGGTTTGAGCCCCGCATCAGGCTCTGTGCTGACAGCTCAGAGCCTGGAGCCTGCTTCAGATTCTGTGTCTCCCTCTCTCTCTGCCCACCACCCCCCCACACACACACACTCTCTCTCTCTCTCCTCTATCTATCTCAAAAGTAAGTAAACATTAAAAAATTAAAAGAAAAAAAGAAACGGGCTAACCTAATGCTTGGCCATTGTAGGCATTGGAATATTCAACAGATAAAAGAATAGATGAATAAAATGGGTTTAAGATAAAGCAGCCTAGACTATGACTGGCCATACAGTAGAAATTCCTGCTCTTTGAGATGTTCAAACATTGGATACTGAGAAAACCGTATCTCCGAAGATCATCCAGAAAATGTTAAGTGCCTATTTGTCTGAGTTTTGATGCCCTGTTGCAAGAGAGCAAAAGTCTGAGCAAGTTAATCCCTGGAAGTCCCGTCGAGTGTTCCTTTCCACCTTGAGCTCAGCCAAATGATAGGATGGGAACTTCTCTTCTAAGTAGGTGGCAGTGTCTCTCATATCCCGTGCCCAAAACTGTATCTCCCTGGCCCTAGTCACCGGCCCTCTATGGTTCCCTTCCCCTCAGTGGAAATTGGTAAAGGGTAGGTGCCTCTGCAGGAGGTACACATAAACCGGCTTAGTATAGGGAAGAGCATGGTAGGTAGTCATTTCCATGAGCTCCTAGGTTGGGGGACACAGATGAGACTTGTAAAGAATGAGCTTCCCAGAGTAGGCTCCCAAAAGTAAACAAAAGGGAAGGAGAGTTGGAGGCAGGCAACTTTTTAAAAATAAATCTATAAGCAGAATTGGGAAGCAGCTCCTGGAAGAATGGCCCTAGTTTGTCCTCTTACAGTAGACATGGGAAGTCTCAGCAGAAGCTTACTGCCTGCAGAGATCTCCTTCCCCAGTGGGTCAGCAGCCTTGAGCGAAGAACCCGGACCTGAGTTGTCTGGGGGCTTCTAGGAGGCCCGGGACCCCTGAACTGTACTCACCCACACTTACTTAAATCTAAATGTTTCCTTTAGACAGCATATATATCGGAAAAGAAAATTCAAAGAAATTTTGAATTTAAATTTGTCCTTATAGGTATGTCTCTAATTCCAATGAATTTTCACATATAAATTTTTAATTTAGCTTCTTTTTTAAAAATTATTTTTATTTGTAGAAAGAGAGAGTGCATGAGCGAGGGAGAAGGAGACAGAGAGAGAGAGAGAGAGAGAGAATCCCAAACAGGCTCCATGCTCAGCACAGAGCCTGATGTGGGGCTTGATCCCATGACCTCAGGATCATGACCTGAGCCAAAACCAAGAGTTGGATGCTAAACCGACTGAGCTATCCAGGCATCCCTAGTTTAGCTTCTTGATGGTCCGAGGAAGAAGGTTGTTTGGTCAAGAACTATTCCCTTACTTTTTAAAGTGGGAAAACAAAGAACTTGCTTAAGAACAGCTAGTAAGTGGCCTAAAACTCAGGTGTCTTTCATCTCAAATCCTTGGGTTTCCTATTACATTATACTACCTGTTAGTCTTCAAAGATTCTGTTGGTCATAGGGAATCAGAGAATCTTTGTGAACTTAAAATAGGCATTGGCTCTGCTTCCCAGAGGCTAGAGGTTATCAGGCAGTGAGTTAAAGATGGGCAGTAGGATGGAACTCATGTGTATTTTTGTGGGTATGTTTTTGTCTCGTCTCTGTGGTAAGAAGTGTGTGTGTGTGTGTGTGAGTAGACCAGCAATGGTGGAGAGAGGATAACATTACATAATGTAAATTTGTGTGGAAGATTAGAGAAACTTCTAGTAGCTTCTTGACTTGGGAAGACCATTTACCATGTGTATTACCCTCTGTTATAGATCCCAGGGGCAGACAGAAGAAATGATGCTTTACTTCTAAGAAATGTGAAAAGTAGGAGAGCTAATGATGTCACAGCTACCCACTGATGCAGATGTGGGCATAAACCTTCTGCCAGCAGGTAGCGTCCTATCATCAGAAAATGCTCTCTTTTGAGGAAAGGTGACTACGTTAAGCTCCATTTACCTTTAAGGGATGGGAGGAAGAATGAGAGCATCCAGAGATGCAGGTGAAAGTCATCAGAGGGACAGGAGAAATGCAGCAGCTGAGAATTGAGGGGCACTGAAAGAAGGAAGAGTCAGCATGTCAGAAGTTGCATTTTCAGGGATAAAGGTCCTAAGAAGAAGATTAATGTCCTAGAGATTTTTAGGGAATGTTTCTGGAATCAACCTCAATAGAAGAGAAGGGAAAGAAGCAGGGCTGGGAAGAAGGAGACATTGAGCCACGATGCAATCCCAACTGAGGCCTCAGATGACATATGGGAGGTCTGAAATGGGGTTGACACACTTTAGAGATGTCCTCAGTCGGGGTGAGGGGGCTGAGCCTTTATACCCCCATGCTGATTAGACATAGCAAGCGGGCTGTTCTGGAAAGGAGATACGACCTTGGGCAAGAAGGCTCTTATCGCCTGAGGCTATTCCCAAAGGTGACTGATGTCCCAGGAAGGCTGGCCACACTCCTGGCAGTTGTGTGATGGCAGTGATGGTGGTGGTTGGTCACTCCTGAAGGGGAATCCAGGTAGTGTCCCCTGGGGTCCATCCCTTGTGCCTCTCAGAACCACTTCATATATGTTCTGGGAACAGCTTCCCTAGGATTCAATGGGAATTGAATCTGTTCCTGAGGAAAACTCGGAAGAGGTGAGTTAGTGGGACAAGCTAGAGCCCCCACCAGCGTGGCTGGTCTCAGAGACATAATCGACATTCCTCCTCTCCTCTGTCCCTCTATTCTAGATTCCCATCGCTATTAGCTAGTACTTTTGCTGGTCTTTTTGGCTTAGCAGGTACCATAACCAAAACTCTGATTCCTGAGGGTTTGAGCCATTGGACCCTATACCGTTTTCAGATCAGAGCTGCTATATTTGTACATTTACTGTCAATTCCACAAAAGAGAACCAAGAGATGCCCAAGAGCATCACTTGGGTGCCGGCAATATTTTCTCTATCCCCATTCTGTAACAACAGCCCCACCTCCTCCTGAAGGTCAGGGTCCATTCCCGTTGCCAAGATGGGGACCTCTTCTTGACTGCTTGTCCTTGCACACAAGACCCCTAAGTGCCAATTACTCATGCTCAGGCTTTTGTTATGTTTTCAAAATCTCAGTTGAGCTTCTCCCAAACCACCAAATTCCACTGTTTTTAGAACTATATCTTCTGCCACGTTTCCCAAATACCTGATAGGTTGCCCCAGCTGGCACGTCCCCCCTCTACCAGTACATCATCCCATTTCGCCAGGTGGGAAAGTTGTGATAATGACCCTGCAAGCTTGTGGGGAGGACTACCTGTGCTTGGCCCACCGCCAGGGATGGGGTCCTTGTCACCAGCCAACTTGTAGGAGGTCCAGTCAGAATTCTCACTTCTTATGTCAACAGTTACACTTGGGGCCCCCAGGAGAGTAGACTCAGATGAAGATCATGGGTGGGGGGTTTTTTAGGGGATGCTCTTGGGAGTAATGTCTCTGAAAGAGAGGTTAATGAAACAGGTTTGGGCAGAGGAGAGAAGAGGGGCTCTGCTAGAGTTTTAGCTGATGCCCTAGTGGATTTCTGGGACAGTCCAAAATGGGTGTGCCCCTGCAGAGATTTCCTGAGTTGGGGCAGTGAGCAAGGACTTTCTACCCTGTGTCAGTCAGCAGATGTGGGCCACCCCAAGAAGGGAGTATAACCTTGTGCAAGGCAGCTCTCTTCAGCTCAGACTATCTCCAAAGGGGCTGAAAGCTAAGAGTTGTCCACAGGTAATGTAACACTCCCAGCAGCTTGGGGGTACCAGACTTTCATTCTTGAAGAGGGTCTTGGGTGGTGTATTTTAACACCCAGGGCATGACTTATTCCCAAAGTATGAAATGATTAAAGACAATGAAGATTGTGATAAAAAGTCATTGGATTTGGTCCTCAAACCCCAAGGACTTCTGAGTTACTGGATTGAAGGGAGCACTATAAGAGGAATGTGAAAAAGCAGAAAGAGAAAATTATGGGTTTGGGGTTGTGTGGGTTTTTTTTTTAATCAAAGGTTCAGTTGAAATTGAATAAGAAATAAAAATTCATCCAAAGGCATTCAAATCCAAAGTTGCAAACTGATAGCCAAATGTATCTAGCAGTCTTATTTTGTTGAACAGTTTTAATAATTAGAACATTTTATTTAAAAATTTGAATGTATACCTTTTTTTAAAAAAATCAGAGTTTCAGGTAACATTCGGCCAATCTTCTTGTGAGGCAGCACAAAGACTAAGTGATTGAGCTAAGTGATTTTTGCCTCTCCTGAATGAAGCGAGCACTCGCCAGTGGCCACAGTCCCCACCCCTCCCTATTGTGCCTTACTCACGTACAGTTGTCAAGTGTCTGTCAGGATTTGCGTTTGCAACCACTGTTTTTTGGTGCTTTGTGAATTGTGATATCAATTTAGCACTTCTTTAATATATCATGGGGTTTTACCAACTGCAGGAGCCACACGGGAGTTTTATGTTGACTCGTAAACTGGAAGTTTTAGTGAAGGATTTCCATTTTGCTGGGCCTCTAGGCCTTGGGGCACAGTGGTGTACAAAAGGGGCAAGCTGCCTGCTTACGTTCTATTGTGTAGGCAGACATCAACTGAGCCAATCAATTGATGAACAGTGGTTTCAAACAGTTGCAAGAAAAGATGACTAGAAGGTCAACAAAGTTGTAAGAACAGATGAAGAAAGTCAGGCAGGGTGTCGTGTAAGAGTGTGGGTCCAGGAGTTAAGAGTGGAGTCAGGCAAGGCCTCCCGTGTGGCAAGAGGAAACCAACCAAGCAACGACAGAGGGTCCAACAAGGGCGCTGACGCTGAGGTGGGTGTGGGCTCAAGGTGCTTGAGCAGCCGGGGGCAGGAGGATGGCCGGCGTGGCTGGACACAGTGAGGGGGGTGGTGGGTGATGGTGGAGTCAGGAGGCAGGCAGGGCCTGTCCTGGAGAGCTGCGAAGACCTGGATGAGAAATGTGCATTTCATTTTAAGAAAAATGGTTAAGACACTAGAAGGCTTTTAGCTGGGGAGATATGGGATCTAATTTGTATTTTCAACAAGGTAATGCTGGCTGCTGTGTGGAGGACGGACTTTCATGGGGGACCAGGGGAGGAAGCAGTGAGACCGAGCAGAAGGCTACTGCAATAGTCCAGGCAAGCAGAACATGGTTCATAAAGTCAGGGGTAGTTCCCTGGAAGGTTTTATAATCAGGTCAGGGAAGTAGGATGCACACACACACACACACACAGACACACACACCTACACAGAGCAAACACACAGATAAAATAGTTCAGATTGCATATTCAGAGCCTTGGGCACACCAGCTTGTAAGGGATGCTAATAAGTCTTCAGGGGGCAGATGCTGGGAAAGGCTGTCCTGGAGGAGGAGAGCTGGCAGTTAAAGGGGGCAAGGGCCCTGGAAGAGAGGAGGGGGAGCCGTTCCAGGTAAAGGGAAAGGTGCGCGCATAGGTCTAGTGTAGGAAGGAGCTAGTGTGGGGGAGTGAAGAGAGCGTAGCAGGGCCACGGTGTGCTGTAGGCCAGATAGGATGAGGTCAGTGAGGTCATCCTAGCATGAGGACCTAGCAAGGTCACTGACCTAGCATGAGGTCAGTGGAGGAAGTCAGTAGGTAGCTTAAACCTACATGGTCCAATACGGTGGCCACTAGCCAGCTGTGTCTATTGAGCACTTGAGATGTGGCCAGTGCACCTGAAGAATGGAATTTTAAGTTTCAGTTCGTTTAAACTTAAATCTAAAAACTGAAGCAATGCATATTGTTTTTTTCCATTTAACAAAACTCCACTGTTTTGGATTTCATATGGCTTCAACCATTGAAAAATTAAGCATCCAAACTGAGATGTGCTGTGGGTGTAAATTACAGAAGAGATTTCAAAGACATAGCACACAAAAACACTAGAATATCTCATTAATTAATTTTATATCGATTACATGCTGAAATGATAATATTTTTGATGTGTGGGTAAAACAAAGTACGTTAACATTAATTTCATTGTTTTCTCTTGTTTAAAATGTGATTGCTAGAAAATTACACACAAGTTGACTTTTTTTTTTAAGTTTATTTTTTTTGCAAGAGAGAGTGCTTAAGCGACTGGGGAGGGGGAAAGGGGGAGGGGCAGAGAGAGAGAGTGACTCTAACTCAGGAACCCTTTAGATATGACCTGAGCTGAAATCAGGAGTCAGACATTTAGCCAACTGAGCTACCCAGGTGTCCCTAGAGTTGACTTTTAATCAAGATCCTCAAGCAGTGATTGCTTATACCACCCTCATCTTTATAATAATAACAATCCATTAATTAATCACCTCCTACCACACTATGAGCATTTATATAGTGCTTACTTATGTAGTGCTGTTCCAAGTATTCTCCATATCTGTATATGGAGATACATGTACATTTAACCCTCATGCAACTCATAGACTCATTAAGGTGTGGTTGCTTTGGTGTGGTTGGCCAAGCAGGATGACTGACTCTTGGTGGGAAGGGCCATGCATGCACCCAGTGCCAGAGGCAAGGTACTGGAAGGCCGTACAGAAGTGAGTGGAGGGTGGGGAAGGTGTCACAGTGAAGCCCGTTCCTCTTGGAAAAGTGGCCCGATGCTAGACTTTGTTGAAAAACATTTTGTCTCTCTTGGCCTTGAGGATGGGAGGGCGGGTAGGGTAATACATTAGAAACATCAAGTAGAAGAAGGAGGAGTGCCATCCCAGAACAATGCTTCTTTATTTCCCATTGAAGCTGTGAAAAGAGAAGTTTCCTGTTTATGAAAACACAATTGGACCGCATTCTGGAGCTGCAATGACACCACCAACACCAGCCCCCAGACTCTTCCTCTTCTTTATTTTCACTTTCAAGGTGAAGCTCCACCGTGGTCTGTATCATACACGGTGACACGACTGTGGCCCGTGGCCTCACACATGGACCCAGGCACAGCATGTGGGTCAAAGAATTTCTTTTGCTTTCCTGCTAAAATTTCCACCTCCAACCATTGTCCCCTGGATGGAATGACCTGTTTTGGGTTAATGACAGTGACTTCCTCTTACAACCTCCAAAACACAGTTGATACTTGCTCTCCAGCCCCCCATGGGGCGTCAGGGCAGAGGAAAAGGTGATGAGACAGCCTCTTGTCCATTTCTCCTCTTTGTTGTAGTGAGAAGACATTACAAATGCATTTCCTCTGCAAAAGGCAGGCAGGAGAAGGGAGCAGACGGGTACACAGGTGTCCCCTTCCTGACCATGAATGTCCAGGACATAGACCGTCAGCCCCCCACACCTTCCTCAGCTGCTTTCAAAAGTCACCGGCTTTATCCTGCTAGCCCCTCAGTGTGAGGCTTGCTCAGGACACCATGTAGCACTCTGCTCACTTTTTGCTGGGTATTCCCAAAAGCCTTTACCTGGAGAGTCGTAGTGAGGCCAAAGTTGAATGGAGCATTTATCATATGATGTTAAACCATGGGAGTCTCAATATTCACCATTTTTGATCTGCCAAAATGGTAATTTCTTAGATTGTTTTTTAACCTAATAATGCCTGAAACCGTGTGTGCCTTAGCTTAGTGGGAACCTCCACGTTTTGCAGTGATGCTCGAATGGCAAAATGCCCAGTTCCCCAAGAATTTTGTTATATTGAAGGTTTTTGTTTTGTTGTGTTGTGCTTGAAATGCCGGTAACAAAGGCAGAAGTGTAGAGAGAAAGGGACATGGCAATATAACTGTAGGAGGTAAATTAATTTTGAATGCCAAGTGGTTTAAGACCGAGTTACGAAAATGGTAGGAATTGACAAAGGCTGACTTGATCAGAAGGACGAAGAAAATCTCACAAAGTAATCTGGAAAGCCTTGCCAATTCAGATAAGCTATGAAGAGGGAATGAAGACGTTTAGGGCAACTTAGTAAAAAGGAAGAAGGAGTTCTCACTTCCTCTTTGGTCATGCTCTGGGATTACACCTTAAGGCCTGTCCCGTGGGCTGATGGGCGCTGAGCACGGCTTTTCTGCCTGGTGGCTCCATGGCTGCACAAGGGGCTGGTTCCAGTAGCTCAGTGAGAGGTGGTTGTCTTCCTATCTTTAGAGGGCTTTCTCCACCAGCCTTGTAAGTGAGGAAGGGGCCAGAGTAAATCCCCCCACCGAAGGAACTGGTTGTACGTGGGCTTGGCTCTGATAGAACAAAGCTCAGCTGTGCACCACGTATCAACATGGGTCCCCTCCGTCAGAAAAGGGACCTTTGGGTGGGAAGTCCGTCATTCACAGTTTGATCTTTTAAATTATTTTGGCTCATCATTGCTTAATGTTGAAAATTGACAGCTGGTCCTCAAACCTTACTTCTGAAGAATTCAAATCCTTAAATTAACTTCCTCTCAAATTGGGCTTCAAATGTCCATTCTCTCATTCTGTCACGTAGTTAGCACATCTTTCTCAAATCTAGCACAATGCCCAGAGCAGAAGATAGTTTTTGCCCTTGTGAAGTCAAATATTGACATACATATTGAGTAAAACAACGAGAGAATTATCAAGGAAGATGATTGCCTTAAGGGTTCGACACTTGTGTTTGACACCCTGTCCGTATCAGCCAGAGCAGCCCCGTGGATGGAGCACAGTGATGGGTGCTGGGTAGGGGCGTGGCTCAAAGGGGGGCCAAAGCCAGGGTCAGGATAGACAGTGCAAAGCCAAGGTACTGATTAGAGGCTGTACAGACCGAGCGGCAAGGAGGGTGGTATATTCCCCAAGAGGAAAGGAAGCTTGTTGAGTACTTTTTTCCTTTAACGTATAGATGTTTCAATATTTTTTGGTAATTAAATCTATTTTCCTTTTTGATTTCTTCTATTGCTTTTAGTTTGAGAAACTTATTTGCCATCCATATAGGTAGAAAATTCACCTATGAGTATTCACCTGTGTTTTCTTCTAGTTTAAGGAAAGTAAACCTGATACTGGAACATCCAGGTGATACCCTTCCAGAGACAGGGAGAGATGCAGGTCGGTGCTCAGATGCAAAGCAAATGCAGATTCTCAGGCTGGGGCCTCATCAGCCAGTGTAGGAGGGAGTGAAGCAGGGCCAAGGCCACACGTCTGGGAGAAGGGGGTCTTTCAAGGCATCAAGAGGAAGATGGCTCAAAGAAGAAAACGGAGGCAGGCCGGGCAAGAAAACCCAGGGAGAGAGCTCATGGAAACCCCAAGGAGAGGTTTGAGGGAAGAGGGATAAAGACCCATGCCAAGTTTATTTTTATTTATTAAAATTTTTTTTGTAATGTTTATTTATTTTTGAGAGAGGGAGAGAGAGTGCAAGCAGGGGAGGGGCAGTGAGGGAGGGGGACACAGAATCCGAGGCAGGCTCCAGGCTCCGGGCTGTCAGCGCAGAGCCCGACGCGGGGCTCGAACTCACAGACCGTGAGATCATGACCTGAGTTGAAGTCGGACACAACCGACTGAGCCCCCCAGGCGCCCCAACCCATGCCGAGTTTAGCAAGGTCGTCCACGTGGGATGATGTAGGAAGGGGAAACCGAAGCTCAGCCAGGCCCCAGGAGTGAGTGCTCGGAGGGTCAGCTGCTTTAGGTGCCCGCTGGCCTGTTTCTCCGGGACCTTCTAAATACTGAGAAAGCCAGGGCTGCTCTGAGTGAAGGACCCAGTTGCTTTGCTGTCAATTAGGAAAGAGACACATAGAACAATGGAGGAAATGAACAGTGTAAAGACTAAAGAAAGGACAGAGCTGAGGCAGCGGTCAGAAGAAACGAGGGGGCATTGAAAGAAGCATTTGCACCTCTGTAATGCCTACCCCGCTAAGCACATAGATGGGCTGAAATGTAATGACTATAAGCCCAATTCTAATAGGAAGCTAGGCTTTAAGAAGTCACCTATCAAAAAAAAAAAAAAAAAAAAAAAAAAAAAAAAAAAAAGTCACCTATCAATCTCAGGGCTGTTAAAAAAAAAAGTAGCATAGAGTCATAACTTGTCCCAAGATGCATAACAAAACAAAACAGAACAGAACTTCTAGAAAATTACCAAAATTACCAATGAAAATTCAATGGTACCAGTGGCAGGAGAATATCCGTTAGAGGAAGGGTATCTTTGCCTTCAGAGCTGCAGATACTGTTATGACCCATCTTCTGTGTTCCTGAGACATGGATAGAAGGATCCGAGAAGGTGCTGAGGAAGTCACACAATCCAATAGCACAATTGTGGAAAGTCACCAACTAGCTTACAGAGCACACAATCTCATGGTAACGGAGAGAACCCTTTCTGGGCAAAGCTACTCTGCCCGTCCAGAAATGGAACCAGCTTTGGACTCACCTAACCAGGAGAGTGAATCTTCTAGAGGTGTATCCAAATTCTAATCCCAGCTCTGCTACTGGCTATCTATGTGACCTTGGGGAGTTACTTCCTCTCTTTGGGACCTCAGTTTTCCCAGCCATAGAATGGGTGGGTTCACTGAAATGATAACCAATTATTCCCTATTTTACTTTAGCAATCCACAATGAGGGAAGTCAAAAGATGAGGAAAAACCCAAACTCTCCTGGAAAAAACTAATGTTGAGACTTAGTATTTCAATCTTTCGAAGCAGACTGTACTTTCACTTACTAATCTTGTGACATTTTTATTTTTATTTATTTAT
The DNA here is from genome assembly GCF_018350155.1 of Leopardus geoffroyi. NCBI lineage: Eukaryota > Metazoa > Chordata > Mammalia > Carnivora > Felidae > Leopardus > Leopardus geoffroyi. The sequence continues at coordinate 39,421,437 of NC_059338.1, forward strand.
TTTTCAATTTTTTTTTTCAACGTTTATTTATTTTGGGGACAGAGAGAGACAGAGCATGAACGGGGGAGGGGCAGAGAGAGAGGGAGACACAGAATCGGAAACAGGCTCCAGGCTCTGAGCCATCAGCCCAGAGCCTGACGCGGGGCTCGAACTCACCGACCGCGAGATCGTGACCTGGCTGAAGTCGGACGCTTAACCGACTGCGCCACCCAGGCGCCCCTCTTGTGACATTTTTAGATTCTTGTGATTCCCCAAACTGCACGTGAACAAAATGCATGGGAGTTTCACTCACCCTGCTTGGTACTCCGCAGTGGGTCTGAAGCTAAGATATGAGGGTAGCGTGTTACTGTTTTGCACATTTATGATTGCTGGTTGCATTTGTTACAAATAATTCTGTTCTATTTAGGGAGCTGGTGATCAATAAGGCAGATCATATTTCCATCATATTCAAAAAGACTAGTGTTGTGAAGACCGCCTCTGGAGGGGGCCTCTGTTTTCTTTGCGGCTCGACAGTTTCCTGCAGACTGTCTCCCGTCCAGGCTCTGTTCTTTGCCGGGTCTGTCCTCCGTTCCAAGCACCAGAAGAATCATCCCCAGTCATTTGTTAATGCTGGAGATAAAAAACAAAACAAAACAAAACAAAACAAAACAAAACAAAAAACTCAAAGTGTCACTTCTGGTAGAACCAGGGGGAAAAAAAAAAATCATGGCAAGATTTTCTTTTTCCATATTTCCAAACAGTGGGGGGAAAATAATAGAATGTTTGCCTTGAATTTTGTGCTGCTTTGGCTGCAATGAAGAGATAGTTTCTTGAAGGCAAAAATCTGTCTTCTGTCTTATTATTGCCATCTTCAAATGCAGGAAAATCTGTTCTAGCTGGCGGTTCTGCATTATTACTTTTCCCCTCAAATCTGTTGTTTGCACCGACTGTGGAATTTCTTGACTCGAACGTGGATTTGAAGGGCCTGGTAATGAAAGGGGCTGTGACTCTCGACACAGATCAGAACTTTTGGCTTTTTGTCCCCTCCCTCATCGCCTCCTCTCCACAGCAGAGGCTGGGGAAGCCTAGGACCGGTGTGGGTGCCGAGGATTTCGGCGGTGGTGGTGTAGGATGCTAAGACACATCTCAGTCACTCCTGTCTGTTTGGGGCACAGGACTCACGACAGGAGGCACCACAGGACCACCTAGCAGGCCCCTCTCCACCCGCTTTGCCTTTGTGACCGTCACTTTTGAAACAGAGAGCCATGAGGTGTCATTATCATTTTGGGGATTCTCCTCTGGGAAGATAGCTTGTTTTTCTATTCAAGCCCATGGTTAAGGTTGAGTGCACTTGAATTCCTTCTCTTAACCCAGGTCTGTAGAACTCTTGCATCTCCTCTTTGCCTCTCCTTTCCTACAAAGCCCAAAGCGATGAGGGAGATGTCTGTCTGGAGAGATGTCGAAGCAAGAGCTTTCCCTATCCGTCTGCACCTTAAGATCACTGGGAGTCAGCCCTCAATCCCCACCACCTCCACGTCTCCCCGTTAACAAGAGACTCACCCGCATTTTGACTTGAAATTTTTATGCATTAAAAATAAGCAATCAGGGGCGCCTGGGTGGCTCAGTCGGTTAAGCGCCTGACTTCAGCTCAGGCCAGGATCTCATGGTTTGTGAGTTCGGGTCCCGCGTCGGGCTCTGGGCTGACAGCTCAGAGCCTGGAGCCTGCTTCAGATTCTGGGTCTCCCTCTCTCTCTGCCCCTCCCCTGCTCATGCTCTTTCTTTCTCTGTTTCTCAATAATAAATAAATGTTAAAATTTTTTTTTTTTTTTAAAGCAATCATAGAGATGATGAATCACTGGGTTCTACTCCTGGAGCCAAGACCACAGGGTATGTTAACTAACTTGAATTTAAATAAAAAATAGAAATAAAAAAATTAAAAAAAAAATAAGCCGTCATAATGGGTACCTTTTTGATAAAATTGCTTGATGAGATAGACTCAAACAGAACCGCTGGCACATACCACTTTTTTCAGTAATATTTGTTAAGTGAATGAATGAGTAAGTGGTAAGGCATTATGTGGCCCCAAATACTGGCTGATTTGGGGGGAAGCCGGACAAAGATCCGTGGCCTTTCAGGCTGGAGGGTGGATGAGGCATTGCGACTTGCCCATGAAGCACTCTTGGTGAAGCGGTGTTTTGCGAGCCGGAAGGAAAGCCGGAGGCAAGGACAAAGAGACAGAGAAGGCTGACACATCCTGACCCCTCGCACCCTGGCATGCAGCCAGATTCAGGGTTCTCAGAAACAGGTGAAAAAAAAATCCACAAAATGAATTGATTTTCTTTTTCCACAACAAACGTCTGGTTCAGTCCAGACGAATTCAAGTCAAGGCAGCGGTTCGTATTTCTCTTTATTTGACTTGAATATGTTTGTAAGGGGGAAAAAACATCCTTAAGACACGTGAAAAGGTGTCAGATAGTCAAGGACTAAGAAGATAGTCACAGGTTCCAGGATCTTGACTCCTCCAAAGGAGGACTCCTCCTCCTCCTCCTTGCCAGGATTGAGGGCAAGGTACCTCTTCTTCCGGGTGCAGGAACCTCTGAGACTGTGCTGCTCCCATGCCTGACCTGGGATTGGGGTATCAGGGCAGGGTTCCGGCCAGCAGCATGGGGTACCCTGATCAGGCAGCAGCATGGGGTGCAGCATAAGTGGGAAAAGACAGGGGATGGGTAGGAGGCTGCTCAGAAGATAGTCCAAATCTGACACGTTGCAGTTTGAGGAAAGGAATGGGTATTGTGGGTCTTCTGGGAAGGAAAGGTGGGGCAGGAGGAGAGGGGGAGGGGACAGGGACTCCAGTCTATTGTGTCAGTGACAGTTTTATTCCCTGAGTCTGGGGCTCCCTTGGATGGGACACTTAATGGTGTCTCAGAACAGAGTGGTTTCTCTGAAAGTGTTCTTAGAACTCCGTGCGTCCATATCGGACTCTGTCCTTTCTCTATGGTTCTTTGGTTGTTAAAATGGTCATATCCTTTTTTTTTTTTTTTAATTTTTTAATGTTTATTTTTGAGAGAGAAAAAGAGACAGAGTATGAGCAGGGAAGGGGCAGAGAGGGAGGGAGACACGGAATCCGAAGCAGACTACAGGCTCCGAGCTGTCAGCACAGAGCCCAACGTGGGGCTCGAACTCATGAATCACGAGATCATGACCTGATCCAAAGTTGGACCCTTAACTGACTGAGCCACCCAGGCTCCCCTGGGCATATCTTTTTAATGCTGTATTTTTCCTGAGAAGCTAGAGAATAATTCTCATTCCTTGTAATAAAACTTTGAGTCTTTACTCACTCATCATTTATTCATTCATTCATTCATTCATCTTTCAACGTAAAAATCTCTGAATTCAATGAAAGAATAATACTTTATGACCTTCTTCAGGGTTTCTTGGGATCTCTGGGAGAAGAGGTTATGTCAGACTTGATTTTTCAATTAATATTCTGAAGCTCTCTACTTCCTAGGTCATGACTTGAGGCTAAGATCAAGATTAGGGTCACTGGAAAGCAGAGACATGTTGATGTCTTGGCTAGAAATATTAGATGCCAAGCAAAAATGACAAAGATTTTACTCATTAACTTTTCTCTAGCTCCCTTGTAGCCTTCCAGGCTCGGGGCATTTATTTTATGGGATTTCCCTAATGGAGATAGAAGAATGCTCATTTGCATTTTCCCCACGAAGATCAGAGCCACGGGTCTGTCTGGATGAGATTTCGTATAGGCACCATGGCTTAGCTGCAGTATGTAAACGTGATGTGTTTTATGGAGTTTGTGTTTTATGGGTTTTATGGAATTTGTGAAGTCTGTAACACTTTCCAGAAATGTGTCTTTCCGTGTGAGTAGACCCTCCACCTAGCAGTTAGTAATAGTAAACTTGACACACGCATGACACTTTGTGGTTCCCAGAGCACAGCCAGGCAGATTAATCTCATTTAAGCCCCAATAGCCCAGTAGGGCCAATATTATTTGGCCCTGTTTCTCCCTATTTGATAGATGAGGCAATGGACTCAGACATGGGTTGTCCAAAGTCGTATAGCCAGCAGAAGACATGGTCAGCTTCAGAGCAAGGGCTGCTGCCCCGGACGCCATGCTATTTCACTTGCCCAGAGAGTGCTGTCCTGATGCTACCACCGTAACTTTTGACCTCACCTCCTGGGTTCCTCTCATCAGGCGCTCGGGGCTTTGAAAGCAGTTACAGCCACAGCTGTCACTGGAAACAGATATCATACCTGGTCATGAACAGAAATGAAGGAAAGGGTGCAGGTTCATTCTTCTGCATGTCGCTGTCCGGTTCTCCCAGCACCATTTGCTAAAGAGACTGTCTTTTTTCCATTGGATACTCTTTCCTGTGTTGTCGAAGATGAGTTGGCCATATATTTGTGGATCCATTTCTGGGTTCTCTATTCTATTCCATCGATCTATGTGTCTGTTTTTGTGCCAATACCATACTGTCTTATCCAGAGGATAAAAAAATGCTGATTCAAAGGGACACATGCACCCCAATGTTTATAGCAGCATTATCAACAATAGCCAAATCATGGAAAGAGCCCAAATGTCCATCAATTGGTGAATGGAGTAAGAAGATGTGGTATATATATATATATATATATATATATATATATATACACAAAGGAATACTACTCAGCGATGAAAAAGAGTGAAATCTTGCCATTCGCAACGACGACTATGGAACTAGAATGTATTATGCGAAGTGAAATAAGTCAGAGGAAGACAGATATCATACGATTTCACTCATATGTGGAATTAAAAATACAAAATAGATGACCACAAGGGAAGGGAAGCAAAAATAATGTAAAAATAGGAGAGGAGACAAACTATAAGAGACTCTTAATACAGAGGACAAACTGAGGGATGCTAGAGGGGCAATGGGTGAGGGGATGGGCATTGAGGAGGGCACTTTTGGGGATGAGCACTGGGTGTCATATCTAGTCACTGAGTTCTACCACTGAAGCCAAGACTGCACTGTATGTTAATTTGAATTTAAATACAAATAAAAAAGAAGTGAAGGAAAGGGAACTTTGGAAAGAAGTAACAGTAGTGACATTTCTAGTTTGTTGGGTTTTTATTTTTCATCCTTCCCAATTCCCAGGTTGGCCTTGGTGGTATACCAAACATCTGGTACCCCCACCCTGTACCTTCTAATGATTGATTTTCCATGTTTGTACGGAGAACTGACCCCTTTGGGGACACGGATTTCTCCAGTGGCTTTGGTCTGCGTTGGGACACGTCATTACTCCAAGCGGCTTCTGCTTTTGCTTCTTTTTCATTAAAGAAATCGATGTGATAGTTTTTGTTTTCCCACCTGAGAAAATTTGGAAATTACAGAGAAGCAGAAAAAAGAAAAATTGAGATCGGTTACGCTCTACCCATTTAGATAGCATTTGGTTATATCTCCTTCCAGTAATTTTTCCATATCTGCTTTCCTCTCTGTCGTCTCTAAGCCCACATTGACATTTTGTTTTACAAATTAGGCGGTCACTTAATGTCCCAACTTCATATACCTGATTATTCCCCTATTGTCCGTGGTCTTATAGAACGTGTTTTTTTTTTTTTTTTTTTTTTTTTTTTTTTTCCATCTCACACAGTATTCCACAGTGCAGGTTTACCATAATTTATTTAATAATCCCCTACTTTGGACATGAAAGCTGTTTCTGATTTTCTCCTGTTATGAATAGACCACTTCCTCTCGGCTGGTCCCTCTCAGCTCTGGTGCCCGTTTTTGTAACTGGGCTCCTACTTTGTTCTTTGTCATTGAACCTCCACCCCGTGCCCCATTTCTGGGAACTGTGTCCCTGCTTGGGTTCCTGCTCAGGGCCTCAGTTCCTTCCAGGGACTGGAGTCCTGTCTCTGAAATCCAGTCTCTCCCCGGCTGAGTCTCTGGCACCTGCTGCCAGACCTGCCATGAGGGCTGCTGACACTGCTGGGCGGCCACCATCTGCCTGGCCCCACCCCAGTAGGCTGGTCAACTCTTTAGGTCTTTGTTTGCCCCGCTGCCGTGTGATCCCAGGCCTTGGAGGCCTGAGAATAGGAGGCAAGGCGGTGGGCAGGGGTCTGGGGGAGGGGAGGGGTGTGCAAGAGTAGGAGTGTGCAGGCGTGCAGCAGTGGTGGGCCAGACCGCTCACCTCCGGGCGAGCACGAAGCTGGCACTATGAGACAATTTACAGTTCCCCAACGCACCCTGTTCCTTCTCACGTCTGGGACTTGGATATAGTGTTACTTGGCCTGGAGATTTCTTTCCCTTTCCTTCAGCCCAATTAACAAATCCTCACCCTGCAGGTCTCAGCTTAGATCAGAGATTCCCAAATTTTCTCTCACACGGTGTTCTTAGTGTCTCTAATTTTTCATGGAGCTTCAAAGCCCAGAGAAGCCCTGAACAGTTACTTGATTAAGTAGTTAGGTCCGAACAATGTAGTATTTATGTCCTAAGAACTCAGCAGCCATTTAAAAAAAAATTTTTTTTTTAAATGTTTATTTACTTTTTGAGAGTCAGGGAGAGAGAGAGAGAGCACAAGTGGGAGAGGGGCAGAGAGAGAGGGAGGCTCAGGATCTGAAGCAGCCTCCAGGCTCTGAGCTATCAGCACAGAGCCTGACACGGGGCTCGAACTCATGAACCACGAGATCGTGACCTGGCCAAAGTCGAATGCTTAACTGACTGAGCCACCCAGGCACCCCTAAGAACTCAGTAGCCATTTGAAAAATAACTCTCACAAATTGAAGGAAATATGGTATTTAAAATTCATCCTTTTTTTTTTTTTTTTTTTTTTTAAAGGTGTATTTATTTTGAGAAAGAAAGAGCACAAGCAGGGGAGGGACAGAGAGAGAGGGAGAGAGAGAATCCCAAGCAGGGTCCATGCTGTCGGTGCAGAGCCCAACTCCAGGCTCAATCTCAGGAACCGTGAAGTCACGACCTGAGCTGAAATCAAGAGTCAGATGCTTAACCGACTGGGCCACCCAGGAGCCCCTAAAATTCATTCTTAAATACTCTTGGGATGTGTGGAGCTGTTGGTCCACTGTCCAAAACTTTGCAATCATATAAGACACCGCACTGATTTTTACACAGTATTTCTTGTTATCACGGCAACTGCAGATACATTGTGGAAAGGAATGCACTTTGATCTAATGTGGACACCTATACCGCCTCAAGCCACTAGTATCTGACAGACGCTGAGTATTGCCATGTGACCCTCAGACTTCACATACCCCACAGAGTGCCTGTGAGTTTGTTATGGTGGCCTGGGCTCCTTGGGGCTCCCACCCGCTGGTGTCTGTTGACTTGTCTCTTTCTTTGTTCATTTCATTGTGAGCCCAGTGAGTATGGCAACATATCTGTCTTGTTCATAGACAACAGTGCTTGGCACATAGGAGGCGCTCAGTAAACACTCACAGAGTAGAGAAATAGAGCCCTCCAATTTCTTTTCTTTTTTTTCATGTTTATTTATTTATTTATTTATTTTTGAGACAGAGAGAGACAGAGCATGAACGGGGGAGGGGCAGAGAGAGAGGGAGACACAGAATCTGAAGCAGGCTCCAGGCTCCGAGCCATTAGCCCAGAGCCCGACGCGGGGCTCGAACTCACAGACCCGTGAGATCATGACCTGAGCCGAAGTCGGAAGCTCAACCGACTGAGCCACCCAGGCGCCCCCATAGAGCCCTCCAATTTCTCACGCCCGATCTCCTTCACGAGGCAGGTCTGGAGGATTCAGAAGCAAAGGAGCTGAAGTGCTGGGTTTGGTGAGATCAAGGACGGCGCTCCCGGTTCGAGAGGCTCCGGCGGATGATGAGGGGGAATAATCAAGGTTATGGCGGAGGACATATGCGAGGGATATGCCGCCAGGTGCTAAGAAGGATGCTGCCGATTACAGAATGAGGTGGAGGGAGTGTGAGCCATGATAAGAAAAGCTCAAGGAGAGGATGAAAAGAAGATTGCACAAGAGGTCAAGACAGATAATGAGAAATGCTTCCCGTACATAAGGAATGTCCGCTCGGGGAAGACGGTGGCAGCCCCCCCTCCAAGATAGAGCAAAAGCAATTTATTGACAGACACCGTTTCTGAAAATTAAATGGATCTCTGCCTTGGTATGTTCACAAAAGCAGGGCAGAGGACAGATCCCGCAAAGACACAAATTTCCCGAGGGACGGAGAAGAAATATCGTGGAAGGCATGGAGGGTGAGTGGAAAAGAGAAAAAAAAAACCCTTATTTTCATAGCATGGCTGTGACCTTCTGGGGCTGGCAAATGGTCCAAATGGGACATCAATTGAGGAAACCAATCTCTTATCGCTGGCCTCGCTGGCCCCAAAGCTGCCAAGTGTTTGGTGCCCACATCAGTCCTCGGGGACTCATTTTGTCACATTCTGTTCCTGGGTCTGAGGTGAACTGCTCCAAACAGGTTTCCTCGCCAAGTCCGGGCAGGGAGAAGGCTGCACTTTTGCAGTTGCGAATAGTGTCTTCCTCAGCTGATTTCTATAAGGTATTGTTTTCCGGCAAAGGAGGAATAAGGGAAATACTTAAACAATAAGTGCTCTGAGGGAGTGCATACAGGGAAATCATTATCTCTTATTATTGTGCCAATAAGTTTCAAGGCAAGCAGCCAAGTTGTTCTTACTCCCAAGGAGCCCCTGCTGACACGCCAAGGTGGAAATCCAAACCAAGAAGGGAGGCCTCCCAGCGACGCTGGAGCCGTCAGAGGTATATTTGACACCAACTGTTTTCCTCATTGTGGGGATGATGCTTTTTAAACTCTGCACTTCCAGGAGAGTAAAAGAAATTCTCACGATGATCATCAAACATAAGAGCTGGTGTTACCGAGCCCTTATTCTGTGCTAGGCATTGTAATAAACACTTTGTGTATAATCTCATTTAAAGCTCACTAAACAGGGGTGCCTGGGTGGCTCAGTCGGTTAAGCGTCCGACTTCGGCTCAGGTCACGATCTCACGGTTCGTGGGTTCGAGCCCACATCGGGCTCGGTGCTGACAGCTCAGAGCCTGGAGCCTGTTTCAGATTCTGTGTCTCCCTCTCTCTCTCTGACCCTCCCCCGTTCATGCTCTGTCTCTCTCTGTCTCAAAAGTAAATAAACGTTAAAAAAAAATTAAAAAAAAAAAAATAAAGCTCACTAAACAACAATGCGGGGGGTGGGGGGCATGGGAGGGGGCGCAATAATCTCTGTTTATAGATGAGGAAACGAGCAGGATTCACTCCGGGGCCAGCTTGGTTGCAAAGCCTAGGTTTTCGCCAGGAAGTGATGCTGAGACCATCCAGTCTGTCCAGTTAGTCTTCAAGAACCTGAATTATGTGCTGAGCAGTGTTTTCAGCATCGAAGAGGCCTTGTGCAAAAGAGTAAGATGTGCTGCCCTCTGCAAGCCAAGTTGGAAATAAGTACAATTTCAGGAAAGTTTGGGGGTGTGGCAATAGCATTACAAATTGGAAAAGTACATTAGATTTTAGGAAAAAAATGCACATAAATTTACATGGAACTACATAGTCTTAGGAGAATAAAGGATTTGGAAATTTAGTATAATCCTCCTTTTTTTTAAAAAAAAGAGAAAATTAAGGCCCTGATGGTTGTTACATAGTTTTTTTGGTAGACCCCTGTCTCTAGTGGTCTGTATTCCAACAATGACGATGAACTTCTAAGCTAATTAATGGCTTCCCGTCTACCTGCCTAGCACTGGCGATCATGGGACCAACAAAGCCCTCTCCCACCACCCTCAGCCAAGGCTGTGTGTGTGATATGGGGGACACCAGGCAGGAGGGAGCCCCCACCAGCAGAAAGCATTTAAGGTGGCAGGCAGTCTGTGACTTGAAAGAGTTTCAAGAACAATGCAATAGCAGCAACAATAAAAATAGCTGTCTTCTCTCAACTTGTAGAAACGTTGGGTACGTGTTGAGGGTTGGTGGCTCACAGAAGTTTCTCATCTTCATCTGTATGCTTTATGTCCGGCTTGAGTAGGAGATATTTGGGCTCCTCCGGCTTTCCTTCCGGTTCGCATTTTCTAATGCTTAGTTCTGGAAGGTTTTCTCAGTCCTTCCATCCTCTGGTCTTGGTGGGCTTTGCTGAAAGGAGGTAATGGACAAGATTGGGTTTCCGGGACACCAGGAAGCTTGCTTCCCGCTGCTGTCCCCAAACATCTTCTACATGTGGCAGACATGTTTTCTTTGGGGATTCGTCCCTGGGCTGAGTTTGTCATCTCCCTGTTAAAGTGAAGACCTTTAGAAGGGGAAATGTTTGTGTGACCTGAGCAGACCTTTTGGCGAGAGGCGAGAAATAATGAAAGGTGCTGCAGCATGGAGCACGGCCAGGGGGCGGTGATGACAGCGTGTGTAGGGTGAAGGCAGCGAGGACCTCACAGCCCACAGAGGCCAGGGCCCTGCGGAGAGAAGGCAGGTGGGTCTCCTTTTGTAAGAGCGTCCGTGCTGCTTTGCCGTAGAAGCTACCCTCCCGGTGGCCCATCAAGGAGGCAGCCTCACGGTTAGCATGAGGCCTCCAGAGCTGCTCTAGGAACCCAAATGTCAGAAGGCACCGAAGGGAAGCAGCAGTTGGAAATCAGGATTCCACAGTGGCGACAGGACGGAGGGCCCATTTGTGGATTACGTCAAAGGCCACCGGGGTATGGCTTCCTCATGGAAACACAAACTGGACAAAGGCACGTGTTTAGATTTTTAAACATGTTCTTCCTGATTACAAATGTAATCCTTAACCATTGTAGAAAAAAGCCAAAAATGTTTTTAAAAATTTCATCCCACATGCACATAGTGAATATCTTTATGGTTTTCTACTACGTGTGTATATAAAATCTCACATATTTATATTTTTAAATTTATATTGATTCTATATTATATAATTTTGTACCCTGCTTTTCAATTCATATTGAGCATTTTTTCATTAAATCTTTTTATTAATGTAAAATGGCTTCACTAATGAAATCTTAAAATGTTTATCCACATGGTATGAATATATCATAATTCATTTGACTGTTTTCCCATTGTTTAGCATTTAGGTTATTTTCATTTCTAGGTGCACAGATATTTGTCAACATTTCTAATTTTTTTTTTTTTTTAAGATTAGATTCATAGGCCTGGAACTATTAAAATAAAGAACATCAATTTGTTAGTATATGGCAAAAAAAAAAAAAAAAAAAAAAAAGAACATGGGGAGGGATTAAAAGTGATAGAGAGAGAGAAAGAGGAAGGAGAGAAAGAGGGAGAGAAAAGGAGAAAGAGGGGAGGGGAGGCAGAGAGAAATAAAGAGAAATAAAATGATCCTTAATTCTCCCCAAAGTGGGTCCCTCCCTAGCATTTTTATGGTCTGTAGCAAGAGTATAAGCAAAGACCCACCTCCTTTATATCTAAATATTTAGAAGTAATAAGTCTAGCTGACTGCTACATGAAATATGTCCTGTCCATCCTTTTGTGACAATCTGAAAGTTTAGGCCCAAATTTAGAATTCTGGGACTCCCTGAAATTCTGGGCCAGAGTGCAGTAGCATGGGGAGAGTTGACCTCAGGGCCCGGCCACCTCCTTTCTTGTCTCGGCCATGACTCCAGCCTTCACCTTGAGGGTCCCTTGTGTGCACGTGTGGACAATCCTGTCCCATGTGCAAACACCATCCACACCCCTGCAAACAGCTTCCTTCTGGCCACCTCCTCGGGCCCTGGGCATGCACACCAGCTGCACAATCTACCCCCAGGGAGAGGGAACCAGGGAGAAACCTGTGGGGTCCTAGGCATGAGAATTCCAATGTCCTGGGTCCTGGACTGTGTAGTAGAAGGAGGATGGGCCAGACCTTCAGGGGAGTTCATCGCTTTGGCCTTGACAGTCCTTGTCCCATGGGAGAGAAGCAGGCTGGAGAAGGGCCAGGGCGAGGCCCTCCAGATGATGGGGCTCTAGGAAGGCGCAGGCTTATGGGTGGTATGGATTCCAAGAAAATCAGAAATAAAAGTTGGGAACTTATCCTTTTAGACACTTTTCTACACCCACATTCACACCCACACCCCTCCACAAATAAGATTATTCTGTCTGAGCTATTTTATAACCTTCTTTAAAACAACCCAGAGGTGTGGTGAGCGTATTTCCAAATTAATAAACGCAGAGGCGCGAACACTTTCCTTAAGATCTTGTGACGTGGCTTCCGGTAAAGTTTTACGTTCTCACTGTCAGTACCTTATTTTGAAACCACACCCTGCCCTGAGGGAGCATCTTAACGTTTGTCTAATTGTCGATGCGATGAGCAAAAGGTGACATTTACTGTCGATTCTTCGAGAGGTTGACCGTGTCTGCATACATTCTGAGCCAGCTTGTTTTCTCTTGGGTGCGTCGTCCCTTCACGTCGTCGGCCTGTTTACTGAAGGTGTTGCAACAGTGCTTTGGGAGGCCTGAAGACAGGAGGGATGGGGGTGGGCCGGTGACGGACGAAGAGCCGGGGGCGCCCCATCCCCAGGGCACTGAGACACGGAGGAGTCCCCAGAGGGGCCCCAGAAGAGCCAGGAGGATATGGGGTGGACGCCCCCACTGTCAGAGATATGAGATCTGCCTCCACAGAGGAAACGCCGTGGACTCGTTTCCTGACCCCTGGCCATCTTAGGGCTTCCTATATAATGATTCAGTCCTTCTCCCGCAGGAAAATACAATTTGGCTTGTGACCTTGACGTGTGTTCTGATCGTGGAGGGTGACTGTGGTCTGAAACGCGCTCCCCAGGACAGGAATTAAGTGCTCCCCTCATCCTGGATTGCAGGAAAACAATACATGACGTTTGTCGGCTAACACGTGCGGACAGTTCAGGTAGGAAAACGTCATCCCCTGAGGGTTAATTTGCTTCCGTGGAACAGATCTGTTTGTGCAAGGACTCAACAGATCAAGTCAGCTGGAGTCACCTGCACTGGCCAGCAGAAGCGACTTAACCTCTTTCCTGTTTGGGGCCCATCTGCCGGCTGCACTGACACAAGTGACATCCCAATGTCTGAAGCATGTCCGTGAATGATAACACTCTTCTTGGGTTGCAGGCAGTGACACCAGAAACGCTCATATTATCATGTCTAGTATTGCTTTCTTCAGGAAGCTTCCCTGATCATACTGGAGGCTCCTCAGGGGCTGGTCTCTGTCTCTCTGATTCTTGCTCAGCTCTGCTGGTGGTGGGGCCACAGGGAATGCTCCTTCCCTGCCTTGTTTTCTTTCGTTCCATGCAGGTTCCATCTGTGTCACTCCCTGGCCTCTCCCTGCCTCCTCACGCGCTCCTTTCCAGAAAAGAGGAAATGACCCATCTGCCTGGTCAACTTGAGAGAAATTCCTTCCTCCTTCTTGGGGTCCAGCTGCCCACAGGAAACACAGGTTTTGCTCTGACCCTCCACGCTTTGGGTTTCACAGGACAGGCCCGTCGGGGGAGAGGTGGTTGAGGACTAAACTCGAAACTGGAATTATCCAGCCAATGCCATAGGACCTTAATGGAATGTTTCCTAACCAGTACTTATCAGAACGCTTTCACTCCATGAAATGAGAAGTGTTATCAGGGAAAGTCAAGGGGTCCGTAGTCACGTAAAATCGGGAAGAACCACGTTAAACAAGGTTACACTGGTTTGCACCCTTCAGGACTTCCCGAGAGTGCTGAGTGTACTAATGTGCATCTTGGATCTTATGGGGGTGCTGGGGGACTGTGTGATATGCGATGGTATTTAGCCTTTGGAACAAAGTTGCTCCCGAGGCTGAAGCTTGAGTTCCTTATTTCCGTCTTAACGTCTTTGATGTTTCCCAGAACCCACAGTGAAAGGGAAGGATCTACAGTTGTGGCCGTCAAGCTGGAATGGGAAAAAGTCATCCCTGGTGTAGACTGGAAATGTGGGGAGGGAAAGAGGCCCACGGCATTCCCAGTACAGGCTCCTTCCTGCAGAAACCTCAGCAGCAGAGGTGCTGGGAGATGAGGCCCACCCCAGACCTACTGAATCAGACACTCCCGTCTGGGGCTTAGTGGTTTAACAAGCCCCCAGGGGATTCTGATGCATGCTCAAGTTTCAGAACCCCCTTTATGTAATACCCACGTCTGCATTCTGATTAAGAGCATCAGCATCAGACGTAATCAGTTACTCTGGTCACTACCAGGGTCCGGATGAATTGTGTGAATGAACAAACCTCGGAAACTGGGGAAACTTCATGGCTGAGGTAGGAGATCCGACTAGAACCTCTGCTGAGGATCCTCCAAAAATTCGTTTTGTTTTCCTCCGGGGTAAAACAGAGGGACTAAGAACGCCCTGCGGGGCTCAGGGTGCTGCAGACACAGTAATTGAAACATGTAACTAAAGTTGCTGCACAAAAGGTAAGGTGTTTCACATGTGTAGAGGCCAGTCGTGGGTCGAGAGTCTTTGAATCCGGTTTTGGCAATAATTACAGTCTCAGCGCCAATCCAAAGCTGTTTTGGATTCAGGCCTGGCCTTTACTCCAAGATTTCACCCTCGAATAACCACTTGGGGTTTAGGGACCGGTGGTCCCTGGGCAGAACTTTTGAGATGATCCTCTCTGTCCCAAATGTGCTGCACCACCATCACTGTGCTGGGCTCTCCGCCACCAGACCCCTCATCCTACAGGCTCACCTTTGTCACTCCTTACTGTCCATGATGAAAACAGCACAGTCATGACCTACCTCCGCGAGGGAGTTGGACTCTGGGCTTAGAGCGACAGGAAGGGTCAGAGTTCAGAGTCCTGGATCGGGGTGCAGGCTCTAGTTAAGACGAATTGGGACAAAAGCATGGGGGAATTGTCCAGAAATGGAAAGTAGCAAGCTCTAGACCCTAGCTAGATAGTCCTGAAAGACTATCTTTGGCTTTAGAACCGATATGATAATTGGTAGTGGGACAGCGATGCAGTAAAACAATGTATCTATTGGCTTCCCCTTGCTTTTGTATTCATTCCCTAATGGTGACCTTAAAGGCAGGGCAGCTCTATTTGCAAACAAGGGCTTTAGAGATAGCTTTAAGCTTGCTGCCAGTGGAGCCCCAGTGCCTCAGCGTCTCTGTATTGGAACCACACCTCTGGGCAAAGCACGAGAAGGCCAGACGGTGGACACCACCCCACTTTCCCAGGTGGGATTGCTCTCACCCAGCAAAGCCATTCCTGAGGCCAGCGTGGTTGGTTCACTCGTGAACATCGGTTCATATGCAAGACAGTTGTGCTCAATTATCCTTTGTGATTCACTAGATAAACAGGCATTTTTCACAGCTGCAAGGTACACATGTCCAAGACGGCAGGGAATTGGCTGGGACTGCGTGGAGGAAAGATCTTCTCTTATGTAAAGACCAGTGTGGGTCTGTTTAACCCTCATCCTTTCTGGACCTGTGCCGTCCCCAGCCAAGTTCACCGGGTCACAAAGTCATTGACTGAGCCTGGCCATTTTTGTGCACGTTCCACTATAGTAGCTGGAGATCTGCCTCCCGGAGAGGTGAAATGGCTCACCCAAAGTCACGGAGCAAAATACGTCGGTCCCAGGCGTAAAGTCTGGTCTCCTGATCCCCATGCTAGTGTTTCCAGGAATTAGATGGGCATAGAGATACCCAGAAGGGGAAAGATACTCCCTTAGGGGTATCTTTTGAGAGCCCTGTGTACCAGTTTTGCTTTTCCAGAGGGTGGGCCGTTGAGGGCTAATAACCCAGCTTAAGGAAATTTAGGTATGTAGAGGCAAGTTACCACCCCGTAGACAGCAGTGCTCCTCAACCACAAAGCTTCTTTACTGCTTTTGGTCAAACCAGAAGTCTGAGGGTCTCTTTGGCAGTGGGAATTAATATCTCCCTCCACCCTATTACCCGATGTTTTGTATATCTTACTCCCCCAGCTTCGTTTCAAGCATTATTCCCAATTCATACTCTCGGAGGGCAGAAATCACTTCTTAATCATTTCTCGGTCAGTAGATGTTTCCTTTCGGTTGGTGGTGAGGGGAGAGGGCTGGTCAGCTTGGAGAAAGCATCCCCCACTCTCCTAGAAAATTCACCATGTGAGAACCAGGGTCAGGGACAAGACTTGGATTATCCAGCCCGCAGAACGAGACTCACAAACCTTTGAGATTGTGACTCACAGGGGGAAGTGCATTTTATATCATGCATGTGTGTGTGTGTTTGTGTGTGTTTGACAAAAACCCGGTGAAACAGTACCACCCCTATGGGTGATGCACTGATATGTTCCATTCCATTCTATTTGGTGAAAAAAATTGCTAGTTGTGACCTGGTAAACTGATACTGTGTTCCACGGATGGGTCACGACCCCACGATATGAAAACCCGCCGCCTCCGAGGACACAGCTCCCTCTGAAACATCATGGGGGATGGGAGGCTGGGGGTAGGGGACCTGGAGTCTTATGCAGCCCAGGCGGGCTGCTCTGGGGGGCTCTGGAGCCAGAAGCACATGGAAGGAACAGTACTGGGGCTCTTGCATCGGCCAATGTCCTCGTTCTGTGGATAAACAGAAGACACGAGCCTCCAGTGCCTGCAATCTGCTACCTTTCAAGAGCTTTCCAACTCAGCCTGAGAGAGGAAGGGAGGCAGGCTTGATTAGAAGGAAGAAAGCAGCCCCCTCTTTCCAAAATGCCTCTAGCACTCACAGGCGGGATGTGGCCAAGGCTTTCTCTCATCACCCGGATGCCTGTTAAGAGCAAGACACTTTGTGGAGGGGCTAGGATGAAGGGACAAATGATTCGGTGGCACTGAGCCCCCAGGCTGCTCTCCTCCCTAGCTGGTGGCTCCTTCCATCGCCGCATGCTTCACAGAACGTGCCATCTGGGGGCCTTGCTGCAGGAGATGGCTGGGACTCTGGGAGGCGGCTGAGCTGCTGCTAAGACAGAATGTGTCCCTGCGAGAATGTACACTGAGTCCAGGGGAGGCATCCAGCCTGCCTCCCTTTGAGCCGGGCTCTGCCAATCTCCATGGGGACTGTGGGGAGAGACGGCCACTCTCTGCAAGGGGCAACTTGGAGGTGGGCGCAGAAGGCTGCAGAGACGGTTCTGGGATGGGGGAGGTCACGGGATGAAGCAAAATTAGCTGGTTATTCGACCAACTCTAGTTCCACACCCGAAGTGAGCAAAGTGCCTCTGGGGTCAGGTGCCTAAAGGAATCCTGTTACATTATGTGTCCTCTCCACCCCCCCCCCACCCCCCCCCCACCCCCCGCCCGGTGCAGAGGGCGGGGAGACTTTGGAAAGGACAGGATTGGAAAAACAGCATAAGCAAAGTGCGAGCATGGTCCTGGCTTTTAAGGAGCTTACAATCCAATCAGAAAAAGGATATTAAAACCAGAAAGCTATTAATGCACAGTACATGGGAGAATGTAAGCAAATGCTGAGTGGGGCGGGACGTACCTGCAGGGGTTCAGGGAAGGGGAGGTGTGTGGCACGTGGGGGCTGGGCCACCAGGAGGCTCTCATACAGGCCAGGGTGGGAAGGAGGAGGGAAGGAGACAATCCAAGGGGGTGGGGGGGGGAGGCAGCAGGGGAGAGGCCTGGAGCTGGGAAGAAGGGAGACCAGGGTGATGCGCTCTGCAGGTGCCTGGGCGGGGAAGGAGGACAGAGGCGTCAGGTTGGAGGGTGAAGCAGTCACTGCAGACCCTGGATGCTTGGCTAATAAATGTCCCGATCTAGATCCTTTATCCTTTGGTGGCATATACGACCCACGCAGCAGGTACATTTACCACAAGGTGGACACCAGTGCGGGAAGTGGGTACCTGTGGCAAGGCAGCCACTGTAGGATATCTGCTGGGACTGGGCTAAACTGCCAGAGGCTGAGGCCACTGAGAGTCCCCGACCCCAGGAGGACAGATCTGTGAGTGGTGGCAGGGCGTGGTTCCGGAAGCAGACAGGCCTGCGTTCATACCCTTGCTCTGCCAACCTGGCACCATGAGGTGATGGTAACCTCTGTGGGCCTCAGTGTCCTTGTTGGTAATAACGGAGGTAGCACAGTAGTCCCTGTAGGTCACCCATCAGACATCAGTGTGCCGAGTCTGGCATACTCATAAGCCACATATGAATTCGGAGGGGGGGAATCATCCGGACCAAATGCATGCTTTGGTCTGAATGTTTATGGCCACCCTCCGCGCCCCCCCCCCCCCCCAGATTCATATGTTGAGATCCTAATGTGATGGCGTTTGAAGGTGGGGCCTTTGGGAGGTGATTAGGTCATGAGGGTGGGGCCCTCACGAATGGGATTAGTGCCCTTATAAAAGAGACCCCCACGGAACCCCTTGCTCCTTCTACCACGTGAGGACACAGTAAGAAGCCAGTCTATCTGCAGTCCAGAAGACGGCTCTCACCGGAACCAGACCGTGCTGGCAACCCGATCTTGGACTTCAGCCCCCAGAACCCGTGAGAAGTAAATTTCTGCGGCGTAGAAGCCACTGTGTGTGGTATTCTGTTTCAGCAGCCCAATGGGCGGAGAAACCCTCAATAAAGATAGTTATTCTTATTCCTCCATTTCCGTTTCTCTAGGCTGGCCCCTACCTCTTAATGCAAAATGGCACGCTGCTACAAAGTTCACCCTATATCCAGGGGTCACCCAGGCGTGAGTCCCAGGAGCTCACCACGTGGTGACCGCCTGGCACCATTCCCCTTCTGTGCCGGGGGGTGGGGGATCACCACATCTAGTGAGAATGACAGCTGTGATTCGCTGGGTGTCGCCTCCAGGCTTCCCACTAAAATAAACTGAGTCTGTGCCAACCAAACGTACGCAACTGATACCAGAGGCTAAGAGGGGGCAGGGAAAGGCAGTGACCTGGATGGGGAGACAGAAGGAAGAAAATCAGTCTGACCTCATTCTGTTGAGTTGAAAAAATACATCAAGTGCCTTCTCTGTGCTTCGCCCGGTGCTACCATGTGTCACTCTACTGGGGAAAGAGCCACTCAAACACTGATTCCAATAATGGCATATTGGAGGTTATGAGTTAAGAACGCATTAATATTATCCTTCAGGTAATTCGTGAAGGGAGGGTTTTAGTTTTAAGGGAATGGTGAGTGGGGAAACTCACGTGCCCTTGGGAGAGATAAAACCACGTCCCCGTGATCACCTTACCCACAAACCCTGGGAGATACCTGCTCTGTCGTCACTTCCAAGGGACCTGTTGAGTGGCCGGCTGATGATGAGTGCTGACTGCTTGGTTCCCTGGAACAAAGAAATTCCACCGCCCTAAGGCCTGGGGCGGAAGCAAAGAGATGCTCTACAGAATGAGATTTCCCTTACTGCTCCAGTTCCGTGTCTCCATCAGAGACGTTTTGACAGGGAGGTCTCCTGGGAATGAAAAATGTAGAGGGGCTGAAAATTAGGGAATTGCTATCTGCAGCCTTGTTTCTTTGGGGAATTGGTTCTTCCTCGTGATTTATTTTCCCACTTTGAAATATTTCATTCATTCATCCCACAATTCATTCATGGCATTTCATCAACATGCCACTATGAAAAACTGGGCCAACTTAATTTTTTTTTTTTTTTCCTTTAGCACTAGAAAAAAGTTCCCCCAATTCGGTCACATTGGGTTACTTTCTGTTCTAAAAAGTGGTTCTTTATTTGAAGTGGAGTTTTAAACCAATACGCTAGAGAATGGCTGGGGGAGCTCGATAGTGACCGCACTGTAACTTCTATTTAGTTTAGCAGCATGAATAATATCAAAACAATGCGGCTGATCATCCCCGCAGCTCCTTCGAGAACACTGGATGAGATCACGTGCGTGAAAGCACTTTGATGAGTCTGCTGTGCTCAGAGAGGCATTTTCTGGGAGCTAAAAGGGAAGAGCCCAGGCTCAGGGGTCAGACACCTGGGTTCAGATCCTGAGTTCATTATTTACTGGCCCTGTGACCTTTAACAAGTTATTTATCCCTGTCAGTTGGAGGTTATGCGTATCCAGGAGCGTTTGGGATATGGTGGACTCAGCTAATGGCAACCATTATTATTATGCAAAAGCGAGGCATTACTATAATCATTATAATGATTCTTTTTATTATTTTCAGCCTTAGAATGAGTCATGTGGCCTCTCTGCAACCTTCTTAATGATATTTCATTCGGGTTAATATCAAAATGAGATTGTGTTCCCGAACTACCCATGTTGGTGGGAGGTAAGGCCAAGGAGTGCAGAGCACCAAGAGGCAGTTCTTCAAGGTTAAACCTTGACAGGGGAAAATACCTGGAGTGGCAAACACTTGCTTTCTCTCTAATTGAAGACCCTTAGGTGAGTTCACTTTAGTTCATATCGTTTACTCCATACCGGGTCCCGGGAATGCGAGGAATAAACCTCAACAGGTGCCCGACCAGAAGAGGCAGATGTGTACTCACAGGATAACGCGAGAAGTGCAGTGATACCCAGATGATGTACGCAGCTTGCGAGTGGAATCGAGGGGGCCATAGGAATCCGCCATAGGAGGCTCTTGGCCGCCGGTGACAGAAAGCTTGATTACAAATAGCTTAAACAATAAAGAGATGCGTTATCTTCCATAAAAAGAAGTCCTAATGGAGGAGAGGCCAGAGTTGGTTCGTTTACTGACTGGATGCAGACCCAGGTGCTTTTCACCTTCCCCCACTGCCATTGTCACTCAGCCTGCTGTGCAGATCCCCTCGTGATCGCGAGGTGGCTGCAGTAGCCAAAGGCACCGTGTATCAACAGACTAACACCTGGGGACAGATACGGGTTGGTTTCTTCTACATGCGTCTCTGTCTTTTTTTAAAAAAAAAAAGATGTTTATTTATTTATTTTGAGATAGAGAGAGAGAGAGAAAGAGGGAGTATGAGCTGGCGAGGGGCAGAGAGAGAGGGAGAGAGAGAATCCCAAGCAGGCTCTGTGCTCAGCTCAGAGCCCGACGAGGGGCTCAGTCTCATGACCGTGAGATCGTGACCTGAGCTGAAATTGAGAGTTGGACGCTTAAGTGACTGCGTCATCCAGGCATCCCCACATGCACCTCCTTTTAAGAATGCAGAAAACTTGGGGTGCCTGGGGGGCTCAGTCAGTGGAGTGTCCGACTTCGGCTCAGGTCATGATCTCACGGTTCACGAGTTTAAGCCCCACATCGGGCTCTGTGCCGACAGCTTGGAGCCTGGAGCCTGCTTTGGATTCTGTGTCTCCCTCTCTCTCTCTGCCCCTCCCCTGCTCATGCTCTGTTTCTCTCTCTCTCAAAAATAAATAAAAACATTAAAAAAATTTTTTAAAAAATGAAGAAAACTTTCTGAAAAGTCCCTCCTTCACCACAGCAGACTTCTCCTAACCTTGTCTAACCAAGTCACCAGACAGACACCTGTGAAAAATCACAATAAAGAGAAGGAGGGCAATGCCAAAATGACATTTAAATCAGTCAAAATTTACCCAAGCCATGGGGGGAAAGGGAGGGAATAGATGTTGAAATAAAACAGGCTTGGCCAGCCCTAAAGAAAAGTTGAGCTAGGCAGCCAAAGGAGTCCTCAACAGCATCTAACAGCCTTAGGGTGAGAGATTAGGAATCAGGAGGGCTTTCTGGAGGAGGTGATTCCTCGGCTGAGACTAAAGCCTTGCTACTGTAAGTGGGGACTATGGACAAGCAGCGTGGACATGGCCTGGGGCTTGTTAGAAATGCAGAATTTCAGGTCTGTCCCAGACTTACTGAATCAGCATCTGCCTTTGTAAGAAACGCCCAGGTGAACAGCATAACACACTGAGGTTTGAGAAACCCAATATAAACAGGAGGCATGAACAGGAGGCGGTCGAGCAAAAGTGTATGAAAATGGAATGGGACTAGGAAATGGGAGAGGTGACCTCACGAACAAAGGTAGTAGAGGAAAAGTGATGTCCCTGAAGAATTTGTAAGAGCTTACAGGTTCCGCTGCAGGTGTCGTCCTGTTTCTCTAGATCTGTTGTCCTGGACAGTGTGTAGATTGCACCATTTTTGTATGGCTGCTCAACAAACTGCTTTAAAACTTAGAAAACTGAGGGGCGCCTGGGTGGCGCAGTCGGTTAAGCGTCCGACTTCAGCCAGGTCATGATCTCGCGGTCCGTGAGTTCGAGCCCCGCGTCAGGCTCTGGGCTGATGGCTCAGAGCCTGGAGCCTGTTTCCGATTCTGTGTCTCCCTCTCTCTCTGCCCCTCCCCCGTTCATGCTCTGTCTCTCTCTGTCCCAAAAATAAATAAACGTTGAAAAAAAAATTAAAAAAAAAAAACTTAGAAAACTGAAACAACAATCCCTTTATTGTTTCTCACAATTTTATGGGTCAGAAATTCGGGCAGGGATCTGCTGGGCGATTGTTCGGCTTCACACGGTGTCAGCACAATGGTGTTCAAGCTGGTGGCTGGGCTGGGCTTCAGGGTCCAAGATGGCTGGGCTCACGTGCTTGGTGGCTTGGTAGAGTGGCTAGAAGGCTCCGCCTGGCAATCCCCCTCTCCCTCTCCTTGTAGTCTTATTGCCTCTTTGTGTGGCTTCTCCAGTGAGGTAATCAGCTAGAGCTAAAGGTGGAAGCTACCAGTTCTTGTAAAGGTTAAGCCCGGAACTGGCAAATTTCATTTCTGCCCTACGCTCTGAGTTAAAGTCATAATAGACCAGTCCGGAATCAAGGGGAAGGGGGACAAGATCCCACTTTGTAATGGGAAGAATGTCAAAGAATTTACGGGCAATCTTTAACCTACCAGACACTAATCCATTATTTCCCCAATAACCCTGAGGTGGTTATTATTAGTTTACAGATAAGGAAATGGAGGCACGATGTGGTTAAGTAACTTGCCCAAGGTCAGCGCTTAGTAAGGGAAAGTGTCAAGATTGGAACTCAATCAGTCTGGCTCCGGCACCCGTACTTAACCACTGCCCCATGACTGTTTCCCCTAAGGAAGCCACACTTACCAAGAATTAGACAGAGTATGTTTCTATATTTTTAAGCCACAAGGAAGGTTACGGCTCCTTTTCTCCGAAGAACCATTTCATGGCCCTCCTGTTGGCGAACTCATTCTCCACGACACACGTGTTGAATAGCCCACTTATACTTTTAATGCCCTGGTTGGGGCCCCGCATTTTTAAAACGCTTTTGATCTCTTCTTTCTGTGTCCAGTAACCCTAGCCTGGGTGTGGAGGATCCAGCAGCAGATTAAATGCATTTCAAATAATGAGAAGACAAAACCCTGCCTTCGCTGCCCCCACTCCTCCCCTGGATTGTTGACGGATTATTTACTGTGTTTGCCTTGACTTGAGCTATTTAATTTTTCCAAAACAGATGCAGCCGATTGATTAATGGCATTCCCCACTAAAAGTCAGAAATGTCAGCGAGACTCTTAGAAGCCAGTGTCATTCTGGACGAGGACAATAGATACGGCTGAGAAACAGGGACCTGTGCCAAGTATTCTTGAGGCTACGAGGTCATGTGCCACTTTTCTGCTAAGAGAGAGAGATATATATAAGGGCAAGGGAAACAGGAGTTTGGGGGTTGGGAAAGGCTGGGCATGGGCTAATAATAGGACGGATCACATGACACCTAAGTCACCTCGAAAGAGGCTTAGTTGGTGGAGGTGAATTAAAGTGCTCGGAATTAAGGACATTTCTTCAAATATCCCCTGATGTGTAAAAATAGACCCAAGGAAATAATGGGTGTGATGAAGGGGTATGGCGAGGTTAGGCTGACCTCCCTTCAGAGGGCTTTTGTGATTTGCTAAGCAGGACTGGCTACATAATTTGTGGGGCGCAGTGTGAAATGCCAACGTGGGGTCCCTTGTTTAAAAATCTTTAAATTAAAGATTTAATTTAAAGCACCCAGGTGCCTGGGTGGCTCAGTCGGTTGAGCATCCGACTTCGGCTCAGGTCACGATCTCACGGTTCCTGAGTTCAAGTCCCGCAACGGGCTCTCTGCTGTCAGTGCACAGGCCGCTTGGGGTCCGCTGTCCCCCTCTGTCTCTGCCCCTCGCCCACTTGTGCACTCTCTCTCTCAAAAATGAATAATAATAAAAAAAAAAACATTTAATACAATCTTCAAGATGGTGGTAACAAAGCATTAAACCACACAAGCGCGGGGCCCTTCTGAGTGCGGGCCTGTGCCCAAGACGCGGGCCCTGCTGGGAGAGGCCGGTGCCCCATTTCTCTAGAGCGCAGCAACAGTGAGTGAATCCGACAGTGACTTGCGGGGTGGCCCCAGGCAAAACTGTGCAGGGCCAGTTTGTTTAGGAGCTGGTTTCCAGCCTGTGCCCCTTCCTCCGCCCCTCCAGGCCTCCTCCTACCTCAGTCACCCATGACTCTCTGGCTCTCTCCCCTGCTCCAGCCCCGCCCCTCGGGAAACCTGCGGGCATGAAAGGATCCAGAAGGGTTCCAGACATTGAGGTGTAAATGATACTATTTGGAGTGCTCCCCCTACGTGTTTGTATTTTTCCAGACGTTTAAGCCTCAGGCAAAGCGATGATGGAATTTCAGGTATTATCTGATTCATGGGAAAATTAATTTTTTTTTTTAATAAGCTGGGAGGTTTGCCCAGAGCCCTTGAGATCACGCTGTGAGAGGCCTCCACTCACTCTGGCAGTCGTGGAGGCCTGTGGCTCTCTGCTGTCAGGAGCGTTTATCCTGGAGAGTGCGAGTGTCAGCCTCGTCTTTTGTGAACGGGGCCGGGAGGACCCTTCTCGAAAGGGTGGATGGTAGGACATGCTTAGACACTGTCCACAGGCTGAGAATTGTCTACAGGCTGAGTTGCATTTTGGTTATACACCTGTCGTCTGTCTCTCATCCACCCCACCCCTACCCCTCCGTGACCACTCAGCAATTCCAAAGGACACAGCTCACTTCTCAGCAGGCCTGCACTGTCCGTTCTCTGACACCCTCTGAATACTGGGGACACCCCCGAGGTGGCTGCCGGTGTCTCAGGGCCTTTGCCCCCCTACCCCCCAATAAGCACTTGATGCAGGGGAGGGCTCTTCTTGCTGGAAGGGTTGGACGCCCTCTGGACATCCCAAAGCAGGCTCTGCTCCCCTTCTCTCGGGCCTGCTGTGGATTGCTTGTCCTTCCCCCAGCTGAGTGTCAAAGGAAACGCCTTCTGTAACCACAAACCACCAGGGCCTCCCTCATTTCTCAGATGAACTTGGCTTCTAGGAAGTGGTTGTGGCCCACAAAGCCACGGCGTGAGCCTGGGAGAAGCTCATTTCAGTCACGCAAGGCCAGAGAGAAGCTCGGCCTCGCACAGGAGGTTAATAATAGAGCCCATCCTAGAGGCCGTCCGGGAAAGCCTTTGGAATTTTCTGTCTTCAGATATGCCTCGGATGGAGCCATTCAGAAGCACTTTATTCTCTAGGCCCTTCTCTGTGGCAACCTGGCTCTAGAAGGAAGATGGTTTCAGTTCTGGTTTTGAAACCTCGGGGGCTAGGACTGTTTTAGGGTTTGAAGCCAAAACATATCGAGCAAATGAAAACCTCTCACTCACCAGGAATCTTCACTCTTCGTTTTCAAACACATCAAAAGGTGTGTCAACAGCATTGACTGAAGGTCTATTCTGTGAAGAAGTGTGGACGGGGCACTGCGGGGAAATTTGCAGGACCGGGTATTAATAGCTCATTCATCCATCTTTATCTAGCCATTTAATTCAATTTCGTGAATCAAACCAAATCAGAACTACCCACTGAGCTTTACTAACCACAAACCCTGCCTTCGAGGGATGCCGGAAATACAGAGGTAGTAATGTATAAAAAGTCTCTCCCGAGAGCCTCCCACCTGACGGAGGAAGCGGCAAAGGCAAAGGCACGAATAGATTCGGCCAGGGGAACTGTGATAAATGCAACAAGGGAAGCTGACCGGAGGTGTGCCAGGGATTCTGCAAAGGGACCTGTCCTGCTGAGTCGGAAAAATGACAAAATGCGGTTTTTGATGAGGAACTCATTACCGGACACTTTAGGTATTCAATAGGTACCTGCTGGGAACTGCTAAGTAAGGTGGGCATGGGTGCAGGCCTGGGAAGGCTGGTTTAAGAATTCACAGGCAGAAGCGACAGCGAGGCACAGGCACGGTGGGTGACAGTTGCCACTCGCAGCCGGTCTGGTGAGTCTTGGGGGGCAGCCAGCCGTTCTGTTTCTTCATCCATCACCATCCTCTCCATCTAGTCATCCATCCATGACGTCACACTGGCAGTGAGGGACAAACCAGGGGGGACGACTGACATTGCAGAAGCAGTGAGTAGGAGCTAGAAAGCATTTGCAGAGTAGGAAGTGGGATCACAGGGGGGACCGGCGGAACGGGGGCCTGACGTTCGGTGGCAGATGGGGAAGGAGGCAGAGGTAGAACCCAAAGCCTGGGCCAGAGGCCAGAGACGGGGCGAGCAGATGAGGTGACCGCGTGCAGGCACCCCGGATGTGCTCACTGAGTCTCTGTGACGCAACCTCCAGAGGGGCATTTAGGCCAGGCACGAATTCTGTAGTATGCACAACCTTGTGCCGGGTGAGAGAAAGATCCAAGAGAAGTACATGAGGTGGTCTCTGTCCTGACAGAGCTTATAATCCAGCTGAGCAAAGGAGGAAAAATGGAAAAGAAACAAGTGGGTCGTGATACGAGAACAATTGTGAGAGTGTGCATGTAAAGTGTGATGAGTCGTGGCAATGGGAAGAGGTTAACTGCAGTCTAGACTCACCTCATTGGTACGGAAGGGGTGCCTGGTTGCGCTAGGAAGTCATGGGAAGCGTGCCCAGGAGGGGAGTTTTGAACAAGACGTCCAAGAGTGGCCGGTCGGACTCTTCTCCTCCGCAGGGCCGCGGCTGTGGTGATAGTCTATCCGACCCCATCCTTGTCGCCGCAGCGACACCCGCACTCACGGCTGCCATGACTGAGCAGATGACACTGGGTGACGCCCTCAAGGGCCACACTGGCTGGGTGACTCAGATCGCCACCACTCCCCAGTTCCCGGACGTGGTACTTACAGTCTGCCCCTCGAGATAAGACCGTCATCGGGCGGAAGCTGACCAGGGCTGAGAACAACTCTGGCATCCCACAGAGTGCTCTTAGGGGTCATTCCCACTCTGTTAGTGATGTGGTGGTCATCTCCTCAGCTGGCCAGTTTGCCCTCTCAGGCTCCTGGGAGCCTCCTGGCCGCCTCGTCTCTGGGATCTCACAATGGGTACCACCACAGGCAGATTTGTAGGGCATACCAAGGATGTGCTGAGTGTGGCTTTCCCCTCTGAAAACTGCCACATTGTTTCTGGCTCCTGAGATAGAACCATCAAGCTGGGGAATATTCTGGGTGCATGCAAATATACTGTCCAGGATGAGAGCCATTCGGAGCGGGTGTCTTGTGTCTGCTTTTCACCCCATGGCAGCAATCCCATCATTGTCTCCTGCGGCTGGGACAAGCTGGTCCAGGTATGGGGCCTGGCTAACTTTAAGCTGAAGACCAATCACATCGGCCACACAGGCTGCCCGAACACTGTGACTGTCTCTCCATGGATCTCTCCGTGCTTCTGGAGGGAAGGATGGCCGGGTCATGTTGTGGGACCTCAACGAAGACAAGCACCTTTATACACTAGATGGTGGGGACATCATCAATGCCCTGTGCTTCAGTCTAATGGATACTGCCTCTGGGCTGCCACGGGCCCCAGCATCAAGGTCTGGGACATGGAAGGCAAGGTCACTGTAGAGGCACTGAAGCAGGAAGTAATCAGTACCAGCAACAAGGCGGAGTCACCCCAGTGTCCCTGTCTGGCCTGGTCTGCTGATGGCCAGACTCTGTTTGCTGGCTTCAACAGATAACCTGGTGTGAGTGAGACAGGTGACCATCAGCACTACTAGAAATATGTGGCAGAGCTTTAGAAATAAAACATTGGTTCGCTAGAGAGAGAGAGAGAGAGAGAGAGAGAAAGAGAGAGAGAGGCTGGCCAGTCTGATATGGGCAGGCAGGGGACCTCTGCCTCAGCCTGTAGGTTGCTATTAGCCCCAGCCACCTGTTGTCCTTGGTACGGGTGTGGTCTGAGCCAGTGGTGCTCTGGAGCTGGCTCGCACATGCTTGGGAGAGCCGACTTTGTGTATCTCTTCTCAGCTTGCTTTCCCGTGACATCATGCGGGTAGCTTGAAATGGACCCAAACGGCACCGTTTACACCGCAGACATCCGTAAATGCTTCTTACCTGGGAATTTCTTTCCCCCGGGATTTCTGACGTATCAGCCACGCTTTGCCCCTGACCCATTTTCCCCTGGGAAAGGAGACAACCAAATCACCACTTCCGGGAGGAGCATTTTCAACCTGGATCTAATTCAGATTTTATTTTTATCTCACATGCCAACACAGAGTTCGAGAGTTCGTTTCCCAAAACAGGCACTTTTCATTCCCTACCTAGAGGCTGTGCTGCTGGCACCAGGGAGCCGAAGATGAGTGTGACGCAGTGAGTGGCAAGGAAAAAGGGCACCAATCGATGGCAAAGTCAACCGGCAAGGGCTTTGACGGAGTTCCCTTAGGATGCCGGAGGAACACGGGAGGAGGCTGGAGTGGATAGAGAACCAGGAAGCGCTTTCCCAAGAAAGCACCGCTCGTCCTGACTCCTGAGAGGGAACTCCAGGTGGAGAAACCATGCCAGCAAAGGCAAAGGGAGGCTTGAGGGCTTTCTGCTCTGTGCGCTGTCATTTGTAAGGTTGGAGCAACACAGAGGAGCCACAGGGGGTGCTGGGCAGGGAGTCAGAGGCCCCTGATGGTGTTAAGAGCATGTGAACGTTCCTAACGGTGAAGGTCAGTCAGGGAGCAGGGTGCAGGCAGCAGGGTGTGGGGAAGCTGCAAGGACCAGAATAAGGAAAGGCCGGGGAGACTGGTCTGTTTCCCTACCCGTTCTCGCCTGGCTTCTATGAAGCCCTTTCAGGGCTTCTCACTAAGGTTTCTGGGGCTGGGAGAAAAGTCGGGGCTTCCCCGCTTGCTGCAGACATGGGGCAGATCCAGTTCTTCCAGGACTTCCCCAGCCAAGGCCTGACTCCTCAGATCTACAGCAGCTGAGCCTTCCTGGCGCCCGTGACCACCTGTTCCTATGGCGATGTCCACCGCCTTCTTTCTCTTTTACTTAGCGCAATGCTTTTCAGATTCACAAGAGTTGTTACCTAACAGTGATCATTTTGCCTTTATTATTGCTGAGGAGTGTTCTACCATACGGTTGTACCACGTTTTGTTTATACATTCACTGAATGAAGGACGTGTGGCATGGGTCTAATTTGGGGGAATTACGAATGCAGCTACTCTGGACGTTGGTGCACAAGTCATTATGTCAATATACATTTTCAGTTCTCTAGAGTAAATACGCAGAGTGGGATGTCCGGGTCGAATGGTAAAGTGTACGCTTAACTCTAAAAAAACTGTCCAACTGTTTTCCAGAGTCGCTGTACGAGTTTGCACTCCCACCCGCAGATACGCGAGAGTTTCAGTTGCTCCCCGTCCTCATCAGCCAGCCCCTGATATTGTCAGTGTATTTTTACTTTAGCTATTCTGATAAGTGTGTTAGGGATATCTCGTTGTGATTTCAATTTGCATTTTCCTAATAGCTCATGATGCTGGGCATCTTTTATTGGCCATCCTTATATATCCTCTTCGGTGATCTATCCAAATATTTTTCTCACTTTTTAACTGGGTTGTTTGGCTTCTTATTGTTGAGTTTTGAGTATTCTTTAGGTATTGTGGGAACAGGTCCATGGTTGGAATTGTGACTTGCAATCACAGTATTTGCAAGTATTTTCTCTCAGTCTGTAGCCTTTTCATTTTCAGAGCAAAAGTTTCTAATTTCGATAGGCTTCAATCTATATGTTTATCTTTTATGGAATATGCTTTTGGTGTCATGTCTGAGAACTCTTTGCATAATCCAGGTCATTATGATTTTCTCCTATTTTTTTTTTCCTAAAAGTTTTACATTTTACACTTAGATCTATGATTTATTTTCAGTTAATTTTTGTATAAGGTTTGAGGTATGAGGCAGGGTTTATTGTTTTGCATATGGATGGCCAATTGTTTCAAAATCATTTGTTAAAAAGACTCTCTTTTCTTCGCTGAATGGCTTTTGCGTGGCTGCCAAAGATTAAATGCACATTTTTATGCGTCTATTTTTGGAGTTTATTATGTTCTCCTGATCTATTTTCCTACCTCTTCACCAATACCATACTGTTTTGAGTCCTGTAACTTTATAGTAAGTTTTAACATCATGTAGTTAGATTCCTCTAACCTATTCTTTTCAAAGTTACTTTGGATGTTCTGAGTCCTTTGCATTTCTATATGAACTTGAAATCTTCTCATTAATACATGCAAAAAGGTCTACTGAGATTTTGGTTTGTATTGCACTAAAGCCATACGTAGATTTAAGGAGAATTGACAACTTAATTACACTGAGATTTCCATTCTATGAATATGATGTGTCTCCATTTATTTAGGTCTTCCGACTTTCTAATCATCATTTTATAGCTTTTAGCATGTTTTATAAGATTTATGCATGCATTTGTAACATGTCCATGTTTTCTAAGATTTATGCCCTTGTAAGTATTTCATTCTTTTTAGCTGTTAGAAATGGAATGGTTTTTGTAATTTTAGTTTCCAATTGCATATCACTAGTATATAGAGATACAATAAATTTTTGTATGTCAACATTGGATCCTGCAACTTTGCTAGCCACACTTTGTTCTAGAAGGTTTTTAGTAGAGCTGTGGAATCTTCTATATAGATGATCATGTCATGTGTGAATAGGGATGGTTTGATTTCTTCTTTAAAATTTATTGCTTTTAATTTCTTTTTCTTGCACTATTGCACTGGCTAAGACTTCCAGTATTATGTGGAATTAAGAGTATTGATAATGGATATCCTAGCCCTCTTTCTGATCCTAGGATGAAAACATTGTAGGTAGAAATCTTTTACCATTAAGTATAATGTTAGCTGAAAGGTTTTTGAAAAAATTCCCCTCTTCCTAACTTGCTATGAGTGCTTATCATGAATGGATGTTATATTTTGTCAGATGCTTTTTTGCATGTCTTGATAAGATCACTTAGTTTTCCATCTTTAGATGATTAACATGGTAAATTGTATTATTGATTTTTGAATATTGAATCAGCCTTGCACTCTTGGGATGAATCTCTGTTAATTATGGTGAGTATTTCTTTTTGTATATTGCTGTATTTCATTTGCTAATATTTTGTTGAGGATTTTTATTTCATTTATGGTCATAAAAAATGTTGATCTGTAGTTTTCTTTTTTCTATACTGTATTTTTATGGCTTGGTAGCAGTAAAATGTTGGCCTTATAAAATGAGTTCAAAATTATTCCCCTCTGTTTTCTGAAAGAAAGTATGTAGAAATTGGTGTTGCTTCTTCTTTATATGTTTGGTAGAATTTTACAAAGGCTACAATCTGGAACTGGAGATTCTTTTTGGGGAAGATTTTAACTAGAAATTTAATTTCTTTAATAGTTATAGAATTATTCAAGTTATCTACTCTACCTGGAATAACATTTACTAGTTTGTGGTTTATAAGGAATTGGTCTATTTAATCTAAGTTGTTGATAGCTGTGCACAGAGTTGCTTGTAGTATTTTTTATTATTACTGTCCTTGTAATGTCTGTGGCTTCTGCAATGATACTGCCTCTTTCATTCCTGATAGCAGTAATTTGTGTTTTCTTTCTTATTTTGTCAGTCTTTCCAGAGACTTATCAAGTTAATTGATTTTTTCTCTAAGAACCAGCTTTTAGTTTTAGTGATTTTCCTCTATTGTTTTTTCTTCAATTTCATTGATATCTGCCTTTATCTTTATTACTTACTTTCTTCTTTTTTTATTAAAAAAATTTTTTTAATGTTTATTTGTTTTTCAGAGAGACAGAGAGAGAGAGAGAGAGAAGCAGCGTGAGCAGGGAAGGGGCAGAGAGAAAGGGAGACACAGAATCTGAAGCAGGCTCCAGGCTCTGAGCTGTCAGCACAGAGCCCCATGCGGGACTCAAATCCACGAACTGTGAGGTCATGATCTGAGCCAAGGTCAGATGCCCAACTGACTGAGCCACCCAGGCACCCTACTTTCTTCTTCTTGATTTATGCTCATTTTGCTCTCCTTTTTCTAGTTTCTTAGGGTAGAAGCTTAGCTTATTTATTTGATACCTTTTTCCTTTTCTAGTATAGGCGTTTTTAGTGCTATAAATTTCCCTCCAAGCACTGCTTTAGCTGTGTCCCACAGATTTTCAGATATTGCATTTTCTTTTTTGTGCAGTTTCACGGAAACTTTTTCCTTGATCCATGGATTATATTTAAGTTTTTAAAATTTTCAAGTGTTTGGAGACTTTCCTGTTGTTCACTTGGAAAAAATGTGTATTCTACTGTTTTGGGTTAATAATTAGGTTCAGTTGGTTGATGATACCAATCAATTCTTGTATATTCTTGCTGATTTTTTTCTACTCACTAGTACTATTACTGAGAGAAGGGTGTTGAAGTTTGCAACTATAATTATGTGTTTGTCTACTTTTTCTTTCATTTTGGTCCATGTTCGTTTCATGTATTTTCTTTTTTTAATGTTTATTTATTTTTGAGAGAGAGGCAGAGAGAGACAGAGCGTGAGAGGCGGAGGGGCAGGGAGAGAAGGAGTCACAGAATCTGAAGCAGGCTCCAGGCTCTGAGCTGTCAGCACAGAACCCGACACGGGGCTTGGACTCACAGACTGTGAGATCATGACCTGAGCTGAAGTCAGACACGTAACCAAATGAGCCACCCAGGCGCCCCTGTTTCATGTATTTTCAAAGCCTGTTCCTTAGGTGTACACACATTTAGGATTATTATGCCTTTGGGGTTAATCGACACTTTTAGTAATATGTAATATCTCTCTTTCCCTTTGAGAACTTTCTTTGCTCTGAAACCTACTTTGATATTAATATAACCTTTGTGGTTAAGCAAACTCTAAAATGACTCCCAGTGAAGTTCACTTTCTGGTGGTCATGCCTTTATGTAACTCCCTCCTCTTGAGTATGGGTTGACCCTAGTTACTTGCTCCCAACCAATAGAACACAGCAAAGGTGATGGGATGTCATATTCATGATTAGATTACAGAAGATTAGTCTTGCTGGCAGAGTGCCTCCCTCCCTTTCTAGCATTGATGAAGCAAGTTGCTATGTTGGAAGGGTTTTATTACAAACAACTGAGATGTCCTTGAGCCAATAGTCTAAAAGGAAGTGAAGCCATCGGTCCAGCTACCATCAAAGATTTGTATCCTGACAAAAACTTTATCTCTCAGGACTCTCCAGAGAAATAGAACCAATAGGATATAAACAGATTTAAGAGGAAATTTATCATAGGAATTGGTTCATGCAATTTGAATATGATTTGTCCAGGTATGGATTTTTTTAGACTGATCCTGTTTGGGATGCATTTCGTTTCTTGAAACTTTGGGTTTTGTCTTTTGCCAAAATTGAGAGGTTTCCAGCCATTATTTCTTCAAGAGCTTTTTCTTTTTTCTTTTTTTTTTTTAATGTTTATTTATTTTTGAGAGAGAGAGAGAGAGAGGCAGAATGTGAGAAGGGGAGAGGCAGAGAGAGGGGGAGACACAGAATCTGAAGCACAATCTGAATCTAAGCTGTCAGCACAGAGCCTGATGCAGGGCTCAAACTTATGAACTGTGAGATCACGACCTGAACCGAGGCCAGACACTTAACTGACTGAGCCACTCAGGCGCCCTTCAAAACTTCCCTCTTTCCTATCCCTTTCTAGAAGTGTGATAACACAAACAGTAAACATTTTGTTGCTCTCCTACAGACCAATGAGGCTGTGTTGTTGTTTATCAATCTTTTTTCTTTCTGTTGTTCACATTGGAATATTTCTATTGACCTATCTTCAAGTTCATGGACTCCTTTATCGTCTCCAATCTGCTAATAAGTCCACTCAGTTGGTTTTTAAATTTCAGTTATGGTACTTTTCAGTTCCAAAATTTCCATTTAGTTCTTCTTTTTGTCTTGTATTTCTTTGCTGATTCTTTCTCTTTAAGATTTGAGAGCGTTTGTATTGCCCTTTCAAGAATTTTTTTTTTTAACGCTTTAGGATCTTTGTCAGGTAATTGCAATATCTCCATCATTTCCTTGTTGGTGTCTATTACCTGTTTTTTCCCACTTGAGTTGAGAATTCTGTGATTCTTCATAGGAAATAATTTTGGATTGTATTCTTGGCATTATGATTATTAGGTTATGAGATTTTGGGTCTTGCTTGAATCTTATGAGTATTGCTGATATTTTTGTTTCAATGGACAATTGATGATTATATTTAGACCACAAGTTTCTACTTGCCTTCTGTAGGCTGAGGCTACAATGTCAGTTCCGCTTTCAGTCTTTGTAATACTATCCAGATCTGTCTCATGAGTAACCAGCAAGTAGTCATTCCAGGACCTGGGTGGAAATATATTTGTTAGTATAGTTCTTAATGTCTTTGATATGCTTATTAGGATTAGATCTACACAAGTGCACACATATGCAGGTTGGGGGGTGAGCCCAGAAATTCACTGGGTCACTGTCCTAAGCTCTGCCATCTCTGTGAACTCCCCGGTACCTCTCCTCTCCCTAGGACTCACTTTTTTTTTTTTTCCATCTCCCATATAATTGCAGTTTGTCTGTGGCAGGAGGACAGAAAGAAAGAAAAAAAAAAAAAAGCAGTGAGATTTGGCCTCACCTCCATGGAAGCACTGGCTTCACTGAATGGTGAGGAAAGTTCTCCTCCCTTGGAATTTTGGCTCCTGAAGGCTACCATCACAGAATTGCCTGGGAGGGAGCAAGAGAATGAGGGAAAAGGAGACGGAAAGCTGGATAATTTCCCCCAGTCTCTCTGAGCTTTAGAACTTCCCTTTAGCACTTCTGAAACCGGAACTAGAGGGTTTCTCCTAGAGTTTTCCTTGTCTACCACGGTGCTCAGTGTAGGTTTTCCAACGAACTTGGGCTAGAAGGACACAGAAGGGAAAAAATTAGTAAGGTGACTGTTAGATTGAAGATACTTTATTTTTGGTGTTCCACCTCGGCTGTTGACTGCTATTTACTTTTTAGAGTCTTCTAGTAGTTGGCCGTGTATTCTGTCCAGGTTTTATACTTGCATTCAATGGAAACGAAAGTATGGTGTGTGCTCACTTCATCTTACCTGGAACTGGCTCCCTCACTGTTGTTTGAATGCACATTTCTATGGTTATTTGTGAGATTGAGTGCCTTTTCATGTTATCAATTCCCATCACGTATTTTCTTCTGTGAATCATATTCATATCTTATGACTATTTTAATTCCTAGGTTTTTCCCCCTTATTAATCGTAGGAGATTTTTATCCTGAATCGGAAGGCTTTGATTATTTTCTATGTGACAAATACGTTTTACCCTTGAGTTCCTCCTGCTTTTGGTTTTAAATTGTTCATAGCTAATGTTCTTAATGTAATCAAGAATATAAATTTGATAAATTAGTCAAATTTATTAACCTTTTCCTTTGACTTCTGTTTTTGGTAACTTTTTTTTTTTTTTTTTTTTTTTTTTTTTTTTAGGATGGGCTTTTTAACTCCAAGGTCACTATTATATTCACCTATTATTTCTAATACTCATATGTTTGCTTTCTTATATTTACACGTTATTCACTAGAATTATTTTTTGTGAATGATATATGTTAGGGATGTAGCTTAGTATTTTTTCCTAAATATGTTGCCGTTTTTTCCAACACCATTTATTATACCTTATTTTATCTCCTGATTTTATCAACTACTAAGTTTCCATATACACAATGCTTTGTTTAAAAAACTTTTTAATGTTTATTTTTGAGACAGAGAGAGACAGAGCACGAGTGGGGGAGGGGCAGAGAGAGGGAAACACAGAATTTAAAGCAGGATCCAGGCTCTCAGCTGTTAGCACAGAGCCTGATGTGGGGCTCGAACTCACGAACTGGGAGATCGTGACCTAAGTCAAAATCGACACTTAACTGACTGAGCCACACAGGCACCCCAACAATGCTTTGTTTTAGAATTATATTCAGTTCCACTGACCTATTCATTTGTTCTTTCAAAATATTATATTATTTTAATGAATGTGGTTTTATAATATGCTTTAGTAAGTAATAGGCCAGTGACTTTCCTAACCATTTTTCTTTCTCAAAATTGCCCTTAATATTCCTGGCATTTATATTCTTTCATATAAATTATAGAATCAACCAATTTGGGGGATACTGAAGTGCATTAAATTTATAGGTTAATTTGGGGAGAATTTTTAATAAATACTGTATTTGAGTCATCTTATTTATGAACATGGTATATACCTTCATTTATTCAAGTCTCCTTTTATGTTCTCCTGGAAAGCTTTATAGCTTTTTCTCCATGGAGATGTGTGGGCATTTTATGAAATATATTCCCAGATATTGTATAATTTTATAGATTTTTAAAGGGTATTGTTTCCAATATTTTTAGTATTTTTATTTATTTTGAGAGAGAGAGAGAGAGAGAATGAGTGGGAGAGGGGCAGAGGGAGAGGGAGGGAGAGAATCTTAAGCAGGCTCTGTGCTGTTAGCACAGAGCCCAATGTGGGACTCCATCTTATGAACTGTGAGATAATGACATGAGCTGAAACCAAGAGTTCAATGCTTAACTGACTGAGTCACCCAGGCGCCCCTCTATTTTTATTTTATTCTTGATTATTGTAGATATATGAGAATACTATTGATTTTTTTATACTTATCTTGTATCCAGCGTTTTACTAAATGTATTTATTAGTTCCAGCAGTTTTTTAATTAAGCCTTTATATATTTATGGGGTATGTGATCATATTTTCCATAAATAATGACTTTTTATTTCTTTTATTCCATCTCTCTCTCTTTTCCTCCTTAGTGCATGTGGGTGTGTGTTTTGTGTTAACTAGGAGTCCCAGGATAATGTTAAATGTAGAGAAGAGAGAAACAATCTTTGTTTTATTTCAATTTCATTAGGAATTCTTTTAATGTTTCACCATCAAGTGTAATGCTTGCTATAGATTTCCAGTAGATAGTATTAATCAAGTTCAGGAAGGTGATTTTATTTATGTTAGTTAAATAGTTAAAAAAATTTTTTTAATGTTTATTTATTTTTGAAAGAGAGAGAGCGAGAGAGAGAGAGAGAGTAGGGGAGGACAGGGAGACACAGAATCTGAAACAGGCTCCAGGCTCTGAGCTGTCAGCACAGAGCCTGACACAAGGCTCGAACCCATGGACTGCGAGATCATGACCTGAGCCAAAGTAGGACGCTCAACTGACTGAGCCACCCAGGTACCCTGGGTAATAATTTTTTTTTTTTAAATTACAAGTGGATATTGAATTTTATCAAACAATTGTTCAGCATTTATTCAGATTGCATAAACCTATTAATTGTTTTCTAAAATGGAACCATCTTTGCTTTCTTAGGTTACTATGTCGTGGTGATTTTTTTTCTTTTTACACAGCAATGTTGAATTGAACAAAGAGTTAATTTGCTAATAAATTATTTAGAAGTTTGACACCTATATTTATAAATGAAATTGCTTATAAAATTTTTCTTGTAAGTGTTTTTGTCTAGTATCGATATCAAAATTTCTATTACCACAGGGAATAAATATTATCAGTTTCTTATGTATCTGTCTAGAGATACTTTAAGCATATACAAGCAAATGCACACACACATATAATTTTATCTTCTCCG
The DNA here is from genome assembly GCF_018350155.1 of Leopardus geoffroyi. NCBI lineage: Eukaryota > Metazoa > Chordata > Mammalia > Carnivora > Felidae > Leopardus > Leopardus geoffroyi. The sequence continues at coordinate 39,459,019 of NC_059338.1, forward strand.
CTTTTATAAACAGATGTATATATGTGTGCATATATGTCCCTTACATATTCTGTGTACATACATGTCTCCTATGTATGTGTGCCTTAATTTACTGATTTTTCTTAAAATATATCTGTCAGAGCATTTCATATTCAGTAGAAAAAGAATTTCCTCCATGTGAGTTTTTAAAAATTTTTTTTAACTTTTTTATTTATTTTTCAGAGACAGAGACAGAGACAGAGAGAGACAAAGCACAAGTGGGGGAGGGGCAGAGGGAGAGGGAGACACAGAATCCGAAGCAGGCTCCAGGCTTTGAGCTGTCAGCACAGAGCCTAATGCAAGGCTTGAACCCACAAATGGTGAGATCATAACCTGAGCAGAAGTTGGATGTACAACTGACTGAGCCACCCGGGGACCCCTCATTTGGAGTTTTTAAACGGCCTCATGATACTCCATTGTATGAATGAGCATAATTTATTTAATCAGTCTACTCCTGGTGGACAACCGCAAGTACTTCTATAAGGCGTAAAAACTTACATATATCATTTTACATACAGGTAAGGATATTTGTAGGATAAGTTCTTAGAGGTGGGTCAAAAGACACTTGTGATGGGGTGCCTGGGTGGCTCAGTCGGTTAAGCATCCGACTTTGGCTCAGGTCATGATCTCATGGTCCGTGAGTTCGAGCCCCGCGTCAGGCTCTGTGCTGACAGCTCAGAGCCTGGAGCCTGTTTCAGATTCTGTGTTTCCCTCTCTTTCTGACTTTCCCCTGTTCATGCTGTCTCTCCCTGTCTCAAAAATAAGTAAATGTTAAAAGAAAAAACAAGACACTTGTGATTTGGATAAATATAGCTAAATTGACCTCCATAGAAATGGTACAAATTTACATGCCCACAAGAATTCTTGAGGTTTCCTTTCTACTCACACTGTTTTCCAACACAGTGTTATCAAACATTTTGATTTTTGGCACTCTGATGGGTGAGAAAACAGGTACTTTACTACAATTTTCATTTGTAGTCTTCTTATCAAAGAGAATTGTGTCTAGTTACATTTTCCAGAGTCCCTTATGGACAGGGTGACAATGTGACATGTTTCTGCCAATGAGATGTGAAAACAAGTCATGGAGTATGGCTTCCAAGAAAGCAGTTTAAGAGGGAGGTGGGTGTAGACTCAGCTAGCCACTGCCCTTTTTTTGTTCTGTTTTGTTTTTTTGTTTTTTGTTTTTTGTTTTCTTAGACCTTTAACCTCTTCCCTTTTCCTATCTGGATGCTTAAGAGCACATGCTTAAGATGACTGAACTGAAAGAGAAGATGATTACTCAGTGTGGCAGGGAGGACGTCGTAAGCACAAGGGATCTCACGATACCAAGTAAGTAGCCGGATCACAGAAAGTTCGAGCAGGAAGTAACCATGAAGCTCAGCCAATCCAATGCCTCCCTTTTACAGATGGGGCCGCTGAGATTTAGAAACGTGAGGTGGCTTAATGGTGCTGTCACTAAAACAGCCAATGCTCACTCCCTTGCCCCAAGCCCTAAGATTAGACGGGTAGTTTTCAGAAAGGTCTCACGAAGCTGGGTTTGTAGGAAGGAGAGGGGGGCACAGAAAAAACAGGAGAGTGCCAGTATAAGCAATTATACACAAGCCTTTTCAGAGGACAGGAATCCAACCTCTATGTGTCACATGATGAACTTATCAGATGAGGTCCATTCAATAGTGCAAGACCAAAGCAACATAAGAAAGATATATCCTTCACCTCCTCCCACAGTCCATACCCTCCATATTCTTGGCTCTTGGCCAAATGTTTGTTTATATATATATATATATATATATATATATATATATATATATTTTACATATGTAAATTCTGGGCATTAAGAAGAAAATTGAAAACAAATGAAAAAGCATCCATTATTCCATTAGTAAACTCATAGAACTTACAGTGGAAATACATCTCAAGGAGAATCGAGAAAAGTAAAAGCTCACAATGTGCGTATCTCCTCTGTTCAAAGTATTTCATGTAAATATCTTCCTTAATCTTGAGAATACTCTGTGTCCATGTTATGCAGATGGGGAAACTGGGGCTTGTACCTCATCAACTGTTGAAGATCACAGACTGGGTATTATCGTGATTGTAAGTGGTAGAAACCCGCAAGACTTAGTTTAACCTGGACCAGGAATTCAGTAGTTAGGCCAGCAGAACGTTGGGGAGGCAGAGAAGCGGCTGGCCTCCAGAACGAGCAGAAACTGCTTTGGAGGTTTCCTTGCTCCTCCAGAGGGTCAGCCTCATTTCTCAGACCAGCTTCCTCTGCTTATCAGGGCTCAGGGCAGCCAGTTGCTCAGGCCTTACGTCTCATAGCCTTGCTTTCAGAGAGGAACTAATATCATCTTCTTTGAATGGCACTGTGATTGGCAGCTTCCACTGAAAGCAAACGGCGTGAATGGGGCAAGGAACGGCTCCCCAGAAGAAGAGGGTGGGTGCTGAGCCCAGAAGCAGAGAAACTGTCAGAACAAGAAATTCCACTTTAGCCAACATTCCTACTCAACGGTATTCTATTCCAAGTTTCTTCTCTTAACCAGCATAACACAAAGAATAATAACTAGACTAAGGGCAAAGAGAGAAAGAGAGGCGGTGTTCAGATCTGAGGGCACATCAGAATTCTCCAGCCCATTCTTCCACTAACTAAGCAGAGTCTCTTGGGCTGAGGCTGGCACACTGGGTTTTGTTTCTGGTAGAGAATTGAAAACCGTGGAGGTGCCTCATCAACTTGAATGTGCACTTGAAATTACCCGGGGAGCCTGTTAAATTGCAGACTCTGGTCCTGTGGGTCTGGGGTTGGGCCACAGACTTGGCATTTTGAATGAAATACAAGGTGATGCCCATGCTGATACCCGGACCACGCTTTGAGGAGCAAGGCTGCAGAGGGGCTTGCTCGTGAAGGAAATTTTAGAATAAATTAAAAAAAAAAACAACTGAACTTATACCCGGTGAGTAGAAAACCAGGAAGATACAGAGACCCAACACATTAGCATCCATCCTACTGGTAGCTGCAGGGACACCCACAGTCTTCACTGGTCGACGGTCTACACCTGCCATTCTCCATCCTTCACAACCCAGCTGTGAGGCCACTTCTGGTCCCTTAGACCTCCCTCTGTCCTGAGTTCCTCTCAAACTACAAGGGAAAGTAGTCATATCTAAATTCCAAATCTTATGTTCGGAGTAGACATAAGTTATAAAGTTCAGATGCTAAGAACATTCTCTTGTTTGCTTTTGCTTCTGTTTTGTTTTGTTTTTGTTTTTGTTTTGCTCTAGCAATCTCATTCCAAGTGCTTTGCATGGGAAAGTGTATTAAAATTTTTCTAATGTTTATTTTATTTTTGAGAGAGAGAGAGAGAGAGAGAGAGAGCGTGAACGGGGGAGGGACAGAGAGAGACACAGAACCCAAAGCAGGCCCCAGGCTCTGAGCTGTCAGCACAGAGCCCGACATGGGGGCTCGAACTCACGAACTGCGAAATCATGACTTGAGCCGAAGGCAGACACTTAACCAACTGAGCCACCGTGCGCCCCGGCAAGGTGTGGTTTAGAAGCAAGTGGAGGCTGACCAGCTAAACAAAAGCCATTAACGGGTGAAAACTCCAGTGGTAAATGGCATTTCACAAAATTATCTTGACACACAGGGATAATGACAGTAGTTACCTTTTAGGCCTGTTGTGAGAATTCACTGAGACCGTGTGCAGAAGGGTGCCGGGACCAAAGAGAGAGCATCCTCAAAATGTATCCAGTATTGCTATCATTAGCTTTTGTCCCCGAGTAGTCGCCCCGCCTCTGTGTCATCCGCTTGCCCGGGGTAAGGTTTGTCGCTCGCCAGGTTGTGTATTAATAGCGGCAAGGAAGTAGAAGAGGCAGAGGGAGGGGTAGGGAGTCACGGGTTCGTGGCAATAGCTCCGTTTTCTTAAAGGCTTCGGTGCAAAGCCTCTGATACAATTTGTTAGCCCACCCAACCCTGCAAATCGGAAATTGGGTTTATATTTGAGCAATTTGGCCAGGCCACTGAAGCTTCATGTGTCAACAGCAGCACCGACTTATCGAAATAAAGCTCCCAGATGCCTGGCCGGCCGCTGCAGCCTCCGGTTCATACCTCCCACGATCTTGAACTGGAAAGAAATGAGCCCACACTCCTGGGGGTCGGTTCTGGGTCTGAGACTGTCAGAGACGACTCAGTCTCAGTCTTCGCAAACAGGGGCTCCGGTAGCTTGAGGGAGAAACAAAGGCAGCGGCCCCCGAAGCGGGGGTTTTGAAAATCCCTTTGTTTCTCATACAGCTGCTTTTAGCCTGCGAAGTATAGCCTCTAACCCGGGAAATTTTGAATATTTTAAAGCAACCCTGTTTCATGATTTGCGGTAAAAGCTAAGGAAGAGCCACTCCAGGGGCACCTGGGTGGCTCAGTCGGTTGAGCGTCAGGCTTCGGCTCAGGTCATGATCTCGTGGTCTGTGAGTTCAAGTCCCGCATCGGGATCTGTGCTGACAGTTCGGAGCCTGGAGCCTGCTTCGGATTCTGTGTCTCTCTCTCTCCCTCTCTCTCTGCCCCTCCCCCACTCACGCTCTGTCTCTCTCTGTCTCTCTCTCTCTCTCTCAAAAATAAATAAATATTAAAAGATTTAAAGAAAAAAGGAAGAAGGACAACAACTCCAGGAAGCGGTGTCGGTACCTTACTTTGTTTGGATGCAACCACTTGGTTGGGGGAACCCAGGACCCGAGCTACTTTAGTGACAAAAGGAATACATTCTCTAATGATCAAAGTGAGAGCAACGTGGAATTTTCTGCGCACGATGAGAGACTGCACTGGGGACGAGAAGGTAGCAGAAGGGGTCTGCAGACCAGGGGAAGATGTGGAAGGTTGTAGAAAGCTGGAGGCTGGGGACCAGGCCAGCGAGAAAGCCTTGTGGGGAGGAATGGCTGATGACTTTTCCAGCCAGTGATTCCGAACATACACATTTCAGCCGGTTCCTGTTTTGTGCGGGCCCCTGGCCCCTTACTGTTAGTCTGGGTCTGATACAGGCATTGCCTTGGGGAGCTAATTAGAAGGGGTGTCTTCCAGGAGGGGCTATCAGGCAGACGACACAGCAGAGAGAAGCAGGAGGGGAGGCAAGGTGCAGCGGGCGCACAACCCTTGCCCCGGGCAGGAGGAAGGGGGGAGAGGACGGAAACTCAGTCATCAGGAGTCATCAGGGATCCTAGAGAGAGCAACCAATCTCCTTCGGTTCATGGGAGAGGGACTTCAGCTTGTTCATCGGCTTAGACAATGTGACTCAGAATAATGTGTTCGCATTCATAGTATTTCTTTTTTTTTTTTTTTTAAGATTTTTTAAAAGTTTATTTATTCATTTTTGACAGAGATCCACAGAGAGAGAGGGAGAGAGAGAGAACGAGCAGGAGAGGAGCAGAGAGAGAGAGAGAGAGAGAGAGAGAGAGACAGAGAGAATCCCAAGCAGGCTCTGCACTATCAGTGCAGAGCCTGATGGGGGGCTTGAACTCGCAAACTTGAGATCAGGACTTGAGACAAAACCAAGAGTCAGATGCTTAACCAACTGGGCCCCCCAGGCACCCCTCTTTAAAAAAAAAATGTTTATTTATTTTTGAGAGAGAGAGAGAGCATGAGCAGGGGAGAGACAGAGAAAGAGAGAAGGGGACAGAGAATCCAAAGCAGGCTCTGTGTTGACAGGGGAGAGCCCACTGAGGGGCTCGGAACCAGGAACCGTGGGATCATGACCTGAGCCCAAGTCGAATGCTTAACCTACTGAGCCACCCACGAGCCACACATTCGTAATATTTCTGAAGCACAGTTTGAATCCGAGAGCCATCGAAGTTTCTGTGCAGGAGCTAGTGATTGAGCCCCGCTGACTGCCTACATTCGTGTCCTGTGCAGCTTCATTGTTCTCTACGTGCTTGGGCGGGTTCTATTTTTAACAATATCCCAAACTGGGAAGATCAGAAAAGTTTTGGGAAGGTGGCCCTCTAGAATCTACAGAGTCCACTGATTTCATTTCCAAAATTCAGTCTCACTCCATCAAAAGAGGTTGCTTTCAACTTACAGGGTCCTGAAGGGTGTCAGCAAGGAAAGACGTGTCCCTGTTAATAAGAACGGGCATCAGTAATGGCTCACACCAGCGAGGAACAATCTGCACGTTCCTGAGTTGGCATTTTTCACTTCTATAAATCGGGTTTCGAGAGAAAATGAATGAGTGATTATTATTGCACAAATGGTATGAGCGGATTAAGCTACTTGTTTGCGGCAGAGGGCACGTCAGACAGGGAAGGAGGAGACCTGTGTTGGAGTTCTTATTCTACGTATACCCGAAACTGATCACCTTTGACAACACTCCTTATCCTTGCTTGGCCGTGTCCTCTGTGGGAGATTGTTCTAAATCAGCTCTCAGGTTCCTTCCAACTCTAACTTTCTGTGATTTAAGAAAGTTGCATCGGAAACCCAAGTGTGGATAATCCATTAACCTGAAGGTTCACAGCATCCTTAGGGCCTCAGTGATACGGTTCGTGGTGTCCTGAGGTCAAAATAAATACCCCAAAGTTCCATCTGTTCAATGGCCCAAACAATAAATAGCTATGTCCTAATCATTTAGTAGCCATTTGAAAAAATAATACACATGAGTTGAAGTGACATGAATTGGAAGCTATTTCACGCCTACATAACCACACTTACTCGCAGGTGCTTGTGACTTTCGACTACTGCCCAACTTCTCAAATCTTCAAGGCAGACTGGACCACAGCACTGTCATTTCCTGTTCTGCATTGCTCTTTACTCAGTATTTGCTTTTTATCGCAGCAACCACTAAAGTCTAGCTTTTCACAGCTATGATGTCACCAAAAGGAGCATAGCACCATCTATCTTGAAACTGTGAACAACCTCAAACTATATGGTTTGTGTAGCGTCTGGCAGATGTTGCTGTGCTTCCTTGAAAATCAGAAATCTCCCAGAGCCCCTGGCGAGTTTGTGGCATCGCCCTGGGGTGCCTGGGTGCACGGTTTGGGAACCATGGCCTTAATCCGTGTACAAGGTCTCCCTCTCATTTTCAATGGGACCGCGGGCACCTCCCCGTGGCAGACATTTTTGGAATCCGTGGGCTAAGCACAGAATGAGATGCTTTTCAAAAATTGAGTGCACTCCCTCTCTGAATCCTGTCCTGTTAAATAATGAATCACCCAGGGTGATCTTCCCCGTGTCCCAGCGCTGGGCATTGACATTCCAGAGATGGGCAAGTTTCATTCTGACTCCAGTGTGGCCCCTGCTTGCTCCCAGGGCACACACTGGGCTTTGCCAGCCCTTGGAACTCTCCGCCCTCCTCTGAAAGCCCAGGATATGACTCTGCTGTCCCGTCTTTCTGCCCACCACTGGGCTCCGTCCCTGCTCCCCGCCCACTTGCTATTTGAAGTCATGGAGACCCGCTGTCTCCTGACTTTTTCTTGTTAATCTCCCGAGGGGGCTTCACTTCTCTGGCCAGCCCTAGGATCTATCCCTTCCGCCGTCTTCTCCCCAGCGCCCCCAGTGGCTTACAATCCTGCAGAAGCTCCTCCTTGCTTCGGTCCCACGAATCATTTGCGTCACGCCTTCTCTCAACTGAGTTCAGAGGAAGTAGTCCCCCAAATGGGTGCCTTGGGGCCACAGCGGGTGGTGATCTGTGACCTCAGCTGGGCCCTTAGGTTCCAGGGCACATTTTATTGCAACCAGATAAGCCCCTTCCCGTCTGCCCCCCCAGCTCCCAGTAAAACACTGCCTGGTTTCTCCACTCTCCTCCCTCATCCCAGCCTCTCTTGCTCAGCAGATAACCTTGTAGCTCAGAGCAATGCAGAGCTCTGAGAAGCAAGCACCAAAGCTCCGGCCTCTCTGCGAGGCCTTCTCCACGAGGCCTTCCCTCCCGCAACCCACCTTCTCATTTTGTCCCTCCAGGCTCCAGGAAGAGGTGTCGCCCCCGCGCCAGACCCTCACTCTGGGGCCTTGAGCCCCTCCCTTCCCGTGGCTCCTGGCCCTGCATCTGGCTCCACTGAGTCGTTCCTCTCCCTGTGATGTTTTCAACTTCCCCTTCTTTGCCGGTTCCTTCCATGTAGCCTATGAGTGTGTTTTAAGTCTCATACTTGAAAAAAAAAAAAGTCTCTGACCACATCCTTTCGATAACTGGTGCCCGACCATCGTCCTTGCAGTAGCAGACGCATTTCTGGCGAGGGGTCCGTACTCGCTGCCTCTATTTCTTGACCCCCACACACTCCTGCACTCCCTGCAGGCAGCCCCAGTCCCTCACTACCCTCTCCAGCCTCAGCCTGTCACTTCACTTGTCCCCACCCAGCCCTCCAGCTGCAGGAGCCACCTGCCATCTCAGAACAGGCTGTGCAGGCCACTTTTTGATGTCATTGTTCCCCACGCTCACTTTCTCCCTGGTCCACCTGGTAAGCACCACTTATTTCAAAACGTCCTCTGAGAAGCCTTTCCGGACTCTCCCTCCCTCCTCCGCCCACCAGGGAGAAATGGTCACTCCTCCATTGTGTTTTCAGCTGTCCTTCGAGTCCCAGTGTCTGTGACCATTTACTTTCCATGTTTCTGTGCTTCCCCCCACCCCCCCCCCCCCAGCAAATATCAGAAGCTCCTGGAGAGCTAGGATTGTGCCTTAATTGTACCTGCATTTCCAGTGCCCAGAATACCTGGTGCATCTCCATGACCCCCAGGCAGCGAGCCAGTGAATGAGGTTTGGTAACTCAGTCTCCCCACATGGCAGTGGTGGGGTGGAGGGCCTGCCTCGTGACGTCCCTGTAGGAGATACATGATCCCAGAGGGTTTCCTCTAGATCTCTGAGCATGCATGGCACTTTCTAGAAGCTATCTCATTCTTCCTCATAGCAACTCTCAGGTAGGTAGTATGACCTATGTTTGACAGATGAAGAAACTGAGGCGCAGGGAGTCGAAGTAAGCTTGCCCTGGTCACACCGCTGATAGCGGTGGAAGCAGGATTCCGGCCCCACCCCGGCGCCTTTCCACACACCCAGGCACCCCTCCATGGCCCAGCCTGTGTAGGCTCCCGGACCGCCACCTCAGTGGTCAGCCTCCAGAGACATGATTAAGACGGCGGGGCAGAAGCAAAACCAGTAAGTAGTACATTCAGATCCCAAGAGAGTCCTAAGTGCTGTGGGTTATCAATGTTTGTTTGGGGGCATGAATTTGTGCTTTACTTTTGCTAATTTAGCAACTCTTGTTCCTTTAATTAACAAGTGCACCTTACTGAGAAATTAGACTTTACCAGAACTATCAGCAATGGCAGCCTGAGAAGCCCTCAGCTCTGTTCACCAAGGTATGCACGCACATCCCTCTTAACACTCCTGCCTGGGACAGTCCAGGAAGTCCCCTTCGTGGACACCAGCTGCTGACCTCCCACCTTGAAGCATTTGCAGGGCTTCCCTGTGGCCTGCGGAACTGAACCCCGGGGGCTGGGGTGGGACGACGGGAGGGGGTCGGCCCTTCGGGGAAACTTGGAGAAGTCTCCTAGCTCCTCAGAGCCCCTCAGCTCTCATCCTCCTCCCCACCCTTCCCTTTTTGTTTAGTTTGACCTTGGTCACTGATGACAAGGCTTCTTTTCCTGCCAAACCAATCAATAAGCTAAACAGACAGAAGATGAGTATTTAGAATATGGGAAGCCAAACTCAAACACAGATAGGTTATCAGTCTAGACCAGAGCAGACTTCTGAGCAAATATTTCATTAACAAATTTTTCATGGCAACTTGCATGTTAAAAAAAAAAAAGGGGGGGGAGGGAGAAAGAGAGAGAGAGACAGAGAGAGAGAGAACAGTGGTAGGGGGTAAAGAAAAAAACTGGCTGCATCCTTGACGTTGCACTGCCCTGGGAGGGGGTGCTTCTGGGAGTGAGGGGCACAGAGCAGGGAGAAGGGTAGGGCGCACCAAGGAGCCCCCAGGAAGGGGAGCCCCAGCCCCTTAAAACCTTCCAGCTTTAAACCTCCCTCTCCTTTCAGCACTGGTCTGTGTGATTCATCTTTAGCCTTCTCCACGGCACTGGAGCGGGTTGAGTCTCAGCATGCTAACCCCACTCGGGGAGCCAGCAGCTGGCTGCAGAGCCCTGGGATGATCACACCGAGGGGGCTTGGGAGAAGGGAGGGGACACGGTGCTTAGAGAGCCCCACTGGGGAGCTGGGAGACAAAGGGAACACTGACCATAATAATAATAAGAGCAACTGTTTACTGGTGCCTAAGTTATAGGCACCACGGAAGGCTCCCAGTCTCCATCACTTCATCCTCCCACCCAGGCCTGAGCTGTGGTGAGCACGGGTACACAAGCCCACCGCTGTCTGCTCTGACGGCTCAATATTTTGCGTATCGTACTCTACGCACGGCAATCTACGGGTAAAGTACTTTGGTTTTCATTTATAGGTGAGGAGCCTGAGATTCAGAGAGGTGAAGCAGCTTGCTCAAGTTTGTCCAGCTGGTAAGTGGCAGGGGCAGAATTGGGAACTAGGTCTGTCTGACTCTGAAGACAAACCATTTCTGGCTCATTTCCACTGCGTCCATGATAGTTTTAAGAATACAGTAAAGCCTTGGATTGCAAGTGACTTGTTCTGCGAGTGCTCCACAAGACGAGCAAGTGTTTCTAAAAAAATTTAACTTGATAAACGAGCGATGGCTTGCAATACGGGTAGCACGTGATGCCAAATGTCATCTGATCACAACCGAGCCAATGGTTCTTAAAATTCACTTCCGTGCACAAGTGCTTGGGATTACAAGCGTGTTTCCGGAACGAAGGACACTCGCCAACCAAGGTTCTACTGCACTTTAAAGGAAGGGTCAGCAAAACGTGGAGTTACTAATATTCAACTCTTTTAAGTGCTGAGGGAATAGAAGTAGGACAGAGTGGGTTTTCAATTCCTTGTGTCCTGTGCTCCTTCCACCTTAACTTGTGTAGACACAGCTCCTGCCTCCTGAAGATGCCTTCCTGCCTTCATCTGGACTCGTGTGCATACCATTCAGGCTTCAGCCAACAGCCACTCCACGGGGCAGCTCCCCGGCTCACCCTGTGCTATTTGTTCTTGTTAGTTTCCATCCTTCCTTCAGAGCCCTTTGCACCAATGCTAATCTTCACGTGCAATTTATTGATGAATCTCTGTGTCCCACATAGACTGGATTAATACTAATACTGATACTTAACCTCTATTCACTGGTTCCTACAATCCTGGCACTCTCTTAATGGTTTTACGTGTGTTAACTCATTTAATCTTCTCAAGGGCTCTGCAATAGTAACTGTTAGTGTTCCCATTTTACAGATAAATGAGACATAAAGGAACTTGCCCGATGCTACTTCACTAGCGCTTGAGCGAGTGACAGAGCAGGATATGAACTCAGGGGGTCTTTGGTTCCAGAATCCATGCACGCTCTCTCTCTCTCTCTCTCTCTCTCTCTCTCGTTCTCTCTCTTTTAGATAGAGAGCCTGTACATGTGCAATCAAGCAGGGAAGGGGCAGAGGGAGAAGGAGAAAGAGAGAGAGAATCTTAAGCAGGTTCCATGGCCAGTGCAGAGCCCCATGAGGGGCTTGATCTCATGACCTCACTGTGAGATCATGACGTGAGCTGAAATCAAGAGTTAGATGCTTAACCAAGGGAGCCACCCAAGTGCTCTTAACCATGATGATGGCCACAGAGTCCTCCCATCTCGGTCTGTACACTCCTTGGAGGTGAATTCTGTTTCTCTACCTCGAATCTGGGATGCTCACGTGATTTGCTTTGACCAGCAAAATGCCATAAAAGCGATGCTATATGACTTCCAAGGCTAGGGCTTGACTTTGCAGCTTCTGCGCTCTGTGTGTGTGTGTGTGTGTGTGTGTGTCTCAGAATGCTGCCCTGGGACTACTGCATAAAGAAGCTGGAGGAGAACAGAGACACTCCAGCCAACAGCCTGCACCCACCGCTGGACTTGTCGCTAGAGTGAGGCTATCTCGGACTTTGTGGCCCAGCCAAGCTTCCAGCTGAAGGCAAGCACACGACCCAGCCAGGCGGTCAGCAGGGGAACCAGCCAGCCAGCCCACAGAATCATGAAAATTAATAAATCATGGTTGTGCTCAGCCACTAAGTTTTGAGAAGTTCTGTCGCACGGCAAAGGCTAACTGGGCGAGAACTGTCTTGCTCATATTGTATGCCTCGTGCCTGGCGACATGTCTGGTTCATTGTGCTTTCATGGCAAAAATGGGTCGACTTAGTGAATAAACAGAAGTGGGATTGAACCAGGGAGACCCCTGAAAGATGGTGGCTGGCTATACGATACGTTATGGAATCCATTCCACGTGATGCACTGTGGAATACCAGAACAGATGATAATTTCACTCTTAATTTTCTGTACTTGTTTTCAAGTCCTTATTGACCCAGTTTGAGAATAGGTTATAAAGTGACTTGATGACATTTTAACATTTAAAAAAAATTTTTTTAATGTTTTTATTTATTTTTGAGAGAGAGAGAGAGAGAGAGAGAGAGCGTGCGCTTGAGCAGGAAAGGAGCAGAGAGGAATGGAGACACAGGATCCGAAGCAGGCTCCAGGCTCTGAGCTGTCAGCATACAGCCCTACATGGGGCTCGAACCCACAAGCTGTGAGATCGTGACCTGAGCCAAAGTCAGACGCTTAACCGACTGACCCACCCAGGCGCCCCAACATTTTAACTTTTTATCCTTTGTGTTCTCTTCTTTTTTTAGGCTCTCCAACCCATACCTTGACATTTTATATTTGTTTGTATGATTATTTGATTGATGTGGGTCTTCCTATGAACTCAGACAGGTCAGGGACCCCGTCTCGTTTTGCTCATGGTTGTAGCCCTTGTTCTGGCTCATATCAGGAGTCCAGTACGTACTATTCCATGGCCTGAATTAAAAATGTGAATTTTAATTTATCCTAACTTCCGGTTTCCTTAGGCTGGTATTAAGCCCTCATCTACATGTTTGAGCTTTCCTTTTCAAATTCTCAATCACAGAATGCTAGCGGGGGCAGGGGGCCTTTTTTTTTTTTTTTTTTTTTTATATAGGAAAAGGACATTCAAAGGATAGCAGGATGTCCCGTGGTCACACAGCTGGTTTACAGCAGAGTCGGGACATTAGGTCACATGGTCGTCATCCACTGACTTCACATTCTTCCAAAGGGTAGACTCTGAAGTCCCCATCGTACAGATGGGCAAACTGGGCCAGAGCCAGTGCCGGACCACAGATGACTCATCTCTCAGCTGAAATCTGTCTTCATGAGTCCAAGCTGGCTCTAGGGTTAAGCTTCTGCCAGCTCCAAGTGTTTTTTTTTTTTTCTCTTTCATGTTGCTCTCAAATATATTTCTATCCGCGTCAGACCATCCCCCTTGTTCCCATTTAACCTGAGAACGTTAAACCCACTTTTGATCATCATGTGAAAATCTGAAGCAAAGTGCTTCCTTCAAGGCAGATGTTTGGAAATGCTGAGCTGCAGGCGTTCAACTTGTCAAGTAACTTTTCAAATGATGAAAAAAGGGGGAAATGTAGGTCAGAAAGCAATAAACTATATTCACATCCAATATATCATTCTGGTTAAGGAGCTGACTTTGAATCTCCACCTTTTACTAAAATGAAACAAAAATCCAAATCCAACCCAAAGCATTACAGCTTTAAGTACTGAAAGTATTTATTATTTCTAGTCAAGTAATCCAAAAACATAATCTCAAGAACATCTATGCTCCAGGAATGTCTCAAAACGCCATGGATTTGATGTGATTCCTTTATCCAGATGTTTGTAGAAAAGACTCTGGATGGCATGAGGGGAATTAAAGGTTTATTTTTAATATTTGAGAAAAGTCATATTTCCAATAACAGTGAGCCTTAAAATGTGTCCTCAGTCTTTGCTGCCTCTCTCGTCTTTCTCATTATTATTTCCTCAAGTAAGAGCTCTCTCCTTCCAAATTATCAGTCTGTAGTTTTCCACACGTTAGTATTTAGATATTAGAAGAACAAGGTCATTGAGGTGCCTCCACTATGACTTTGACATTTACATCAACTTCATTTCAAGAGACAGTTTTCACCCACTGGGTACGTGAGAGCCAAGTCCTACAAAAAAAAATCACTTTTCATGGGGCTAGATCTCCAATAAACTGCCTGAGTCTTGCAGTCTTGCAGTATAGCGTGACTTGCCTTTGAGGACGATGATATGTTTCCCAAGTGTCCCTGAAATCTAGAATCATGGCACCAGAGACCCCAACAGTTGCTGTATCCGTCCTGTGTCCAGACATCTGACAATAAAGTGGCTGGGAGTCGTGAGCTTTTTATTATTTGAAGGCATCTCCCTCACCCATTATCCTCTTACCCGTAGAGAAGGATATTCTAAAACGTGTTAGATTGTATGAGTTGACTGAGTTTACCTGCTGGAGAAGATACATTTCAGGTTCTGGTGGCAGAGAGAAATTTAAAATTAGGTCACCTCATGGTTACAAGTTGTATCTATAACAGAAACTAAAAGGTCTCGGAGATCATACGCGGTCTTTGGTTGGGAGCCCAAAAGGGGCCTACTGTGAAACATTCTTTAATTGGTTTGTTACATTCAAAATAAAAAAATATATACTGAATATCTCTGTGGAAACTGAAGTTTTGATATAAAGTAATACAGCTAGGTTAAAATCCGAAATCTGAGCTCCAAAATCAGTCCCTGGAATACTGCCGTGTGTGTGTGTGTGTGTGTGTGTGTGTGTGTGTGTGTGTTGGGGATGCCAACCTGTGTGTTGTGATTTTAGGGAAACACAATAGTCCTCTCTAGCTTCCAAACCTTTCATTTAGTTTACTGTTTCTTGAAACTTGGTGCATTAGAATTCAGTCTCTTGTTTTAAGATTTGGAGGCTTCTGTAACACAAATACTTCTTTTCCCTTTGGCTAACATTCATATGGTGCTTACTTCCTGCTAGGTACTCTTCTAAGGCTTTAGGAGGAGTAATTTACTGAATCCTCTCAGGAACCTTCTGACTTAAGTGCGAATGTTGTCCCCATTTTGCAGATGAGGACGTCGGAAGCCCCAGGGTCATGTGTGAAATCAGGAGGTCTGACTCCTGGCTTTCTTTCTGCACCATGCCGCCTCGTTGGCCCCTTGGTCTGCATGCTTCAGGAGGCTTCCTCCTTCGGGAAAGGCCGGGAGGATGAATGGAGTTACATCTTACAGAAGAGGGTAGCACTGGGGGGAAACAGGTGCACCAAGTACACTGGGGAGGAAGGGAAGCCTAAAAGAGAACAAAAAGAACAAAAGGGAGGGTGTGAATAATGAGGACAAAGTCTGCCTATGTCTTCATTATGGCAGCAGCTGAGAGAAAATTGTCACAGTGGATGCCCTTGCAACTGCAGGCAGGACCCTTCATTGTGGAGTTCAATCCCTCATTTTACAGCCAAGGAAAACTGAGGCTGGGAGAACAGACTTAGGACAAGGGAAAAGAAGGTACTGAGACTTCCCAGCCGCTCGGTGGCAAAACCAGGACTGGGGCGCCATTGCCCTGATTCTAGATCCGGGGCCCTCTCGCCTGAAAGTAGCCTTGTGGGCTCCTTGTGGGCTCCAAATCACTGAGGGAGCGGGAGGAAGCTCAGTGCAAAGAAGCCTTCTTCTGTCTGTGGTTCTTCTCATGAAATGTTTGCTCCCCGGGGGGCATCTGGGTAGACAATGACTCATGGAGGAGAATTTTTGTCCTACGTCTACAAGGATTATTTCCTTACGGACACATTTCCTGGGAGCACCCTCTTCTCTCCCTCGTGTTACTTTTCGGGAGCGGGTGATGTAGCTGAGACTGGAAGCAGCGTCCATTGTCACTGTGCCATTTCATGAAGACGCCCCTGCATTTCTGAGGAGCATCGGAGGGGCCAGGTAAAAGCACAGGGGCTGAGGCGAGGGAAGAAACGGAGAACACGGTTGGAAATGAAAAGTATTCAAATATAAATTAATATAAACCCAGGGGTCATCTTGCATGCAGTCCTGGCAATAAGAGAATCCACCATGTGGGTGAACAAGTTAAAAAAAAGTAATCAAAGGTAAGAAAGAGGCGTATGTGAGGCATTAAGCATCAGGTACAGAGGCGGCCGGGGAGGATTACCGAACAAAGTCCAGAGAGTGTAAAAAAAGATAAGAAAGGCGAAGGTAGCGAATGAAAAAGATTGCACTGAAGGTTAAGAGAAATCATGGGAAAATTTCCCTAGTGCGTAAGGAACACAGGGGTCATTGAGCTAGACAGCTGGGTGGCGAAGACACGGGAAGGGTAATTTATTGAAAGGAGAAAAAAAAAAAGCGGTAGAGGTGACTAAAAAGGTTTAAATAAATTTTTTGCCCTGGAACTTTCAGGAAGATGGGGAACAAACGTTGGAAACTGACATACATTTTCTAGGGGAAACCAAAGAAAGATCGAAGACTAGCGAGAAAATGTCACTTGGACAGATTCAGAAATGAAGCACGGAAAATGGAAAGAACCATTAGAGACTTCAGTCCAAGGAAGAACGTACGCTATCACACCTGAATAATAAATATCAGGAACGTAAGAAGGGAGAGTTTGAAAAGCAAAAGGGTTTTTTTTTTTGGTGGGGGAGGGGGGAATCCCATCAGCAAATGGTCAGTGATGGCTCCTAGCTGTCTTACATCATTAGACCCACCTCATATTTGAGTCCTCTCTCTTCTCCTTACCTATGTTCCTTCCATATATATTGGAATATATATGGAATATATATATTGGAATTCCATATATATTGGAATATATATAACTTTCATAGATATTGAAGATTTGCTACATGCTCGGCATTATGCTTTCTATTTGGGGAGGTGCGTAGACGAGTAAGATGTCTGTGGTCCCTGCCTCAGGGAGTGTACATTTCAGCGGGGTGGACACGCTCAGTGTGCTGCTGTAGGAGGTAGCCAGAAGCCACGGAACTATGGGTGGTCATTTTGGGTAGGAAAAGAGAGCTGGGTGGTCATTTTGGATTGAGGCCATCAAATTCCACCTGAAGGAGGAAATGAATCACATTAATACTTCTTAGAATCACAGTAAAGAATAATGGCCCCAGAGTGTTGGGTTTTGTTTAGTTTTGTATAGAGTTGAAAGGTTTCGCATGAAATCAGGTGCTGGCGGTAAGGGTTATCTGGGGGTAGATATTCGAGGAGCCCCTTCCATCACATTATATGCGGTAATTTCTGCAAAAGCTTGGGGAATCCATTCCTGGATGAGGCTGTATGAGTGACGACTGTGTCGCTGAACCTGGGGACTAGAGCAGGGGTGAGTGTCCGACCCACAGGGAAAAGGTATAGGGGCTGAGCTGGGCATACTCGTCTAGGGGACCCCCAGTCCTCCACACAGAGTGAGGGAAGCCCCGGTGGGAGCTGAGGAGCACAGAAGTGTCTGAAGCAGGAACAAAGGTGGTCAGGAAGGACAATAAAACTCTAAGCGGTCCACCAGGAGAGATGGGTAATTTGATTATCCGATTCAGTGTAGTGACAAAGAAGGTAACGAGACTAGGGACGAGAAATTCAGAGGTCAAACAGACCCTCCACAGCCACAGGCAGTAGACTTGAGAGGAGGAATCCGAGGGCAGAGGAAGATAAAATTTTAATGCCTTTGGCACCAGGATCTGGAGCAATAAAAGAAATCAAACGTTATTCTGGACTGCATAAATAGAGGGACTGTGAAGAAGTCAAAGGCGATTAACTCAGCGATAAACGGGAATGGTGGTGTTTGACCAAGGAAACTGGGGGAGATACCTGCTAGGATGTCCCCATTCCCTGTCTCTTTCCACCCAGCTCTTCTCGTTGCTTGTGTTCACATTTCACCTTGACTGTGGTTCTGTATGTTGTTGCTGGCCCTACGTGGTGAGAACAAAGGTGCATTAGTAACAGTCGTTCATCCAGATGATATTCTTATATAGACAAGTAGGACTGGATGGGAGTGGGATGTGGGGAAACATAACATTTTCGTCCTCCTCCAAGCTTTGCTAGGGGCGAGGTGCCCTATGCTGTCTGAGAATCCTTCCTTTAGACCCCATTCCAACAATACAAAATACAGATTCAAAAAACCAATTAGTCATTTCTGCTTCTCAGACTGTCTTCTATGACTACGAGGTACCAAAGAATATTGTCTCAGAAAGAAATGAGTTATAATCGGGTACAATTATTATATTACTAGTGGTTGGAAGGAAAGTTGCTACAATCTTTAAATTCAAACAGAAACAGATCACGTGACTGATTTAAGAATCTTGCTTCCTTTGGGGGGTGGGGGGTTAACTTCTCACTGACACAAATGTTCAAGTTTCCGTCTGTTACAATGAAGCTTTCTCAACATTTATTCTCGAGCCGGTTATTACCTATGACTATGCCAGAGGCACATAAATGCCTGTAAAGGCGTATCGTCCACAACATCTCTCAGAAATAAATACCTTCGGATACCTTGGAGTCTATCAAGTTTTAAAAAAGAAAACGATAGGGAAAGGGGAAGTAGTTTATCTGACTTCAGGGAAACTATCTCCTGCATCCCTTGTTTACCCCTGATAATATGTCCACCAATTAAGCATTTAACTGATTTCTTTAAGGTCAGGTTGCAAAGGGGTCAATTCAAGCTGGGGCGTCAGGGACAATTTCACATGGGAAATCCACTTTATTCCTACAGCAGGTGTGTGTCTTGGGTCAAAGAACAAGCTTCTCAGGTGTGGTGGCCCCCATGTGCTCTCGGGGAGATCCGAGGTCACTGGTTTAATATTAGCTCCGGGTGCCTCAGCCTGGTTACGAGGGTCCCTAAAGCTACCCTCTGTCCGGGAGGCGAGTTTGTTTTGAAATGGTTGACTGTATAAGGGACAGGCAAAGATAATTCATTTCGTTGGGGGGACAGGGAGAGGAAACGGGAAAGGGAATGAAGTTTAAACGCAAGCCAGTATCTCTAGAGAATGTGAAAAATGTCAAGTGCCAGGTTCTGAAGCCTTAGGGGATTTTGATGTCATTTTGAGCTCTTTTTGGACCCTCCTCTCCCTCACCCGCCCAAGGCCTCTGGGCACATGTCTGGAATGCGGAAGGGAAGAAAGTGATCTTCACCTACGAGGGCAGCCCCAGGATTTCCATTTAGAAAAACGCGACCCATTTGGAAACAAAACAAAACAAAAGCAGTCATTGCTCACTGACTCAATTTAATTAATCACACATTTATCGAGTACCTACTGTGGGCAAAGCCAACCTGCAAAGAAGATTGTAAGTGGCTCATTTCTTTTTAGATGTGTATTTATTTATTTTGAGAGAGACAGAGCACGCATGGGGGAGGGGCAGAGAGAGAAAGAAAAAGAATCCCAAGCAGACCCCTGCTGTCAGCAGGAAGCCAGACCGGAGGCTGGATCCCATCAAGGGGGAGATCAGACCTGAGCCAAAATCAAGTCGGTAGCTTAACCTACTGAGCCACCCAGGTGACCCTCAGCGGTTCATTTTAAGCAGCTTAGGAAGCCTGTTGCCTATACAAATAACACAAACGCTTAGAAGGCTGGCATCATGACTATAGTAAAAGAGACGGGATGAAGAATCATGTCCTCTGATTGTGGTTTATGTATCCCTTTGTTCACACTTCCTTCTGTGGCCCGGAGAAATCAGGGGGTAGCCGTGCAGGCCGGCCTCCGCCTCCCCCACAGCGTGCACAGTAGGGCGCTGCACTAACACCACCGGCTTCGTCCAGGGTCTGGAGAAATCGTTCTCATCGATTACGGTCATGCGGCATATTTACCCATTGTGCCAATTAGCAGCCTGTAAGTCCTGCGGCAAGATTTCAGAGGTCATTCTGCCTTTAGAAACCAACTCTGAGCAGCCAGGCTCCATTCTGTCAGTTTGAACCTTGAGGGCTGTTTTCCCAGCCTTCTCTGGGAGCCTCTTCTATTCTGGAACATTTTCATCTGAAGGGAAATGCTTCAAGGTACGGCTGAAGTCGCTCCGACGACTGGTTAATCTTGTCCCCGCTTCCAGATCCCAGAGCTGAGGCCACCCCCCTCTCTTTACCCTGGCAAATGGGAACTCCCTTCCCCGACATGCAGCCTTTTTGAAATTACAAATAAGTCGATAACTACAGGACTGACCCAATTACTGGCGCGTGAACTGGGTGAGCAGGAGCCATGTCCTCGTCTGGAAACCCGGGGCCAGTGTCAAGGAGGCCGATGTGATGGCAGGATCTCAGGTACTGGGAAATGAAAAGCAATCGACTCGGCCCAGATCTGGAAGTCGGCGGAGTGGAACGGCCTGGGCGAGCCTCCTTGTCATGCCTCCAATGGCCCTTTTCACAGTGTGAGCAGACCTTACAAAGAGGCAGTGACCTCGCCTTTCAGATGACTAGCAGCTCACCGTGATAACCAACCCCGCGGGGATTTCTTTGCAGTGATGTATGGTAAAGGTCAGCCTGAATCAGGAAGGAGCCTGAAATGGAGGAGGAGTTTAAGAAAATGCACTTTCACTACTTATGAGGGCAGATGATAGCTCAAGCACCCGGACCGGGTCTTGTTGAGGAGCCAAAGGATCCTCTTTAACGAAACGACAAAGAGGGATGTATAATGAACATCGCCTCCGCCATTTTACGTGAACGATGCTCGTCAGGATGTGGGAGAATAACGTGAAAACGTTTGACTCTCTCAAATGTGGTAGCTGCCCCCCTGAAATATTTAAACGTGCCATGTGTCCTGGTTTATGAAGCATGAATTGGCTTAAATGAAGGTAAAGTTCTGCCTAGCCAGTTAGAAGAGTCACAAATTCTAAATTCGGGGAGCTGGAATTAGTGCGATACCACTGTTTTCATGTTAAGATTCTAACTATCTGTATTCATAAAACCCTGAAATATAGATCCCACCGAATTCATGTTCATGTGATTGGAACTGGACTGAAATTTTGAAGAAAGCACTTACCCTATCCATCCCCAGGGTGAAGCTAAATGCAGGAAGAACCCGGTGTTTTCAGGGCCTTTCATTCCCTTCCCTCCTTGTCAACATAAGAAATAGATCCACCACCTGACTTTGGGATTACTGGTATGGCTTCCTTTTTTCCAGGCACACAGGCTAGACACCCAAGAACCACCTTTTTTTTTTTTTTAATTTTTTTTAATGTTTTTATTTATTTTCGAGACAGAGAGAGACAGAACATGAGCAGGGGAGGGGCAGAGAGAGAGGAAGACACAGAACCTGAAGCAGGCTCCGGGCTCTGACCTATCGGCACAGAGCCCGACACGGGGCTCGAACTCACAGACTGTGAGATCATGACCTGAGTTGAAGTCAGACGCCTAACCGACTGAGCCACTCAGGCACCCCGAGAACCCCCTTTTTTGATCACCCCTGCTCACACACCTACATGACAACTCCTGTCTGTTCCTGTGACGAGTATCTTATCAGATCCTTTCCCTCCATCTTCTTGGAGCCTTCCTTACCTCCTGCCTGGTCTATTCTCACAGATTATTGATATCTCCTTGCTCTCTGTTTCTGTTTCCTCTGATTCATTCTACTCACTCTCAACTAATTAACTTTCCTACGGCATGACTTTGATCATATCTCTTCTGCTTATAAATGTTCAGTGGTTCAAGATTACCTACCAAATACAGCACACGCTTCTCGGCCTGGAGACTCTACTGGTCCAAACATCCTTCTTGCTCCCTTTAAGTGCCCTAAACTCCGGCCAAGCCGGCCTGCTTGCCCATGTGCAAGCTCACTTTGCCATTTTCTGTTCTAGCCCTTTGCTAATGATCTGCCCACCTCTGTTTTTGTCCCCCATCCCCAAAGCTTTCCTCTTAAATCCAATCCAAGTTCATTCATTCATTCATTCATTCATTCATTTCTCCCCCATCCCCAAAGCTTTCCTTTTAAATCCAATACAAATTCATTCATTCATTCATTCGGTTCTTTTAGCAAATCTTTACCAAGTACATGCTACATGTTGGGCACAGCCTCTGAAAAAAGCATCCCCTGATTTCCCCAGCTGGAAGCAGCCTGCTCCCCTCTCACTAATATTTTAGTGTTTTCTACCACTCTGAGAAAAATTTCTCCTAGGCAGCAAGTCAGGTCCCGGCTCTTCCTTCTGGACTGTCAACATCTCTGTTCCCCCATCTGTGAACGTATAGTTCCTCCCCCATGGGGTAGTCGGGTTGTTGTGGGGATTAAATGTGATATGTTATTGTCCTTACTATTATTATTTATTGTGTTATTATATCTCATTTCGTTCTCCTTGAGACAGGGGCTGGGACTCTCTAGAACCTTGCAGGGAGTCTTTGCCTTCATCTTTGAATCAGTTTTATTTACTTGCAAGACACCGAGCTCTTCTCTGTCACCTCAGGAGAAGAGGGTTGATTATAAGTGTCTAGACTGGAAGTGAAGCCTCATCACATTCCAGAGGTAGCTCTTGTTCTCCATGTGTCAGCTCCTCTCTCTACATCCATTTTGTTCTCTCTTCCTAACGAATGGCTTCTGCAGCTGACTTAGAGTCAGGACCTATTCATAATTTGGTAGGTCCGTTGCAAAAGAAATGAGGGGTCCCTTGTTTAAAACGGAGGAAAAAATGCAAACTAAAACGTAACACTTCTTTCTTCAGCGGCCCTTTGTCTCTCTTCTCTGTCTCTTTCTGTCTCCACCTCCTTGGTGTTTTATATTTGCTATTTAACACCACCTTCCCCAGGCACGGAGACACTGGCAGGGCAGTGCAGACTCTCCTGGTGCCTAGGGGCCCAAGTCTGAAACTTGGCACCCATGGCTGGGTTCCCCTTCCCTGCCGTCCACCAGATGAGCACCATGCTTAAGGGAGGAGTGGAGAAGTTGAGCCAGGCATCACCCCTTCCCACAAGTCCACTGCCCCAACCCAAGGCAGACGGCCATCCCCAACGCCCAATCTCTGCGGGTGATGACGCACTAAGTACCTGGATTGGGGGAGGCTGAGAGATTGCTCCACTGAATCACCTGCCAAATGAACCATGGTGTGCCAGCCTGGGGCAAGGACAGCTGTCACCGCACCCCATTTCCAGATGCCACAGGGCACAGGGGTCCAGCATTCCCCGGCCCAGACTCGGCTCCCTGCTGGGCAGTGTGGGGAGGAGGAAGGAAGGAGAAGGTGGGACGGACGAAGGGGAGCAGGTCTGAGAACTCAGGGCTCGGACGCAGCCTCGGGAAGCTGAGCGCCTGGTCCATGTTCCATTGTCCCAGCCACTTCACCAACAAAACCCAAACTCAAAAAAATAAAATTCAGCACTAAATCCAAGCATGGGGCCCTGTTTGACCACTGGCTGCCTGTCCATGAAGCTGGCCCTTTTCGGAGTTTAAAGGGGTCAACATACATACGGAAGAGCATAGTTCTTTTTTTTTTTTTTTTTTAATTTTTTTTCAACGTTTATTTATTTTTGGGACAGAGAGAGACAGAGCATGAACGGGGGAGGGTCAGAGAGAGAGAGGGAGACACAGAATCGGAAACAGGCTCCAGGCTCTGAGCTGTCAGCACAGAGCCCGACGCGGGGCTCGAACTCACGGACCGCGAGATCGTGACCTGGCTGAAGTCGGACGCCCAACCGACTGCGCCACCCAGGCGCCCCCGGAAGAGCATAGTTCTATCTGACGACTCTTGGGGTTGCACCTTCTACCGCAAGCTGGTTTATTGTTTCAGTTTCCCAAAATTAATTTGCCGAAATAGAAATCTGACTGGCCCCACTGTTTCTCTTTATTCTTTTTTTAAAAAATAAATCACATAAGAACACCTGGGTGGCTCAGTTGGTTAAGGGTCTGCCTTTGGCTGAGATCATTGTCTCATAACTAGTGGGTTAGTGAGTTCAAGCCCCACATCGGGCTCTGGGGCTGTCCCACAGAACCTGTTTCAGATCCTCTGTCCCCGCCCCCCCCTCTGCTCCTCCCCCACTTGTGCTGGGGGAGGGGGTGTCTCTCTCTCTCAAAAATAAATTAAAAATAAATAAATAAGTCACATAGGTCATTGGTTGCTGTCCAGCCAATGGATTGGCTGCTTTTGGGTCAGGTGTCCATTCGGGTCCAATCATTTGGAGCTTTAGTGGACACAGCCGCTCAGCATAAAACGTGGACTCCTGGGATGCCCCCTCGTGGAGCTGCGGAAAGCAAGTCATGATTAAATCGTTAGTTTGGAGTTCATCAAATATGTTGAATTTTGCATGAATTAATTTTATTTTTTAAATTAAAAATGTCCATTGAAGGCCCCTCGTGTGCAATATTTTCTGGCCAACATTATGGTTACATTTTACATATGGAAGGACTACATGTTTTATTAAGGTATATCTTTTCAATACAGTGTTTTCTGAAAGTTACACTGGCTGCCATATATTTGTCTGAATCAATGCAGTTCTAGATCATGTAAAATCCTGACTCTATAGAACATCTTTAAAAATTACCTTGTTCAAGTCCTATCATTTTACGAGTGGAGAATGCATTAACTAGGTCAGGACAAAATCAGACAATTATAGCATAATACCAAGCCAGAAAGAGTAAAGAGACAATCTCTATGTCAAAATTAAAAATAATTTAAAAATATAACAAAAGTACCTAAAACTTGTAGATAAAAGAGTTAATATCCTTAGTACACAAAGCATTCAAATAAATCAATAAGGAAAAAAAATCAATAGAAAAATTGACAAGCAGGAGCAGACAATTAACACAAAAGAGTGTACAAATTGCCAGTAAAATGTTCAGCTTCACTATTTAAAAAAGAAATTAAAATGACAACAGATAGAATTTTTATCCATTGTCAAAGATGATAAAACCCAGGGCTGGTCTATAAACCCAGGGAAACAGGAATATTCAGATGCATAGGAGAATATTTCAGAGCAGCCTTTTGAAGGTCAGTTTGACAATATTGATGAAAATGTGAAAGATACAAGAATTCTGACCCTCAATTTTGACTTCCAGGTTTGACTCCAAGAAGCACTTACGTATGTAGACAATGGCATATATATGGAATGTTTCATGACAATATTATTTGTGAAAGTGACAAATTTGAAATATCCAACAATCTACCAAAAACAAGTTAAAATAAACTTATGATATTTTAGTCCATTGGATATTTTAGTCCAATATCTCGATGAAATATTATGTAGCCAATACAAAGAATAAGGAAGATTTACATGCACCTACATAAAAAGATGTCCAAATTGTAGTGTTAAATGGGAAAAAAAAGTTAAAGAAAAAATATCCATATTATGAACTCATGTATTTAAAAACTTCTATATATTACTATGAAATGTTACTTAATATCCATTAAACATTGTGTATAACATAAAATAATGTTCCAGTACAATTTCAGAAGATAGCATGTAGTCTGCATACGTCTGTGGGTGTGTAGGAGGAATGTCATCCAGGACCCTGGTCTCAGCAGTGGAACCACAAGACGTTATTCCTGCTCTTAAAGAGCTTAGAGTCGGGGCGCCTGGGTGGCGCAGTCGGTTAAGCGTCCGACTTCAGCCAGGTCACGATCTCGCGGTCCGTGAGTTCGAGCCCTGCGTCGGGCTCTGGGCTGATGGCTCAGAACCTGGAGCCTGTTTCCGATTCTGTGTCTCCCTCTCTCTCTGCCCCTCCCCCGTTCATGCTCTGTCTCTCTCTGTCCCAAAAATAAATAAACGTTGAAAAAAAAAATTAAAAAAAAAAAAAAAAAGAGCTTAGAGTCCAGGAGAGGGGATGAAATTGCTTCAAAGAATAAAAAGCACAGGATAGAGTGTCATTGGGTACTTACGGGCTCTGAAGCATTTTCATGTTCACAGAAACCCTGGAGGTAGATCCCCATTTTTCAGATGACCAAACTGAGACCTATCTAGCAACACGAGGTGGGGCTAAGTACATGACCAATCCTTTCCCCATAGTCCTTACACAACCACAATTGTACAACTTCCATACCCACCTGTCCCTTGCAGCAGAGGTCCCGCACCACCTTTGACATTTAAAAAAGAAATTAAAAGTAGCCCAAACATACTGTGATTACGTATATCAATATTTGCAAAAATGTCAGAATTCTACTCCTGTTTTCTCTCTGTTGTAACTTCACGGAACTTTTTTTTTTTTTTTTTTTTGAGATTCACAGTGACAAGATTGTTCGAGAAGCCCTGGGTTCCAGGCCTGGTTCTGCCACTTGCTGCCTGTGGGCTCTGGGCAAGCCCAGTGATAAAAGTGTCACTAACAGACCTGCTTTGTTTGTCCACCTCCAGATGAAACAAAGCACGGGTAGGCCTTTGAACCCAATAAAATAATGAAGATGACAAGTTTCTCCTCCACAAGCCTTGAATTTGGGCTCTTCCCCCACCCCCCCCCCGCCCCCTTCTCTCTGATTGAAGCATCATCACACAGAACCAGGAAACAAGGTCATTTTCTCTCTAAGAACCAGCTCACGTGCATCTCCCTGCAACATATGGGGATCTTTCTTTGGAGAGGTTGCTTGGCCAGGTGAACAGCTGTTGCTGGATGCCCTTATGAATAAGTGGCAATAACTCTGATAGAGTGAGCTTAAGAAGACAGCTTAACTACTTTGCCTTGCGAGTAGGCTTGTTTGGGGTTTTCCTTCACTTACGCCACCCCTGGATTTATTTCTCCTTTATTTTGTGTGGTGGCGATCACGGAAGTTGGCATTCGCTTAGAAAAAATGCTCTTTGGGATCTCTAGCTATTGTAGCTCGACAAAATATATGTTGGCTGGCAAAAATGTACAGAAAAACAGATTTTTACGAAATGTAAGTTAGATGCGTAAACGGCAATCTGCCTCAAGTGCCTTAAATTATGTCCATCCTTTGCCCCAGTAATTCCACTGGGAGGGTTTTATCTGTCTGATCATATTGGATAATTATGAAAATGTGCATTTTTAAGGAGGTTCATTACAGTATTATTTATAATGGTAAAAATAAAAAATGATCTTACTAGATCCTATTACAGGATTGTTTAAATAAATGAAGGCACATCTACCCAATACAATATATACGACTAGTAGCAATGATGTGGCAGATGTGTCTATACGTTCACACACATGCACATACACAAATATGTGGAGAGGTATTTTGTTGTTAAAACTGGGGTGGAAAACAGTATGTGTAGTAAAATCTCATTCTGCTTTAAAATGTCTGTCTTCACTTCTATACAAAGTCTAGAAGATTATACGTCAAAACGTGAATGGTGGTTATCCTTGGATGCTGACATAGGATAAACACAAATACACACATACACACATACACAGTGTGTGTGTGTGTGTGTGTGTGTGTGTGTGTGTGTATAACAAAATGACCATTGATTTTATTGCACTTAAAAAAAATATGTTGAGTTCCCGGGTGGCTCAGTTGGTTAAGCGTCTGACTTCGGCTCATGATTTCACCGTTCATGAGTTCCAGCCCCATGTCAGGCTCTGTGCACAGGGCCTGGAGCCTGCTTTGGATTCTGTGTCTCCCTCTTTCTCTGCCCCTACCCTGCTCGCTGTCTGTCTCTCTGTCTCTCTGTCTCTCTCTCAAAAATAAACACTTAAAAAAATTTTTTAAAAACATGTTATTTTTTCTTTAAATATAGAATTAGGAGATTCTATTTTTTCCCCCATAAAGATTAGATGTATAAACGCAAAAGAATCCCCACTCACTGCACCAAGAATTCTGGTGAGGGAAAAAAAGTTAACAAAGACCTTAGATCTCCCAGGAATTAACTGTTCTGGAAGGGAGTCTGCAGAATTTTCAGAACTTTGTATCTCTTTTTAGCAATTTCCCTAGTCCTGAATCTCTGATCTTTGGCAGTCTTGACGACTCTTTCATCCTTAGACCATGGAATTTGCACATCCACTTGTTAAAGGTTTATTTCACCGTGTTACGAGTGCTGATCTCTCTGCGGCCTCCACAGACCGGGCGCTCCTTGTGGGCAGGCGCCTGAGGAGAACGTGGCGAGTGGGCAGGCGAGGGAGGACGAGGTTCTCTGTAAACGTTGGGGACTGAATGCTCTGACAGAGACGGGCATTAACAAGGTAGGTTTGTTAGAGGTCTGTGGCGGGAGAGAAGTCAATGTGGAAAAGTATGGAATGGGTTATGGAGGAGATGGTATTTGACATGCCTTTGAAGGATTTATCTGAGCGAAAATGCAGAGTGGAAGGCCACTGATTCCAGGCAGAGGGTACAGCAGGGGGAACCAACTGACCTGGTGTGCTTAGCACTGAAGGGTTTCCGGGGACTTGGGCCTTTCGGTGTTAAAATCTTATCAGTCCTCGGCAAACCGTGATTGACTGGTTGCTTGGCAGAATCGTGTAATCAAAGGCAGGAAGATAGAAAAGCAAAGTTAAGAAACACGTCATCCACTTTGGTTAGAGTGGCTTCAGCGTAGGGAGACCGTAGACAGCAAGGTCAGGGAGGTTCCGTTGGGCCTAACTCAAGAGGGCCTTGAATGCCCCATTGAGATTCTTGTGCTTCATTTTGTGCAAGTAGTAAGACCAAAGGCACTTTGCATCCTAAGGCTTGCCTTCTCGAGCACACATTAAATCTCCCTCTCTCTCTCTCTCTCTCTCTCTCCAATATCTCTCTTCAAAAGCATCTGTTACACTTTCGGCTCCTTTGCCCTGACGTGATGTCTCCCCCTGATAAAGCACACCTCGAATTTTCAAATGTCGTAATCAACTGCAAACGAGAACTGCCTTCCCTTGTTTGAGGGAAGTCGCTTTACCCCTCATGGGGACAGACGCCACGGAGCCCTCCACCTCCACATCCAACCCTTCTGTCACTGGCGGACATGTAGGAGATGACTCACTGGCTGGAATTCAAGACAGGGCGGGTGGCGTCTAGGGAGCAGAGCAGAGGTGGGGGGCTCCTGGGGAGTGAGAGCGGGTGACCCTGGCCTCGTGTGCACCGTGCTGCTGAGCGGGGCGCCACCCGCCTCTCCTGGAGCATCTGAGGAGAAGCTTGGGCTGTTGCAGCATCGGGGTCTACACAGAAGGCCATTGCCATCCGCATCCTGGTGTCTCTGTCTGTGCACCATAAAAACTGACAAAAGGGGCCTCACTGCTGAGTTTCAGACTGAATGTTTAATGCAATTAATGCATATTTCATAGCACAATAACTGCCAGAGCTTTGCCCTGCCATCCTCCCCGGCTGAGTTATTTACACAGCCATTTTGAGCCCAGTCACAGAGGAAGTTGACAAATGAGTATCTGTGCAACACGTCTGGTCTTTTCCCATGCAGATCAGGGCCTCACAACTTCAAAAAGTCCCTGAGCAGCATCTCAAACTCACCCCCCCCCCCCTAGTTGGGTGAATAGATTTTCCCTTGGTAAAAATCCCTTGACTTCCATCCTTCCCTTTTCTCTCCTCCCTAGCCCCAAGAAAAGTATTAAAAAAAAAGGGGGGGGTATGCTAATATCATCGTGCCCCGAAATGAATCTTAGTGATTTCTCTCATTACAAAATCCCTAAAAACGAAGAGAGTGAGCTGTCCCCCTGGTCAGTGACTTCGTTTATTCATTGATCAGTTCTGACAGTCCTTTGCAAGGCAGCTCTGCCCCTAGGATGCTTTGACATAAATCAGGGGCTCCTCAGCTCACCTGCTCATCACCGGTGATGGATTTGGCAGGTTTTCAGGTTCCTGTGAAACAGATCTCTGGACCAGGAGAGCCAGACTGGGACTCAGAAGGTAGCATGCAGCACGAGAGGGATGTCGACTGACTCACATCTTGTGCCGTTTTTCACTTACTAGGCACAAATCCAGCCCTTTGAGTCTTAGTTGTAACCTTCGATTAAACATCAAGAAGCTTCACGTGTACTTTGTGCAACTGTCGTGTTCCTGACAAGTTGTAGATAATCATTTCTTTCGGTAAACGTGATCCTGTGTTTCTAGTGACTCATTTAGAGACTTTCCGGGTCGCTCTTTTCTGTACCATGTGAACTTTTTCTGCCTCCCTCTCCCCACCCCAGTCACTCTGCCAAATACTTAGTAAGAGAAAAAGAAACCAATTTAGGAAAGAGCAGTTGAAACGAACATTGACACGAATCCTTTTACAACGTGTGAATATTCACCCTTAATGTGTCGATTTTGTCACGATGGGCTTTTAGATGCCAAGTTTTCCTAAATAGAGGTCCGTCCACGGTAGAGCACCCTAGCAAATCAAAACAGCCGGATGGTTTTATTTATTTATTTTTTTTTAATTTTTTTTTTCAACGTTTATTTATTTTTGGGACAGAGAGAGACAGAGCATGAACGGGGGAGGGGCAGAGAGAGAGGGAGACACAGAATCGGAAACAGGCTCCAGGCTCCGAGCCCTCAGCCCAGAGCCCGACGCGGGGCTCGAACTCCCGGACCGCGAGATCGTGACCTGGCTGCAGTCGGACGCTTAACCGACTGCGCCACCCAGGCGCCCCTGGTTTTATTTTTTAATGAAAGTACAAAGCTAAATTCAGCAAGTTTGATTTTTATGATGAATAGATTCTTAAAAGTGCAGTCAGATGTAGCCAGCTCTCCCCTATCTACCACGTTTGGTTGGGGGGAAAGCATGGGGATAGTTGTAAAACTCAGGCCTCAGAGTGAAAAACTGGGCTCCAAATAGGACACTCAGACACACAGAGAGAAAGGTCATTTAGCCCTTTTGGCCGAGGAGAGGATGGAGATGTCAGTGACGGACTGTGGTGACATGGGACACTGTCATGGATATGACTTTATACTTGGAAGTCCTACCGGCCTGAGGTTGGTTGCTCACTCCACCTGCTACCAGCTGTGAGACTTAGAGTCACTAGTCTTCAGCAAGCCTTACTTTTCGAACTGCAAAGTGGGTATAAGATAAAACTTACCTCTAATGCCCTTATCATGGTCAGACGAGAGAGTGCACGTAAGCCGCTTAGCGTGGCGCCTGATCGTCGCAAACACGCGCTAACTACCAGCTCGAACGGGTTAGACTGTGATTCGGTGTGTTTTGATCTTCCCAGGTTCTCAGTGAGGCTGGCGGGACTTTGGATGTTATCATCCCCATTTCACAAAGAGAATACTGGAACCCAAGGAGATCCTAGCCACACAATGAAGGACGTAGGAATAGAGGCCAGTGAGTTCTAAGAACACAAACATTGCAGCCCTTTACCTCGCCCCTTAGACACTGGGCAACGTGGCATAAAATGGAAGTCCTCACTTCCTTTCCCAGCACCCAGTTATTCAGCCTGAACTGACCAGGCCTGGAGAGGGAAGCAGCCAACCTCCCACTCCGTAGATGTGAGGCCTCTGACACTTGGCTACTCCTCTCTCTTCTTTAGCATAGAAAGGATGCTGAAATGCTAACAGCTTCCGGTTATTGAGGGCTCGCTGCTTTTTGCCTGGGATCTCGCTAAACGTTTTACCCACACGACTGCTGTCCTTTGTGGATGTTACAAACGACGGGGCAGGCTCAGAGAGGTGGGGTGACTTACTCAAAGGGGATAGCTAGCAAGTTGTGACGTCATGACTGAAATCAGTTAAGTCAGGGTGATCCCAAGTAGAACTTTAAATTGCTTCACCAGTGGTGAATCAAGTTCAGGTTTCAGGTTCCCTCAAGCAGAAATGACTGGTCATCAGAATTGTCCAGGGTGCTTATAAAATAATGCAGATTCCTAGGCACCACTCTTGGAGACTGATTCCGTAGGTCTAGGCGAGACCAAAAATCTGTATTTTTTCAATCCTCAGTTGAGTCTTGTCATCAACCAGGTGTGGGAAGTCAGTTTTAGGACACATGCCCAGCTGCCCTCCAGAGTGACCTTGCAGATGGCTTATTCATTACTTCCTTGTCCTCTGGGGCCATTTTGATCTCTGGTGCCTTCCTCACCTTCAGACTCAGTGTTTCAGTCCACACATCAAATATTTATGGAGTGCCTATTGTGATCAGGACACCCTTGCTCTAAGAGACCAATAACTTAAGGCCGCTGGAATGACTGTGTTCATAGTCCAGAGCTGGCTGTGTGTATGCAAGGTTCTGGAGGCATGTTTCTTTGTAGAGGCTTTACGTTTTTTGCATATGTTTTTCTGTTATCTGTTTTCCCAGAAATCAAGAGCCAGTCCCCTTTGTCTGTTTTTAAAACACAACCCATACAAACTAATGACGCTTAGTACCTGGCTCCGTAGTTAGTAAAAATGGTTGATAGCATGGGTTTGAACAAAAGGGAAAATCCCTCCTTCAGAAGGTATTAAGCAATCACCAGCTGGGGGTCTCTGGCCTGGCCCACGGAGGTTCTTACCTGAGTTCTTTTCTGCCTCCCAATATACAGCAACCCAGCCTTCCTCTTCCTCATTACCCTTCCCAACCCCACCCCAAACATAGACTCAATGAATTTGAACAGAAGCTGGGAAAGAGGCTGAGAAGGAGCATGCAATACAGTGATCCTGAACTCTAGCGCCACACGACCATCATATAGGGAGTTCCTAAAATATACTGATGCCTGCATCCCCCAAAGTCCAATGAAATGAGAATTCTGTAGGGATATTGGCAAAGTTTTGTTTGTTTGAAGATCCCCAGGTGATTGAATGTGTAGCCCATTGAGAAGTACTACTGTAGCAGAAGAGAACTGCGCTAGGAATTGGAAGGATATCTGGGTTCACTCTAGCCTATGTGACCATTTACACATGGCTGTCGCTGGCTGAGCTTCCTGACACCTGTACAATGAGGATGCTGGACTGGATTTCTCATGGACTAGTCTATTTTCAGCTATCACATTCTAAGTTTTAATGATCTGGGGTCAGCTCAGATGAAGAGGGAGGGTTGGGTGGGGAATAACAGCACAGACCTTGTTTCTTTATAAGGGCCAGATGCACAGAGGGAGGCAGACAGCAAGAGGGAAAGAACGGGAGCTGGATGCTAATTGGAAAGGATAAGGGACATGTCGAGTTGTCAGTTTCACTCGCAGGGACCTGGTCTGTGCCTGCTGGAGCAACCCTGGTGGATCCCAGGAAGGATCTTGGGCCTGCCAGTGTCTGTCCTCTCTCCTATCTGTCTATCTGCCGGCATGCTGTTCCATGGCAGAGGGCTTCTGTTTGTTTTCTTAAGACGATTAAGTCTTTCTAAGTCCCCCTCAGCAGAGCCTGTGATTGAAAGTGACAATTGAAGGCTACCCTATTTAAAAGCTGCCACTTTGTATTAGCAGAAGGATCAGCTCTGGTTGGGGGATATTTTACTGATGCATTTTAAAACTTGATCACAGAGAAACGAACAGGTGTACAGGGGGGCGGGGTGGGAGGTACAGAAAAGTTGGAGAAGAAGTGACAAGGTTCCAGTGTTTAGAAAGCAGCTCCAAACAGGTCAAATCCAAAGCCCTCATCCAAAAGGGCCAAATACAACGGGAGACTGGGCAATGGGGAGGTGACTTCGAGTGGTGTGAACAGCTGACCTAGGGGACCTAAAGGCCAACGGGGCAGAGGACTGTGACCATCTGTCCATTGCTGAATTAGAGCTCAGCCCTCACCACAACTTTAAGTTGTTGCAAAGTATTTTGATGCCTTCCTACCTTCCTTCTCCCACAGGAAGACAACTCCGCACATGCAGCTCCTTTCTTTCATCTCCATTCCTCAGACAAAATTGCTATGAGACATTTGTAGTGCCTACTACATGACAGGCACCATCCTGAGCACTGGAGGCACGAAGACGAATGATTGGTACTCTCCCAAGGACTCTAAGGACTCTAGGAGACAGAAGTAGGGCCACATGTGACCAGTGCTAAGGGGAGGGAGCTTAGAGCATTGGAGGCGTAGAGCACTCACCAACCTGGAGAGTGAAGAGGGATGCTTAAGCTGATTTTTGCATTACGAAAGAGAAAGTTATTCTAGAAAAAGAGAACAGCATGCACAAAGGTATGGAGGCCCCAATTCCGCATGTTCTGTTCAGAGAATTACACGTGTTTCAATAGAGCTGAAAGAGAATTGGAAAGGAAGCTAGAGAAGAAGACAGGAGCGCCAGATCACAAAGGATAGTGTAGGTTTAGTTGAGTGAGAAATTTAAGAAGCCATTGAAAGGCGTGAGACAAGAAGGGAGACTGGGTTACTCAGTTGGTTAAGCGTCCGACTTCGGCTCAGGTCATGATCTCATGGTTTGTGGGTTTGAGCCCCGCATCTGCTGCTGTCAGCAGAGAGCCTGCCTCGGGTCCTCTGTCTCCCTCTATCTCTGCCCCTCTGACACTCGCTCGCTCTCTGTCTCTCTCGAAAATAAACATTAAAAAAAAACAAAAAGGCTTGAGAGAAGAATATACAATTAAACATATATTTTAGAAAGATCACTTCAGCAGCAATATGAAAGATACATTAGAAAGAGAGAAACTTGGTGAAAGGGAAAATAAACCTACTTCACACTAAAAGGTAGAGGGCTTCTCTAACAGCCAGGAAGAGGGGAGCTGTTTCTCCAGCACATATTGAAACCTCGTGACATAGGGAGATGTCTTTGTACTAAGAGTCTTACCCTCCTCTTGAGCATCTAGGTCTGGTCATGGGGCAGACACCCTGGTCAGAATTTCTATAGATAGTGCTTGTAAGAGTGCCTGACCTTGACTGGGGAACATGCCTATTTCACGCTCAGAACCCACACCTGCCAGGGATATGTCATCAAATTCTAAAGTCAAACCCTCATCACTTCCAGCTTCTAACATCCACTGAAGTTTTTCTAGTGTGAGCATTGCTAGTCTGTCTTGTTCTCAGGTGGCTGACAGATTCACCTCTCTTTCCTCTTCAGCACTGATGAGATCTACCAACAGTGAAAATCTAAGTGGCTTCTAGACAAGCAATGAAATCCAGTGCTGTTTAAAATCCAGGGTGGTTTAGACACACAGTGTCTGATTGTGTGTTTCCCGGAGAAAACTTGACTTGCCTTAGTCTACAGTCCCCTGGCAGATGGGGAGTTGAGGCAATTTTTCTAATCAGGAGTAACAGCGCAGGGCATCTCACTGGGCCGCTGATCCATGGTTATGAATCTAGCATATGAATCCCAGTTGCTGTCACCCCTGCCTGAGAGCTTCTAAATCAGAACCACATGGAAACTTTAGTCTTTTATGGCTCTGGGCCCATGAAAAATTCTTAGTGTTGAAGCCCTGGAGGCTTTCTCATGCATAACTCTCTCTCTCTCTCTCTCTCCCTCTGCCCACAGTTTGTCCATCCCTGTGTAGCTTCTGTGGAGGTGCTTGCCACCTGTAGCTGGCACCACATTCTAGCAGGTTTGTCTAGGATCTGACAGGAGATAATGTGTTTTGTCTGCATTGGTCCTTCCACAGGCTGAATGTTTGGCTGACCCAGACTAGCCTCCAAGGCACAGGGTCTAGTGGCAACCAAGAGAGTAAAAAGAATGCCTTGAACTGGCCTGAGAGTACCTGGCACCAATATCCTCTTTCAAACTGGAAGGACTCAACTAAGAAATTGAATATTTGTGGGGCACCTGGGTGACTCAGTTGGTTAAGCATCTGACCCTTGGTTTGGACTCAGGTTCATGATCTCATGGTTCTTGAGTTCGAGCCTCTGCTGACAGCACAGAGCCTGCTTGGGAATCTCTCTCTCTGCCCCTCTCCTGCTCACTGCCACTCTCTCTCTCAAAATAAACAAATAAATGTTAAAAAAAAAAAAGGGTCAGTTCTGACCCTTATTTCTTAGGGAGGTTTTACTTTTTCCCTCTCTTAGGTTTTATAAACTTAATATGATATATGTCTAGTTTTTTTTTTTTTAATGAAAAGTTCTCTACCTAACGGTATTCTCCCCTAAATTGTAATTTTAATCTTACCATGGTCTTTTCAAGGTGCCTATGATTTTCTTAAAAGTCATCATGGCTCATAACTGGGCCCACATTTACTTTTTTTATCCATACATTCAGCATCTAGGGATTCAAATATTCTTAGCACCAACTTAGGATAATCATTCTAATGTTGGGTACAGGTGGTTATGGTACCCTAAGTCTAGAATTCTAGATGACATTTCCCCAGATTATAATTTTATAACTATGGACCATGTGGTCAAGTCCCATTGGGTTATTGTTGTTTAAAAACAAATCATCAACAAGCAAAAGTCTTTAAAAATAACTCGTTTTCTACTTGTATTTTCAAACCTTTGCCTTTCTCATTCACTATTATATCCCCAGCCTCTGAGTTAATGACTGATACATACTAAATGCACAATAATGTTTTTGTTAAATTAATGAATAAATACATTGACCATGCCAATTTATCCCCACTTCCTCTTTTTTTCTCTCTCATTCACTTCCTCATTTACAAGAGCTCCTTTTGGGATTTTTACCCCAAACTCCATCCCTCATCCTTGCCCCATCTTGGCCTTAAAAGGTAAGAGAGGAAAAACAATGAATGGGCCAAGCCAGACGAAGGGCAGGTAACTCTATTTAAGTTGTTCTGTCCCATCATACAGAGACTGGCTTATAGTCACTGGTGAGTTTTTAGTAGGGTTCCCTTTAGAAGAAGGATTGTGAATTTGGAGACCTGCCCCACTCAGTCCAGCATATATAAGTTGACTGATTCCTTATATAGATGGTCTTCCCAAGGGAGAGTTATTATGGAGAGTCTTTCCTCCATGCCACAGAGCTGGGTGCTCATGGGATAAAAAAAAATATTGCATCTTGGAAGATGAAAATTCTATGTTTTTATATTTATAAGAAGTAAACAAAGACAGAAGAGAAAGAAATATATAACTTGGAACTTGGGCAGGCGCTTGAGTTTTCCTAGCATAACCTAACCCCAAACTCTCTCTCACACTGTTGATATCCAGGTTCTAACATCATGATGGGAATATTCTGGGTAGAGAAGTTAGAAGGAACAAAGACCCCTAGAAATGCAAGACAGAAAACTAGAAAATGAGACTGAGGTTGTATGCAAGAGAATGGTCTTGGAGGTCCATAGGAACCAGGGTGGAGTTATGATAAGATAAAAAAAAAAAAAAAAAAAAGGCTTCAACCCAGGAAGTGCCATGGTCAGATCGACATTTAAATGGATTTTTTTTTTTTTTTTTTTAATTTGGTGGCTCTCTAGAGGATGGATTTGAGAGGGATAAGATTAGAGGCAGGGAGATCAGTTGGGAGAATGTTTCATATTGATGGGAAAAAGAGAGAGGATGGGGCAGATTTGAGAGTTTTTAAAGAAGGTGCAACAGACAGGACTTCCAGTTTGATGGCATTTGAGTGGAGGGACAGGGATTCTCAAATTTCTGGTAGTATGGTCACAGGGTGGACGGAAACGCCAGCAACTGAGATTGGAAATGGTCAAAGTAATGCTGTTTGCAGATGAGAAATGATGAGTTCACAATTGGATAGGTTGAGTGGTCCATCTGGGTAAAAAAAAAATCTAGCCCAACTATACAAGTGTGAAGCTGAGGAGAAAGTTTGGGGCTGTAAATATTGATCTGAGAGTTACTCGTTTACATGTGGTAGTTGAAACACTCAGACTGGATGTGGTCAGAAGACAAGAGAGTCTAGGATAAAACGCTAGAACGCCTGTATTTCACGGGTGAGCAGAAGAAGAGGTCCCCACTCAGGAAATGAAGGAGCAATAAATCAGAGGGATATGATGAAGACCAAAGGGGTATGCAATCACAGAAGCTAAGGTAATCTAAAATTTGAAGAAAAATGGCATTTTAAGTGTGTTATTTCGGTGAAGAGGTATGATCAAGATTTGAATTTGGCACTTGATATTTTCTAATGACTTTGGCAAGAGTCCTTTCAGTAGAGTAGTGAAGGCTGCCAGCAGACTGAAATTACTATGAGAAGGAGAGGGAGCTATAGAAAGAGAGGCTCGGAGTCTAGAC
The DNA here is from genome assembly GCF_018350155.1 of Leopardus geoffroyi. NCBI lineage: Eukaryota > Metazoa > Chordata > Mammalia > Carnivora > Felidae > Leopardus > Leopardus geoffroyi. The sequence goes on from NC_059338.1 coordinate 39,496,732, forward strand.
AAATCTTTCATGAAGTGCATGAGAAAGGGAGGAAAGAGAGTGGGTTGTGGGCATCTTTGTATGGAGATGTTTTTCTTTGCATGGAGGGTTTTTGTTGATTATTTTATAGGATGAGATATATTGAGCATGTGCATGGACTGAAAGGAAGCCTTTCTCATAGAGAAAGAGGTTGGAAATGGCCAATGGAACAAGGTCCTGAAGATATGGGTGGGGGTGGAATCAAGATCATCCCGGTAAGACTTGAAGAAGAGGGACTCCCCATCCTTTGATACTAGGATGGGTGTGCTTAAAGATCCCTGTATAGGTAGGGATTGGGGTTGGAAAGTTGAGGGCCATCACCCTTGCTAGCCTCAATTTTCTTAATGAATACAAAAAAAAAAAAAAATCTGGTTGGAGCTGAAGGTTGTGGAACGCTCAGATTTTCTCCCTCCTCTGTGCTTTTCAGTCAAAGCTGCCAACAGTTACACATGAATTTCGCATTCCAAACTGCTGAGCGGGGCCCCATCCTGATTGAGCCCCACAGCTTCCTGAGAGTGAAGAGTACCAAAGGTTTGAATCCGCAATACTGTTGAGTGAACCTGGCTAAGCTAGGGACCTGCTCAAGGTCACAGAGGGAGTGAGTAGGAGCACTGGAACTGGAAACTGCTTTCCTGGCCCCGTCCCTCAGCCAACCGACAAGCGACAAGCAGGAGGGAAGAAGGGATGTGGATGATTCAGTGGGACCATCCCCACCACAAACGAGGGGAAATCAGAAAAGCAGGTGCACTCCGCTGTTTCCAGGTCAGTCCTCGCCTGGCAGGTGCAGCCCAGGTGCAGATGTTTGCAAACACAGCCAGGCCCCCCATCCCAGCCTGGGGGAGGGAGGCAGCCACTCACTCTCCATTGTTATGCTTGGCTCTTCTTGCTGGGGGAACGTTTGCTGTCTGTTCTTGAGAGCAAGGAGGCTTTGATTCTGAAGGAGCGGTACTTCTGACTTTGATCTTTCACAAATCAGGTCTTTGCACACTCCCAAGAGAACATTTTACATTTTAAAGGCTCGGAGCTGGCTGTCTCTTTTGCTCACCTGTGGAGCTGCTCTTCCCCCCACTGGCTCATCCTTCCAGCAAAATGGGCCCCTGGGCAACTTGCCCAGGATGGAGTCAGTGAAAACAGGCTGCCCGAGAGGGCTTCTGAGCGAAAAGCGAGCTCGCAGCAGCCCAGATCATAGACTGACACAGACCCCTCCCTTGGCTTGGGGCTTTGGGGGGCATCCACAGTTAAGGGGAGAAGAGTGAGAATAACAGAAACTGGGAAGCCTCTCTCACCCGTGAACAGCACAGGGAACTCTTCAAGGCACTTGCAACACCCCACTACTGAGGCATCACTGCCTGTGGGAGGGGGTGGGTTGGGCAGGTAATGCCACCTCCCTGGTGCAAGTGACAAAGCTAAAACCCGGAGCAAGTCACTTGAGCAATTTTGGATCGGGCAGGTCCAAGATCATAGCACTCACCTTCAGACTTCTTACCCTGCCCCCTGTTAACCACTCCAGAGGCCCCGTAAGTAGAACCAGAAGAACCCAAAATGGCTTTCCGGGGCACGGATAGCCAGGCTGGCAGACAGTGCCAGCCTTGCAAGGTTTCAGACCCATAGCTAAGGAGCACTGAACTTGGGAGTTAGAAGAAGTTGACTCTGATCATGGCTTTCCCGTGTGTCAGCAGTTGGAATCTTGACCAAATGACGTAACCTTTCTGAACTGCTTCTGTAATAAAACCTGTCTGCCTGCATCATAGGGAAAATTGAATAAGATAAATTATTTGAAATTTCTCTGTGAATTGTTAAGTGCTCCAAGCAAGTAAGTAGTTCTTTATCTTCATTCTTATTTTGCCCTGGAATCTTCTTTGAGTCAACCTGGGATCACTGGGGTCAGGAATCCTCAAGCTAGGCCAGGGACACAACTCCCTGGCCTCTACCTTCCCTGTTTGCTGGTTGAGCACTGCTCTCCATTGTTCTTTATTTATTCTCAGGATGTTGGAGGTGGAACAGACCAAACCCCTAACTGTGATGAGAAATCCATTTCTCGAGGTCTCCAGGTTAAGGCTCTTTCCACAATGTACACAGTTAGAAAAATGCGTTTTCCTTCCCACCTGCTACTTTCTAATCCTCCTCATCCCACCCCCTTCTCACCCTCTAGGGACCTTGGCCCAGGCCTCCCGAACTCTCCATTCCCCACCTGTTGCTGTGATTTCTTTGGTGGTGGGCAGGGCCTCCCAGAAACCAAACACTGGCCATGGGCAGAGCCAGCTTCCTTCCCCTACCTGGGAAACGTGGCCTTGCGTGGGAAAGTCCTCCTTAACTAGAACTACCTGGAGCTCCTTGCCAGGCACTAACTTACAGCCATAAAAAAACAAAACAAAACAAAACAAAAAACCCTCTTTCCAATACCATTCAAAGAGAGAAAATAATACCAACTTTCTGAGACCAAGTTTCAGACCCAGCTGTTGCTGTATGTAAGACTGTGCATTCATGGCCCTGGTTTTTCTGACCTAGCAGTCCAATCTAGTTACCATTCTCCGTACGCACCCTACTTACTCCTGTCTCCTGTCTCTGCTGATGGTAGCCCCTTGCCTCAAACACACTCTGATATTTATAAATCTCTTTCACTTAGCATTTCAAAAGGCTTTCATGTCTGTGATCTCACCCAATTGGATCATATCATGATCCTCACGGCTACCCAGAGGGTTTTGTTATTACTATTATTTAAATTATTATTCCCCGTTACATTTGAGGAACTGAGACCCAGAGAGGCTCAATGACTTGTTCAAAGTCACATCAGTAGTCACATCAAGAGCTGGAATTAGAACAAGGACTTGCGGCTGCCCCTCCCGGGGCTTCTCCACTGCCCCATGCTATATCCCTTTCACCAGTAAAACGCCTACCTAAGAATGCCTCCAGGACCTGCCCCCAAATCAGCCTCTGGGTTAATTTTTGCCTGAGTCATAATACCCCAATTTCCCCCAGTCTCTAGCTCCTCAGATCATGTGATTCGGGTGGGAGTGACCTCATCCTTTGGGTCTATTGGTGAACGCAGGATCAGAGCTGGCCAATCCAAGCAGTGCATCCCCTTGACAACAGAGATTGGTTCGGAAAAGAACATGTGACCAAACCCAGCAGAGTGAAATGCATTCCCAGGTCTTCTGCTGGAGTTATCTGGGAAGAGACTCTTTTCTGTGGCGATTTCTCAATCTGGAGAATGTAAGCACGGACCCGTGGGGCCACCGCTGGGAGATGCCTGCCTGAGAATAAAACTGACCAGGAGGAATGCAAGGCAAAGTAGGGACCGAGGGAGCCAAGTCCCGAAGAGATGGCTCAAGTCATTGGGTTCTATTGTGCATAAAGACAAATTCGGGCTGGTTGGTTGCCTGAAGCTGGTTTCAGCTGGGTTTCTGTCCTCTGTATTAAAAAACGGCCTTGACTCATTTTCCCACCAACCCCCCTCCCCTTGGGAAATCCTCTATTTATTCCTTGCTTCTACATCCCCTCATATAGTCTGCTTATCTGTTACTCTGGATTAAAAAGCTATCAGCATAACACGATTCAGTCTGTTTTCTACTTTCTTACAAGCAGTTTGAGGACAGGAAACTTTCTTTTCTTTTACTTGTGCGGTGGAAAGAGCACAGGCTTTGGTATCAGACAATCAAGCATGAGTCCTGCCTTCACTACAAGCTGAATGGTCTCGAGTGAATAACTTCATTTTCTTGAAACTTAGTTTTTAAAAAATCTGTAAGAGTTAAAGAGAGAGAGAGAGAGAGAGAGGGAAAGCCCTACCTTTCAGGCTTATGATGAGGATCAAATGAGGTGATGCATATAAAAGTCCTCCTCAAACTTTAAAACAAAATGCTGTTCCAAACGTAAGACATTATGCAGAACAGTGTCTGGCATGTCGTCAATACCGTAGAAGCATCTGGTAAACTAAAAAAATAAATAATTATTGAACACAGCTTTTGTATACTGCCATCCCCTGCTCGTCTGCCTTGCTTTATGAGCAGGTTGATGGCACATTGGGAACAGAGCATTTGGATGTTCCAGTGCTGTAAACATCTTACTTGGCAAATTTGTCAGTAGAGTTCCTCATCGCGGGACATCCGTCACCAGGTGAGAGAAGGTGTGTAGCCTCCGAGGGAGGTGAGGAGACATAAGGCATTTCTTCGCCTTTCACTTGCACTGAAGCCACACAATGGCTGGCTCAAGCACCATCTCTGAGTTGGAGGCCATGTTGGAGGAGAGGGAGACGAGGGGGTGTCTGCCATCTCGGTCCACAGCTGCTCACTCCAGTCCCCTTGTTCCAACCATTTGCCAGCCCTCTCCATCAAGAAAAAGTCCAGAGAAGTGAGATCGGCTTAGAACATTACCCTCTGGAAGACACCCATGCATTTCCAGAGCCTTTTTTGCGGACCTTCGTTGGAGGCCACAAAGCTTTGGCACACGCATCTGAGGGAACGTGTGGTAGCTGAAGCTCCTTTGTGGTTCCAGCTGAGAGAGAACTCCTGAGTTGGAAACCGAGGTCGGTGTAGTTCAAAAGCAAGCTCCTGGCAACCTTGACCTTTTTAGATTCCTGGTCACTCACCCAGGTGGACTTCACCCAGGGAATTTGAAAATGCCCTGAGGAAATAGTTGTTTGTTAAATCGTTTTGTGTGGAGGAGCAGGAGAACTGAATGTCTGAACTTGGCATCGTGTCATGAACGTCCCCCCTCTTTTTTTTTTCTTTTCCTATTAATTTTGAGCACTTACCTCTGGTAGCCCTCATAATAAGCACATAATATGCAGTATATTTTTTAATTTTCAACTTATCTCTGAGATACTTTCTAGTAGTCCACTACTATAGACAGGTTTAAATAACTCCCAGAAGGTCCCATTGCCAGTAAAGGGGAAAGCTGGGTCTTATGCCCAAGTTTATATCATTCTAGGGTCTGAGTTCTTGCCGGCCACACCTCACCCCCTCATCTGTGCTGAGAATCTATGGTGCCCATGCCTTTTCCTACACAAATGGCACTTCATTGAATTATGTGTGGTACCACATATATGAACAGATATATAATACCATAAACTCATCAAAGTTAGGGATTGAAAACTGTTTTCCTCTGCGTTTCTAGCAGGTGAAAACCATAGGGAAATATGCCACACAGTGGTAGGCGGTAGATGAATGGAGATATGTGGAGACAGAAATGTGCTAGAAGTTCTCTGGCCTCAAGGACTTGACAATTAGCAGGAGTGACCAAGCATCTATGAACGGCTAAGAAAATCCCTACTACAGCCATGATTATTGGCAAGGGAATGATAAACCCATTGGGCATTAATTCTCACAGAGAGATAGATGTCTTTGAGTTGGTTCACCCTATACTGGAGATATCTGCAATCTTGGGTTCTGACTCCCTAATTCACTCCCGCTCAGGTTCCAAGGGAGTCTCCAGGAAGCAGTTGCACCCAGTGCCTGTAAGGCAGGCCCTTGAGAGGAAGATGCTGAGTAAATGCCAGTTTATGATGATCGATGACTACTCCCAGTTTATTCCCAGCCTGCGTGTGGCCCCAAGCTTCCTCAATTTTCATTTAATTAGCTTCCTCCTTTCTACAGCTTCTCCCAGGAAAAGCAAGCTCTTGTTGCTTCTAAGAAATGTTTTGCCAGTTCCCATCCTTTTGGAAGACACCCTATGCAATATGGAAGACACAGAGAGGAGGTAGCTCTCCCTCTGCCTACATTCAATAGCTCAGTTCCCTCTTCCCCAATCTCAGTTCAAGGCCACCTCTAGTAGTCCTGGCTATACACTACCTGAGACAGTCCTCAAACTCCCTGGTGTCATAAATATCATCATATCACTTACTTTGTTTTATTGGCCTGATTGAACTTCTTCCTTAGTCCCCACCCTCCTTGCACTCTCTCTAGAGATTCTCTGATCTTTCAGTCTCTACAGCTGGGAACCTCCTGGGTTGCGCTTCTAACACGCCCAGAGGTAAATCAATTTGCTTTCAAACCTCTCCCAGATAAGGAGCAAGCTGGGCGGGGAATAACTTAGCTGCTTGTATTTCCCAAAACTTTCTGAAAAATGGGCAAGTTGCCAGACTTGATGGGTAAAGATTGACTCACTATGATGTTGCCCTTCTCCTCAGAGAACTATCCTAAGTACTCCTTAGACTAAACTCCCACAGGGGTGCCTGGGTGGCTGGGTTGGTTAAGCATCCGACTTTTGGTTCTGGCTCCGGTCAAGATCTCAGTGTTTTGTGAGATTGAGTGCCGCACTGGGCTCTGTGCTGGCAGCGGGAAGCTTGCTTAGGATTCTCCCTGGCTCCCTATCACTCTCTGCCCCTATCCCACTCACACTGTCTCTGTCTCTCTCAAAAAAGTAATTAAACTTACATAAATAAATCTCGGGGCACCGGGGTGGCTCAGTCGGTTAAGCATCCAACTTCAGCTCAGGTCATGATCTCATGGTTTGTGGGTTCGAACCCCGTGTCAGGCTCTGTGCTGACAGCTCGGAGCCTGGAGCCTGGAGCCTACTTCGGATTCTGTGTCTCCCTCTCTTTCTACTGCTCCCCTGCTCATGTTCTGTCTCTCTGTCTCTCAAAAATAAATAAATGTTAAAAAAATCAATCAATCAATAAACAAGCTCCCCCCAACTCACCATCTTTCTGTCCCTGTCTCCCTTTTCTGAAGGCATGTGTGTGTTGTATATTGATTCAGGATTTAGCCCTGGCATAACTGTGAAGCAAGTGGGGTTTTCTCGGCAGCCCCTTGCCTTTGCATTTCACACACACAGTGATCCAGGCACCACACCACAATCAACACCTGCTCTGTAGTGAGCCTCCCCGGCCTGTTATAGAAAACACACTTTCAGAAAGCTGGGAAATTTTCCAGCACTGTGGTCTATCTTCCCTCTAACTAATGTTCTTTTTTTTTTTTTTTTCTCATTTTTGGGGGGAAGAGAGAAAGAGAGAGAAAATAGGAAGGCTGGAGAGAAGGGGATGGCAGTGAGATTCATCATCTTGCAGGTGAATCTAGGTATACTTCATAGAACTGCTGCATTGTGTGTTGAGGACTCTTCATTGAATGTCCATCTTCCTCTGGCAGGCTCCTGGCAACAGTCCGAGGAGGGCTCCCCCACTAACTTGCAGCTCATCTCCTCCCTCTGTCTGGATTTTAGAGGCGGACCTGGGTCAACCCTCTGCACAGGTGGCTGAGGGCTGGGCTGGAATGGAGGAATGATCAATCTCTGGGTCCCCCCAAGGTCCCTTCCTTTACTTCCCTCCCTTTCATGTTCAGTGCTTCCTCAGCACCCTCCACCCTCAGCTCGAGGAGTAGCTCTGGTGGCATTGTCACAGGACCCGCCTGCTGGACGGAAGTTGCAGGCTCCAACTACACAGCCGTGAAGTAGTTTTCAGTCTTCTAGGTCTCCTCCCTCTAGGGCCCTTGAAGGTCTCCGTTCTCACACTGGGCTACCATGATTCCACTGTTCAATGCAATTCCATTCTGTGAAGGCCAGGATTGTGTTTATTGGGTGTAGGTAATGATGGGCTGTGTAAGGCAAGAACCTAACTTCCCAGAGTTTTGGTTTCCTCTTTTGCAAATTGTGGACTCGATCAAATGTTCTCAAATTCCTCTGAAAATGAGAATTTTTTAAAAGCTGCTTCGTGTCTCAGATCCCAGGGATTCTATTGCCATATTTCTGTAGCAAGGTCCAGGAGTCTGCATTTTAAACCAACCTCATTTGGGCGCAGATCGTCTGGAGAACACCCTTTGAGAAACATTGGGTGAGGTGGTCTCCAAACTGAATGTCTATTAATAAACATACAAGGGCCCCTCTTGTGACCACCAGGGCAGAACTCCCTAGAAGCCAAGAGCCTGACTATTAGCCCTACAGGAAAAGGGGGTTGGGGCTTTCATTTAGGCATTTTCCTTCAAAGGGGAAAGTCAACGGGATGAACTTCCTGCACAGAACGAGTAGGTGGCTGCCTGCTAATATGAAGTTCTGTGAGCTGATGATAACTAGCCTTTCCCTCAAATATTTTTATAGATTCAACTTCTTGAGTTTTGAATGCTTCAAGAATCCTCGGATTACAATCCAAGTTCTCCTGGAATATGTTATCAACCAATAGTAACCAAACAGCTCTGATGGAAGCCAAAAGATGTGTGTTCAGGGGTGGGGACATTGGCAATACATAGTCTGTGCAAATTGTGCAGAACTCCGAGGAGCCACAGGTTTTGGTCTGCAAAAGCATGGTGTTGAGAGACATGGAGAACAAAGGGGTCGAGCCAGCCAAGGACTGAGAGGTTGATGAGTCCGGAGGTAGGCATCCTCCTTAGGTTGCCAAATTGGAACCTTTTAAGTGCCCCCCTCCCCACCCACCTGCTGTGTGGTCCAGGGACAAGAGAACAGTCTCATGGAGCATAGTTACCTTTGGACTTTCCTGAAAGGTTCTCCTTCCTCTGTTCTGGCTTGCCTTTTCCAACCAGCTATCCTGTGAGGGATCTTCTCCAGGCATGCCCCTTGGCCTTTTGCCTCTTTCCCCCACCACACACACACTTGTTCTTGTGCTATGTTCTTCCTGTGTTTTCCTGTGTTTCCTTTGCATTGGTTGGAATGACTCATGTTTATTGCTTTGAAAGTCCCTTGGATAGCTCACCCTGTAGGTTTATCTTGTCTCTCCAATCAGGCAGCAAAGTCCTTGAGGGCTTCTATTTCTTCTGTTTTCTTTCTTCCCTCAGTGCTCAGTGCAATCAATGCTCAGGAAGGATATTTTCTATTTGTTTGTCTACTAGCTAATGATACCTACTTCTACCTAGCAGGCCATTTTCCTGGTGGCAGGTAAATGAATAGATTTTCTGGAAGGGAGGGAGAGAAGGAGTGAGCAGAGAACCAGGTACTCCATGTCCTTCCAGTTCCCTCTAGAATGTACTATCTCATCAGTCAGTCACTAGACGCTTGTCTAGGGAAACCCTCCCTGTAATGTGACCCCAAGTTCACTGACTGGCCAAGCAAAGGGTTTCTTTCCACGTTGGTCTCCTAGCATTGGGAGTAGGGTGCACTGAGCTGCAAGACAAGGTGATCTTATTCTTTTTTGGACGGGATACTGTCTGCCCCAGTAGCTCAGAGCCTAGGTTTTGAAATGAGACAGATGTCCATTGCAATTTTGGCCCTACATATTGCCAGCTCTCTTACTTTTTGTGAACTTCTCAATCTCCATGAGCCTCAGTTGTCTGAGCTGCAAAATGGGGATAAAAATAGAGTGTCTACCTCATAGGTTTGTTGGTGAGGGTGGGGGGGGGGTAGGAATAAATATACATGAAATAATGCAATTGAGACACTTTATCCAGTGACTTGCATAGAGTGGGCACTCCAAAATATCAGCCATTGAAGGAGCACGAAAAAGACTTTCCACTTGTGTGAAAGTCCAGGGCTCTCCCCACAGTTGCCTTCTTTATTATCCCACCATCTCCCCCTTGACTGCTTTACTCCCCACCCCTCAATCTGTTGGTGGACATAATCCAACAGGTGGACATGTGTCCAACAAGAGACAGTGTGAGGGGAACCCCTCGTCCCTCCCTGGAGGGGCCCCTCTCCAAGAGCTGCCCACTCCCTTTTACAAACCAAGCCTGTAAGCTCCAGGAAACAGGCATCCCCCCTCCCTTCCACTGGTCAGCTTGTCCACTGTAAGCTTCCTGGGCTCAGGGCCACCCCCAGCTCACCCCATCCTCTGTTCTTCTGGGCCAAAATAGAACTGAGAGACTCACATTTTAATTGAAAATCCCCAATCTGGACAGTACAAAAAGATTCTCTTTTTAATGTAAACCTCCAAATGCAAATACTTGAGCGGATATGCGGTCCTCTTATCTCATGCTTTTCTTTCCTGTCTGTAGCAAACTCCTCTTGTGAGACCTTGGGGTCCCAGTAAAGAGGCCTCTTTGCAATCGTACATTACGAATTTGTGCAAAGGGACTCCTTAGTGGATTGGTAAGTGCCCTTAAAACAGATTTTATAAATATTTCAAGCAGGATTTTCTATTAGATTCCGTCTTGTAGAAACTTCTGCTGCTATCTGGATAGCCAGTTTTTCAAGGATATACTTCCTTTTAGTGGAAATCACAGTCTCAGAGAAGTGCCTCTGCCTCCAAAGCACCTTCTAAACAGTGTGGTTGACCCAGGAGCCCAAATTAAATAACTTTGGGTTCTAATGATAGGAGAGATTCAAGGAACAAAATGGCCCTAGGAAAACCGTGTTTTCTTATAGTTTTGGCTAGTGGAACTATTAATCTGGGACGTAGTGGGGTACTGAAAACACCCATGAGAAGGAATTTTTCAGGGCGATTTCATCAGAGGTGTGAGGAAGAAGGCTTATCGGGACTGAAGTCCTTATCAGAATGCATCTTCCGTAGGCAGGAGGCAGTGACCTTCTGGCTGGAGAGCTTTCCTAGAGGGGCAGGAAGGCTCAGGGACAAGTGACACACAAGGGGACTGGGTATCTGCAGAAGACCCGCTTTCACTTTCCCTGAGGCTCCAGTTCCTGGTACTGACCCGAAACCCTGCCCTAAGGGGCTTAGCAAGGACATCAGGATATACCAACAAAGGCAGATAAGAACAAAATCCAAAGTCTGGCCTTCAGGGCTGGATTATGTCAACTGCCTCCCAACTGTCCTCTGGTGTCCCTCCCCTCTTGCCTTCCTCCAGTCCATTCTCATCTGCCAGAGAGGGTTTTCCAAGAGTACCTTCTGGCTTTGCCATCCCGGCTCCCACCCCCAGCTTCCATTCTGACAAACTTGTGTTCTATCCTTCAGATCTCAATTTAAGATGCTTGTTATAGACACCGTCCTCCCACCCCACCCCCTCATGCCGAGCTTGTGGTTCTCGAGCTGTGTGTGCAGGTATGGCAATGGCCCTTTGCACGGCTGCTGCCAAACTAGACTGCGAGTCCCCTGAAAACCACCCTTGGTTTCCTTACAGGTGTGTTCCTAGCGCCCCAAGCCCGACAGTCAGGGGTGGAAAAGGAACCCAAGAGCTGCCGTCAAACCCCTCATTCAGACACGACAGGAAGGGGAGACAACACCAGGTGGTTCCCGGCCCACAGAACAAAAATTACAACCATCCTGCCCCGGCTGAGGCAGGAACCTGGTCGTGTTGGCAGTCCCCCACCCTGCTTTTCAGAGAATCACTATTATGCAGGGTCCTTCAAAGCAAATCAGACGAGGGCATGGAGAAGAAGACCCTTTCAGGGGGGCGACAGTAACTTGGTGGTCCACTTCCTATGGGTGTGAGTTTGGGGGGCCCGGGCATTGCCCTCTGCGTTAAGCAGCCAATAATACATTTCTTTTAAAAACTAGCTTGGTTTGGAATCTGCTAGTGCCCAGTGAATTCCACGGGGCAAAGATTTTGTCTAGTCATGGTCCTGGAGTCTGAGAATTCCCACCCCCACCCCCCCCCCACCACCACCATCTGGCCTCCGGGTTCTGTCCATCACCCCAGCCCCCACTTCAATGGCCCCTGCCTTGAGGCAGTTTGGAACAATAGCTTGGTGGGGAGACACCACCCATAATCTGATTTTTCCCAGCTAGCATCTTCACAATAAGCATGAGTGTCTCCTTTGTCTCATGGAGAATGCTTAACAGGAGGTGCTGGGAAGGCTGGGGATCCGGATTATAGTTTGGCTCAATCTTATCTCCTGCTCAATCTCCTGCCTCTTTGCCTCTGCGCCCACTGACTTTATCTAAGAGTAGAGAATTCTGCTTTTTCAACCCTGAAAGGCTTCAAGTTATTGGACTCCTAGTCAATCAATTTAGATCTCAGAGTGTAGACAGACAGAAAGTGCCTCTCTTAGCAAAGCTTTTTTTTTCCCCCCTCTCTGCTTTAAGACAGGTGACCTTTAGTCTGAGCTGATCTCATTCATGTAGAACTCGACTGAAGACTTCAGAAAATAAGAGACGCCAATATTCTGTGTTTCCCCTAGCATTTCCCCTAATTCCACAGGCTCTGTAAGCTCAAGGCTTACAGGAGACAGACAGTTGGACTGCATGTCTACCATCCTGTAACAAGAGTCACCAACTTCCCCACGAGGAATGCCGGGGTCCTCCCTGCTTCCTGCCTTTCCTTCCTCTGTCCAGTCTAACTGTAGGGTCTGCTTCTTGCCTAACCCAGTTCCCGGTATCCATTGTGGATCGTGGTGATTTTGGATTAAGGCAACACAGGACCATATGAAGGAGGACAGATTCCCCTCAACAAGGAGTAATTGTGTTTTGTTTAGTTAGGAAGGAGGAAGAATAAAAGGAATGAATGCTGGGGAGAGAGCCGTTTTCTTTAACATTCATGTACCAATGAGCATTTACTGAACATCTACTCCATTCCAGGCACTAAAGAGGCAGGAAAAACCAAAAGGCAAGTTCCACCTCTCCAAAGCCCCACAGACCTATGGAGACAGATGCCCAGCGTGAGAATGGCATAACGGAGGCCCAGAGAGTATTGGGAGAAACCCAGAGTTGGAGCAGCTGACCCAAACAGGGGGTCCCAGTAGAGGTGACTCCTTCCCTCACTGAAGGTACATTCCATGAGGCTGGGCATTTTGTCTGACATACTCATTGCTGCTTTCTTAACGTCTGTCACAATGCCTGCCACATGGTAGGCACTCAATAGCTATTTGTTCAATGAATGACAGTGGCATCTATAGTGGGGGCAGAAGGAATGCTTTGCAAAAAGAGGTTTTATCTCCCCTTTTCTTCATGCTCTCAGCGGGCAGGAAACCCACTGGTGCCACTAATAGCATTCTATTAAGAGGACTCTAGGATCAGGACTGCAAATCCAGCTTGCAACAGGCTGGCCTTCCCTTTTGGGGATTTTGCCTTCACCCAGGATGGGTGGCCATCAGGCCGGTGGTATTGTTTTATCATCTCATTCTGTAGCCATAGCTGGGCAAGACGTCAGCATTCTTTTCTACCCACCTGCAATTCCTTTTGAGACAGCTTAAAAGAACAGCTTATTAAAACAGCTAAGGACATTCATCAAAGGGTAGAGTAGAAAGTCCGAAGTGTACTGTGTTTAAATAAAACACAAAGCGTCTTAAATTGTTGTCGATAACTTTATTATCATTCTTATCTTAACCTTAAAGATGAGAAAGCTGGTCTCTTAAATTGTCCGAAAGCTTTGGCTTGGATCCCTCCAAAGCCTTCGGTCAGATTCAAATCCAAACTTCCTCCAGTGAACTGCCTTCGCCTCCTCCACTGCCTGGAATCAAGGTCATCTTGCAACAGCCCATAGTTGTTGACTATCTCATCAGTATGAGAAGTGACTTTTGGTACTGTTTTGCCTTTAGGTTGCTGAGGAAATAATTCCTGCACCCCTTTCTCCGTGAAATTCTCTTCTTAAGAAAGAAGCTGAGAGAAAGAGCAGAAAACTTGGAAGTGTCCCGTCTACGACTTATTTAAAACTTTAAAAATTTTCTTTCTTTCCAATCGAGTACATTTCTCAACCTGATGTTTTCACACCTTTCTGAGCAGAGTGTGATCTGATAATCATTAACAGATACAGTCATTCTTCAATTAACCAGAAACGATCATAAAGACTCAGAATCAGGGACAATTCAATATATGCGGGAAACTCTTCTAAAACTGTCCCTTCTAGGGGCGCCTGGGTGGCTCAGTCAGTTGAGCACCTGACTTTGGCTCAGGTCATGATCTCGTGGTCTGTGGGTTCGAGCCCCGCATCGGGCTCTGTGCTGACAGCTCAGAGCCTGGAACTTGCTTTGGATTTTGGGTCTCCCCCTCTCTCTGCCCCTTCCCTGCTCACGTGTGCACTCTCACTCTCTCTCTTTAAAAGTAAATAAACAGTAACAAAAAAAATTTTTTTTAATCTTAATGCTCTTATTGCACAAATAGAACTTATTAATGTAAAGGAATCCTCTATCCTATTTAAAGCTTTTTGCCTCTAGGGGCTCCTGGGTGGCTCAGTTGGTTAGGTGTCCGACTTCAGCTCAGGGCCTGATCTCACAGTTTATGAGTTTGAGCCCCGCATGGGGCTCTGTGCTGACAGCTCAGAGCTTGGAGCCTACTTCGGGTTCTGTGTCTCCCTCTCTCTCTGCCCCTCCCCTGCTCATGCTCTGTCTCTCTGTCTGTCTCAAAAGTAAATAAACATTAATAAAATTTTTCTTAAATAAAAAATAAAAAATAAATAAATAAAAGAAAAGAAACCTGTCCCTTCTAGGCCAAGAGCCATGTACCCAGCTATTGTTAGAACATTGTCTAAATAGAAATTTTAATATGCTTAGTAAACGTAGATCTGTACTTATATAAACCTTATACATAGTTATAGTTGCTTTAATTATGCATAGCTACATCAGGGATATATATCGATTTCACTACGACTGGTCTTTGTGCCCCCAGAACCAGAACAAATGAATCATAACCCGAGCCTTGGGTCCTGAGATCAGGATGTAAACGAAATCCCCAAGGCTATAGCCTTTTGTACGACCTGGAGTTCCCTGCGAGGTTAAAACAAAGTATAGCCATCTGGTTATTTTAATGTTAAGGTGTGATGTCCAGAGGCAAATCCCTCTCTCCCTTCATCTCCACAATTATCAGCATTTCCCCCCTCAGTCACACCATGCATACAATCAGCACGTACAGACTGGACTAGAGACAGAGATGAATTCGCTCCATTTGGGAGAGGCTGTATTTCTGACTTCAGTTTATCTTTCGTGGTTGGTTTTCAGCCACCTGAAGGCTACACTATTTTGTATCAAGAATTCCCAAACCCGGCTGCACATCATAATTACCTAGGGATTTGTAAAAAATGCAGAATATCGGTATCCGACTGAAAACTGCTGATTTCGGAGTACTAAGAGGCGGGCCCTGGGAAGCAGTATTTCTCACAACCTCTGCGGCGGCTAAGACAGTCAGGTCAGTAGTCACCAGGAGGGCAGCCCTGGGGAAACCCACATCTTGGTGACAATGAATAATTGTGCAGATTTACATTCCTGATGGGTTTTTGTTTGTTGGTTCGTTTCTTTGTCTGTTGTTCTTTGTTTGTTATTGTTGTTTTTAGTTCCTGTGTAGACTGAAGTTACTTTGGGGGCAGAGATGCGATGCTAACTGTGGACCTCAGTCTCAAAAGGGCCCAAACAGGCCAGCATGTCTGGATGCAGCAGATTGCAATCCTCTGGCGAGAAGCCCAACAAGACAGGATGGGGTCCCTCTGACCCAACATGGCATTCACCACCCTCAAGAGGAAAGTGTCTCCCTCAACCCCAGGGCAGGCTGTAATCAGCAGGGACTGTGTTTTATCTCCTTTGGGATCTAAGGACACTTGTCTCTCCATCACTCAGCCTCTACCATCTCACATTTCCTGAGTTCTGTACCCCGGCTTCAATCTTGCCTGAGACCTGAGACTGAATCTAACAAGGACCATTGTCTGTTGGGACTGTGATAATTTACAGAGTTCCATGCTGCCTGGCTTGGCCAAAGCAGATTGATATAAAATGGAAGGCAAAATCTTTCCCCTGCCCCTCAGCCCTATTCTTTCCATTTCTGTTGGTTCTGGTGGTTTCCTCCAGGATTCTCCTTAGTGTGCTCATCCTCCAGTGTATTGATTTCTCAACTTTTGACAATATTTAAGAAACAACCTCATTTCTACTTACCTTCTTGTACACCTTTCTCTTTCTAATATTATGTCACATGTTTTGCTGGTTTATTCTATTGATTTTGTTTATAAATTTTAATAATATACTTGAAACGTTGTTTCTTGATACATTAATTTGAGACAACATATCCTGACTCTTTAGTAGGTTGAAGAAACCAATACCTCTTGAGTTCCCCTCCATTTCTTCCCCTCCCTGAGCCTCATAAATATCTCGGTCATATTTCTTTGGCCCTGTCAAGGTTTATTGCATGTGCATTATGAGTATAATTATATTTCAATTTTCTGGGATTTATTCAAAGTTTGAGTCTAATTGCCAAAAAGCAAACAGTACTTTTATCTATTTTAGAGTTCATCTTGGGCCATGATTTTCTTGTGCAACTTTCGGAGTTTCCAATTACCTGTTATTTTTCCTGTTGGAAAAGAAATATGCTTTTTCATTCGCCACAGGAGATGCTCGCTTTTTAGGTTGTTCAAGGCTGAAAGGGGCCATGTAGTTTCTTTCCTAGAATCCTAACAACTAGGAGCAAACATGAGGCAGAAGCTAGGCCATTTGGATGAACCTGAGGGTTTGGATCTTGATGGAGTGATTCATAGAGGATGGTCTGACCATTTGTGGTAGCTCTGAGAGTCCAGCAATGCAACATGGGGAGTAGACCGTAGAGATGGCATCTATGTGGCCTCAGCTGGGTCTTGCTTCCTTTGGATTTTGCCTTTTATTCCCAACCTGGAGCTCTCAAAATTTTCACCTTTCCGCAGAATAGTCCAGTATTCTTTCAGTAAATTCCTTTTTTTTTTTTTTTAAAGTTAGCCAAAGTTGGTATCCACTGTTGACAACCAAGCATCTTGAATTATATAGACAATTAGTACCAATAGTGGATTATCCGTAAGAAACACTTGCTAACAAAAGGGAAATGGAAGGAATCTGGGGTTGGTTTTGTGGCCCAGCATGAAGACAGCAGCACTCTTAATATTCAGAGATGGGAATCTTCATACGGCATGGAGGAATTAAATCACTAAAACTAGAATAAAGTTTTCGTAGTGCTGTAGGACCAAAACAGATGAGATACTCACAAAGGTCCCACTTGAGAAGAATGACCAGAAAGCAAACAAAAGCAACCGAAGACAAAAAACAAAAAAAGGCAAAAAAAGAACAAACAAAACTCTCAATCCAATGGATAAAGGCTTAGAGTGACCCCTTCCTAGACCTGTTAATTCACAAATCCAGAGCTTGCTGAATAGAGGGAGGGCTGGCTGGGACTCTACAATAACATTACAAGGAACCCCTGTACAACTTCTTCCTAATCTTCCCCCCAAAGACTGTCATTTACTAAAGCAACTGTACCCAGTTGTCTTCGACCAGAATCTCTGGAAAAGAGAAGCTGAGGCAAGGATTTTTTTTTTGGGGGGGGGGGGGGTGGAATAAACTCCCAGGGTAATGGGAGTGAGGTAAATGGGAAACAAGGAGTAGAAAATGACAGATAAATGCAGTATTGTGCATTACTGCTTCAGGACCGGCTGCTAAGGGAGCTGCAACCCAACAGGTGTACCCACTCAGCCAGAGGGGATCCTCCAGAAAGGTTGTTCCTCGGGACAGGTGATCAGATGGAGGATTAGAGAGGAAATTTGTCTGTCTCCTGTCGCCTGCCTCTCTTGGCTAGTCCAGTGGAAAATTAACTCCCTTGCACTTCCGGATTGTGTCACTTGGCTCCTTCTGCAGCTGTTTGGGAATTCAAATCCTCCAGTCATTGGAGTGAGGCCTCACCAGAGTCTGGAAGCAGTTGGAGGAGACTTGGATTCTGAATGGAGTCCTAAGTCCTCGTAGGAACTATGTAGGGCCCATACATTGGTCGGGCTACCCCAGTTGAAATACGTGAAAAAGGATAAGGGACCAGGATATAGATGAAGCCAAGCGAATCTGAGAAACACAAATGATGTGTCCAAAACATGGAGAGTAAATACTTTGGTATTTCTGAAATTATTAGACAACGGTTCTGAGTCTCACTAATTCTTTGGGATCCAGAATATCCTTCCAGTCAAAGTGGAGACTTCTGAGGTCAGATAAAAAACAAAACAAAACAAAACAGAGTTTTGAACTGAGTGTGCTTCAAGGTAAAACATTGATTATTTTCCAGCTCTTGAATATACAGTTGAAATGCATGTCTTCAGAAACTCACATTACTTCCTTACTTATAAGGATAAAATAGGATAAGCCTATGTGAGTAGGGAAAGCCAAGCAGAAGCCCCAGGCTCTCCTCCCTCCCAAAATGGTAAATCAAATATAATGACCTTGAGGGGATCACAGAGATTGGTACCACCATCAATATGTTAAATGCTAGAATGATTGAGATTTCTAACACATCCACCATTGGATTATGACAAGCTTAATCAGTTGACTTTAAATGCAGATGACGTTCTAGATATGCCTCCTCACTGGGATAAATCACTTTAGTCCCTGAAACCTGGTATAAAACTAGTAATCTAGTAAAAAGCTTTTTCTTTCTTTCCCAACCCCCCCAAATATCAGGATAGTTTGTCTTTACTGAAGGAGTTAACAGTACCTCTCAGAGATACATCAGCTGTGCTCAGGGATACATTGACCATGCAATGATTTAATCTGCAGGCAACTTCTCTGGCTCACCATCCCATGGTATACCAAATTAAAAATATTATGCCGGTAAGACCCCGAGAGCAGGAAGTAACAGGTACCCTAGCTTCCTTGTTAAGACATTTGTTTGCCAGCAGAGTGAAAAATAAATCCCATAAAAGTACAGGGAGCTGCCATCTCAGTAAATGTTCTGGGACTCTTATGTAACATAGTTGCGTTACATAAGTTACATCCCATCACCTTTGTGATGCTCTATTGGTTAGAAGTAAGTCACAGATCCTGCCCTAACTCAGAAGGAGGGAATTACACGAGGCTATGAATTCCAGGAGATGGAGGTCATTGTGAGCCATCTCAAAGCCTGCCCATTACCACAGACAAGCTAGATTTTTCTCTCTGGAAGCTTTTAGTAACTGTTTGTGATCACTGATGTCCTGATAATCCCTGAGGATTTGTCTAGATGTGTGATTTTTTTTATTAGTCATGCTAGTACTAGTTGTTTCCTTATAGTTAGCCTTAGAAAGTTTTCTTCTATTATTTCTCTGTTTAATCTCTCCTTTCCATTTTACTATTTTCCTTTTTGGGAGAAGAGAATTGGTCTTTCTGGATTGATCCTTTATGTCACCTACCCATGTTATTTTCCCCTCACTTGAGCTGTCACGAATTGAAAGCAGTGAGTTCAAGTCTTCTATGTTACAATGTTCCTTTATATTCCTGAATTTCTACTTTCTTAATTATAATACTATGTTATTTCTGCACTGTGAATTTCACCCCTTAGCATTATAAATTACCATTCTTTATTTTTGTTTAACTAATTTTGGCTTTAATTCCCCCTTATCTGAACATCCACTCCTTTTTTATTTGTTTTTATTCATTTACTGTATCTCTGCATAAAGTTAGGTTTTGCTTTATTTTTTTTCTAAAGAAATTTTAAAATTTAAAATTATTTTTCTTTGGAATGATAAATTAGGCACACATATTTTTAGCACAAGAAATACGTTTAGCTTTAGTCTGGTCATATTATTTTAAATATTGTTTAAATATATGTGTACGCACACATATATTATGTGATTTGTTCTATTTGCTATTTGTATATTGTTCCTCTGATATTTAGAAAGGTTTGTATTATAGTGGTTACCTTTAAAATATAACTTTGGGGGCGCCTGGGTGGCTCAATTGGTTAAGCAGCCGACTTTGGCTCAGGTCATGATTTCGCCGTCCGTGAGTTCGAGCCCCGCGTCGGGCTCTGTGCCGACAGCTCAGAGCCTGGAGCCTGTTTCGGATTCTGTGTCTCCCTCTCTCTGACCCTCCCCCATTCATGCTCTGTCTCTCTCTGTCTCAAAAATAAATAAACGTTAAAAAAAATTTTTTTTAATATAACTTTGGGTAATACCTTTAGTTCTCTATTTTTTAATTCCTTATGAGCAATGACAAAATTAACATATCTCTTCTTCTTCCCTATCCCCCCTTCTTTTTCCATTTTCACTTGCTATTAGTAGATAACATTATCTTTTTTAGTATTTTCCTTTGTACTATTAAATAATATATTTGACTCCCAGCTATTGCAGAAACTTTGTTTTTATTTCTATTATTTTTAAATGTTTATTTGTAAGAGAGAGAGAGAGAGAGAGTGTGAACAAGTGGGGGAGGGGCAGAGACAGGGAGACAGGGAATCCGAAGCAGGCTCTGGACTGACAGCAGAGAGCCCGATGTGGGGCTGGAACTCATGAACCACGAATCATGACCTGTGCTGAAGTCAGAGGTTCAACCAGCTGACTCACCCAGGCTCCCCAATTGTCGAAACTTTAATGTGCCTCTTTCAAGCAATGAAATTAGTTTGCCTCCCATTTTCTTTCTTTCTTCTTTTTCTAATTTTATTAGTCTGATCATTTCTACATGGCCAGACTAATAATACATATGTCTGGCTTATCACTGTAATTCCCACCTGTGATTCTACCTTGATTTTTTGGGTAAGTATATTTAATTCTGACAGAATATCATTTTTCCATACTGTTCTCAGTTATCACTTGCTTGGCCGAAGTTCATTTCCAGTAGTTTCCTTAAGAAGAGCTCATCGGGACAATACTCCTTGAGTGCTTGCTTGTGCAAAATTGCTTTTTTTTTTTTTAAGTACTTGGTACACAGTGATTATTATATAATGGTTGGCTGTGGTTATTTTGTTATAATGATTATTTTCACCAAAAATGTCAGGTTGGGTTTTTAAAATTTTTCTTTGTGCTTTTGGATGGTTTCTGGGAAGAAGAAAGTGCTGACTTAGCCATCTTTACACATTATCCTTCCCTTTTATCCTGTTCATTCTCCTCAACATCTATCCTTAGTCGTCCATTCATATTTGCCAATGAAAGATTCAGGCGATTAATACAGGTGGCCCCTGTGGGTTTCTTCCGCCATGTCGGGTCTTTCTCGGTCCCGAGAACCCTGAATACCTGTCTGGGCAGGTGTGCAGGGCATGGCGTAGTGTGGGCTTCCCTTCACGGGTGTATTCCCTTCGCTGTGTAAGTCTAGGTTCAAATCATTTCTTGCAGAAATTTGAATCCATTCTCTCTGCCCAATGCCAAAACAAGGAGGGCCCTATTCTCAGGCATCAACTTCCACTCTGGGAACTCTAGGCCCTTCCAGGCAGATTGGCTTGATTTCTTTGGAGAGTATTTCCTGTGTTCCACCATTCAACCTGGAGATAAACATTGCTGCTGCTGGGGGTGGAGGAGACCAACAGTGCAGCCATTCACAGGCTGTTTGCCAATCAGCCCTCAGGAGAGAGACTGACTGCGGGCTCTGTGTGTGTGTTGGGGTGTGGCGGGGGGAGCACCACTCTGCAGGCTTCCCTGTAGGAAGGGGGCAGCAGGGCCAGGGGCTGCAGAGAAGAGTCTCTGGGAGTCAGCAGGGGCCCAGCGTGAGGTGGGAGGAGCAGAAGAGCAGAGAGATTGTTCAGATCATAACCAAGGAGAGAAGGAAAAAGCCAACCCTGGGGAACTGAGACCCTCATCTAGGTCTAAGCTGTGAGGCAAGACTGAGAAACGAAGACAGGGGGAGGTCAGAAGTAGGGGCAGTTGGAAGGAAGTTGAAAGAAATACGCGTAGTGGTTTGTAAAAGTGACTGTAAATGTTATGAAAGTGTCAGAAACTCATGTTTTGTTTTTACGAGGAGCTGTCTCTGATGTGGGGAGAGGTCAGAGACACATCCAGGAGCTTAAAACAGCCAGGAGACTGTATACTTGGGCATTTACATATCTTCACATGTGGACAAGACTATGTTCCTAGCCTTCTGGAACAATGTTGGGTCCCAGACAAGTGTCTACACATTTCGATTGAATAGGGAGATGGTTAAATGTCTCAACTATCCTTTATTAATGAATCCAAATGCACAACACAGTCTCACCTTGCATTTGGTTCAGGTCTTCGAGGTAAGTGAGAAGGCCAACAAAATAAGATAAGACCTGGGGCCCCAAAGAATTCTAGGTGGCACTCATGGTTTGGATCCTAGCTGTTTGAAAATTCACAGAGGGCCTTAGAAACAAAGATACCTCCCTCTAAGAGGTAAACTCTGGGAAGTATGTATTCTTCTTGAATTGTTTGAGATCTGCCTGGACCCCAGTAATGCAAATGGATCAGAAAGATTAGTCCGTCATCTGTTTTCACCATTTTGGCATTTGTAAGAAGGAAAAATACAATAAAGCCAGGCAAGGCACTTGAGATTGAAAAATCAGTCATTCATTCTCCCCATTAGCCCTTTTTCTCTTTGCTCTGATGAATCAGTAAGGTGCACGTAGGGAGGATCCATTGTGTCCAAACTTCTCTTTCAAATGCTTACATACTTATAATAAATACACAAACTTATGTGAGAGGTAACTGGTAAGTTTTAGATCCGTTTTATTTTTTTTCCAGCATTTTTCAAAATAGTCTACACAAGTCCCTTGAAATGTTTTATAAAATGTGAAGTTTTATGGTCTAATAAATTTGGGAAATATGGCTTTATTTATTTTCCTCTTTGAAATTTTTGAAGCACATTAATACGTTCAAGAATCTGAGAACTACGATGTGGATGTCTATTTAATTTGTTTAAATAGGAGTTTCCCAAATGTGAGTTCTTTTTTTCAATACAATTCCTAGCATCCCCTGGATTGCACATGGGGAAGGCTTTTTACTCTAGAGCCCATGGCTCAGGTCCAAGCACCCACTTGGGTGCTTCTGAGGACCGCAGCTGGCCTCTGTGGGTCAGGATTCCTGGGCTCTTTGCCTAATTCTGAGAGACACTTTTCTGATGCTCCTGAAGACAGCTTGCTCCAGAACATTCAGTCTTCTGAAAACTCAACCCAGTAGCTATTTGCCATGAAACTGGTGTGCTGGTAACAGAGACCATTTTTCCCCTGCTATTCTTAGGGAAGTGGACAATCTCCTTCCTAATTCCCCAAGCCTCCTATGAATAAAGCACCTCATGTTTTTAAGCAGATCTTATTACAAAATATTTTAATGTAATTTGGCAATTTCAATAATCTCACTTTCTAAAATATGATGAAAGATATATAGAAACTGCACTTCTGTGATTTTCTTCTTCGGTCCTTTGTAGCTCCTAATTTGTACTTTTCTTATAATACTTAACATTGTCTATAGTTTATTATTGCCATTGGGATACACATTTTTTCATATCTATTATATGATAAATTACTTAGGCACAAGGACTATGACTTTTCACCTATTTTACCCCTGAATAAAATTTCATACCAGGTTTTACACAATAGGGGTTCCACAGGTGCTTATTAAATATTTAGCTAATATTTATGACATTCCTATGAGAAAGACTCGGGAAAGTTTCATTATGTCTATTTAACTTATGGTGACACTAAGGCAAATTAGAAAGAGTCATTTTCCCAAGATGAACTAATTATGGCAGAAATAAAATAAAAACCAAGTTACATAGACTCTGAATCAGAGGGCCAGAAAGAAAGTTTAAGAAATGAAATTCTGCTTCCAAATCCTCTTGTCCTTGTCCTCTTTATTAGCTGGGGGAACCCAGCTAATAAAGGCGGAAGGTGCCAAGCGAGGCTGGCTTGTTAGCAGCATGGCGAAATGAATAGGACACTGGATTTTAGAAGCTTGGGTCATAGCTCCAGCTCTGTCCTTGATCCAAGTCTGGCGGTCCAAAGATAAAAAAGACATGACCCTGTCTTCAAGAAGCTCATAGTCCAGGGGTAGGTGCTGTGTGTAAACCGTTAAATGAAGTGTGCAATAGAAATACACACTGTTATGTGTCGCAGAAGCACAGAGGAGAAAGCGATCATCCCCGCTGGAGGACAGCAAGGGGGCTGCACGGAGGGGTACCTTCTTTGGGGAGGAGGGGAGGGGAGAGGGAGAGGGGATCCCAAGCAGGCTCCACACTTAGTGCAGAGTCTGACGTGGGAGTTGATCCCACGACCGTAAGATGACGACCTGAGCCGAGATCAAGAGTCAGACCCTTAACCGACTGAGCCACCCAGGCACCCCGAGAGATATTTTCTGAGATTGGCTTTAAAGCAGGAGTAGGAAAGGACCAGACAGACAAGAGGGAAAGAGGATATTTCAGACAGAGGGAAGACCTTGTGTGAAGTTAATGATACCTTAAAAACACACTAAACTGATGGAATGAAAAGGGCTTTAATAGACTTAAATGTTTAGTTTATGTGGGAGGGATGACAGAAGTGGGGTTGGCCAGAGAAGAAACTAGACAGGTAGATTGGGGTCAGAATTTGGCCAAAAAAAAAAAAAAAGAGAATTTAGATGTCTTTTTTTTTTTCTATTTTTTCAGCTTTACTGAGGTATCATTAACAAATAAAATTGTAATATATTTAAAATGTACAAAATAATGATGTGATATATGTATATATTATGAAAGGATGCCCAGCATTGGGTTAACTAACATATCTATCACCTCACTATTTTTTTTTTTTTTTGGCAAGGGGAAGAATAGTTAAGTTATACTCTCTTGGCACATTTTAATTATACAGTATGGTATTTTCAGCTGTAATAACCATGTTATACATTATATCCTCAGAGCTTTTTCATCTTGTAACTGAAAGTCTGTACCCTTTTACCAGCCTCTATTTCCCCTGCTCCTTAGTCCCTGGAAACCACCATTCTAGTCTCTATTTCTATGAGTTCAACTTACTATTATATATATTTATATATTATATTATATTATAATATTATATTATATTATATTATATTATATTATATTATATTATTTGCTTTATCCATTCATCCATAAGACACTTTGGTTGTTTCCATAGCCTAGTTATTGGATGATGCTACAGGGAGCATGGGTATGCATGCTTTGAGTTCTTGTTTTCATTTCCTTAGGATATATACCCAGAAGTGGGATTGCTAGATTATATAAGAGTTCTATTTTTAATTTCTGAGGGAACCTCCATACTGTTTTCCATAGTGGCTGTGCCAGTTTACATTCCCGCCAATAGGGTACAAGCGTTCCCTTTTCCCCACATCCATGCCAGCACTGGTTATTGCTTATCTTTTTGATAATAGACATCTCAACCTGTGTGAGGTGATCTCTCATCGTGGCTTTAATTTGCATTTCCTGATGAGTAGTGATGTTGAGCACCTTTTCACGTACATTTTGGCCATTTTTATGTCTTTTTTGGAAAAATGTCTATTCAGAATGTCCTTTCTCCATTTTTTAATTGGGTTATTTGGGTTTTTGCTATTGAATTATATGAGTTCTTTGTATGTTTTAGATATTAACCCCTTGTCAGATATTGTGGTTTGCCAATATTTCTTCCTATTCCATAGCTTGCCTTTTCTTTTGGTTGATAGTTTCCTTTGCTGTGAAGAAGCTTTTTAGTTTAATGTGGTCCCACTTGATTATTTTCGCTTCTGTTGTCATGCTCTTAGTGTCAAATCCAAAAAGTCATTGCCCAGACAAATCTCAAGGAGTTTACCCACTAGGTTTTCTTCTAGAAATTTTATAGTATCAGGTCTCATGTTTAAGTCTTTAATTCATTTTGAATTTATTTTTGTGTATCACATACAATAGCGGTTCAATTTCATTCTTTGCTGTTCAGTTTTCCCAACACCATTCATGGAAAAGACTATCCTTTTCCCATTGTATATTCTTGGCTTCCTTTGTCAAAAATCAATTGATCATTTATGCGTGGGTTTATTTCTAACCTCTCTATTCTGTTCCATTGATCTGTCTTTTTTAAGCCAATGCCACCCTATTTTTAATGCTATAACTTTGTAATATGGTTTGAAACTAGGAAGTGTGATGCCTCAAGTTTTGTTCTTTCTCAAGATCGCTTTGGCTATTTGGGGTCTTTTGTGCTTCCGTGTGAATTCTAGGATTTAATTTTTCTCTTTCTGTGAAAAATGCCATTGGAATCTTGATAAGGATTCCATTGAATCTACTGATCAATTTGAGTAGTATGGACATTTTAACAACATTTATCCTTCCAATCCAGGAATGCAGAAAATCTTTTCATTCATTTGCATCTTCTTCACTTTCTTTCATCAGTGTTTTATAGTTTTCCGTGTATAGGTCATTCATCTCCTTGGTTAAATTTAGTCCTAATTATTCTATTATTTTCAATGCAATTATAAACCTGATTTTTTTCTTAATTTCTTTTTCTAATAGTTTATTGTTAGTGTATAGAAATGCAAGATTTTAGTATATTGATTTTGTATCCTGCAACCTTACTGAATTTATTAGTTCTAACATTGTTTTTCTTTTTGCTAGAGTCTTTAGAATGGTTTTGTGTAATATCATGTCATCTGCAAACAGAGACAATTTTACT
Source organism: Leopardus geoffroyi (assembly GCF_018350155.1). NCBI lineage: Eukaryota > Metazoa > Chordata > Mammalia > Carnivora > Felidae > Leopardus > Leopardus geoffroyi. The sequence continues at coordinate 39,522,779 of NC_059338.1, forward strand.
TCTTCTTTTCCAATTTGGTTTCTTTCTTTCTTTCTTTCTTTCTTTCTTTCTTTCTGTATTCATTTTTTGCCTAATTGCTCTAGCTAGGACTTGTAGTACTACATTGAATAAAAGAGGCAACAGTGTGCATCCTTGTTCTTTTTTTTTTCTCTTTAATAGACTTTATTTTGTAGAGAAGTTTTGTGTTCACGCAAAATTGAAAGGAAGGTACAGAGATCTTCCTTATACCTCTTCCCCCCCCGCACGCACAGCCTCTTCCATTTTCACCATTCCCCACCAGTGTGGTACATTTGTTACAACTGATGAACCTGTCCTGACAAATCATTATCATCCAAAATCTGTAGTGGACATTAGGTTCACTCTCGGTGTTGTACATTACATGGGTTTGGACACATTTCTAATGACATGCATCCACCATTACAGTATTGCACACAATAGTTTCACTGCCCTAAATCTTCTCTGTGTTCCACCTATTCACCCCCCCCACCTCTTCCCTCCAAGCCTCTGGCAACTACGCATCGCATCTTTTTACATAGATATTACCTTCTGTGTCATGGGAGTCACTGAGAGTTTTAAGAGAAGAACGGATGTGATCATATACATTCCTTGAAGGCAGGAAATGTGTTTTCTTTCGCCTTTTATTTTCCGATTGATCCATGGCACAGAGTATGCACTCAACGAACACTGACTGAATGAGTGGGTGTGTTTTCTTTTTTCTTTCTTTCTTTCTTTCTTTCTTATTTATTTATTTATTTTTAAGTGTGTATATTTTAGAGAGAGATGTTTTCTCAGGGCCCGTCTTTTTACCTGCAAAAATAGTTTGCAGACCAGATTCTGCCTGGATGTGAACCTCCACCGAGAGCATCAGATCCCCCCCTTTCCCTGTGTTAATGGTCATGTGGACAGATTCCCCAGAGACCCTCCTCAGCCGCCATTATTCTGCCAGTGCAGCTTCCCACCACCATCTTTTCACCCCCGCTGGACTCCAGAGTGCCTATGAAGACAGCAAAGGGAGGCCGGCGGGGTCCTCTTGTCGCTCCAACCCCACCTCTTTCTCTGTTGCCTTTTTGTGCTCCCCAGGCCTAGAGACACGGACCTTCAACAAGCTGAGCAAATTATCTTCTGCTAATGAGCTTAAGTGCTTAGTTCTCCATCAAAATAAACTTTAAAATTTTAGGAAGGCCTTTCAAAGCCATCGGTTGCACCTGCAGATACTTGTGGCAAAATGGTACAACTGTTCTAACCTCCTACAACTCAGTAGTTCGGCTGCCCAGACCATGAGGCTGGTGATCAGCTGCCTCGTCACACCTGGGACTCCACTGGAGCTCCACGAGTGGTCAGGATGGCGGTTATTATCCCTCTTTTACAGGTAAGAAAACTGAGCCCTGTGAGGGTGAGCCGCTTTGGCTGCTTCTAGCACTAGTCTCTTTTCCTTCTGGTTACATCATGCCCTCTTCACCTGTGCTATCGGAAACATAGTAGTCCCTCCCTTGGGGACATTTCAGTCTCCATTTTTATTACCAAAAGAGGACATTTCAGTCTCCATTTTATTACCAAAATGAGAGAGACGTCATTGGGAAGCAATGACAATATTTTCTGTTTCTCCAAGGCTTCAGGGAAACAGGGGCTCCAAGGGTCCCATCCTCTACACACACCATCTGCTGGTAACTATCTCCTTCAGTCTCCAAAACTCCTTGGTTAGTCAACCTCTCATTTCTTAGACACCTAGTCCTCATCCAGCATGAGCTGGACTTTGGAGAGGTACCATTCTGACTTGCATTTGCATGTGAGTCACCTGGAGAGCTCCCTCCCTCCCTTCCTTCTTCCTTCTTCCTTCCTCCTTCCTTCCTTCCTTCCTTCCTTCCTTCCTCCCTCCCTTTTTTCTTTCCTTCCTTCCTCCCTAAATTAATATATTCATCAATGGGCTGTACCTTGCAGTTTAAAACCCCTGCTATGGGATAAAGAAAGCAAATGCAGTTTATGATGGGTACCAGTTTCAATTGATTGCCAATGGTAACCTGGAAAAGTATGTTAAAAAAGATTCTGTGATAGAATCTAAGCTTGTTGGCAAAGAAAGGGTGATCTATTAATCAGGCCTACAATCAGTTTAGAAGTAGAAAATGGCAATCCACATGGCCATTATTTGCCAGTTTTTATTATGGCAAAATTATTTGCCAATTACTGGTGAATGAACCAAGAGTTTTCTATGAGATTGGGAGAGATGGACATATCCATACACCTTCCAGTACAGGCCACGTGTGACAGGCAAAATAAAGACTTTCAGAAGCACGACAGGGATTTGAATGACTCAAAGTTCTTCTCTCCGGGTGTAAATACTCAGAGCTATGAGGCCTTCAAACGACTCCAAGACTGGAAACGAGTTCTCAGGGAGATTTAGAGATGTCGAGAGTGGAGTTCCCCGAAAGACAATCATTGCAGACCTCAGTGTGCACAGGTCAGAGTAGGGCCAGACCCACAGCAACTTCCTGGCAGCATTACAAAGGCAGATGAATGACGAACCCACAGATTGTCAGCTTCTTTGTGAAGTAAGCTCTAACCGCATATTCTCCAGAGGGTCAGCCTAACCCAGGTGGTACCGAGGCTACGTGGACAGTGTTTTAATTCAAGGAAGCGTTCCCAAGCATCCTCCGGGGTCCAGCCCAGTGAACGCTGTGCACTACTGTGGGCTCACTGAGATGGAAGGAGAGCTGGAGACATCAGCCACCTGGAGACCTGGGAAGAGCAATATCCTCAGGCAGGCAGGCGTCAGTTTCTGAGCAGGTGAAGAAGCTTCTCCTGAGCTGCCTGCTCCTGCAGGGGTGCTGAAGTGAGGGAGACACATAGAGAGGAAGAGCAGTTGGAACTGGGAAGGGGGAGAAGAATGAAACTCCCTCTAAAGCTCATTTTATCGAGTACTGGGAGAAAAAGACTGATACGTAAAGTGGTCCGTGGTTAAAAAAAGAAATCAAGGGAGACAAACAACGTGAGAAGGAAAATGGCAGAGAGTGATTGAGCATATGGGGGGGTGCAGAGAGAGTGGTCACCTCCTGTAGGAGCTTGTGTGCTGCCCGGCAAAAAGTACAAGCAGAGTACTGAGGGCGCAAGACTGGGATGCTAAGAAAGCTTCCTAACACCCGCCTCCTCCATCAGCTAGGCGAGAACAAAGCCCACCAATGACCAGCTGGTCTGCCTCACTCCCACAGGAGCCCAAAGGCAAGACTGGCTCTTCCTTACCCTTGGGCCCATCTTCTCTTCGCCTTCTATTTCTGGGTACATACCGTATTCACTAAGTATTTGCTCTGAAAATGGATATTCCTTGTCAAGAGCACCATCCAGGAACATAAAACATTGACCTGGGAATTGCTGAGGCGACCCAGGTGAATGCCAATAATAATTTAAAGTTAAATACAAAGGATAAAGTTACTGGACCTTCCATCAGCACTGTCTGGAGAAGGATAATTTCAGAGAAAGCCCGAAGCATTTCCATACTGAGATCCTGTATTTGTTAAGGCTGTCATCTGTGACTGAACACCCTTGGTCAAGGAATCACAGAGAGAGTTTGGGAAATTTCCACGGCTGTCACTCCAAGCCCTTTGGTGAGAAATCAGAAGACGTGAAGTTAGAGCCAACTGAGTTTCTTATAAGGAGTGTTGGGAGACAGGTCTGTGCCAAAAGTCTTCATTTCTCTCTCTCTCTCTCTTTCTCTTTCTGCCTCCTTCTCTCTTGTGCGCCCTACTTTTCTGTTCACTTCTCACTTGTGTATCTTCACTTTTGCCACGAGTGCATTTCATCTGCCCACATCTCTCCCCACAGTCCTTGCTTCCAAATCTGTAAAAGCTGAGAAATGCAAACGATTGAGAAGGACAGTCCTGGAGGAAGAAGCGTGAACCTAATTTTTTAGTAAAAAGTAGTGGGAAGGTTTGATGTTCAAGGGTTCAAACAAGAGTCATGGGAGATCTTGTTCCTTGGTATGTTGCTCAGGCTGGTGTAAAGTGGTCAATAAGGAGGAAATGTGGTGCTCAAAGTCACATGAAATTACCACCTCTGTTCCACTATTTTGAACCATCTACATGGTCAGAGGCTACCAAGGAGCTGATTCTAGGAACCAAGCCAAATCTAGTCAATTAAGAGAAGTCGGGGAGTGTTTAAGATCTAGTAACACCATCTATCATTAGAATTGAAGAGCTCAACAGAGGATAGCCTGGAGGCTCATCACAAATTTTTCTTGACGTTGGAAAAATTGGCTTAGGGGAAATTTTTAAAAAAGTTCCAAAGGTTCTTGCTTGGAATTTTAACATCGTGTAGCTTGATTACAGCTAGAAAGAAGGAAGCTACTCAAATAGATTCACATTTTCAGCTGTCTGGCACAGCAATAAAGAATAAACTGCTAGAGAACTCATTGTAGGTATGGAGGACTGGGAGATGGGGAGATAGACACGGTGACCGACAGAAAGATTTCACCTAAGATGGCTATGAGCTATTACAATGCCCTTATTTTCCATTTGAGGTGGCGTCTACTTGTATTTCAAACCCCTTTTGCTCCAGAAAAATTAAGAGACAATTACTACATGTCCTGTGTTTTGATGCCATATGACCTCACTATATAATCGTACAAAAGGGAGATGGTCTCTCTCACCCTCCATTGCCATCACTAGGAAAGACAATATAATGCATCAAAGCACAGGGCAATCTTCCAGGGCAACTCTAAAGTATATACATAAATGGGTTGATTTAACTCTGGTTTCAGGGAAGAAAATTCTATAAAGCTTCTGAGCAAATAGTTGAACAAGTAATAATAAGAGTAATAACATTTCATCCATGGTAATGGGGCAAAGGAACTGTGGATAATGGAACTCCTCCTAGTGAAAAAGCAAACCCTCTCTCAATTCCTGTCTGGTCTGCTAGGTCCGTGTATGACTGGGGAGAAGAGGGAAGGCGACAGGTATTGACAGTGAAGCTTAGTTCTAGGTATGGGAAAAAATAAAACTTGATGTGGCCTCCTATGCCACCTTCTTCATCCTGTGCTCACTTAATGTGGCTCTGCCTTCTACTCCAAGAAGACCAGACCAGTCACTGCTTGCCACATCTCAGAGGCATCACCAAGAGCAATACCTACTCCCTCTCCTCCCACCGTACCTCCAGAAGAAGAGTTTTGATAAAGCTAGGAGCGATCCAGGGACATTATTAATGGTGCTTCTAAATCTATGCTGTGTCTTATCTTTGGGGATTCATTCTCATTCATGCTGTCTCTCTCTCTCTCTCTCTCTCTTTCTCTCCCTGGAGTGGAAAGGCAGATTTGAGGCTACATCTTTCTGAGGAAGATTTAGGATGAGTGACTAACTTTCGCTACTTCACCCGCAAGTGAGAAGTTTCTGCCTCCATACCCACTCTCTTTCTTTCGCTTTCCCTGTGCACACCGCCAGGTGTTGAGATCTTGAAGGCCGAGATTTGGCTGTGGTGTTAGTATGGTGGCACCGGGGGCTGCATGTAAAAGGACACAGACAGGCTATTCCACGTGCTCTCCCCTAACTCACCAGGAGTCTCCCTGAGGATTTTGGCAAAAGACCAGGAGTCAGAAATGAAGTAACCGAACATCACTCAGATGCTTTGCTCATTTCCCCCAGGGACGTAGCGTGGGGAGAAGTGGCTGGTCTCGCCATACCTCCGATCTCCTCTGCGAGACATGACAAACACACCTCATGCCCAAACCCTTTCCCGGCATTGACTTCTGCAGTACTCCAGCATTGGAATGTTCCGGCCTATTCCTGCCTCGCTATCAGTCCCAACATAGTGATGCTACATGACAACTACAAGTCCCCATATGACAATTCAAGGAGACTCTGCTCCTGGCCCCTTCTTCCCTCCACTCCAGCTCTCAGAGTCTTTCCTCTTTCCTGAATTATGATAGCATCTTTTTAACCACAGTTTAGGATGGGGATTACTAGATCCTGCCTTGGGTGTGTTTGTGCCTCCGGTTGTTACGAGTTTGTAAATTGCATTATTTGTACTAGACTCTAGGTTTCCCTAGGGAGGTGAGTTGGACCATATCCCTTATCTCCTCGTCCTGCCCAGCCAGTGTCCAACATACGGAGGATGTTAATGGTGCTGCCGAAATCTCTGGACTGGAAAATGAGGAGGTAAATCAGATGTTCCAGGGCAGCAAGACCCAGAGTAGACTAGGGATACCGTCTGCGCAATAAGCAATCCTACATGAGTTCTTGGGAGTCTAAAGCAGCTGTGCGAGGTGTCTGTCCTGCTCAAGGGAAGGAAGAGGGAACTTCTTAGAGGGCAAGTCCTGGGATGCAGCTGTGTGCTCTGACATTTGCAGTAAAGGAAGAGAAATCCTGGGACTGGGTCCCCTGAAAACTCTTTTAAGTCCTTAGACCCCCTAGGGATTCGCTCAGCTTTTAAGCATACTCTGTTTCTGAATGGCTGACCATTAAAGAGTTAGTGCTTCAGGCTAATGAAATCCAGACCTTACTTCCGGTACCGAAATCTTGCTCGGTGACTATACTAGTTTTCTTAGGCTACTGTAACAAAGTACCACGGATGGGGTGGCGTAAACTAGAGATACTGATTTCCTCACAGCTCTGGAGGCTTGAAGCCCAAGGTCAAGGTGTCAGAGGGTTGGTTTCATTCTGAGGCTTCTCTCCTTGGCTTATACATGGCTGTCTTCCTCCAACATCTTTACACAATCTTCCCTTTATGTGCGCATGTGACCTAATCTCTTCTTGTAAGGACAGCAGTCATATTAGATTAGGGTTCACTCCTATGAGCTCCTTTTGCCATCACTACATCTATAAGAACCCCGTGTCCAAATATAGTCAGATTCTGGGGACCTGGGGTTAAGTCTTCAACATACAAATTTTAGAGGACACAATTCAACCTATAACAGTGACTTCGGGCAATGTTGGATTCTACTCAATTGAGTTTTATTCAATTCCTTCAACAAGATGTGTGAACACCTACACGGCCCCAGGCTCTATTCAGATGCTGGGGATCCAGCAGTGAACACAACAGACATTCTGATGCAGACAGACAATAAGAAAACTATGTGGCCTGTCGAGTAATCATACAGGCTATGGAGGAAATTAAAGCAAGGTCGGGACACTGGGAGCATCATCCAATCTATCCCCCCACTTCCAGGCAGAACGGAGTACAAATTTTTGATGAAGGTGGAGAAATCGAGGAGGGACAACAGAGTACAGTGGGGAAGGATGAGGCTAGAAATTCTCCCCCTTTGTGAGTCTCCACTCTTGCTTTCTCCACAGGCACACACATACTCTCTCCTCTCCGTGTCCTGGTCATCTGTCTCACCAATACAAGCACAGGGTCACAAGGGGCTTTGTGAGCAAGGCTGTGGCTGGCTTTCTGCAAACAAGGGCCACTGGTGGAGAAACAGTCCAAAGCACTCACCCTCTGGCTGGGAAGACAAAAGCACAGTCATTCCCATTGATGACAACCTGACAATCCGTGAGTCACATGACTAACGAGTGCAGACATCAATTGCAGGCGGAGTATGCCTGCCCCAATTGCTGGGCACCGCCTTGTGCCCGCTCTCATTCACCGTCCCCAAAGCCCAAAGAGCACGATTTGTTTCTACACTTACAGATCAAGAAACTGAAGCCCGGAGAGGGTATGTGACTCGCCCAAATCCATCTGATGCACCAGTTTTAGCCTCCTTAGTCCCTGTGCTGAGCTGTCTGGGGAGGGGTGGGTCACTGACGGAGCTGGGGTTGCAAGTTCCATCAGCTTCCTCACACTTTTGTCCTCAATTAAAGCTGCCAGCATAGCATCTTACCAAGGGACTAATAAATCTTATTTCCAATAAGCGACTGCCAACCTTAAACATGCAAAAATTTGCAACATAAATTTTCCCAACAATTGTAACTCATGACTTCAATACAAGGCATGAACTACTGCAGTCTGTCCACAGTGATGAGGAAAACACTGGGCATAAACCCAGCAACACGATCTTTGACAGCAGCATGAAATATTTTACAACAGTTCCAGAAGTTTTGCTGGCTGTCCCGATTATAATGAAGTCTTCTTGAGGGCATCTGTTGCAAGGAGATTTAATGCACAGTCTTCCCGGTGTTTCAGGCCACTCAGCAGCAAGTGGACTGCATGGGTAGGAGAAGTCCTTTTGGAGATGTCTGTCTGCTCAAAAGCATTCTGGGCTCTCTCGGGGGACTCTTGGTCAACGCTCTGAGTCCTGGACTCGTTGCTGTGAATACTATTTCAGCCACAGAAATCCAGAGTCTCCTTCTCTTTTGTCTCAAAGTAGATCTTCGCTCTGGGGACAGTGTCCTCTTTTGCTAAGTGTGAGGACCAGAATTTAGCTAAAAATCTGATGTTGGCAGGTAACCCTGCTTATCATACAGATGGAGCATATTTCACGTGGTTCGAGTCGCTTGATCGCCACAGCCGAGGATTTCCAGTTCACATCCTTTGCCCAGTTTTCTACTTTTTTGGGGGTATTTTCTTTATTTATTTTAACAAGTTCTTTATATATTTTCAGTGCTAATCCCCTGCTAAGTGCATGCAAACAATTATTTTGTGACTCATTTGACCAATTTGGGACTCATCTTTTTACGTCATCATATAAATGTTTTAATTTTAGATTTGGATTTTTCCATTTTTATGTGCTTTTGGTGTCTTAAAGATTATCTACAGACTGCACTCCACATTCCATACTCCATTGTCAAAAATTATCCACAGTTTTTCTTAAAGTTTTGTTCTAGATTTTGTATTTGTTGTTTGAAACATATTATTCACAGGACAAATGACATTTGCTGTCATAATAAAGTGGTGTCTGCCTTTGTAGCATATGATAATATTCCTTAAGAATAAGATTTCTCTGGGGCACCTGGGTGGCTCAGTTGGTTAAGCGTTCGACTTCGGCTCAGGTCATGATCCGGCAGTTCGTGAGTTCGAGTCCTGCATCGGGCTCTGTGCTGACAGCTCAGCGCCTGGAGCCTGCTTCAGATTCCGTGTCTCCCCCTCTCTCTGCCCCTCCCAAGCTAATGCTCTGTCTCTCTCTCTCTGTCTCTCTCTCTCTCAGAAATAAATAAACATAAACAAATTTTTAAAAAAGAATGAGATTTCTCTGTCTTGATGGTGAAGGTGCAGGTGATGAATTGCTCAACATGTCTCTAATTCTGCAGTCCATCTTGATCTCAATTGTGGGGCAGTCTGTCTCTTTCTCCTCTCACTCTACTGAGTAAGTCAAATTGCAATTATTTAAGCATCTAAGAATACTAAATCCTTTTCCACCATATTTCCCTCCATGATGCTTGGCATGTCTATGGATCTATTTACCTATTTAGGTTATGAGATTGACATACATTATGTGTATGTCTTGATAACGGACTTTTTTTTTTTTTTTTTTTTGGTGCCTATGTCTTGTATGGAACGATATCAAATGAATGTAAGTTTTCAAAACATAGCGAAACTAACCCACAAGGGACAACCCTGTTTTTGTAGTGCGGACTGTTAGAGTGTTAGAACGATAAGATGTGCTACCAGTAAGTCCAGGGCTTCGCTCAAGTTCCTTCCTGCTCTCAGCAGTGGTCCAGAACATACCAGGCTGCTTCGATCTTAGGGCTCCACTGTCTCAACACGAGGTCTCCTCAGTCACTGGGCGGGTGGAGGGATAGCTGGAGGATTGTTCTGGCTCTTCTATGCTTTGGCCTGAAAGTGGGGACACACCACTTCCTCCCACAGCTCATTGGCCAAACCCTATAAGGTGACCCCACCTAACCGCATACGCGTGCAGGCTGGAAAGGTGAGGGAGCACAAAGGCTATTTGGTAGGCATCACGGGAGGCCAGCCTGCCACGAACAGACTATGAATACAATTTGCACCTACATGATTGAGCATTAACTGTAGCCCTCGTTGATATTTTTGATGTCTGCTTAAAACTCACAGGTCAGGATATTCTGCTTGCAAATGTTAACTAGGAAAAATGTGCCTGGAAGGAAGTCAATAATGCACAGGTCCTCAGGCTTAAGGGAGAGAATGCATTCAACATCAGCTATAGCTTAGACTATGCAGATTGTCATTTGTATGTGGGCAGGGGTCAATATGGAGAAGGAAAGTAAAGCAAGACAATGAGAGGATTTCCAAGAAGTTGAAGACAAATAATACATGTTTCAAGTGCGAATGGAACTCAAGGTCTGCAAAGAAACTGTTTCTGAGAAGCCACAAGAGTGATTTATTGACAGGCTAGAAGGTTATTGCTGACACCATTAAAGTAGTTCTTTGTCGAAATGTGCTCTCAAAAAAAAATAAAAAAGAGGGGGCCAGAAATACATATGCTACTTTCTCAATGACAAACATTGAGGAAAGAAAATTAGAAGAGATGATCCAGACCCCGCATCTTTATGCATTCGGTAAAAACTACCATTTAGTTGGTATTTGGGACACACACACACACAAAAGTAGAAATAGACCACTGGTGATGTTCGGCAAAAAAAAAAAAAAAAAAAAAAAAAAAGGGGGGAGGGGGAAGTTGTAGGGAGAAAGGGGAAAAGTTCCCAGTGACAAAAAGTACAGAGAGGAGAGCAATAATTGTTTTCTAACCGCAGGAGATAAAATGCATATCTGAGAGGTATGCCTGACCTTCCGGCAATGCGTGTATCGGACTCAGGAGTGTGGAGACAAAGAGAAGCAAGTCACAGGGGAGAAGGAGCCAGAATGCAGTGGCTGTATGCAAAGTGGGAGCCATTGTGGGCGACTGAACAGATAATAGATGTTAGTGCAGAGCGGAGGAGCAGAGCGGAGTGATAAGCGACGCAGAGTGAAGAGGAAAAACCGGGCAAGGGTGAGATAAATCCCCCATAAAGAAGTCTCCAGCAGAGGCCAAGAGTTCTGGGAGGAAATTATCTGAGGGGCCCGCGTCTTTGGGGAGCCTTGCGACTCCAAATTTGTGAAAGACAAAAAAAATGTGTAGCTGGCATCCAGCAACCCGAATCCCGGGCTATGCTGATCGCAAAGCGGCCACCGTTCACCGTTCCTTGCTGGGCTGCAGCTGCATTAGAGGCACCTCTCGCTGAGCCCACGGTGATAAAAGTTGGAGAAATCACAAATAGTAAATAACAGCTCGCGTGCAGAGTCAGCTCTGTGACAGGCCCTGTTCTACGAGCCTCACAGGTGACAACTCATTTAAGGTCCCTGGCGGCCCTCTCTTTCTGTGCCTCTGTGTCTTAGTCTATAAATACAGGATTACAGCAGGGCCCATCGCACAAACACCGAAGAGGTAAAGGGAGGCTGGAAGTCTTGCAAGGGGGTCCCTCCTCCTCAGCTTCGTCGGAAGGATCTCTACAAGGGAGGACAACGAAAGGGCGGAGAACTTGGGAGAGACAGGGGTCGGGGATGCCCACGCTGACTTCTGCCACTCAGGCCAGAGGGGTCCCTGCTTGGCCCTCCGCTTTGGCATACAGGGCACATGCATCGGGGAGCGCAGTGAAATTCCAGGACTGGCTGACATTCACACCAACAGAAAGAGAGCTCAGGCTTCCAGATTCCTCAGGAAGGGAGGGGGTTTTTAACAGTGGACTCTGCTGCCCCCCTCCCCCTGCAAGGTGATCACATTTTAAAACAGAGGGCAAAGGTCAGTACAGAGACCAGGAGATCGGCAGATCTGCCCTGGGGGTGCTTAGTGAGAGGTAAAAGTTTACAAGACAACCTTTAGGTTTTTATAGTGGCAAAGGGACAGTTTAATGCCAGGGGCCCCTGAGCCTGTGTGTTCATATTGACCCACTGTTGTTCCCAGGAGCCAGGAAAGTCAGTATGACTCTCGACTTCCAGAAGTGAGCTGGTCACCCCTTCTTCCTTCCACCAGCCTCATTCTTAAGTCTGAGGGTTTGAAATCTTGCAGTATTTACCCAGGGTAACCCAGAAGCAGCTTCTGTAACTTTCACCCAACTCCTTTGGTCTCCTGGGGTCAGGGTTTCCATCTGCTTGCTTCCCTATCACACCTTCCATTTATGGCTGTGATGGCCCTTTGTAACAAGGGATCAAGAAATGTACCTGCGCTTCCAAAGGCAGCATCGTTTATTAGTGTCCTGATGCAAAAAATAGCTTCCTTGGGCTTAAACTGGCCAAGATTCTCTTATTTGTCATGTTTTTGTTACCATCAAAGCACCAGAAGGAGGGAGGGCTTTCTGGAAGCCTGCTTGTCTCTGAAAATCAGTCATTTCATAGAATTCTCAAACCAAGAGAGGAAAGAGAGCACGAAATACCGGCACTGTCTCCAGGCAATGACTTTTATTCCAAGCCCGCTCCAGGGACTATTCTGTCCAGGAGCCACCATTGTGATTGAGCTTCCCTTGTGGTCTTAGAAGTTTCTCTCACCTGACTGCTGTCTAAAGTCTCTAGGGGTGCCTGGGTGGCTCAGTTGGTTAAGCGAAAGACTTTGGCTCAGGTCATGATTTCGCAGTTGGTGAGTTCGAGCCCTGCGTGAGGCTCTGCAGCTCAGAGCCTGGAGCCTGCTTCGGATTCTGTGTCTCCCTCTCTCTCTGCCCCTCCCCTTCTCATGTTTTCTCTCTCTCTCTCTCAAAAATAAATAAACATTAAAAAAAAATTTTCAAGTCTCTAATGCTTGTTAGGAAAGGATGAAAAATGGACCCCTCCTTCTTCCACTGGGGAGATGTGAGATTCTATAGATTTTCTGAAGAGCACAAGTCCTTAACATCCATGCATGAGTTTGAACCCAGCCCTCCCATGCCTAGAGATACAGGTAAAGAAATCGAATCATTGTGCAAAGAGGAAGGGGCAAGATGGTTCAGTAGAACCCACTTACTGGAACAATCCAAAATGTCCAACAGTAGCAATTGATTAAATAAGTCATAATGGAGTCAGCAGTGAATTATGTTTATCCTTATTTTTTCAATTTTTTCCTTTTTTGTTATCTTTTTTAGGTAGTGGAACCCAGTACTTTGAAAATATAAGTTGACATGGGAGGACTTAGTTACAAGTTTTGTGTTTAAATGATATAGAAGGTAGTGCTTTTCTTTTAAGTGTTTTTTTTTTCCTTTTCGAATTTTTATTTAAATTCTAGTTAGTTAACACATAGTACAGTGTTGGTATCAGGAGTAGAATTCAGTGATTCATCACTTACACACAACACCCAGTGCTCATCATAACACGTGCCCTCCTTAGTAACCATCCCCACCCACCTCCCTCCATCAACCTTCAGTTTGTTCTTTACTGTTAAGACCCTCCTATGGTTTATTTTCCTCTCTCTGTTTTCTTTTCCTTTTTCCCCCCTCCCATGTGTTCATCTGTTTTGTTTCTTAAATTCCACATAAAAGTGAAATCGTATGGTATTTGGTTTCTTCTAACTTATTTCACTCAGCGTAATATGCCCTAGCTCCATCCGCAGAGTTGCAAATAGCAAGATTTCGTTCTTTATGATGGCTGAGTAGTATTCCATTGTACATGCATACACTTACTTTATTGTTTTTGAAATGTTTATTTGAGAGAGAGAAAGAGCATGTGCAAGTGGGGGAGGGGCAGACAGAGCGGGAGAGAGAAAAGTCCAAGAGGCTCCACACTGTCAGCACAGAGCCCAGTGTGGGGCTTGATCCCATGAACTGTGAGATCATGACCAGGGCCAAAATCAAGAGCTGGAAGCTTAACCGACTGAGCCACCCAGGCGCCCCTGTATATACTTATTTTAGGTGATATTAATATATACTCACACAGCAAGATGTATATAATATACCGTGAGAAAAGTGAGTTACAAAACAGTATCTAGGTACAATCTAGGTGTTTACATATGCGTGCCTAGAAAAACTTTGTGAAAGTAAGTAGCAAGGTGTCAATATTGATTGTGTTATGGGGATGGGAAAGTGTGATATCATTTTTTCTTTCTGTATCTTCTATTTTTCCTACAATGAACAACATTTAAAACAAATAAATAATTACATTAAAAAAGCACATCTCACTGTTTAGACTTGTTGGGATTTCTTCTCCCAATCAAGGTGGCACCACTTTCTGAGCTATCCCTGATGGGGAAGGAGAAAAGGACAGTTTTCCCCTATTTATTAATTTAGCTGTACATAGACTGCAGTGAATCCAAGTGTGGTTTTGAAGCAAAAAAAGTTGTCAGAAAGATTTTGCCTGAATGGTGTGTGTATGAGAGAAAGGGGGGTGGAGAGAGAGAGAGAGAGAGAGAGAGAGAAGGAGAATAAGCCTAAGATATGAAGACTTAACCCCTTTGCCTTGTTGGTAAATGTAGATTATTGATGGATGTTCCTAGTCTAAGCATTTAGACTAGGGACTCTTCAGACTAGACAGATCCTAGCCTAGTGCCTGACACATAGTAAGTGCTTAATACATATTTGACATGTGAACTGACTTTTAGCCTCAAGTATTTGTAGTACCTGCCGGCAAAGCAGTCACTTCCCTTCCATCTGGAAGGTCATGGCTTCTGGAGGTCAGTGGCGTGGCGGGGACAGTGGCAGTGGTGGATGTGATAGATCAGGCTGACCTGGATTCAAACCCTGGTTCTGCCGCCTACAAGCAATTTGATCCTCTATTTCCTCTTCTGTAATAGAAGAATATTATTTAAATTTTTTTTTCAACGTTTATTTATTTTTGGAACAGAGAGAGACAGAGCATGAACGGGGGAGGGGCAGAGAGAGAGGGAGACACAGAATCGGAAACAGGCTCCAGGCTCCGAGCCATCAGCCCAGAGCCTGACGCGGGGCTCGAACTCACGGACTGCGAGATGGTGACCTGGCTGAAGTCGGACGCTTAACCGACTGCGCCCCCCAGGCGTCCCTGTAATAGAAGAATATTATTATGGATCTTGCAAAATTATTGGAAGGATGAGAATTAGATGATTCCCTTCTTTCAAACCCCTTCTCGCGTGTTTTACCTTAAAGCCTTTGAAACTGTTTAGCCATTGACCAATGTCAAAATCCAGCCAGTGAAGCCATTCTGTGTAACTCAAGGTTCAAGTAGCCTTTTCTAGAATAAAAACAGCAGTATCTGAGTATCTAAGCAGTATCTCTATCTGAGAGTGCTTACCCCGAGCTTCCACCAAGGATATGGAAAGAAAGTGTGTTTAGCAAAAACTGGTGGATTATTAAGTAGCCTTATCTCAGTTCAACATCTCTCTGTAAATAAGTCAAGGCTCAGAGCAACCCTGCGCAAGTGCTGGAAATGTTCGAGGCCTTAAAATAGCAAAGCACTTTGAAGAAGCCCATCTTCCTAATGGAAAAAAAGAACACACAGGAAAAATGACTGTCGGTTATTTATATATAGTCCAGGCTCTAGCATGTGACAAAAGTGATCATGATCATTGCTGATTTACAATTCCCTTCAGAAATTAGAGTTTATGCATCACATTCAAGGAGGCTGAAGATTAAGGAAGGAGCTGACCAGGTGACCACTGCCCAAGCCTTTCCTGAGGGAGGCTTTATGGCTGAATTTCTCCTCCATGAAATAGCTTCATTAGACATCATATCTTTTTTTTAAGTTTATTTATTTTGAGAGAGAGAGAGAGAGAGAGAGCAGGGGAAGGGCAGGCTGTCGGCACAGAGCCTGACTTGGGACTTGATCTCATGAAGCGTGAGATCATGACCTGAGCCCAAATCCAGAGTCAGATGCTTAACCAACTGAACCACCCAGGCATCCCAACATCACATCTGTTTGATTTCCACTGACATTACTTAAGCCAGTGATTTGTCCAAGTGATTAAAATGACCATGTAAGAGTGGCTAGTAACAGGAGTAGGTAGAAACATGGCTCATATTCTATTCTTTGCTTTTACTAATATGTTTCAAGTCAAAAAAGAAAGAAAGAAAGAAGGAAAGAAAGAAAGAAAGAAAAGAGAAAAGAAAAGAAAAGAAAAGAAAAGAAAAGAAAAGGAAAGGAAAAGAAACTAGAGATCCCATATAGTTTTTGCTGTGAGTGGATCACAGAACAGTCTGACTCGAGATTTTTCACTGTGTGAGTGACTTCTTTTCAAGGCTGAGCAGGAGTGACATATCTCATGCAGCTGTGTAAAGACACTTGAAACTCAGGATATATGCAAAAAAAAAAAAAAAAATGCTCCTCTATAGTATATTGTGAATAAAGATGGGTGGCCAGGCCCACTGATGAACATACTGGAACATTCACCTCAAATAATTTTTAGATTAAGAGAAGGTGTAAGTAAATCTATCGGCTTTCAAAGTAATTTCCAATAATTAATATTGGAGTCCTAGAGCTACTTTGCCGGCACCTTGGCATGGGTAGCAAATATGTCATGGCTTTGAAGCTATCTTATTCCTTCTGCCTGGGGCACTGGCTGCCCCTTAATTGAGAAGTCAGGTGAGTTCTTATGTGAAAGCGAAGTCTCTGTGAGTGCTATCCCAGGAGACTGCTTCCCTGGTCCTCTCCAACTGGAAACAGCCTTGGATTGCTGGCAGAATTGTCCCAAAGCTCAGGATATCCGGGACAGCTACTGATAATATATGTTAATCTGGTACCAAGTCCATTGCCTGAGGATGTTCGGTTTCCATATATGGTGACAAGGTGCCAGGAGGGGCCTGGCCAACTCCCATGTGCTGCTGCTTCGGTAGGTGGCACGTTAGACTTAAGTGCTGCCCTTCTTCTGTTCGTTCCACTGGTTCTAAAATGGATAATCACACTGAGCTGGGGTGTGGGCCAGTCAAACAAAGGAATGCTAAGGTTGGCCTACAATGTGAAAACTGTCAATTATTCTGTTTTATGTCCTACCTACATTTCTTTTTTTCTTTAAAAAAATTTTTTTTGACACTTATTTATTTTTGAGAGACGGAGAGAGACAGCATGAGCAGGGGAGGGGCAGAGAGAGAGGGAGACACAGAATCTGAAGCAGGCTCCAGGCTCCCAGCTGTCAACACAGAGCCCGACGCGGAGCTCGAACCTACGAACTGTGAGATCATGACCTGAAGTGAAGTCGGACACTTAACCGACTGAGCCACCCAGGCACCCCTGTCCTACCTGCATTTCTAATAGCAGGGTCCTCATTTCCATTAGACCAATTTGGTACAATGCTATATGTTCTAATCCTTTTACCATGTTCCCTGAACAACAGAAATGAGTGCACATGAGGGGAGAGGGGTGGAGGACAGGGCAGGAGGGGAGGATGAAAGGGAAACAGAAAGGAAGGAGGAGAATCGTTTTGAATCCTGATTTTTTTTTTTCAATTCCTAACTTGACAATTTGTTAAAAGCGAATATACGATTATAATGAGAGCTGGTCACTGCTGTACAGGAGGGTGATTCTAGTCCGAAGTGACCTATTTTTCAAAGCCTTGGTTCTCTGATTTTGAGACTCGAACTCTGTGACCAAGGAAGGCACTCACAGGTTCTGTGTAATTTCTCTGTGGAACACTGAACACGGCTCAAGAAGGTGGTAACTCAGGGCACAGAGGATCAGGGCCAGAGGTAGATCTTAACACCCAGCTGGTGGTACCACCTTCTCGGAAGGAGTGCTAGGAGAAGACTGCATCACAGAATGGTGGGGACATTAGCCCTTTCCTGTGTGAGCTAATTCTCACAAGCGCAGGGAAAAACACCTTGCCTTCATTTTCTATGGCTACGGAACAAATTAGGGCAAACTCAGCAGCTTGACAAATGCACAGTTATCATCTCAGTTTCCATGGGTCAGGAGTCCAGGCACAACTCAGCTGGGTGTTCTGGTCAGAATCTCACAAGGCTGCAGTTAAGGCTTTGGCCAGGCTGTGTCCTCATCTGGAGTCTCCCTGGAGAAGAATGTTTGCAAGCCCAGTATGACTGAGAGCTCCAACTTTTTGCTGGCTCTCAGCCGGAGGCCTCCCACAATTCCTTGTGGGAATGACTTCATCAAGCCTGGAAGAAGTGCTCTAGCCCCAGTGTGATAATGCTGGGTCTTTTATAACATGCCATGATAACAGGGGTGATATCCATCACCTTTGCCATATTCCATTGGTTAGAAGGAAGTCACAGATCCCGCTTACCCTAAGAGGGAGGGCATTACAAAAGCACAAGCACCAAGAGGTGGGGGTCATCGGGGACCCATTTAGGGTTCACCTGCCACATGCCCGGAACCTCTTCCCACCTTGCTTTATCACTCTGACCTCATTGGAATTCTCTCCCATGTTCTTGAATGAACTTCAGTAGAGAGACCAACCTTCCCAGTTGCCTCAGGACTATCTTGGTTTTAGCACAGAAAGTCCTACATTCTGGGTAACCTCTGAAGCTCAATAACTCAATAACTCAATAACCTCTGAAGATCAATAACCAGCACAGCTGGTTACCCTAAGCAGATAACAGACCTTCTTTAGTTTCTTTTTGACTGGTATCAGGGACAAAAGAGAAACCAAAATGGTTTTATCCATGGGTGGTCAAATCCACAGATTCTCTAAGCAGCCCTTGGAGGTCCCCTGAGTTGAAGGAAGTGGCAAGGTAACGTGACTGGGTGGGCCTTTCGGCCCCGTCCTCGCATCCTGTCGCCAAATAAACTAGCATCCAACTTGCTCACAGATGTTGGATTCTGTGTGATTTGCTGTGTGAAGTTTGGTTTCTATGGCCAAATGTTGATGCCTCAACATTCTCTTCTCACATATGAACAGTCCGGGTCTCCAGGGGAGTCAGAAGCATCTTGGGATCTAGCCTCTTGAGTCGTAAGCCGGAGTTCTATGACAACATGCTGGTGAGCTATGCATTTTTTGGCCATCTGCTAGGGTAGGGAAGAAGAGACTTTTGGGTTTTGTTTCTATTTCTTTGTTTGTTTGTTTGTTTTTAAGAAAAGATGAAATCTTACCCATAAGGAGTTTCCAGTCACATTGGCAAAGACCTAGATTAGAGCCAGGACATACTCAGCTTGACAGCTTTATCTGAATCAACTAGTTACTAAGAAGTCAAAATGGTGATTTCAGCCACCTAGTCACAGGTAGATCTACCCTGCAGTTGCATGTTATTTCAAAACAATACAGGTTAAGTGTGAATCCCCAAGGCTGAATACACAGCTTTTGCCCAAGACCAGGACTTCCTGGTCTTTTCAACGTAAAACATAAGCCAGTACAAATTGACCTGTTGAAAGCAGAGCTCATAAGGGCTGAGGGGAGACAAGGTTATGTAACTCTTGAAAAGTTTAAGGCAAGGTTAATGTGGGCAAGTAGAATGATGGTTTCAGACAGCATTAGGGAAGGTGGCCAATTTACTAATCAGCAAAACTCTGCCTGCTGCAGCCAGCCCCTGTTGTATAAACCAATAAACCACGTAGTGACTCTATATCTGCAGGCAAGAAGAAGGTCCAGAGCAATAATCCATTTTCCCACCTGCCCAACTGGACAAATTTCTGTCATTGGAAACCGCAGTCTAGGTTGGCTGATAAATAGGTCTCATATCTTGGAATGGTCGTCCCAGAGAAGTTTCATCTGCTTTAGCACTATTTCCTCATTAATCCCAAACAGAATCAGAGACGTTCAAAGTAGGGTGATGTTCCTGACACCTCTGGAGGTGTGAAGTTCTTTGTCCAAGTTTATTCAGCCAAAGAGCTTTGCAATAGGGCCTTATGGCCCCAAAGTTCTTGACCCATTCGTTGGCCCTAAGAGCAGCCACACTGGTCAAAACAGCTCTGGAACATCAGTTAAAAAGAATTGTTCAAGTACAAAGGACATCAGGAAACCAACTTTATAGATGGGCAGGTGGGGGTGGAGAAGGACTCTGCCTTCTCTTCGATACACTTTCAAGGAAACGCTTGGCAAAAATATTGGCATTTCTTTTATCATAATTTTCCACCGCGTTTTCCATAACGTGTTTCTAAATATGTGACAAAGAGGTTTCTCAGCTAAATGAGTTTGGTAAATGCTGGATTACACAGAGCTCAGTGGGATGAATTTATCGTCGAACTTTTCAGAGCCCAGTTTCATGTAGCAAAACTCAATACTGACTCATAACTGGAATCATCTACAGAGCTTTTTTGTTTGTCTGGTTCATGGGAAAGTATGGTTTTTTTAAATAGGTTTTTATTTTGTAATTTAAGACTCACTAGTATAGTGGGTTTTAAAAGTGAACAACGGGCATAAAATCACCTTAAATACTACAGAGTTGCAGCTTCTCTTCATCCAGCTTCCCCCAGTGAAACTATTCTGCACAAACATTGTACGTTGTCAAAACAAAGAAATTAATGTGGTTGTAAACAGTACAAACAGCTCAGATACACACTTTATTTGGATTTCATCAGCTTTTAAATATACCTTTTTTTTTTTTTTTTTTTGGTGTGCGTGTATAATTCTACAAAATTTTGTCACAGGTGTATATTGGAGTAACCAACAGGACAATCCAGTTATGGAATCGTTCTGTCACCACAAAGAAACTCCCTCACATCACTCCTTAGTAGTTACACTATTCCCACATCCCTAATCTCTGGCAACCACAGAGCTTTTCTATATATGTAGAATTCTGCCACCTTGAGAAGGTTCTATAAATGGAATCATGCAGTATGTAACCTTTCCAGACTGGCTTTTTTCACTCAGCATTAGGACCTTGAGATCTATCCAAGTCATTGTGTTTATCAATAATTTGTTCCTTTTTATTGCTGAGTAGTTTTCCATTGTACAGATTTGTCTATCCAGTTATCAGTCAAGGAATATTGGAATTGTCTCCAGTTTTTTTGGCTATTACAAATAAAGTTCCTATAGGGGCGCCTGGGTGGCTCAGTCGGTTGAGCGGCCGACTTCGACTCAGGTCATGATTTCGCAGTCCGTGAGTTCGAGCCCCGCGTCGGGCTCTGTGCTGACAGCTCAGAGCCTGGAGCCTGTTTCGGATTCTGTGTCTCCCTCTCTCTGACCCTCCCCTGTTCATGCTCTGTCTCTCTCCGTCTCAAAAATAAATAAACGTTAAAAAAAAAAACAAATAAAGTTCCTATGAAATTCGTGTAAGTATTTTTATATGAGCAAAAAAATTTATTTTTCTAAGATAAACGCCCAGAAGTGTAATTGCTAGGTCATATGGTATCCTGCAGATCCTTTAAAAACTCTAGATACCAACCTCTCTCACAAGATGTTGAACTGATCACAGACGCACATTCTCCGTGAGGGGATCTTATTAAAGTAAACAGTACAACCCAGGTATAAACCCACATCAACAAAGACAATGCAAAGGAGAAACAGAAACAGACAAGAGTTTTCCACAAATTGGTTTATTGGACGAGAAAAGTGGAGGTAGGAGTGACAATTGATGAAGCAGAGTTCAGGAAGCCCCGGACTAGAAGATATGCCACAGAGAAAGAGGCAATGAGCTTGTGAGAACCCAGAGCTACTGGGGAAGGCAAAGGAAGTCTTGTATTTTACCAGAAGGCAAAAAGCATTTCAGGGAGCAGAAGGGAAACTTAAATATGTGTAAATACATTCAGAGAAATTAGAGAGTCTGTATGTGAGAAAAAAGGTGGTACATAGAAGACCAGGGAGAATGACCAGAGAACAGGAAAAAGCTTTGGGAACTTAAAAATATGATTGCTAAAATTAAAAAAAATCTCTATAGGAGTCTCAAGAGATAACGTTGGAGATGTATCTCAGAAAAGATTTTACAAAGAACGAAATGAGATAAAATATAAGATAACATAGGATAAAATATAAGAGATGTCAACCATTAATTCAGAAGGTCCAATATCTGATTAATAAGAGTAACAAAATAGGGAACAGTAAAAATAGAAGTGAGAACTTATCAAAGAATTAACACAAGAGAATTTCCTGAGATTCTTCAAATGCAAAGACACAAAGTACCAAGCATAATGAGTAAGAAGAATCTCAACTAGACACATATGTGAAATTTCTGAACAATAAGAATAAAGAAAAGATCCTTAAGCCTTTCAGGAAAAAAAATCAGAAATAAGAATTACATTAGCATCACACCTCTTATCAGAAACACTGGATGCTAGAAGACAACAGGTCAATGCCTTTAAAATTGAGAGGCAAAATATGTTGAATGTAGATTTCTATACCCAGACATAGCTTCAGTTAAGTGCTAGAAATAGAGCCTTTTCAGATAAGCAAGTGTTCAAAAGCATGCCTCTTGCATCCTTTTATTGGATGTTTTTAAAGAATATATTCCAGTAAATAAAAGTGGTTAAACCAAGGAAGAGGAAAATGTGGAACTCAAGGAAAAATGGACTGTGTCTGAGGGTAAACAGCTAAGGACAGACCGGCCGATGAAAGAACAACCAGTCTCGGCTGGAGCAAAATGAGGAAATGAAATCAGTTTCTAGGCATAAGGGTAATTAATAGACCAGAGATGATACCTGAAAGCTTGAAAAAAAAAATGAAGAAATTCTAACGGTGAAATATAGAAAGGAATAATTCCTTCAAAGTTGCCTCTATAGGAATGTATATATTTCTATCACAGCGATCACATCAAAGCTTTGATAAGTTCTCACTTCCAGTGAGAAGGAAACATAAACCCAACAACAGTCAGGCATTTCTGCTATAACATCATTCAGGCATCCCCGAACTATTTCATGATCTACAAAATTGCACAGTAAAAATAATAGGGCTTGTGGGAAAAATAGGGTTTGGCTGATGACTCAAAACTTGTGGAACTTTGTAACTTAAAGCACGAACAAAACCACTAGCAATCCTAAGAAAAGTAGTAGCACAGTTAACTATTTGCTGGCGCCTACAGCTAGAATCACAATTAGTTCCCTTTTAAACACTAGGGGTCTGCTTTTCTTTGGATATTGTTGGTCCTTGAAGACCTTTGCATCTAATAGAGGTCAGGGTCATCAAAACTAAAATGTACAATCTAGGAACAGCCTTCTTCATTAACCTGTTTTCTTTTTCTTCGTTTTCTTTTTTTTTTTAATTTAACACCTGGGCAAATCTTTGCAGTAAGACATTTGTAGCTTCCCTCAATTACTTAAGACAGAAGTTCCTAAACCCTCCTCTTCTTGAATGGATGAAAGGCGCTACTCCACAATATGTGTTTTCTGAAGATCTGCATATAATATCAAGCGTGTCTCCCTCATTGTGGCAAAATTCGTTCCTGATTGCTTCAAACATTAGCGTGCCTGAAAAACAAAAATTGTCCATGAACCAATACACTTTCTGTGTCCTGACGGGGTCCCTTATTTACCAGTTGCATATGCACCAGAACAAACTGTTCCTGACTCTGCAGAGAACAACACTGATGTGGGCGTAATAACATAAACACTGTTTATTGGTCTGCACCTTTTTGAATCAGCCTGTTGACAAGCGTAGGGAGCCCAGCACTACCAGCCAGCACTACCTTCATCCTAAGAGTCTGCAGATTGTGTTGGGGATGGAGGCGGAGTGGGGGGGGGGTGGTGGTGCGGACAGGAAGTGCAGGTTTGAGCCTGCTGCTCCCTGATGCAGAGCTGGGGTGACGGAAAAGAGCGATCCGCTCATTTTGGGAGAGACGGAAGGGAGGAAGTGGTATAAATGAGCCAAATCCTCATCCATTGCAAACAATACCCATAAAAATAACAGAAATAGGTTATACAACACATGATGGTAACCATCAAAATAACTAGAAGGAGGAAATGAAGTTGTCTTTGGGATAAGGACTTAGAGGAATGGCTAGCAATTTGTTATTGCTTTTCTTCAAAGCCCTTCCAGATTATTTCATTTTTTTTTTTATTTGAACCAAATGCACATGTGAACAGGAGGGAAATATAGAGAAATGGACTTAAAAAAAATCGCTCGTAGCCCATCCCTCCAATTCAATGAGTATTCGGAAACTCTGATTCAAAGGGACTAAGACTTTGTATTTGGAAAAAGATCCACAGATAATTTTGCTGTTCATTAGAGGTAAGTATTACCTGGTCTGGAATTTGCCAATGTACAGCGTTCTCTCAGGCAGGAGGCAGGGGCAAGAGCATTTTAGCTGAAAGAAACCATGACAGTGAATACTTTTGGTTCCATGATCAAGATTCCTGACCTCCCACCCCTGAGGCAAGAACTTCTCGTTCTTTTCTCAAGAGAAGGGATGGGTAACACCTACTTACCGACCCTACCTACTTTTGATGGCTCTCTTGTTAACAATGTGTGTAGGGATAGGTGGTATGGGTTTGGGCAAATCCACCGGGCCCATGAAGGCTCTTGCTTGTGAAGTGCGATCTATGGGATGAGACTTAGGCAAAAGCAGCCCAAAGGGCTCCCTGGTAGCAGATGATTGGAAGAACTGTATGCACAGAAAATGCCAAGGTGGGTGTGGTCAGAGTGAGCAGAGAAATGAGAAATCTCTGGGCCAAGAGTTTTGAAGTTTCCAGGCAGGACAGATCTGGTGCCATTTGTTTCCTTGAAGTCTAGCAGCTTGAAGGTCTATGAGGCACCCCAGACCAGGCACATTATGAGAAGAGAGACATCATCCAGCTTATGGGAAGGTGGAGTCCATGGCCGTGGCTCTAGGGGATGTTCTGACAGAGATTCTGATGATGATTTGCTATTACGAGGCAGTGAGGAGTGGTGAACTCAGCTCTAGATTAGGAATCAGGCTTTCTGGATTCTCTTTGGTGTCCCTGGTAGATCAATCTCTAGCAAGGCCTCCCAAACAAACATGCATCTTAAGAGGTAGCATCTTGAATGCAAAAGCAGCTTCAACGTATGTCTCCCAGTTGCCCCTTCCAAAATTACCCACCCCCCACTCCATGAGTTGTTCCTATGTGGAACCTCTGAAGTGAATTACCACTTTAGTTGGACCTCGCTTTGCTTCCTATTTGCTGTACAGGCTTTTCTCTTTGTTCCTTAGTTCATTCATCTGTAAAATGGGACCGGGGAAGAGCAGGAAGTGATTGACCTCTCATATCTTTTCCAGCTCTGATAGTCCCAGATTCTCCACTCTCCAAAGGTGAGGGATGTTCTGGTTCACTCCCCCTCCCCAGTTTTGATCAGGCGAGGCAGCTGAAAACCAGGCAAGGACAAGGTGAGGGGCATGTCTTCACGTCTTCATGCTCCTTATGCTTCAGGCTTTCTAGGAGGTACCCCTTCTCCTTTCTCGATAGATTTCTCTTGTCTTTCCAGGGAAGGGAAGGTGAGAGCCGCTAGTCAATGTAGAGGCTTCACAAAGGCACAGGAACAAACATGCAGTTCTTAACAAATCCTCTATTTCCCCAGAAGTGCTTGGCTGCCTGTGGGGAGCAGGCTCTCTGCTGACCCAGATAAGCAGACCCGGGGCTCTGTGATGTCGGCATGAGGCACTTCAAGGTGTCCCTCTCCGCAGGACATCGGGAGGCTGGGCGGCCCTGTCCAAACACAAACACGAAGGCAGTAGTGTCCCTACCTAGACAGATGTGAACACAAAAGAGACTTTTCAGCTAATAAGATCCTCTGGTGTCTGTAGCTCTAAGCAGGTAAGGTCATTAGAACCCTTCTTTATAATACATTTTCTTCTCTTCATTCTGATGGAGTAAAAATAGGCTGAAGGAAGTGATTTTATTTCCCATTTAAGTTAGTTCAATGGGAGGTAAATTGTGTGTGTGTGCGCGCGCGCGTGTGTGTGTGTGTGCAAGAGGTGGGGGAGGCCTGGGGGAAGGAGAGTTTTGAGATGATGCCATTGGGTCCCTTGGCTAAAGAAGAAAAATGTCAGGCTTGAAATGGTTTCCTCTGGGGGCTGTTTGTGGAATCAAAACGCCTCTCTGGTTTGCAGTTCTGAAACCCACTACTGTGACTAAAAAAAACCACTTTCAATTTAGAGGGAAAAGGCTGCAGCTCCTGGAGTCCCCACTCGGCTGAGGAAAACGCTGCTGGATGAAGTGAATGCCACGGATTTGGATTTCAAACACCAGCATTGATCTCGGCATTGATTGGGGTTGTGCTGCTGATGGCGTCTGAGCTCCAAGCCCCTCCTTGTCCCCCAGGGGAAGGGGATTGATCACAAGATGTAGCTGTGAGGCCTGGATGGAAGAGGAAGGACAAAGGGGGCCAGTCTCATGAGGAGGGAAGCACCCCAACGTGCTCTCCCAATAAACTGACATTCCGCAAATCAAAGTCTCACCCTCGGCGGCTCCCATCCCCCTGTACTTTGTCGACACTTTTCTCCTGGGAAGGCTCCGTGCTTTGAAGGGCGCTCAGGTTAAATCTCTATTTACACCGCCGCCGGGAGAGGGGCATGCGGATAAATGATTAATCCTCCTTCCCTCCTCTGCCCGGGACCTAGTACCCACTAGGTTTCTTGGTCTATGAAGACCCACTCTGCCTACCTGGTTCCAGAGGGATGGGCTAATGAACTATTCATTCATTCAACGAATATTCTTTGAGTGTCTCTACTATGCACCAGGAGGTGGAGATGGCTCGGGGAGCAAAACGGACACAGACCTCTGCCCTCATGAAGCTTCTAGGCCAGCGGGGGAAGATAGACAATAAACAATAAAAATAAGAAATAGCAAGTCATCGTTATGTTCTAACGCGAGCAACGCTCTGGAACAAGAAAAATACAGTCAAGTAGAGGACGTTGGGAGGGCAGAGTAGGGGGTGCTCTGCAGCTGGTCAGAGTGAGAACTTTGAGCATGTGACACTTGAGTAAAGACTGCAGGGAGGGGAGGGACTCAGCTGTGCAGATGCCCCAAACTAGAGCCCCCAGGCAGAGGAATTGCTACGTGCAATGACCCTAGCGGGTGGAGTACCTGGGTGTTCGAGGAAAACTAAGGAGGCCAGTGTGACTAGCTCAGGGCGTTGTGCAGGTGGGTGGCCAATACTGGGTGATGGATAACGCCGGAGTGGCCCTGGGGTCTAAATCCTACATGGTATTATTGGTCACTGTAAGATCTTTCCCTTTCATTTTAAGATAAATGGAGAGCCCCTTGAGAAATTTAAGCAGAGGAATGGCATGATATGACTTCGATTTTCTAAAGATCACTCTGGTTGCTGTGTTGAGACTGGAATGCAAGGGTAGATCAAGCGATGGATAGGAGGAGGAGAGAGAGAATAGAAGCAGTAGAGGTGGAGGTAGTAAAAAGGGCTCCATTTCCAAACATAAGTTTGAAGATTTCCTGATAGGTTTGGTGGTAGCCTGAGGTTTTGAGCTTGAGCACTGAAAGGGCTGAGTTTCTCCCAGCTCACATGGAAGGGAGGTTTTGTAGGGGAGAATAGGAGTTTTGTGTTATGCATGTTGAGTCTGAGATATCAGTTACAGATATCCAAGTGGAAATGCTGAGTGTAAGTCTGGAGTTACCCTGGAAGGGGATATCTGAGCTTTAAATGTAAATCTGGAGGTTATTTGCATACACCTGATATTTAAATACCATCAGGCTGGATGCGATCACCAAGGAAGAAGAGAACAGGACCAAGGGCACTCTTGGGAAGAGGAACTTGGGCTACTCCAGTATAAGAGGTTGGGGTGAGGAGAAGACCGACCAAAGACCTGAGAGACAGCAACTCAAGAAGTTGTTCTGTGGGGTTCTTGGAGCCAGGTAAAGGAACATATCAGAATCAACTGGTTCAAATGCTGTAGGGAGGTCAAGCAAGATGAGAATTGAGATGTTGTCATTCTTTTCAGCAACATGGAGGTCACTGGTGACCTGGACAACAGCAGGTTTGGAAAGATGGTGTGGGCAACCGTTCAACGGGATCACGTCTAAGAGGAAATGAGAGGAAGAGGGATTGCGAACAATATAGAACGCTCCTTTGCTCATTTGACTTGAATGTGAGACCCGAAACCGTGAAAATCCTAGAAGAAAACGGAGGCTAAGCTCCTTGACGTCTGTCTCGGCAATGAGTTTTAGGGTCTGACAATAAAAGCAAACATGAATAAATGGTACTGCATAGAACTAAAAAGCTTCTGCACTGAAAACAAAGGAAACCATCAACCCAATGAAAAGGCAATGTATGGAATGAGAGAAAATATTTGCACATCTTATGTCTGATAAGGGGGTAATGTCTAAAATATGTAAGGCACTCATACAAGTTAATAGTAAAAAAAAAATTCAATTTAAAAAAATGGTCAGAGTGGGCAGCAGGGTGGCTCAGTCAGTTAAGCCTCCAACTCTTGGTTTGGGCTCAGGTCCTGATCTCGTGCATTTGCGAGATCGAGCTTCATGTTGGGCTCTGTGCCGACAGTGTGGAGCCTGCTTGGAATTCTCTCTCTCCCTCTCTCTCTCTGCCCCTCTCCAGTTGGTTCTCTCTCTCTCTCTCTCTCCCAAAATAAATAAATAAATGTGTAAAAAAATAGTCAGAGGAACTGAACATTTTTCCAAAGAAGAAATACACATGGCCAACAGGCAGGTAAAAAGGTGCTCAACTTCACTGATTATCAGTGAAATGAAAATAAAAACAATGAGATACCACCTCACACCTGTTAGAATAGCTATCATCTAAGAGACAAGAGGTAAGTGTTGGTGAAAATAGGAGGAAAGGGAGCCCTTGTGCGCCGTTGGTGGGAATGTAAACCGGCACCATCACGATGGAAAACAGTATAGACATTCCTCACGAAATCAAGAATCAAACTCCTGTGGGATCCCACAGTCCCACTTCTGGTACGTATCTGAAGGAAATAAAATCACTTCCTCAATGAGATACCGGCACCTTTAGGTTCATTGTACCTTTACTTATAACAGTCAAGTCATAGAAACAATCTGAATGGATAAAGAAGTTGCAGCATGCATATATATATATATATATATATATATATATATATGACTGAATATATATATTTAATTTATGACTGAATATATATATATAATATATATGACTAAGTAAATATATATTTATGACTGAATAATATTCTGCAGTGATAAAACATGAGGAAATCTTGCCATTTGTGACAATATGGATGGACCTGGAGAGCATTACGGTAAGTGAAGTCAGACAGGGCAAGATGAATATCATATGATTTCACTTATATGTGGACTCTCAAAAAGCCAAACTCAAGAACAGAACAGATAAGTGTTTGCCAGAAGTGGAAGATGAGGGATGGAAATGGGGAGAGTTATAAAAAAGTACAAGCTTCCAGTTATAAGAGAGATAAGTCCTGGGGATGTAATGTATGGGATGGCGGCTATAGTTAAATATACTGTCTTGTATATTTGAATATTGCTAAAAGAATAGGTCTTAAAAGTTCTCATCACAGGAAAAAAATGTAACTTTTTAAAGTGATGGATGTTAACTTGTGGTGATTATCATTATACATATATATATATATATATATATATATACACACAATATATATATACAACATATATACACAATGTATATGCACAATACACATACACACACACACACACACATATATATATAGTACATCTTAATTTAATACAATATTATATGTAAATTTTACCTGAAGAAAACTAGGGGAAAAACTCTTTTGAAGGGTTTTGCTGCAGAGGGGACAAAGAAATGGAATAACAGCCAGCAGCAGAAATAGGGCCAGGGTAAGTGTTTGTTTGGTTTAGTTTGGTTTAATTTGGCTTATTTTTTATTTAAAGGCATTAGGGATTATATGACTCTGTGTGTGTGTGTGTGTGTGTGTGTGTGTGTATGAGATAAGAACCCTTAATATGAAATTTAGCTTCTTAGCCTTTTAGTTGTATGATACAGTTTTGTCCGCAGGTACAATGTTTGTAACAACAGACTACTAGAACTTGCTCATCTTGCATAACTAAATTGTCATACCCCCGATCAGCAACTCCCCATATCCCCTCACCCCCAGCTCCTGGCAACCACCATTTTATTCTTTAATTCTCAAATTAGTTAACGTACGTAGTCTAGGCTTCAGGAGTAGACCCCAGTGATTCATCTCTTACATATGACACCCATCCCAAAAAGTGCCCTCCTTAATGCCCGCTACCCATTTAACCCCCCCACCCCCATCAACCCTCTGTTTGTTCCCTGTATTTAAGAGTCTCTTATGGTTTGTCTCCCTCTCTGTTTTTTGTTTGTTTGTTTGTTTGTTTAATTTTTAAAAATGTATTTATTTATTTTTAATTTACATCCAAGTTAGTTAGCAAATAGTGCAGTCATGATTTCAGGAGTAGATTCCAGTGATTCATCCCCTACATACAATACCCAGTGCTCATCCCAACAAGTGCCCTCCTTAATGCCCCTTGCCCATTTAGCCCATCCCCCCACCCACAGCCCCTCCAGCAACCCTCTGTTTGTTCTCTGTATTTAAGAGTCTCTTATGTTTTGTCCCTCTCCCTGTATTTATATTATTTTTGCTTCCCTTCCCTTATGTTCATCTGTTTTTGTATCTTAAATTCCACATATGAATGAAGTCATATGATATTTGTCTTTCCCTGACTGACTTATTTCGCTTAGCATAATACCTTCTAGTTCCATGCATGTCGCTGCAGATGGCAAGATTTCATTCTTTTTGATTGCCAAGTAATACTTCATTGTATATATACCACATCTTCTTTATCCATTCATCCATCGATGGACATTGGGCTCTTTCCATACTTTGGCTATTGTCAATAGTGCTGCCATAAACATTGGGGGTGCATGTGCCCCTTCAAAACAGCACACCTGTATCCTTTGGATAAATACCTAGTAGTGCAATTACTGAGTCATAGGGTCGTTCTATTTTCAATTTTTTGAGGAACCTCCATACTGTTTTGCAGAGTGGCTGCACCAGTTTGCATTCCCACCAGCAGTGCAAAAGAGACCCTCTTTCTCCACATCCTCACCAACATCTGTTGTTGCCTGAGTTGTTAATTTTAGCCATTCTGACTTTCTGACTGGTGTGAGTTGATATCTCATTGTGGTTTTAATTTGTATTTCCCTGATGATGAGTGATGTTGAGCATTTTTTCATGTGTCTGTTAGCCATCTGGATGTTTTCTTTAGAAAAGTGTCCATTCATGTCTCTTGCCATTTCTTCACTGCATTATTTGGTTTTTGGGTGTTGAGTTTGATAAGTTCTTTATAGATTCTGGGTAGTAACCTTTTATCTGATGTGTCATTTGCAAATATCTTCTCCCATTCCGTCGGTTGCCTTTTAGTTTTGCTGATTGTTTCCTTGGCTGTGCAGAAGCTTTTTATTTTGATGAGGTCCCAGTAGTTCATTTTTGTGTTTGTTTCCCTTGTCTTTGGAGACATGTTGAGTAAGAAGTTGCTGAGGCCGAGGTCAAAGAAGTTTTTGCCTGCTTTCTCCTTTAGGATTTTGATGGCTTCCTGTCTTACATTGAGGTCTTTCATCTGTTTTTGAGTTTATTTTTGTGTGTGGTGTAAAAAGGTGGTCCAGGTTCATTTTTGTGCATGTCACTGTCCAGTTTTCCCAACACCATTTGCTGAAGAGACTATATTTATTCCATTGGATATTCTTTCCTGCTGTGTCAAAGATTAGTTGGCCATACATTTGTGGCTCCATTTCTGGGTCCTCTATTCTGTTCCATTGACCTAAGTGTCTGCTTTTCTACCAATTTTTATTTATTTTTTAATTTACATCCAAGTTAGTTAGCATATAGTGCAATAAAGATTTCAGGACTAAAATCCAGTGTTTCAACCCCCATGTAGAACACCCAGTGCTTCTCCCAACAAGTGTCCTCCTTAATGCCCCTTCCCCATTTAGCCCACCCCCACCCTCAAGCCCTCCTCCCTCTCTGTTTTTATCTTATTTTTCTTTCCCTTCCCCTATGATCATTTGTTAAGTTTCTCAAATTCCACATATGAGTGAAATCACATGATATCTGTCTTTCTCGGACTTAGTTTGCTCAGCGTAAAACCCTCCAGTTCCATCCACGTTGTTGCAAATGGCAAGATTTCATTCTTTTTCATCACTGAGTAGTATTCCATTATATATATATCTTCTTAATCCATTCATCAATTGATGGATATTTGGGCTCTTTCCATAATTTAGCTATTGTTGATAGTGCTGCTATAAACATTGGGGTGCATGTGTCCTTTCAAATCAAATCAGCATTTTTGTATCCTTTGGCAAATTCCCAGTCGTGCAATTCCTGAGTCATAGGGTAGTTCTATTTTTAATTTTTTGAAGAACTTCCATACGCTTTTCCAGAGTGGCTGCACCAGTTTGCATTCCCACCAGCAGTGCAAAAGAGATCCTCTTTCTCCACATCCTCACCAACATCTGTTTTTCCTGACTTATAATTTTAGCTTCTGACCAGTGTGAGGTGGTATCTCATTGGCCCACCATTTCATTTTTTGTTTTTATGAACTTGACTATTTTTGATAACTCATATGAGTGGAATCCTGCAGTGTTTGTCCTTCTGTGATTGGCTTATTTCAGTCAATATCATGTCCTCAACTCTCATCCTTGTTGTCACATAGTACACCATCTCCGTTTTGTTTGTTTGTTTGTTTGTTTATCTATTTATTAGAGACAGAGAGAGTAGGGGAGGGGCAAACAGAGAGGGAGAGAGAGAGAATCCCGAGCAGGGTCTTCACCATTAGCACAGAGCCTGATGTGGGGCTCGAACTCGCAAACTGTGATCATGACCTGAGCCAACACCAAAAGTTGGATGCTTAGCCAGCTGAACCACCCAGGTGCCGCTCCATCTCCTTCTTTTTTTTAAGGCTGGATAATATTCCATTCTATGTATACGCCACATTTTTACTCCTTTTATCTGTTGCTTGACATCTGGGGTTTTTTTCCACATCTTGTCTATTATACATAGTGCTTCAAAGAACATGGGAGTGGATTTGGTTTAGTTTTACCATGGGAAAATATAGCAATAATCAGTCAACTCGCCAATATATGGAATAGTTGCCATATATCAACGCTGTGCCAGGAGCTGAATGAGAAATAGAAATAAAAACTAGATTCTTGTCTTCAAGGATTTTATAGCCAAGTTAAGAGTGTAAATCATTTAGAAAAGAAAATCAAGGAGCTGTAAACATACCCAATAGCAAGGCCCGTAGATAAGACTGAAAGAGGTTGGTGTATAGATTCTGGTGCTGTGGGAGCTCAGAACACAGGGAGAATGGAGACAGTATTTGGTCAAATTCGGTGGAAAATGTTTATCGACTAAAGCATTTAACAGTGTGGCCGGTTCTTTAGGCCCAGGTCGTCTGCACCTCTCTCAGAGCAGTACAGAAGGGCTCACGCCAGACATCAGCCTGCTCAACAGCTTTGTCCCTTATGGGTCTGTTTCATTTTACCTAACCTGTGTGAACTCTGAAATGGGGATAATACTTGTAGGAGGTAACGCATGTGCTAGGAACATAATAAGCATTCGCTTATTAACTTTATTTTTTATTTTTGAAATGGACCATACTGTTTTGAAATGATCCATTTACCTGGCTCTCTGCCTTGCTAGTCTCTGAGCTCCTAGAAGGCATAGACTGAGTCTTCTTTATCTTTATATTTCCTGGGATATACTTACACATCCCAGACCCAAGGTTTGCTGTATGGCAACACTTAGTTATATCATGGATAATATTGTAACCTCATTGGAGAGCTTTCATGGTTCCATAAGCAGGTTCACTGTCCAGGTGAAAAGATATGAATTAATTCTGATCTATTAATTTAACATGTACTGTGTGCAAGGATCCATGTGGGTTATAAAGATACCTAAATGCATCTCTTCCTTTCATGGTCTAGAAGGACCATCAAAGCAAGGGCCTCAGGATGCTGGAAGAACTCACAGACAGGAGCTCAAAGAGCTGGGGGACCTAGGACAGGGGAAACTGGCCTCTTGTGCCCTTCTCCCTTGCCACAGCTCATAGTCAGACCTTTCTTCCCACCGTTCCTCCTGAATTAACCTAGGGAAGGCATCCTCAAAAGTACCTTGGTGTTTCTGGGATCTCTTTTCCCTTTTGAGCTTGTGTCTAGACACAACTCCACTCAGTGAAGAAGTGGATATGAAGGAACCTATTTTTGAAGGCTTATGAAGAGTCAGACTGGAGTGGGGTCTATTAGATGTTATCTAGCATTTACTTGGAATTTTTTTGCATTATAAGCCACTATGGCCAGAATAATTCTGTAGCCGCTGAATTAATTACAACTCTCTTCGGCTCTCTGATATCTCCATTGTAATAGAAAATTCTTGGTGAACTGTCCTTATGGATAGGAGAACAAGTAATCCCAAATGTGGGTGTCAGTTATTTCCGTCGGACCCTGGAATGTATCTCAGGGTTTCTGGTAAAAATTAGTTTTTTTGCTATTCTAGAATCATAAGAGAGAGCAAACCAAATAACAATGCTGCAGTATACAGGACAGCTCAGGAAGCATTGGAGAAATGTCCATTTTCCTAATAACATTATTGCAATTCTCTATTGCCTGTTCTAGGCAGGGGGAGAGATGTTTCACCCTTTGGACTCATGCTTTACACCAGCCCAAGCAGAATTGTGTCCCCGTTTCCTTCTGACTAACACATTTACTGATACCATGCTGGGTTTTGGATCTCCTGAAAGAATCTCTTTGAACAGCTCATGTAGGCAGTGGCTTTCGTTATTGTCCAGAGAATAAACCTGAACTCCCACAGAATTGGCTAGGAAAATATCCACCAGGCTGGACAAGGTGTTGAAATTCAAGATTTCCTTTCTTCCCTAGAAAGATACAAATATTACCATCCCCATTCCTGGGATATTCCATAAAATTCCTTTATACCAGAAGAAAGTCCTTACCGGATGCTAGACACTGTGCACAGTGTTTGGGATACAGGCACAAACTCTCCAGAGGCTGATGGTCTAGGCAGGGACTCAGGCTCATCAATGAGCACCCATAAGGGAGTGTTTGAGGTGACAGGCAGCCATGTGCATGGATGAGGCAGGAAAACAAAGGGACCTGTGATCAATTCTACCACAGAGTAGGGAGGAGGCCCTAGAATTGAGACATGGAAGGTGAACAGGAGATTTCTGGGTCCAGAACCGTGGGAAGAGAGACTTGGTGATTGAGGAGAGCAGGAATTCCAAGCACAGGGATCGCTAGCCAAAGACAGGGGGCTAGGAATGCCGGGCACGTGCCCCTGCTCATGCAGGGGGTTGCCTCTTGGGTCTTTACCCACTTGCCAGCTTTTCTGTAGACTAGAGGCTGTGAGAGAGGCACACTGGGAGCAGTGTCTGAGCCCCCCACCATCCCACAAGGAAGAAGGATCTGCAGGTGCCCAGAGGCCCCACATTTTCTGGGGGCATCATCGGCCCTGGAACTCCCCTCTCCTGCCCACTTTGCACAACGTTTCAACACAGTGTCTTGGTGGCAGCTACTGTGAATACCACTTTAACTGTCACCATCTCTATCAGGGGCCACTTCAGGGGAGGGCTCTGTGGGCACCCCGGGTCTGTCACTGGAATCATCATGGCGTTACGAGGACAGCGAATGCAATAAACTGGAGAGATGAGTGACGGCATCTGATGTGGGAGGGCTGAATCATGGGGACAGCGAGGGGGCAC
Organism: Leopardus geoffroyi; assembly: GCF_018350155.1. Lineage (NCBI taxonomy): Eukaryota > Metazoa > Chordata > Mammalia > Carnivora > Felidae > Leopardus > Leopardus geoffroyi. The sequence continues at coordinate 39,558,041 of NC_059338.1, forward strand.
ATCCCCATGGTCACTATTTATTTGTTTACCTAAGTGCAAAATTCTCGCTGGGAACTGCATCGACAAAGCCTGCTTTGTCTGTCCAAACATGAAACGCTGGGTAAAGACACACGTCAAATGAAGACAGCCTTTTTAGTCGCAGTCAATACTTTTTGAAATTTGACAACAGGTTCTGTTAAATTCAAGAGCCTATTTCCTGTTTGGGGCTTACTCTATTTGGAGTAAGCGACAATTTAGCAATGACTCTTTTGCAGCAAACATCAGTCATGACTATAAGGAAGCACAGCACAGCCGATGCTCGGTATGCTTTCCAGCCCCCAAAGGGCAAGGGCTTACATTTCCGTATCTTCTGAATCTTCTGCTTCACACGCTGGTTCTCAAACATTTGTTTTCCCGGTAGGCAGAGGGCAAACCTTCCTTTTCAGCTCTTCATTGGCACTATCCTTCTCCCTGCTTACTTGTTTCTTTAATTTTTTTTAAATGTTTTTATTTATTTTTGAAGGAGAGAGAGTGAGAGACAGAGCATGAGTGGGGGAGGGGTAGAGAGAGAGGGAGACACAGAATTAGAAGCAGGCTCCTGGCTCTAAGCTGTCAGCACAGAACCCAGTGCGGGACTCGAACTCACAAACTGTGAGATCGTGACCTGAGACGAAGTCGGACGCTTAACCGACTGAGCCACCCAGGCGCCCCCCTGCTTACTCGTTTTCTTGACTGACATCTTATCTCTGTGTGTTCTTGCTTGGCAAAGAGTCTACGGTCTAACGCAGGCTGGAGGGAATGTTGGGAGGCCACGGTGACAGTCTGGGACAGCTGGTGAGAGCCCACACCAGGACGAGTGGGGGTGGAGATGTGGGCTGGAAAAAGGAATGCCCAGGGTGACCCCCAGGTTCCTAGCTTGGGGCACTAGGTGGAGGGTGAGGTCCATCACCAATAAGGAGAAAAAGTAGGTGTCCTTTGAATCTGTTTTGTTGAAGGTACGTGCGGGACATCCAGATGGAGACTTAACAGACAGTTACTCATGGCGGTTTAGGATTTGGGAGTGAGTAGCGCGAGGCAGTGTCTCCGTCTACACTTATGCCTGTCTGCGACAGAATTCCAATCCCTCCCTCACCCCCTCAAAAATCAAAAGTGTGCAAGGTTACACAAGTTTGCAATCCACACCCAGGAAACATGTTTATTTTGATATCAGCTTCCCAAATACCCCCTTTCCTGTTTTCTGCCCCAGACAGACTGAGAAAGAATGTGCAGTCAGAAGAACCAAAGTATGTAAGAGAAATTGAGTACAAATAAATCCCACTGGGGCTCCTGGCTGGCTCGGTCGGTTGAGCGCCCGACTCTTGATTTTGGCTCAGGTCTTGATCTCGCAGTTTGTGAGATCGAGCTCCACATCTGGCTCTGTGCTGACGGTGCGGAGCCTGCTTGGGATTCTCTCTCTCCCTCTCTCTCTCTGCTCCTCCCCTGCTTGCTCTCTCTCTCTCTCAAAATAAAAAAACATTTGAAATAAAAAAGAAGAAGGAGGAGGAGGAGGAGGAGGAAGAGAAGAAATCCCAAGTGCTGAGTACCATAGCCACTCAGTACAGCTCTTAGCTTTTCTAGTTGGTCCTCTGGCAGTACTGGGTAGCTGGAAGTTCTTGGAAGAAGCAAATAGCAGTTTCAGCAACTTCCCACGTGAGCATGAATTTTCTACACAGGCAACAGATCATCACAGTACATCTGGCCCCCAGTGCCCGTGGTGGTATAATGAGGTAACAGCAGAGTCATCCGGCAGATGAGAAAATCACCCTGGCGGTTAGGGTGGGTTGGACAGGCGAGAAGGCATGCACAGGGCATGCCGCACTGGGAGTGCATCTACCCGGAGTGGTGCTTCTCTGTGACCCAGCGGCTCCCACGTATCAGGAAACTGGAAAGCTGGAAGCACCCGTGTCAATTCCCTTCCCGAGCCAGAGCACGCCGGCCGTTGAGAAACCACACTTCTCTGGTCTTTGCAGCCCAACCATGCTTTGGTCCGCACTGTCACTCCCGCCTCCCGGTTAGACACCCGGAGTCCCTCTACCGCCTGCCACTCTGCAAGGCAAGCCCAGCTGCACCGATGGCGGAGAAGGCTGCTGAAGGCTGAGCTCTCCAGCCTGGAAGAAGATAAAGGAGCAACTGAGTCCCCCAGAAGTGAGCAGAATTAACCTGTAAGAAGGAAGAGTCTCAGCTCTGCCCCTTACCAGCTATGAGACATAGGGCACAGTATCAACTTCCCAGAGCCATGGTTTTACTCTAAGACTCGTCAACGGTATCTGAAGCTCCTGTGAGTCTTAAGATCAGATAAAGCAAGTAAAAGGCTTTAATTTGAGGTAGCATTAATATTATTTTTGGAAATATCTGATCATAGGGCTTTTTTCATGCTTCATGTTTCTAGAGAGAATACCCCTTGATAGGGTCAAAATTCTGCTGAGACCATACCCAGGTCTCTACACTGCAGTGAATCTAAGCTGTGTGTTGACCTAGACTGATGTTAGCAAATCTTGTCTGTAAAGGGCCAGAGAGAGTGTAAATATCTTAGGCTTTGTGGGCCATCCAGTCTCTGTCCCAAATCCTCAACTCTACCATTGTAGGGCTGACAGAAGGCAAAAACAGTATGTAAACAAATGAACGTGGCTGAGGTCTAATGACACTTGGTTTACAAAGACGGGCAGTTGGCCCAGGTTAACCTGTGGGTATGGTTTGCTGTCTTTTGACTCAGACACATGCATAGAGCTCGTCTCACATGTAGGTGCTTGTTGACGTGGCATGGTTAAGAGAAAAGCAGAAAAGGACTTCATCCTCCCACTATCATCCCCCATGACATGCCAAATACTAGTAATTCCACTATTAGAGAATCATTCCTTTGAATTAAACACTGATCCCCAGAGAAAGGAGAGGTGCCTGTTGAAAGGTAAATAGAGAGAATAAAGATTAAGCTTTAATTTGAATTGTAACATTGTGTACGTCTTGAACTGACTGCTCTTGACTTTGCTGGGAGTCACCAAGCACCTGGAGGGAGGAGAGTTAAACATGGGTAGAAGGAGGGAAAAAAGGGAATGGATTTGACTAGGACTTTCTCTCCGGTCTTCCAAATCAAGCCTCTCCTTAGACTCCTTCCCCTTCTGCATTCCTTCCCCACTTCCAAGCCAAGATTTTTTTCATCACAAAGAGCAAACCAGAGAGTTGATCCTTCACTGCCTCGTTCTGAGACAGTGAGTGGCTGCTTTCAACAATTCTGAAAGCCTGGAGTCCTTACCGTTCCAGGTTTGCATCTCTTAGAACAGATGTGCAAGAGTCCAGCCAGCTGCTTCTCCGGACTCCTAGTCTGGTGCACAGATCAGCAATGATACGAGCACAGAGATCCTTTCCTTCCCTTCCCAGTCTCTCAGCCCCACCTCTGACTCCCACACCCAGTGGCAGCCTACTTCTTCCCCCCAAAATTGGGAACGAGAATCAGAATTCAAGGGGTAGGACTCGCAGCAAAGGCTATTTTAGTGCAAGGTCAAAATTATGTTAGGGGAGAATCTCACTTGTGCATCCAGTGGCTGTAGATTGATCTTTGCAGTGGGGACGACGGCAGGCTGCGGAGACATCCTCAGTCAGCATGTCGGGGTAGCAAAGGGATCTATTTGGGAAGCTAACTTGGTCCAAGAAACTGTAATCTATTTCATTCCAAGGGCAGCTGAAGACAAAATCTGTAGAATACGAAAGCCATGCCCAGCGTCCCACCAGGCTGCTCTGCTCCGTGTCTCCCAGATGGCCCTCACCTCACTCACCGTGTTTCCCAATATCATGTGCTCTCTGGGAATCCACACCTCCAGTCTCTGCCTCTACTCACCTTTCGGGGACCACGTGGCCCTTCGGAGCCGCTTCTCTGAGCTCTGCCAGAACTTGCATATACGCCTCTCTCCAAGGGCCCTAAGCACCTGGAAGGCACATAGACTTCTATGAATCTACAATCACCACCCACCACGAGCACCCCGGAATATTACCCAACCCCAAAGCATGCGTAGGTGCTCAATTAATGTTTGCGGAATTAATTCACAATAGACAACTTTAACGCTCACATCACACAAATGATCACCTTCTCTGGTGCTAATAACGAGGGAGGAGACTATATTAACCACTAACGTCTCCTTGCCCCACCCCACCCTGAGCCCTCTGAGGGTGGTGAATGCTGGGAAGAGGGTGGTGAATGCTGAGGGTGGTGAATGCTTCGGCACCCTTTTCTTTTCCATTCAGAGCTGCCCCCAGCCCATGTGGCTTAGAAACCCATCTGGCATTTGAACTTGATTTGAATAGAAGTAGATACGATTCAACAAATCTAGCTGAGCTGTCGAGTTCAGCTTAACTTAACTTTGTAATCCATGGTGCAAATGTGTGCTAAGAATGCACCAATCCTCCCGTACCCAAGTTAAAAGATAGAAAAATATTCCCGGACAATTCCATGACCTTTAAGGCGAAGGAGTACTTTTTCCTGAAGGAGTTCAATCGCTGGGATGGGGAGTCAGGGGAAAGGCAGGGTGAGGCAGGGAAAGAGGGAGAGCCTACACGAGGGACGTCAGCATGCTCATCGCTGCTCGAATCCATGCACAATGGAACATTCCGTGTCTCAGGACTCACTTCCCGGAGGCCTCATGAACTTCTGTCTCGGGAAAATCCACCGCAGAAGGAAGGGAGAAGAATGTCTCCACCAGATCTTGACGCAGTCGGGAGTTAATTCCTTGTACTTTACAGGTGCACTTGTGTGGCACCAAGAAGTTCCCACAGTGAGTCACAACTGTAGCGGCAACGGGGACCGGCACTGGGAAGGTGAATGGCATGCAGTGCAGGCCCAGGGGCCATGGTCAGGCTGTGCTTTTGTTGGTCCCTGCAGAGGCAGCTGGAACAGAGCACGAGGCCTGGGGTACTGGTGAGCGCCAAAGGATCTGAGATGAGGCACACATAAGAGTTGTCCAATATGCTGAAACTCCTTGCGGTGAGTGTGGGACTCGCCGAAACGCCCTTTCTACACATGCTTTCTTGCAGAGATGGGCTATATATATTTTTTCATGTGTATTTATTTTTGACGTGAAGGGGAAGGACAGAGAGGGAGACAGGATCCAAAGCGGGCTCTGCACTAACGGCAGAGAACCCTATGCGGAGCTCGAACTCACAAACCGTGAGACCACGACCTGAGCTGAAGTAGGACACTTAACCACCCACCACGACTGAGCCATCCGGGTGCCCCGAGATGGACTTTATTTTTATTCAACAGTTCATTTCTTCATTCACTCATCAACCAATTCACGCCCCTCCCCCCCCCATATGCCAAATGTTGTGATGTATAGAAACAGCTCTGTCTTTCTGGAGCAACCGAAGCACCTCATCCAGTTTGAAAGCCACCTCAGGCTGCCTCTCCGGCTGATCCCTCCTGATGCTGCGCCCACCTGCTCGGACCAATCCTTCCGTTTGCTCTACTCAGAAGAGTCGGGCTGCCCACAAAACTCACGCTGCAGGGCCCGAAGGCTACAGGTGGCCCGAGAAGAGAATGTGTCTCTTCCAAGGAAAAAGTCATTCCAGGAAACCTGAACATGGCCACTTATCCATTCCCTCCTTTCCATGTCATCATTCTATAAACACTCAGGCCCAGAGCATGGGGTGCGGAGCTCCAGGGTTCCAGAATGGCATCTTGCACCGTTAACTCGGACTCCAGGAGGAAAGAAAACTGCAGAAGCCTGGAATGCCTCAATGTTTTCAGATGTGGGGGCTGTCCACGGTGGAGGGTCTCAAGCAAATTCCTATAGGTTAGAGACAAGACATTACTAACTTTTTAGATTTCCGTCTCATCCATCCATTATGTCGTTTCGCTATGGTTCACCATGACGGAGACCACATATAATGCGCTCCAGGTCACAGATGTGGAAACTGAGGCTGAGAGATTAAATAACTTGCTGAAGGTCACAGGGCCAGTGAAAGGTATTTCTAGGGCTAGAGCCACGGTTTGTAAGTGGACATCACCTTTGTCCTACCCGGAGGTTGAGCCACCCCCCCCCCCCCCAGGGCTCCAATAGTAGATTGGCCTTCAATCTACTGACCAATCAGCCCAGCGATGGCTGCTTCCAATCCTTACCCGCCATAGGGGAGACGGGGGCCTTAAGACCCAGGGATTTCCCCCAAGGTACTTCAGCTGAGTATTGTCAGCGGGCAGGATGCCAACGCCCAGGGCTCCATCGTCCCCCCCCATGCCCTCCATCAAGCCCCCTCCTCCTTCACCTTGCACGGAAGCCAGCTCACTCTTGGTGCAGTCAGTGTTTTTCCATTCCACTGAGCTGCTCAGCCTTTACTTTGATTTGGGTGCGAGCAGCTGCAGGTGCCTGAAGTCATCATCTGCTCTCTCTCCCCCTCTCTCACTGCAATGTCATCCATGTTTACTTGCTGCTCTGGACTTTGGATTCTGTCAGAATGCCAATCAGCTGGGCCGCCAGGCACCACAGCTGACAGTCAAATCTGTGATGCCGAATCCTTCTTCTGGAAAAAAGGGCTAAAGAGGTTAATACACTCAAGTCAGGATAAACACACCAGCTGTTAGAGTTTCTAATATTTAATATCATTATCAAATAAATAACTCAGGAAAAAAAAATCACACACACATACGCACACACATACACGCACGCCGTAAAAACCCACAGCAGCCCATTGCTTCCTCCACGGTGGTTAAAACGAATATTAATAAATTATCTTAAAAGCCTCCACAATGGGGTAATGGCTAGGACACAATTAAGAAAACATTTGCATATAAGCTGCTGCTGTTCTTGTCCGGAGACAGTCTCCCCCAGGTCAGCTGGAGAGAGGATCTGGCAGGGGTGGGTGTGGAAAGCATAAAGTGGGAGGAACACGTAGCGACGATTTTTAGGTTTTCCTCTTGGTCCGGGAGGATCTCAGCTCAAGTAACATTTATTTGCTTTTGCTTTCAACGGGGAGATTCCAGATGGATCTCCCTCTGTTAAACAATACACCACACTTCTAACTACAAAACCCAAGACAATTTTATTTTTATTTTTTTTTTTTTTTAGAAAAATGTGTATTCATCAGTAACCATTTTGCGGATGTTGGGTTAGTAACCATTTTGTGGATAACGGGTTATTTAACTGACCGGTCAACAGTGCATTGTTGTTTGCTCTTTCGCCTACTTTGTGCACAGATACGGCCAGGGTGATGAGCATCCATTTCTCTCTTGTAGTTCCAGCCTTCTGATTCCCTGAACACCGACGCTGAGGTTGAGCAGGACAGAATTTTAACGGCCTGTTAACTGTGTCAGGAAATTGCAAGTCCTTTTTTTTTTTTTTTTTTTTTTGCCCCAGCTCCCTGGCTGCTGTTCACCTGGGCTACAGGAACAGAAAATGATGATCATCGCATTTGGGGGAAGAAAATGAACGTGAGATCATTTTTTTTTTAAGGCCCCAACAAAATGTTTTCCAGGTCACAAAGCACTGTGCAAAATGAGCTCCATATCTAGTTTATGTTGTAGATTATAAAGGGAAGCTGGTCTCAGCGACTCTGTTAGGGTTCCATGAGCATTTTTTTGAGATAAAGCCTTCATTTCAGGGGGCCAGGGTTGAGCTATTTCCCTCCTCATCAAGCAAAAACCTGGCATCCCGTTTGTCTGTCCAGATGTATTTTTGTTTGGGTTTTTACACTGTTTGATGGAGATCAAGTCATGAATTTCTGCTCTCCGGATGGGCAGAGGAATGACAATTTATGAAGTCTGAGGGTGCGTGCTTTTTAGCTCAAAAGCATAGCCAGATGAATTTGGGTGAGTGGATGGCTGAATGGTCATCATGGCCAACATTGGGGCAATTTCTCTGTCACAAACTTTCAGAAAATGAGATCAGGAGGGTGTAGTTTTAATCATCTCTGTTATCTGGGTTGTATGGGTAGAATGTATCAGATGGAAAGAATCCCGATAATTTAAATGGGACTTTGTTCTAATAAGACTTTCGCGGTAATTTTCCCGTCGACATTGTATCTGTGTAAAGGTTACCAAGATGGCGGGACCCGTCCACACGCTTTCTGGTTAATGCTGGGAGGGGTGAACACGTCAATGACTTCTGCCCACACACCTCTGCCTTTGGGTCCTTGATGAACTTCCAACGGCTCGGTGCCCTCTTTGCTCACTCAGGCATCCTCTCCATGTCCGGCCAGGTCCCCGGGTTCTTCAAATGAGTTTTCCAAGCATGTAGAAAAAATGCAGCCACGGGGCAGGAATGAAGGCAAGAATGAGTCTCCCCCAGGGAGACCAAGTGGGAGGAAGGGGTGTCTCGGAGCTGATCTCAGTGGTGAGGTGGCCAGCGTGTGGTCTCCCCCTCTCAGCATGGCGGTTATTGAAGGAATGAAACCATGCCTGAAGTTGGGGGAGTTGCTTGAAATGTAGGTGTTTGGTTGTCCTCTTAATTTCTAGTCAGATGTATCTGGATTGGAGATGAGACCAAAATCATTGTTAGAGTAATGAGGATGAAAGAGAGGAAGGGAATGGAGAGGAAAATGGCAGCAGGGAGAACGAGAGAGGAAAAGGGGAGGAGAGGAAGAGGAGGGAGAGGAAAACCAAGGCTGGTTCTCAAACCCAGAGTTGTGCTGTCTCGACGGCCTCTGTGCCTTTGCACAAACGGTGCCCTCCACCTAATGTCCTTTCACCTTTTTGTCTGACACCAGCTCTGACTCATGACTCACGTTTTGGGTCTCAGATCGTCATCCTGCTCCTCGGTGCAGAGTTGGAGTTGAGCTCATTCCTTACCCTCTTCTTTATTCCCGTCATGCATGAGGCTATCTCTGCCTTTTTGTCTCCTAGAGAGAGGAAACATCTTTACTTCATAGCTTCCCAAGCTTCTTAGTGATCCTAGGTTTCCATGAATGAATGAATGAATGAAAGAAAATGAGAGAATTAAGGAATCACTAGAGATTTTTGCCCAATACAAGAACTCCCCTATGATAAAGAAATTTATAGTTTCAATTAGATGCTATTATAACCATTTGCTAATAACAATAGAAATAAAAAGGTCTTAAAGATTAAGTGAAACAGTTGTATTGATGATTATTCTTAAGAGATTTTTTTTCTATTCTAACAATAACTGTTTATAATGTCCTTTTAACATTAGAACATAACTGTCACTAATATTAAAATATAAAATCGATCATATTTTATTAATAAGCTTATATGGGAGCTGAGAAATGTCCTTTTCAAAACAAATATACATACAAGTATTTAGGATAACCTAGGCTTAATCATCAAGGGGACTACACACGAATGTAAAGTCTGAGAGCCGTTGAGCTAAAGGCAGTTTTGATTTTCCATCTTAGTGATGAGCTTTCCCCGTGATCAGGTCAGCTCAGAAAACAGGAACAAAGTACCAAGCAAGGGTCCCTCCCTTTCTGTCGAACTTTCACTTCCTGCCACTCTTATCACCTGAGTTTATTCCCCGGAGATCCTCATAAGATGAGGAAGGAACCGACTTCTGCCTTCCCTGATGGGGATACAGGAATCTAGCAGGCTCTTGGCACTTGTCCTGGGCAGCTGAAGGTTGAACCTGTCCCCCCCACCCCTCACAGTGGGCTATTGCCTGGAAAAGGGTAACAGGAATCCAGGGGCAGTTCTGAGCAGGAAGTGGTCTGTTCGTGGGACCGGGTCCTTGACTCCCACCATCCAGAACTTGGAAAGCTGTAGAAAGGAGGATGCTGAGCCGCTTTTCTGGTTGTCTTCAGGGTAAAGAAAGAAGAGAAAGGATTAAACAGAAGGATCGACGTTAGACACGAAGAAGAACTTCCAATTGCTGGGATGATTGTAAAAGCTGGAAGAAACTAGTAACAACCTTAGTGAGTTTCACTCTGTGGCGATTTCTCCCCTAGAATTACAAATGTCTTACCCTTCTAGTCCTGATTGTCACCCAATTCCCAACTCCAGGCAGATGATGGGCAAGCAGGCACTGGAGCCTTCACTCTGAATTCTCAGCCTCCCTCCAGTTTAAGCCCCATGCTTTATTTATGTGAATTTTTTTTTCATGTAGACATTTTACTCTCCTTGCTGCCGAAGGTGGTTTCCCCAAACTGCTGCAAATGTTCCTTGTCTGTATATTTTATTCATATGGATCCGTTATTGGCCCATCCCTTCCTGAAAGAGCTGAAATTTGCCCTTGAGGCATCAGATGGAGTAGTCAAATTGTCAAATGTGTCTCCTAATTGAAGTGAACATTGGCACAATATTTGTCGACTGGAAATAAACAGCCCCAGTGAAGTAGCAGGTTTACAACCTTCATGTGCTTGTTCGTGTCTTGCTGAGAGTCAAAGGAAACGTGCAGAGAGAGAAGCTATTTCTCCTGGAAATGAAAACTTTGGAGAGCGAGGGAGTCTGTCTTAGACCTCAAATCTCCCAGAGCCAAGAAAGGCTGACCCGGAGGAACCGTGGTGTGGCCAGCAAGGTTTATTTCCAGCACTGCTCACCCCTCCCTTGCCTGTCCTTCTCCTTCCCATTCTGGGGTGCCTCCCCTCCTCAAATGCAAGGGTCCGGGACCAGCCCACTTGCTGTCCTGTCAAACCCTCTTATTGGCAAGTCTCTGCTACTAGAGTCTGAGGAACAAAAAGTGAAAAGGTGACCGGGGCACCTGGGTGGCTCAGTCATTAAGCGTCCAACTCTTGGTTTCTGCTCAGGTCATCATCTCACGATCCGTGAGTTTGAGCCCCCTGTCAGACTCTGGGCTGCCAGTGTGGAGCCTGCTTGGGATTCTCTCTCTCTCTCCCTCGCTCAGGGCCCCTCCCCAACTCACGTGCTCTCTCTCTCTCTCTCTCAGAATAAATAAACTTAAAACTTCTGGTTCAATATTGTCCAAGCTCGCCCTGGCCTCCAGGGCCCCTCCCTGCATGGGTCCCTCTGACAACACAGCATTGCAGTGAACATTCTTGGGGGACAGGGAATGGGGAAGTCAATGCAAAGCTTTGCAAACTGCAACCCCAGACGCACGTGGGGTGTTGGTTCCTCCCAAGGTCGCATGCCGGGTTGGGAGAGTGGAGGGACCCAAGTCAAGCCCGAAGCTGAAAAGCTTGCCTCTCTGATAAGGCTGTGGAGAATCACGCGTGGTGGGCATCATCTGCCGATCTCAGCCCAGTCAGGTCTGTCCCTCCCCAGCACTTTTCTGCTTCCCTCCAGAGACCGGTCAGAAGTAGGCCATTTCCTTCCATGAGAGTTCCCTCTGGGGTGGGTCCCTCTAGCCCCTAGTCTCCATTGCTTTCCTCTGGTCCATTCCAGCAAGGCCCCAGGCCCCTTGGCAGGCAGTAAGCCACCAGCCGCCCCCCGCCCCCCCAACACCGTCCTCCACTGCCACTCTGTTGGGGTTGCCATTCTGATGCGGCTGGCTTCTAGCCCTGGATTCCAACCCCTGGAAGGTCGTAATCTGTTCTCTGTTTAGTTTAGATGGGGGAGCTGGCCTGAAAGTGTTAACGAGCACCGCGAACCTTCGTTAGCCTTCTCTGGTAATGACTGGGTTTTCTCCACTTCCCCTCAGAGAAGAGAGAATGGGAGCGGGAAAGACCAAGATAGAACATTCCTGCAGTGACCCTGACAAGGCCTCTCTGCTCAAATCCCTCTTCAGGATGAAAGAGAAATTGCATTTCTAAGGTCCCTTTAACTCACTTCACAAAGACTTTGTGAAGTCAGGGCTAGGAATTCCTCTGTGTGAGGGCACCCGCTAATTCTTCTCTGCCTCAGCACTTCCCTCTGATTTGTAATGATCTGCCCGAGTCCGTCCGAACCACGGATTAGAGTCTTTTGAGGACAGAGCGACGGCTTTCACCGCTGCATCACCAGCCCCCGGTCCGAACCTGTTCTAGATTCTTGCTGTTTGTCTCACTGAAGACACTTTGTAAACCAAACAAGTGAGTGAACCTCAGGCACCTATGCCCAACCCCCTCCCCCAACTCCCACCCTGACCTTTATGAGAACAGTCAATCCAAGTCACCTGTCCTAAGAAATCTGAAACCATTCCCTACCACCAGCTTTTAGGGACACTGTGATGAATCTTGTAAGTTAAATTGTGGTTTTTAAAATTCTTCGATGTAAGTCATTTGTTCTTTAGGGTTAATTGAAACCAGGTGGTAATAGGAGTGAGGACACAGTATAGTTTCTGTATTTGAAGCTTGACCTGTCCTTGGGGATTCATGACTTTGTCCCCTTTAAAGGAATCCCAAGTCTAAATGGACAGATTGGGAAAAGTATCTTAAAGATAGGGATATTTTAAAAGGCAACCCCAAATGTCAATAAGTAGCCGGCCAGCAACCTAGCATATTTAACTGTCAGATCAGCTCCGTAGCTAATGAAATCCAATCTCCCAATGTGTCTTTCTTTTTTCAATGTTTATTTATTTTTGGGACAGAGAGAGACAGAGCATGAACGGGGGAGGGGCAGAGAGAGAGGGAGACACAGAATCGGAAACAGGCTCCAGGCTCTGAGCCATCAGCCCAGAGCCTGACGCGGGGCTCGAACTCATGGACCGCGAGATCGTGACCTGGCTGAAGTCAGACGCTTAACCGACTGCGCCACCCAGGCGCCCCCCAATGTGTCTTTCTGGAATGAAAGTAAATTTGTTGAAGCCAGAGACTTGACCAAGCCTTGTTTAACATTTAAAAAAAATTTTTTTTAATGTTTATTTATTTTTGAGAGTGAGAGAGCATGAATGGAGAAGGGGCAGAGAGAGAGGGAGACAGAATCCGAAGTAGGCTCCAAGCCCTGAGCTGTCAGCACAGAGCCCGACACGGGGCTCGAACCCACGAACTGTGAGATCATGACCTGAACTGAAGTCGGACGCTTAACCGACTGAGCCACCCAGGTGCCCTGCCTTGTTTAACATTTTATTACTTCTTTCCCCCCCTGAGTCTTGGACGCATGCTATTTGTAAGAGCTTCGTTCCAGAAGACGGCAAACCAAAGGAGTGGTGACGTCAGGTGCCAGGGACAGGAAGTCAGTCACTCCTCTTATATTGGGTAAAATTAATGAGTAACTATTGACGTGCTCATAATCAAGAACACAAACTGGGCTGCCGTCACACGGCTTATAAAGACTTCTCCATGCGACATTCCACGTGGACTGGAGAGGATAAGGCAACATAGGATTTTCCAGCATGGGCTCTTACAGAAAGGTTGGAAATGTGTAACATTACCTTGGGAAGTAAGTCCCTGTGGAGGACAACCCTTCAGCCTCCCTACTGTCCTCAGTGACCTCCTAATGGGCAGATCTAAAGACCTTTCCAATTTCTCACTCTTCTTGACATGTTCTCTGTAGCGCCTGATATGAGTGACTGTTCCCTCGTACTTAACAAGGATTTTCATTGTACTGATCCCTATACTAATGATGTATTATGCCCTAGCCATGGTGCCAGGCGTTTCCACCATTCTAGCTCATTTGCCCGCAATGCCTTAGAATCTTCCCTCCCTTGCCTTGGTTCTGAGTCCTGTCCCTTCTTGAGTGTTCCTGTTCCTACCTTTCCTCCTCCCCCTCTCACTGCCAACTGACTCATTCACTCGGGCTCTGCGCTTGGGCCCCTGCTCTTCCTTCCCTACTTCCGAGAAGGCATCTCTTCCCAGGATTTTCTGTTACCTCCAAGGAGATGACTTTCACATCTGTTATCTTTGGCTCTCACCCACGTTCCTTTTTCCAGCCCCGCATTTTCCACTGCCTGCTGGACGTTTCCATCTGGGTATTCCACCAACACCTCAAAATAACTGAAAACAAGTTCACTGTATTTCTCTCCAAAATGACCTCCCTCCCCATTTCCCTATTTCTAGGGATTTTCCCAGAATTCCAGTCTTCATGCACCTTTGATACTTTCTTCTCCTTCATCTCTTCGTAGCTCCTCAGTGATCCAATGCCACTGATTCCTACTTTGTTGGGGGTCCTAATTCTTCTTTCCTTCAGGCTTTCCCTCCCACGATTCTAAATTTTGTTTTAAATGTTTTGTTTATTTTTAAGACAGAGAGACAGAGCACGAGCGGGGAGGGGCAGAGAGAGAGAGAGGGAGACACAGAATCCTAAACAGGCTCCAGGCTCTGAGCTGCCAGCACAGAGCCCGACGCGGGGCTCGAACTCACGAACTGTGAGATCACAACCTGAGCCGAAGTTGGAGGCTTAACCACCTGAGCCACCCGGGTGCCCCTCTCTCCCACGATCCTAATTCAGGCCTTGTCACCTGACGTCCCAGGTACTGTGCTGTCTTCTTAAGTTACTTCTCTGTCACCTTCAGCCTTGTATATTGCTGCCTGATTCATCTCCCTAAAACATTACTTTCTTGAAGCAACACCCCCAGTCAAAATCCCCGCTGGCTAATGCTGGCATTTCAGACTTTCCAAAAGCTGGCCCAAATCTACTTTTCCCAGAGGAATCCATTACCCTTGAGTGCAAACTGGTCTCTTCGCTATCTTTGAGGTAGAACTTGCTTTATACCATTTCGCTCCTTCTGTTACCATCTTTTAAAAATATCCCTCCTGGGGCGCCTGGGTGGCGCAGTCGGTTAAGCGTCCGACTTCAGCCAGGTCACGATCTCGCGGTCCGGGAGTTCGAGCCCCGCGTCAGGCTCTGGGCTGATGGCTCAGAGCCTGGAGCCTGTTTCCGATTCTGTGTCTCCCTCTCTCTCTGCCCCTCCCCCGTTCATGCTCTGTCTCTCTCTCTGTCCCCCAAAAAATAAATAAAAACGTTGAAAAAAAAATTAAAAAAAAAAAATATCCCTCCTATCCTCTGTCTGATGCAAATCTCACTAGGTCTACATGCTTACAGTTCAGTCTTCAAAAAGCCATTTGTTGGGTCTCTTTTGGTCTCTGTGTCACATTTTGGACCTTCTCATAATATTTCACCCTTTTTCACCATCATCATGTTTGTGGTGGTGACCTGTGACCAGTGGTCTTTGACTTTACTTGTGTAATTGTTGGGGGGCACCACAACCAGCACCACGTGAGACGGCAAATGTAATCGGTCAGTGTGTGTGTCTTGAGTGTTCCCTCATAGCTCTCTCTCCCTCCTTGAGCCTCCCGATTCCCTGAGACGCAATATTGAAATTAGGCCAGTTAGTAAACCCTACAATGGCTTCTAAGTGTTGAAGTAAATGGGAGAGTCACACGTCTCTCACTTTAAATGAAAAGCTAGAAATGATTAACCTGAGTGAAGAAGGCATATCGAAAGCCAAGGTAGGCTCAGAGCTAGGCTTCTTGTGCCAAACAGTTGCCCAAGCCATGAGCACAAAGGACGAGTTCTTGGAGGAAATGAAAAGTGCTGCTCCAGTGAACACACAGATGATAAGAAAGGGAAACCGCCTTATTGCTGATACGGAGACAGGCTGAGGGGTCTGGATAGAAGATCAAACCAGCCACAACGCTCCCTCCGGCCAAAGCCCAGTCCAGAGCAAAATCCTCACTGTCTAATTCTGTGCAGGCTGAGAGAGGTGAGGAAGCTGCACGAGGAAAGTCTGAAGCTAGCAGAGGTTGGCTCAAGAGGTTTAAGGAAAGAGGCCGTCTCCGCAAGATCAAAGTGCAACGTGAAGCAGCAGGTGCTGGTGTAGGTGCTGCAGTAAGTGAACCCGAAGATCCAGCTCAGAGAATTAATGCAAGTGGCTATACTCACAACAGATTTCAGAGTAGTTGAAACGGCCTTTTTGGGGGGGTGGGGGGGTGGAGATGCCATCTAGAACTTTCATAGCTGGAGAGAGAAGTCAGTGCCTGGCTTCAAAGCTTCAAAGGACAGGCTTCTTAGGGGCCGTGTGGCTTTCCGGTGACTTGCTCTTAAGGCCAATGCTCAGTTACCATTCTGAGAATCCTAGGGCCCTTAAGAATGATGCTAAATCTGTGCTCTAGAAATGGAACAACAAAGCCTGGATGACAGCACATCTGTTTACAACATGGTTTACTGAATATTCGAAGCCCACTGGTGAGACCTACCGCTCAGAAAAAAAAGATCCCTTTCAAAGGTTTGTTGCTTATTGACAAGGCACCGAATTACCCAAGGAGCTCCGATGGGGACGCACAATGAGGTGACTGTTGTTTTCGTGCCTGCTAGCACAACATCCACTCTGCAGTCCATGGAGCAAGGAGTAATTTGGGCTTGCAAGTCTTACTATTTAAGAAATACATTTCGTGAGGCTAGAGCTGCCATAGCTAGTAATTCCTCTGACGGGTCTGTGCAAAGTAAAATGAAGATCTTCTGGAAAGGACTCACCATTCCAGATGCCATTAAGAACATTTGTGATTCATGGGAGAGGTCAAAATACCGACATTAGCAAGAGTTTGGAGGAAGTTGATTCTGACCCTCACAGATGACTCTGAGCGGTTCAAGACTCCAGGGGAGGAAGTCACTGCAGATGTGGTGGAAACAGCCAGAGAACTGGAATTGGAAGTGGAGCCTGAAGATAGTGAGTGAATTCTGCCATCTCATGATGCAACTTGAACAGATGAGGAACAAAGTGAAAGGGAAAATCAATGGACACAGCTAGCTTCACTGTTGTCTTATTCTACAAATTGCTAGAGTCGTCCCAGCCTTCAGCAACCACCTGCCATTCAGTCAGCAGCCACTGATCAGTCTGATCAGTCAGCAGCCACCGCCATTGAGGCAAGACCTCTACCAGCAAAAAGATGATGACTGACCTAAAGCTCAGATGATGGTTAGCAGATTTTAGCAATGCAGTGTTTTAACATGAAGGTATAGGGGGACCTGGGTGGCTCAGTCAGCTAAGCGTCCAACTTTGACTCAGGTCATGATCTCATGGTTTATGGGTTCGAGCCCCGTGTCAGGCTCTGTGCTGACAGCTTGGAGCCTGGAACCTGCTTTGGATTCTGTCTCTCTCTCTCTCTGTCCCTCCTCTGCTCACACTGTCTCTCTCGCAAAATAAATAATTTTTAAAAACTAAAATAAATAATTAAAAAATGAAAATGAAGGTATATACATTTCATAGGCGTAATGCCATTTTATATTTAATAAACTATCTTACTGGCTAAACCTAACTTTTACATGCACCGAGAAGCCAAAACATTCATTGGACTCACTGTTTTGCGATATCTGCTGTATTGTAGTGGTCTGGAACTGAACCCTGCCAAGTCTCAGAGGTGCGTGGGTATCGAACATTTGCTCAGTGCTAGCCTCTGTTCTAGGCACTGGGATACAGAGAGGAATAATCAGCACAGGCCCCTGTTTTCATGGAGCTTACACTGGGGAGGAGGGGGAGACACAAAACAACAAATAAATGATGAGATATTTCGGATAGCAATAAATGTTACCTGGCCTCAGAACCCCATTCGTGAAAGAGAAACACTGAATCTCAGAGAAGTTAAAGTCCTTCTCAGAGGTCATTAGTTATCGAATGACAATGTGTGGGCCATAGATCATGACTTCTGTTTTCTTTCTGTTACCTACATTACTTCTTGTTTCGTTAGCCGGATGTTAAGCGTCTCGAGGTATGGTCATCATTTTCTCAAACTTGTCCTAGTACTTAGCACGTGACTGGCCACTTTTCAGGTGTTCAGTGGTTACCTGTAGGAAGGAAGAATGAAGGAAAGCAGACAAGCAAGAAGGTATCGGGGAGAGGTGGTGTCCCTATAGGTCCCAGACCCACCGCATTCATTTTTCTTCTCTGAGCCAACGCCCCTCATTAATATCGTGTGCGTATCCATATTGCTTAGCCCACCAGAGAGTCCCAGGGTTAATAAAGATGCCGTCAGGGAGAACTGGCTTTTATTTTCCACTAAATTTCCCTTGCAAGTGGCAAACTCTATCACTTACACTGTGAGTATGACCCAAGGGGGACTCAGTGTCCGGCCGGCTTCCTCCTCCTGACGGTGACAAGTAAGGGCAAGTTACAACCTGGCAGGGCCAAGACTGGGAAGAGTCAAGGCGATTTGTTTAAAACAATAGAAGGTTGGTCACAAAATGGATTCCTTTTACTCTCCCTTAATCCTTTGTTCACTCCTCAGGAAAAAAAAGAGAGAGAGAGAGAGAGAGAAGGAGAGGAGAAGAAGGGAGAAGGGAGGGAGGGAAGAGGAAGAATTTATCACAAGTTCCTATTTATAGAATCACAAGACTGAGCAATAAACTATCTTCAAGGAAAAGGGGTATTGAGATTGCACTCGCAATAGTCTCCCTTCTCCCTAAATGATAATTCTTGTTCCTTCACACCAACTTTTAATGGGCTCTATATTGATGATTACGGTTTAACTAACAAAACCCGTAGAGAGGAATAGCAACCCCCCAACTCTGATTTCCCTTTAAATTATTTTCCATTTAGTGTAAATCCTATAGCATGGCACAAAACTTTATTGAATAGCTCATTTGAGTAGAGAATACTTTTGAAAGAATATTAGTAAACTCTTTCAATGGAGTCAAAACACCAAAATGGAAAATTCAAGTTTTGAAGAGAGCCATTAAGTGTGATTAAACCTTTAAAAAGGAGAGAACAACGCCGGCAGAAACTCTATTTAGCCATTTCATATCTTTAATTGTCCAAAGATTTACTTTAAAAGCACAGACATGAAAGGATGCTGAATGTTACAGTATTTAGAGGGGGGAGTAAAGATAAGCCCCGTTCACCAGCAAATGGAGCTCAGCCCAGAAGTAGGGACAACAAAAGCGCCGGGACCTGCTTCCTTCCACAATATAGAGAGAGAGGGAAATCAAAAGACGGCAATTCTTGACTTAGCTTTGAGGAGCACAATGGGCGTGATTAGGGATCCAGAGTGGGAGCGCGTTTAAGTAGCAGTGACATCCACCAGTTAGCTGGTAATTAGGATGAACACTGAAGGGAAAGAAACTGGGGAGCAAGAGACGGAGAAATGGGGGAACGCGGGGAAAGTGATTTGAAAGGTAGGTAGTTTTCCAATTTTAAAGATATGGAAAATCACTTTGGGACCTCATTTTATCATCTACTTGCCTAAAGCCGTACCATGGAGACAGAGGATGAGACCCGAGAATCTGGGTTTCTAAAAGCCTTCAAGGTAGTGTCATTGCCGATGGTCCTCGGGCCAGTTCAGGGGATGTCTGGAGATAGACGGGAAGGGCTTGGAAGGGAAATCTGAAAGAGAAAAGTGTTCCCAAATGACAGGCGTCCAGCGGCTGACTTTCCTGCCCCTCTCCCCTCACTCTCAAGTACACAAGGCGATCCCAGGGAGGGAGGTGGCTGAGGAATTCGGTAGAGTATCAGCAGGATGGAGAATTCCTTCTGGAAAAGGGCAGGAATGAAAAAAAGTAACATAATGAGGGGTGGGGGGAACAGAAGAAGAAGAGGCAGAAAAAGAAAGTGAAGGCACTCAGGAAAGCAAAATCACGAGCTGAATATTCTTTCGATGTCCAGAAATGCAGAGTGAACAAGGCAATGTGATAATATGCTTTGGTATATATTGGCAATATTTGTCATGTCTTGTGACTGGGTGTCGATAGAGTAGAATGGAAATATGTGAAATTGTGGATGAGGCAGATTGCTAAGTGGTTCAAGAGAGTGTGGAAATCTGTGGTTTGCAGCTCTGCTCTGTCGCCTTGAACATGGGCCTCAAGGTCAACCACCAGGGAGTGAGAGTCACCGACTCGGTGGGGAGAGGGAGTGGGGGGACACTGCGCTGCCCCCTTGCGATAACCAGAGCATCCCTGCTTTTGGCTAAGATTCAACTTGACGGAAAAGTACTGCTAAAGATTGTTTTTAAAATTCCTGATTTTGACCACATCCCCTCAGGTTACAGATAGAAAACTGAGCATCTGAGAAGCAGGGTCTTGCCCAAAGTCACCCCACGCATTGGTGGCAATGTGGACCTAAGCCCGGAACTCCTTGTTCCTTGTCCAGTGAGCATTTCTCCTGAGCCCCCAGCCACACCCTGGAGATACCAGAACTTGTCAAGCAGGTGCGTTTTATAAGACACTGTTGTTCTCTCTGGTCGGAACACTTTAGGGGTCATGATCGAATCGGTAGCATGTCTAAATGTGCTCAATAATGACTAAGGTCATCCCAGAGTGTTATTCTAAGTTCTTTTGAAGTAGAAGAGGTCCAGCCAAGTGCATAGGAATGAACAGGGATCCTTGGGTCTGGAGGAAGTGAGAACCACACCAGCTGACCACTTACGTGTTCCAAGTATGTTACACGTGCCACACTCTCCAGACCTTTTTCCAGCAGCCCAGTGAAGCAGCATAAATGACCCTCATCCAGCCACGGTGGTGACTGAAGCCCAGCACAATTAACTGAGTTGCCAAATGAGGAAGACAAGTCAAGTCTGGGTGACTTCAGAACGCGAGGCTTCTGTATTTATTGACAACGGGATGCTTTTGGCTTTTCATGCCATCCTTATGCAGGGCCGGACTCACTTCCCTTGGTACCCATTCCAGGATATGTGCTTCTGTGGGGGATGGCTGTATATGGAAGAAAGAAAGAAAGAAAGAAAGAAAGAAAGAAAGAAAGAAAGGCAAGAAAGGAGACAATGAGAAAAAATTTCAATTAAAGAAAAGTTGAATTCAAACATCTAGAAAGAGTCATTTAATTGTCATGTGCTGCTCCTGATGTAAAAAGAATTCTAGGGGCGCCTGGGTGGCGCAGTCGGTTGAGCATCCGACTTCCGCTCAGGTCGTGATCTCACGGTTTGTGGGTTTGGGCCCCATGTGGGGCTCTGCGCTGACAGCACGATCCTCTGTCTCCCCCTCTCTCTGCCCCACTCGAGCTCTCTCTGTCTGTCTGTCTGTCTCTCTCTCTCTCTCTCAAAAATAAACATTAAGGAAAAAAAAAAAGAAAGAATGATAAACAGGTCCTTTGGGATCAGCACATCCCTACATAAAGAACGGACTTCCACTTTTATTCAGCTCATCCTTCAAGCCTGGTGGGCTCAGAGTGAGGATAGCAGGAGATACCCACCTGTGGGTAACGCTTCAGACCCACGCTCCAGGCCCACGAACTTCAACACAGCACAAGCTGGGGCCTGGGGGTGGAGGGGCCCAGAAGGGCCGCTGTGGACGTGCATCTCTTCTCCGATCCCTAGCACCGCATCGCATCCGCTTTTCTGTGATAAAGATGGGGCCTGATAGAAAGTCCAGGAAACGGAAAAATGATACGTATGATCCTGACGGTCTATATATGTATATGTATGTGTATGTATAGGGCTCCATTTTGGTAAATTCTATTCCCATTCTGTATTTCCAAAAACATAGATTTTAATGGTTATAGTCATAATGGGCGCATGCTTTGTATCCCACCACCCCTCCCCTCCCCACTTCACTCTGTGTCATCAACTTTCTCCAGGATGTGCGTGGTTAGCCTGTTTTCCTCTCTGGCGCCTCTCTTCCCTTCCTTTCTTTTATTCACCACCCCTGTTCCTTCCTTGTCCCTTCGTCTATCCCCCCTCCATGTTTTTCTCCTGTAATCCAGCCTAAAACTTGCTGTAGGTTCCTAAGAGTCTTGGGAACAGTGAGTCCTGACTGGGTTAGGACACCTGCTTTCTTTTCCAGGAGCGCAGGAATCTAGCTCCAAGCAGCCTCCTGTCTCGGGTCAGTCTCGGGCCAGATGCCTCCCAGAAGTATATCGGGGTAAGTGAGCGGAAGAAGGGGAGGGGGTGGGATAGCAATGGGTCAGAATCCAGCAGAAACAAGGGTGGGAACATGCCATGCCGGCTCAGTGGCTGTAGGAAGGGAAAGGAAGTGAGCGCGTTGTGCGTTTCCACGGCACAAGGAGACGAGGCGCTTCACTGCCTACTGACAATCAGAAAGAATAATGGTAATAATCGTTCAGATGGTTCCAAGCAAGGCCTCCTGAGGAGGGTGAGTGGGCTTCTTGTTTTGTTCTAAGTCCCGGATTTAGCTCAGTGGTGTTAAGACACAACCGAAGAGAAGATTGTTTCATTTTTTTTTTAAAAGATGTGCGGAAGGCATCACAATAACATCCACTGATACTCACATGGTCCTTTAAATACACAAAGCACCATTATATCACTCATACCCACAAAAGGAAAGAAAATGTTCTGGGTGGAATGTGAGGAAGCTGACATTTGACAATAGAGTTTCGCTGAAGTTTATATTATAAAGCTTTCACCAGAGCAATTAATATAAACACTTTGCCGTGATAAGCATTTTAAGAGGGGCCAAACCCAGAGATTGGAAATCTAAGAAGAAGCGAAGGTATTGCTGAAGAGGGCCGCGTGAATGAGGATGAACATTCGAAAGATGGAAGGGGAAGGTATCTGGGGAGGGGGGGGGGTGGCTTTCTTGATGAGAAAACATTACCAGCTCCAAGTACTCTAATAAAGGTAAATTGCAATTTATGATACTTCTTTGTGGCTCAATTTCCTTGGCAATTATTACATTAGAGTGACACTTCTATTGAATTATATGTTTCAATTACTATTAAAAAATCGAAGTCCTCAAGTTCGAGGAAATTATGAATGCAGCTTCTGGAGAGCTCTACCTCTGACACTGCAAGGATAGGACGGTTTATCTCCTTAGTGCTCGGAGGCCCATTATGCAGCGTGGGCCAGGAAGCAGGCCGTCTGCACAATAGTGTCCAACGTTATCAAAGCACTTCTCGTGGATTCGACCATCTCCACGCTGTGTTGCGGTAACCCTAGGTGACCAGCCGCCTTTCTTTGCACAGGACACAATGGCAAATAGAAACATTAACTCTCACAACGTTGCAAGAATCTGACTGCATTATTCACTGACCTCCGGAAAGATAATGTGTCATTTGCTGTACAGAAATAAAAGTTTGCCAAGCAGTTGGAAATATAATTGTGTGCATTTCACTTGCCGAGCCGCCTCTCTAGGGTTTATTTGCTTGGCCCTTTGGAGCGAGGGAAGGGAGGCTTTCAGAGAGGGGACCACGGAGGTTTCCTTCCTTCCCCCCACTTTCCTCTCCGGGAAGATGGAGTGGTTGCCAAGCTTGGATCTTTGTGGGTGGGGAGGAACCCCTCCTGGATCACAAAGCCAGGGATGGAGAGCAAGGAGGCCCTGTCTGTCTGAACACCCCTGAGGCAGGGCTCGGGGAAATCTTCTTGATGGGTGGATATTTAGTAGAAGTCAATAGCGCAGTGGGCTTGGGTTTGATGCTAATGAGGCCAAGGTTATACAAGGGCCAACTGGTTTCCTTCTGTTCCCTCTGCTATAAACCGCCTCCCGTCGGCGGCCAGGCCTCTCACAAATGCGGGAGCGGGGTAATGAAATGGGCCGGAGGCTTCTCCCAGACAGATGGCTCCCCAGCTGTTTTTGCCGATGGGTAACTTTTGTTGCCACCACTCAACGTCCCCTTGAAAAGACTCTGTCCTCCAAAGCCTTTCCGCTTCAGCTCTCCTGTGAAATGTCTTCTGGTCCACAGGGACTCTCTTCAAGACCAATCACAGGTAGGCAATTTCTAACGTTGCAGACGACCTTTATCGGCCCCCTCGGTCTGAGGTGATGCTGCGGGGGCCGACCCAGCCTCCCGACCCACCTCAAGGTTTGAGGCGCCATTCCAGCTCTTCAGGATAAAACTTCTCAGTTGCGTCCAGGGGTCCCCGGCCTTGGGAGTCCCGGTGGCGGTTCATTTTCTGATCTGCGAAATGGGCATGTTAATCCTTGCCCTTGCCAGCTCGCAGGGTCGGAATGGGAACCAAACCAGGAAACACGGGGACAGCTTTGGGAAGTAACCATGACATCTGTCCCAACACCCACTCAAGGCCAAGTGGTTTCTGTCAGCCGCCTGGGCCCTGAGGCCCGTGCACTGTTCTTTACTGACACTGCGTTTCAGACCTATTTCATGTCTCAATTCCTCTCTCTCATTTGGCATGTCCTTCTTTCCTGACAGCAGTGACAGGAACGGCTTTGAATTCCTTCCCCTTTTTCCTTGGCAATCCTTCTGAGTAGCACCCGCCTCCCAACTGTAACAGTCCTGGGTCTCTAGAGCAACAGAATAACAGAATTTGTTTTAAGGATTTGGTTCAGGTGACTGAGGGGGATGGCAAGTACCAAATCCATAAGGCGGGCTAGAAGGCCGGTGACTCAGGCAGGGGTTGATGCTGCAGTCATGAGGTAGAATTTCTTCTCCCTAGAAAAATCTGAGTTACGCCTCTTAAAGCCTTCGACTGATTGGGTATGGCCCACCCAAATTATTGAAGGTAATTTCCTCTACTTAAAGTCAGCTGATGGTCGACGTCAGCCACATTTTAAAAAGACCTTCAGAGCAACACCTGGATTGACATTTGATTAAGAAACGGGGGACCATAATTCAGCCGAGTTGACATAAAGCCGGCCATCACACCACCCTTCCATGGATGACTCTGTGAGCCCTCCTCTTGGATAAGACTTTCTGAGCAGCTGCTCACCCCTTTTTCTCTCTCTTTTCTCTCGCACGGTATTTTCTCTACTTGCATGCTTTTCATTCAGACACACACATCTTGGCTTTCGAAACAACCCCCCCACCCCACCCCCCACCGGCCACTGTGCCTTGTGGAGGTGATGTCAAGATCTCATCTTCCAGAAACAATTCGTTGTTCTTTTCAGCAAGTTATCTGAGTAAAAACCATCGTTAATACTTGATAACCTTGGCTGTGGTAAATCAGTTTCGACTTGGAGAGAAGAGACTCCCAGTGAGAGGTAAGACAGATGTCACTTGTCAGAGAATTAAATCCTAACTCCAAAATGTCAACTTTCCGTCCATTTCCAGTGTTCCTTGGTGCAACCTGAGTACTGATTCAGCGTGATTTCAGAATAAAAAGGGAAGAGTTGCCATGGTTCGCTCATCTATGCACCCTTCTGCTCAGCTCTTTCCAGAACCAAAGCTGTATTATAGTAGATGCTGCGGAAAGGCCCAGAAAGAGCTCCCTGAGCCCGGCCCCTAAGGACTTGCAGTCTACTGTTAGAAGGGGCAGGTGAATAGAAAACCAGAAACGAAAGGGAGACATAAACCTGCAGTGGAACAGAAGTGCAAACCGAGGGTTTACCTTTTCACGGGTGACAGAGTTCATATACCTTGTACAATGAACTCTAAAATGGCGGGCTCTCAAGAACCATTTGTACTTAACTGTGAACCATTCCATGTGTGTATTTACTAGTGGGTTACCTTCTCTCCGATGCTTTGTTTGGGGGCACCGTGAACATTAGTTTGCACCCCCTCAGAGCACATTAGTTGATGACTAAAGAATCCTGGCCCAAAGTTACTAGGAAAGTGTGAGCAGGGGAGGAGTTGGAGGGAAGTATGCCTTCCTCCCACAAATACATGGGCAGCAGGGACCGCAACCCAGCCCGGCACTAGGACAGGGAGGTGCCGTGGTGGCCGAAGCTTACACCCTTGCTGACAAACTACAGAAGTGCCTCATCACATAAAGCAGGGCCAGGCGATAGAAGGTCCTGGGGGCACTGTTTGATTTAGGGTAGCCAGAGAAGACCTATTAGCAGGGACCATCTAAGCAGAGACCCGAGGGAAGGGAGTTGAGAAAACGAGCCATGGAGACCCCGCCGTTTTCACAGTACACCTTCTTTCCTTCGATGATGAGGGTAGGTTCTAGTCAATAATACCTCTTGTATAGTCCCTGTGAGACAAAATATCTATGTATATGTGTTTGTATGCGTGTATACAATAAAAAAACATTTATAAATGTAAATGTTTACATTGTTTGTATAAATATATATTCTACTAGTACCCAAATATTAACCTGAGTTATCTCTGGGCAAAGGGATTATAAGTGAGTTTAATCATTTAGTTTTTTTAATGTTTATTTATTTATTTTGAGAGAGAGAGAGAGAGTGAGAGCAAGACAGTGAGCAGTGGAAGGGCAGAGAGAGGGCGAGAGGGAGAATCCCAAGCAGGCTCCAGGCTCTGAGCTGTCAGCACAGAGCCTGACACGGGGCTCGAACTCACAAACCGTGAGATCATGACCTGAGCGGAAATCAAGAGTCGGATGCTTCACTGACTGAGCCACCCGGGCGCCCCGATCACTGAATTTTTTTCTCCGATCTTTTCCCCCATTTCATATAGCAAATCTGCTTTCCTTTTTTTTTTTTTTTTTTTTTTTTTACCATACGCTAATTGCCCTTCTGAATCTCCCAAATGAAAGAGCTGACTATTGAGAATTGAGTGTTTTTACTATAAACCACGGTAAATAATGGTCACAGCTGTATCCAACGGTGCCAGGTACGGTCTCAAGCACTTTCTGTGCATTATCTCACTTACCCCCAGCCCCAGCAGCACGTGAGGCAGGTGCTTTCAGCACAGTCCTCTTTCTCCTACAGCGCCACTCACTCAGCTAGTGGGTAACTGGAGGCAGGATTGCTCCCGGGCCGTCCGAACCCATAGTCCCATCGCACTGCAGCCTCCCTGACGGGCCAGGGGAGCCTCAGGGTTTTCACGTTTGGTTGATTCTGAGAGGTGGGATGCAAAAGAAGCCATCCACGAATTATGAAGAGAACGACCTCAGTAACGCATCGGTGTCTGCCGTTGACGTAGCAAAGGCCAGACGGAACCAGAATGAAAGCGTCTGATCTGCCCACATCCCTGGTGGCTGGTTTATTCCAGCCCAGGTGGAATGCAGAATCTCATACCCATTTCGACTGCTCTGATGAACGGCAATAAATCAAATAACGGCAAGGCCAGGTCTTGGTACGACTGGACCCAGGCTGCAGAGGCTGAAATGTGGCTTTCTCCTTTCTTCACACCGCACTCCTCCACCCCAGGCACAATTTCCCTTCGGAAGACACAAGATTGGATTCAGTCAGAATGCTAGAGGAAGGTTTGTTTTTGTTTTTGTTTTTGTTTTAATTTACATGACTCCAGCTACGCGATCTGACTCTCTTTCAAAATTTTCTTTTCTCTCTCTCTCTCTTTCATTTTGCTTTGGCTGTTTGGGTGGCAGGAGGTAAACACAAGTTTCCTGGCTGTCCACAAGTCAAAGGGGCACAAGTCTCACACATGCTAGAGACGCAGAACGGGGACTCCTGGCAACAGAGATTCATGAAGCGTTGCTCTGACAGAAGCAGACTGAGGGAGGGCCAGCGAGGAGAAGGCCAACCGGTGTCCGTGCTTGGTGGTTTAGCAACTTAGTAAATGCTTGAAAACGAATCACAGCTTAAGACTCAAAGTCGAATTGTCATCATGGCCAGGGAGCTTGGAGGAAGTCACAAAAGCAGGGTGTGTCTGCATTGAGATCCAACCACTTCAAGTTGATGACCTAGTAAACCAGACTAACAGCTTCAGTCAAAAGGGTTGAACCAGTGGCCACATGGGGACGCCCAGAGAAGTTCAGCTTCTGAAGGGACCGGCATGTTTATTTCTCTTTTCAAGGATAAAGGCACCAGGTCATCCTTGCAGTAAAGAAGTGTTCTGTGTCTATAGTAAGGAGAAAAAGGTTGAAGAGGAGGGTGTCCCTATGTCTTTAGCATGAGGTCTTAGTGTAAGTGTGGTTACATGTTCAGGAGCGTGTCTAGGAATGGGGTATAAGGCTATAAGGAGCAGAGAACATGCTCTCTGAATCAAGGAGTTTAAAGTCAAATTGAAGGAAAACATTCGCGTGTAACATTACTAACTCATGTCAGTAAGCATTAAAAAGCAGTAAAGAATTTTTGGGGTGCCTGGCTGGCTCAGTCAGTAGAGCATGAGACCCTTGATCTCAGGGTTGTGAGGTGAAGCCCCATGTTGGGTGAGGAGCCTACTATAAATAAGTAAATAAATAAATAAATAACTAGCAGTGAAGAATTTTCTCGCTGGTAGGATGTAAAGCAGAAAGAAGAGTCAAGCAAGACGGTCTTTAGAGATGCATCTCTGGCACAGAGCAGACGAAGGTGCAGTTTTCTCTCTCGCAGAATTGCTTTGAGCTTGATTCCCAGGTGGGCACTTGAGTTCAGAAGTTCAAGGTGAGGAAGCGCATTTCCAAAGGCATTGGGGCAAGAAGCAGCAACCAGTTGACAAACTGTCCCCTCTAACCACTAGATAGCACAGGGAGTGTCACACATCTAAGGAACTTCACGGGGTGGCTCAGTCGATTAAGTGTCCAACTTCTGCTCAGGTCATGATCTCACAGTCTGTGAGTTCAAGCCCCATGTCAGGCTCTGGGCTGACAGCTCGGAGCCTGAAGCCTGCTTCAGATTCTGTGTCTCCCTTTCTCTCTGCACCAGCCCTGCTCGTGCTTTGTCTCTCTTTCAAAAATAAATAAATAAATAAATAAATAAATAAACATTAAAAAATAAATAAACAACAACAAATCTAAGGAACTTCACCTATAGAAGCTCTGTGCAGAGGCCTCGCATCATAAAACTCTGTGGAGATCCAGTTGTTGGTGCAAATCTAAGTCATAGCTGTTTGCAAAATTACAACCCAATCGTACTGGGAGAATTAGTAGTCAATTACAGAGTCGTGATCTGGGCCAAGAAGACCCCTCTGCTAATGAATAGATTATTTTGAGCTTTAAAATTGTTTTATGTTTATTTATTCTAAGAGAGAGAGAGAGAGAGAGAGAGCAGGGGGAGGGGCAGAGAGAGAGGGAGACACAGAATCCGAAGCAGGCTCTAGGCTCTGAGCTGTCTGCACGGAACCTGACGTGGGACTTGAACCCATGAAACATGAGATCATGACCTGAGCTGAATTTGGGTGCTTAACCAACTAAGCCACCCAGGTGCCCCTATGTTGAGTTTTTTTTAACTCAGTCCTTTTTCAGATTCTAGCCAGCACCATGAAGACTATCTCAAAAACCATGAATCAGAAAAGAAAAAGGGCCACAGTTAGAGCTCAAGAGATGGCATTCAGGGAAGGGATGGTGTTCAAAGGGATAGGAATCTAGCAAAAGAAATCCAGAAAGAGAGGCCAGAGCAGAGGATGGCAAGTTGGGAGAAAATAGCATGATGGAAACCAAGATTGGAGAATGCAGTAGGAAGGCAGTGTGAAAGGTCTACATAGAACAGACAGGTGTAGACAAGGCAACGATCTAATATTCCTATGAAGTAACATGGAGGTTATTGGTTTAAATGGAGAAGAAAGAAAGCAGATTGTTGTGGAGCCAGTAATAGCTGGGGAATGAGAAGAAGGAGAATGTCACTGAAGACCATTCTACCCAAAAACGCACAGAGCAGGCTTGGTTTCTATGCTGGGAAGATGTAGCCATTGAAGTTGGAAATCCCAGTAACTAAAAAGGTAATTAATAGAGCAAAGTTGGGGTGCCCAGGTGGCTCGGGTGGTTAAGCAACCGACTTCGGCTCAGGTCATCATCTCAGGTTCGTGGGTTCGAGCCCCGCGTCGGGCTCTTTGCTGACAGCTCAGAGCCTGGAGCCTGCTTCAGAGTCTGCGTCTCGCCCTCTCTCTGTTCCTCCCAGGCTCATGCTCTGTCTCTCAAAAATAAAAACCATTAAAAAAAAGAGAGAGAGCAAAGTCCTAGGAGATGAATTCCAGAGGACAGGTATGTGGCTCATCCTTGGAGGAAAGGAGGAGTCCTTTGAGATATTGGAGGGAGACACAGCAAACCTTGTAAGGTATGGATAGAAATTTTAGGGAAACCATGTCAATTACCTTTGTTGTTTTGCTGTGAAATTGAAAACAAGATAATCTGCTAAGAGGACGGAAGAAGGAACTAAGGACATGTGATGGAACTGCCAGTTGGCATTGAGGGGCAACTGAGCCTGGAGACTCCAAATCAGCAGTGGCACTCATCAGCGTGGTTGATTTCTTTTCTGTAAGTCACACTGGGTTCAAGAGTGAAGAAGGCAGAAGGTTTGGTTTATTCTGCGTCAAGATGGTGACAGGCAGATGCAGCTAAAGCACAATTTGACAAAGGAGTTGAGGGTCCGGGGTGGGGCGTGAAGGGAGAGGTGATCCCTCAGTACAACACTCTGCTCATTGTTTGAGGACTCGGCACTTTGGCTAAATGGAACATGAACCATTTTTGCGTTGTTGTGTTTCCATTTATCATCTCGCTATATTTGCACAGATTAGATCAGCTGCCAGGAAAAGCTCTATGCCAAGCCCAAATTTCAGAACCACCCCTTTCGACGACTGCCTGATCAGGATACTTCTAGCTACACCTGGCATATCAGACACGACCGGTGAGGCACTACTGCAGTGGTTTAACCCCCCAAAAAGGGTTATTTCTTCTTGCTCATGCAAAATCCACTGGGGGTGGGGTGACCATCCCGGTTAGCTTGCCCTTACTTAGGGCTAACAACAGTTGCTTCTACTTTATGGCTTTTGCCATCTCAGCGCTCAGTCTTTTTTTTTTTTTTTAATTTTTTTTCAACGTTTATTCATTTTTGGGACAGAGAGAGACAGAGCATGAACGGGGGAGGGGCAGAGAGAGAGGGAGACACAGAATCGGAAACAGGCTCCAGGCTCTGAGCCATCAGCCCAGAGCCTGATGCGGGGCTCGAACTCACGGACCACGAGATCGTGACCTGGCTGAAGTCGGACGCCTAACCGACTGTGCCACCCAGGCGCCCCTCAGCGCTCAGTCTTTAAAGGGGCAGCAAGGATAGATGAGGCATACTGATTATTTGTATCTCAAAGCAGGAGTGATACAACCCCTTGCCCACATTCCCATGAGCTCCAACTCATCCCAGTTCCCCAAACCAACTGCAAAGAAAGCTGGGAAGTGAAGGAGAGCACACAGACATTCAGGAAGCATCCATCACATGTGTTAAACCAGATCAACCACCAAGTATCCCAAGACCTCCACTTAGTAAGTTTCAGGGAGATCCACTCTTTTTTTTTTTTTTTTTTTAATGTTTATTTATTTTTGAGACAGAGAGAGACAGAGCATGAAGGGGGAGGGGGATGGTCAGAGAGAGGGAGACACAGAATCTGAAGCAGGCTCCAGGCTCCTAGCTGTCAGCACAGAGCTCGATGCGGGGCTTGAACTCACAGACTGTGAGATCATGACCTGAGCCGAAATGGGATGCCTAACCGACTGAGCCACCCAGGCGCCCCTCGGGGAGCTTGAGTCTTAAGTGATCAGGAGAAAAACACCTGCAAAATGAGAACTGGAACAACACATGTGCCTGACTATCCCCATGAGGGTTAGGCCAAGCAGCTGAAAAATAAAAACACAAGTCAAACTATAATTCTGTAATTGCCTATTGTTGCAGGAAAACAAAGGCAAAAAGAAGAATGAAGGGGAGGAGGAGGAGGAGGAGGAGGAAGAAAAAAAGAATATAGAGATTATAAGGCATATGGTCAATGGTATTGTACCAGCGCTGTTTGGTCACTGATGATGGTAGGTATGCGGGCGGTGAGCATAGCATCACGTATAAACTTGTCAGATCACCATGTTGTACCCCTGAAACCGATGCAGCCTCGTGTGTCAACTGAACTTCAGAAAAATGATTAAGTTTTGAAAAGAAAAAAGCAGAAAAGAAAAAGAGCAACAAAGGCAACAAGGGCGTTTGGTAAAACTCACACGTTGCTATAATCGCATCCCCAAGCCCCGTGCCCGGTTTGGCCAAGCTAGCGTCTACTCACAGGAAACGGAAACATAAATAAAGGCAGGGCACGATAGGAACCTGTGCGAACTTTCAGCCGGGAAGGCCACACGGGCTACAAACAAACTAGAACGAAGTCGGAGGAACGAATGTTGCAAACCCAGCTGACCCCGCTGAGGCCGCCCCCCCCCCCCCCCCGCCACCCCCAACCCATCCAGGGTTCTTGGGGCTCCTCCGGCTTCCTTTCTTGCACGCTGCAGCTCGTTTCCAAAGTGCTGGCTATTTCTTGTTATTATTTAAAATGTTCTCAAGACCAAGAGGCGCTAACAGGCCTTTCCCACTAACCGGCACCGCTCTTGCGGGGAATGTGTTATTTCTTTTTAATTTGCTCACTCAGTCCTGAATAACTTTTCAGAGGGCTCCAGATACCGCAGTGTGACAGCGAACCCAAGGCGCGTCGGATGCAATGGAATTGCTCTACAAGTAACCTTGCCAAAGGCCCTTTTCGATGCACAAAGCTGGCTCTATCTTTGTATATTGAGGGAGCTAAATCAATGTTAAATGCTTGGCTCTTTTCACAGGACAATGACCAGGACCTAAGCTGCGTCCTTCCTTTTTGATTGACACTTGAAACGCAGAGCGGGAATCAGCCAGAGGCGCTGCTACAAGCCGAACCCTCTGCTGGGATAACCACTGGTGACATCTGCGGAAAGGCCGACAAAAGGCAGTTGAAAGCTGTGTTTGTTGCTTCCCCCCCTCAGATCTCCGCGCTTTCATGGAGCTCCTTACTTGCTTTAATATTATGATTCAGCACCTGGCTTTTTTGAACCTTGCTTTAAACTTCAAAAGGCGAGGTGGTATTAACAAACATGAAACGGAAAAGTGGCGGTAGTTTGATTTACTGTTGTCGTCTTATCAAGGGGTTTTTTTGTCACCAGCTGCCACTTTCTGTCATCTTTGGAACCATTATCATTTCTCTAAAATCTAAAAGACTCCACTTAATAACAGCTTTGAATACAGTCAGGATCAGTAACATACACAGTTCTGGAGATGACAGGACCATCAAATGAAAAGAAAGATGTTGTTTAAAAAAAAAAAAAAACACAACAAAAAACAAAAAAACAAAACAAGAAAGAAAACCCACCCAAACCACACAAATAAGAGCTGGGCGACTCGCCGGTGACCTTGATTTCAGAATTAAACAAATCAAATCTGAGTCTATTGTTCCTTTTGAATTCCACTGTAGAGTTTCCTTGAGAAGTTCCTTTTTGTTGTTGGGCCTGGTGGGGAGGAAAAAGCTCAGGCTTTGCTGCTCAACGGAGGCTATATTACGGGCGCCTGTATTTAAAGAAGTTTTCTGGATGATTCTGATTTCCAAAGAGGCTTGAGAATCAACCCTTAGAGCAAGGAGGCTTCTGAGAATAAGAAAGCTTCTGACCCTTGTTGAAGGTCCCGCAGCAAGCGTGTGGCACAGCTAGACTGACACCCAGCGATGGGAGCCCCAGCTAGCGCCCAGCCCTCTGAGGCCGACCCGCAGATGAAAGCAGGAGAGCGGACAGCGGATGGGGCTTCTCAGCAGGGAGAGGTGAGGGTTGGCCTCCAAAGGCACAAGTCACAGGCCTGCAAATTCCTGCTGCCGGCCACACCACCTTCTTCCCTGCGGATTCCCATCCCAGTCAGAACAACACTTCCTGGTACCACGCGTACTGGGTTTCTCTCACCCTCCCTCTTCCCTATCCCCTCTGGGCTTGGAGATACTAAAGGTGGTGGAAATAATTGCTAATCCCCGAGACTCTTCATGGAAGTAAAAACTAGGAAAGAGGGGGAAGCTGTTCATTTAGATGTGGTCCAGTGCAAGACATCTCACTTGTGTGTGACGTTCTATGCCACCTCCTTGAAACCAGTCAAATATATTTGACCATCGGTTTCTCTTTAATGATCCAGTAGCTCAAATCAGCTACTTCATTACTTAGTTTTGTCGGGGGCAGCATCGAGAACACCAGGCATTGTGCCTCTTCCTACCAAGGTAGTTACGTCAACTTGGCTGTGGGTGGTTTACCAAGTAGCTTGGGGTTTTGACCCAAGGATCCTAAGTGGCCTGCTTACAACTGGAGAAAGAGATTGGCCCCTGGAAACTTCCCGGACCTTCAAAATAGAAAGGGGTGGGGGCAGTTAAATCTGAAAGTGAAGGAGAACACATTGGGAGCGTCAGGAGATCTGTTCTGGAAATACTGGGACTGTGACAACTTTACAAAGCAAGAAAATCAACCCCGAACAAAATCGTGAGATCTCTAGCCCTGCAAATCAGAGCTGTTTGGGTGAGATAAAGCAACGTAACGATGAGAATGGTTTTCTCTCCATGCCCACTCTAAATAAGTGCTAGGGGGGTCTGAAGGGCTGGATTAAGAAAAACTCTGGGCTCAGTAGTCAAGCCATCGTGAATGATTAGCAGTATCTGCCAAGGATGGAGACACATATATATGTATGTAATTTCAAGACCTGATAGAATAGTTAAAACAAGTTTTGAACTCATCCAGGAGTTTATAACCCAGTTCTGCACTTACTAGCTTTGTGAGCTTAGATGAACTACTCAGACTTCGTTTTCTTTTCTGTAAAATGGGTGTAATACCTCATTCTGTGTTTCGAGAGTTGAATGACAATAAATGTGAAGCCATCATCACACGGCATGCCATATAGTAAGCGCTTAATAAAATTGAAGGGATGATGATGATGATGATGGAGAGAGTAAACCTACTAGCCTGAGGATGAGTCTCTATGGATAAATGCAAGTAATTGGGATCATTCTATAAGGGAGGAAAGGAACGAACCTTTAACCAAGAAAACCCTTTACTCCACTTATTCCAAAAATTAAATGATAAAGGAAGGAAGAAACGAGGGAAGGAAGGAGGGAGGGAAGAAAGGAAAAAGTAAGAGAAGGAGGAAAGGAGACTAGGAGTGAAGAAGGGAGGGAGGAAAGAAAGATTCAACAATGGACTAGAAGATTGGCAGGAAGAACAGAGAGTTGGTGGGGAGACTAGGACTGGGACAAAGTATCAGAAATTCTGAAGCATAAGAAGTCACCCCCTTTGGGGGCACTTGAGTGGTTCAGTTGGTTGAGCGTCCTACCTTGGCTCAGGTCATGATCTCGTGGTTTGAGAGTTCTAGCCCCATGTCGGGCTCTGTGCTGACAGCTCAGAGCCTGGAGCCTGCTTCGGATTCTGTCTCCCTCTCTCTCTGCCCCTCCCCTGCTCATGCTCTGTCTCTCTCTCTCTCAAAAATAAATAAACATTAAAAATATTTCTTAAGTCTCCCCCCTTTTTAAACCATAGTATCAGCGTTCGAGTTTATAATAAAATTGTTCTATTTTGGATAAAAAAAGAGATGACCCCACCCACAACAAACTATACTTCATAGCTCTTCCCCTTTGTCAATATATAGTTTCTTATTTCCATGCTACACACTGTCAGAGGGACAACATGGAAATGAAAATATATTACAGGGTAGTGAGTAGAGACCTTCTGAGAGGACTCAGAAGATACAGACATCATCCCCTGCTCTGCCATCCTGGCCGAGTGTCCTTCGACAGAATCATCTAGCCGTCTGAGACTCTGTTTCTTCTTTTGTAAAGTGGGAATAAGGAAGCTCACTTGCTCATTTAAAGGGTTCTTTTGAGGATGGCAAGAAGGTAATATGCAAGAAACACCTTTGTCAACTGTGTATTTGAGTGCGCGTGAAGGATGATAATACTAGTCTATTGTTTGCCTAGATGTATCCAACTTCTTTTTGTGTTTTGAGGAAAGGACATTCTTCATTGTCTCAAAGCTCCCCCCACCAACACACAGCCTTCTTCAATGTCTCCCCATTCTTGTTTCTTAGTGATTGGAATTCTAACTGGAAGTAGAGATTCATTCCTTTGCATAATCAAATTACCATCCTGAGGCAAAGTTTTAAAGATGTCTACTTTTCTATGAGAAGGAAGATACTTACTTAGAGAGAAGTAGGCTACACATCGGATTTCTTAGGAAACCAGAACGAAGAGGTCAGGATGCAGGGGTGTTGTGAGGGCGAGGAAAAGAGAATGCAACACAGTTTAGCACAGCAATTAAGAGACAGACTGACAACGGCTCCAATCCTGGCTCCGCCATTTACCAGCTGTGTAACCTTGGGCAAGTTTACCCAATCTCTGTTGGCTTGTGTTTCCTTGTCTGTCTGTTTATTTATTCATAAGTATTATTGAGTGTCTACTCCTTGTCTTACTACTTATAACTACCTTGAGAGTCTAGTTCTTTATCCTAATGAAGCTGACATTTTATCAGGGAAGACAGAATAGAAACTGAGAAACACAGGAGAGTAAGCACTCAGAAGAAGTAGAAAAGCTACCATAAAAAGAACTGAATCAAGAGGAAGAGAAGGTGAGAAGGGAACGCAAGGTAGGCAAGGGAAGCTCTTTGAGGAGGTAGTATCTTACTTAAATCTTAATGAAGAAAGAGTGTGAGTCAGAGGGAAAGTCTGAGGGAGGAATATTCAAGGGAGAGGAAATGTCAATGCAAAGTCTTGCTTAAATCTGGGAAATAACAATAAAGCTCCTAAGAAATGGTCGGATTTGAGATCGATATTAAAAGTTGAGTGGATAGGGGCGCCTGGGTGGCGCAGTCGGTTAAGCGTCCGACTTCAGCCAGGTCGCGATCTCGCGGTCCGTGAGTTCGAGCCCCGCGTCGGGCTCTGGGCTGATGGCTCAGAGCCTGGAGCCTGTTTCCGATTCTGTGTCTCCCTCTCTCTCTGCCCCAAAAATAAATAAAACGTTGAAAAAAAAAATTTAAAAGTTGAGTGGACAATATTTGTTGCTGAATTAGGTATGGGGATGAGGAAAGGAGAGGAGTCAAAAAATGACTCCGAGGGGTTAGTTTGACAACAAGGCAAATGAGGAAGATAGGATTTGGTGGCGGGGGGGGGGGGGGGGGGGGGCAAGAGTTCTGCTTTAGACGTAACATGTTGATAAAATTGTTGCAGTATTTAGAAACTCTGACAAGTGGCCGTCATAACAATACTTACCTATTGGTGTTTGAGATCATCATTCCGAGGGGCTAGTAGAGAATCTGGTGTGGAGCAAGTGCTCAATAAATCGGACTTACATGGAACAATGAACAGGAATGTCGAATCAACGTGTGAGATGGGGGTGGTCCTTATAAAGTCAAGCCACTAGACGATGATGACGGAGTGGAGGCCAGGACGCAGGTAGAAGGGAATCAAGTTTAGGAGGGAGAAGCAAGAAGGGAATGAAGTCATGGTTTGAATGCTTCACAGTTCTGCATTGAATCCACCCCATGTGGCATGGTGGAAAACAGAGGGGCCATTTACAGAGGACTACCAGATCAAACGGTCCATTCTGTAAAAACATTGTCTTTTTTTTCTCTCTTGAATTGAATGACTTAGCACTTTATGAATCGCGAAGACATTGCTTTGACTCAGGATATGGAAACACTGTGCAGCGACCACCCAACTTTCCTTCGCGATGATGCAGATACAGACCAGGGAACGTGCCTATTCTAAACCAGGGCAAAGTGCATCTTACCAAAAGACAACTGGCTTCTGTTCTTCTGTGGTGCGGTAAACCTATGCCAAAGATTTTATTTAGCAACTAGGTATGCCAAACTAACAATGTTAGAAGCGACTGTGTATCATCTACTTCGATGAATATCAAAGTCTTCTATGTCTGCTAAACTTGACCTATTTCTTATTGTGCATTTCTTCTGAGTTTGAAAATAGCAAAGCAAACCAACACTCAGGCCACACAAATTCCATTCTTCCCTTGAGTCCCTTCCCACACCCCTGCACGCATACTTATCAGAGTCGTGCGGCAGCTGTGATGGAAATGAGGACTACAGAACACTTAGAGTTAATCATGCAGAATGGCACCAAATTCTCAAAAGAGGGCAATTCTGGTTACTCATCTGACACCACACAGATGGCCCAAGCTACAAATTCTTTCTCACATTCCTGGGGCTGACCTCCTAACCGATCTGGTGACGAAGTTTCTGGGTTTGGGGATGTAGGTAACTTGGTCTCAGCTGGCAACTGAGATGCATGAATTTGGAAAATAGAGTCATATGGATAATCTCTAAGATTTCCATTCTCCATGCACAGACATATAGACACACATACAGAAAGTTTCTTTCTAGGGGGTGGATGTTAAAACCTCTGTCTCAAATAGCTTTCTGGAGGTAGAGAGGAAGAAAGTAGCAGGGGCCAACAGCACATTTCTATAGAAGTCTGAAAGCCTGAGACTTGACCAGACTCCTCTGGGACAGTCACTTGGCTCTTATTCAGTGAAAAGAAGCCATGCAATGGGGAGGTAAACGATTGGCAGAAAAAAAAAAGTAGTTATTTCAGTTGAACCAGTTTACTTGAGAAAAGAAGATGTGAGTTTAGTCAATAGCAATTGTATGTTTTTTCCTTTTGTTGTGCATTGTTAATTATGTCTTTCCTCCCTTCTAGACTATAAAATATATATATATATATACATATATATACATATATATATGTATATATATATATATATATATATATATATATACACACACAGCCAAAAAGAACAAGGATCATGTCTATATTGTTCAGCTAGTTAGCCATCTCCAGCACCTAGGGTAGTGCCTGGCACGTTGTAATCTGATATAAAATCTTTGTTGAATTAATGAAAACATTTGTGCTTATAGGCACTGCTTCTGAAAGAGTTTAGTATTCAGAGAATTCTGCAGAAGTAAGCCTGAGCTATTTCTTAAACCGCCAAGATAGCTCAATTTGAGCCAAAAGCCCTATGCCTTGTTTAACAACTATAACTCAGGTAATTTGTCTTGACTGGTCTATGTCACCAGGTGCGCACATGGCCTGCTGTGCCTGTTTAGCCCTTCCTAATCCTAGACAAATTTGTTCACAAGTCACAGAGGCTCTAGGAAGCCATCCTGACCCAGACGATGGGATAAAAATACTTCCCTTGAGACAATAAGGTGTTCTGTCAAGTGTATTTGAGAGTGCTGTGTGACCAATTGCATTAAGTCTTACATCTACCAGAACAATGACAAGAAAACAGTGACAAGAAACATGAGAAATGAATTCATAATGTCTTCACAAATTTGCCTAATGCCATCCCCATCAGCTCCCCACACCATTCCCTACCAGAAGTTTTTGAACAAGTTGAGCTTAGATAGGCTTTGGTTATTTGTGGCTATTAAATGGAAGTGTCTTTGTTCCTGGTCAGGAAAAAATTATTTTCTCTTGTATTAACAACTTTCAATTAACTTGATGCTATGAATAAATCCAAAGCAGAATAGCCTAAAATCTTCCTTCTTCAATCACTTTTCCTCTGGATACAAAGCAGAGGAGAGGAGGTGGGTTCCTAGGAAGATTGACCTGGACCAGCATTCCGAAATCACCACAGATAATCTACATAGTAGTGACCCCATAAATGGATGATGGGAGAAGTGAGATGGGGTTGGGTGTTGTTCCAAACTACATTCCACATTGGCTTATCCTAGGTTCCTATTCAGCTCAAATGCCTAATTCTAAATGTTTACTTCAGCTTTTAATCCACTCCTTGGTCACTTGATCAGTTGAGTGATCTTTACCTGGACAGAGCTTGCGATCTATGGTATTTATGACTTTCTCTCCATCACATGAGTGAGCAAGACATAGGAGATGGAGAAGAGGACCTATAGACAAGACAAAGTCCTTTTCTTAGGGGACACACTGTCGGAAAAGAGCATGCTATTTTGAACTGCAAATATTTTGTGTGCCATAGGAAATGCTAAGCTTAGAAGAATGGCCAGTGGAACCTCAGCTAAAAAGTGGAGGAAGCACTCTATAACTCTTGAGAGAGAGAGAGAGAGAGAGAGAGAGAGAGAGAGAGAGAGAGAGAGTATGGATATACATTTTGCCATAACATTCACTATCCAGGGTTCATCCATGAAACACAAATGCCCTGCCATCCAGAGGACACAGCAGCAGCTGTGAGATTGCCTTCTGAGTCACAGTCACTGAAGTGGAACTATTTGTACAAGTTCAAAGGCACCAAAGACCTTGGCAATCATCTGCCCTAGTGAATGTCAAGACACAAGATGACATCACTGCAAACTGGTAAACCCGAGGAAGCTTTCCTATTTGGAATAGAAAAGTTCTGGGGATAAACCAAGCTGTATTCCTTTTTTTAAATAGTGTTTTCATCCAGGAGTGCCTCTGACCCATGGCCCTTGATGATTTATCATTCATCTAATTTAGCAAACTGTGAGCTCTCCAGAGAGAGACTGTGGTTTCTGCAATAATTGTAAGGTAGTAAAACATCTCATAAAATTGGCACTTGGAACTTCAGGCAAAGGAAAGAGAGAGGCTTCTGTAGGAAAACAAACTAAAAAGATTAGGAGCCTTCACATGTGAAAGTCATGGCCTTGCAGAACCATAGTAGTAAGTATATAAGATGGAAAGATTTGGATAGGATAATGCCACCCCTTTTCAACAATCTCAGAAAGACATGTTCATTGTCACTCATGGAAACATGAAACAACTTCTCCAGGACAGATAAAAAAAGAAAATGGCCAACTAAAATCCAGGACTTGAAATTCTGAGAAATGATACGGGATGAAAATCTAAAAAGATAGAAAAAGAGTTTTAATAACTCTTACAGAACCTTGTCTAAAGGAAAGTTAGGGTAGTCAGTCTTACGTTCTTCACCTGTCTGGGTAAATCTTGGGCGGGAAAGTGATATATTCTTTGCTACCAAACTTGTTTGCAGACACAATAACACATTAGCTCCAATGATTTGCATTAAATCTAAGAGATATGTGCACTTAGGCCACCATTAGAGGTACTATTCCTAAAGAGTCCTTAGTCTGTTCCAGTGGAAGAAATCTCTGATCCTTCTTACGGGAATTGCAATAGGGGGCTGATCCTCTCAGCGATGAAAAGTTGAGAATGCTACCGCAGCAAGATGGCGGGTGCCCGGCTGGCTCAGTCGGTAGAGCACGGGACCCTTGATCTTGCGGTCATCGGTTCGAGCCCCACATTGGGCATAGAGCTTACTTTAAAAAAGAAGCAACAAGCTGGGAGATAGACAGGGAAGGAAGGGATAGGGTTAGGGGTTCCTATTGTCCTAACTTACCTGGAAATAATAGCATACCTTATGTTTGCACAGTATTCCATTTTTACAAACTGCTCTGTGATTACAACCTTACTCTAGCTTCGTAACTTCTTTATCAGGTTCAAAGGCAGACATACCTAACTTCATTTTACAGATGGGGAATCAGACCAAGAATGTTAGTTAAGCTCAAGGTTACCTCATGAATGAGTGGTCAAGTGAAGTCTAAGTCTCCACTGGCCTGCAATTGCTACCTACCTACTTCTATTGGCCAACTCTGACTTTAATACTCCCCTGTGCACAGGATCCAAGATGGCTCTGCTTTCTAATAACTGTGCACTTAGGATGCCATGTTCTAGTGAAGTGCAGTGTCATTTTGATGAACCTATGAGGTGCATTGAAGCTGTTAGGAACAGCTGAGAGATCACAGACAGGATCACCTGTTTTGGCCACTAACTCTTCAATTCCCCAACACCGTGGCCCTGGCCCTCCCACCCTTTCCTCCTGCTCTAACTCCCATGGTGCATCTCAAAGAACATTCACACGTACAAAAGAGAATCACAGAGCCGTATGAAGAAGGCTCCGGCAAGTCCAAAGCTCCAGGCTATGTA
This sequence comes from Leopardus geoffroyi, assembly GCF_018350155.1. Classification (NCBI taxonomy): domain Eukaryota; kingdom Metazoa; phylum Chordata; class Mammalia; order Carnivora; family Felidae; genus Leopardus; species Leopardus geoffroyi. The sequence goes on from NC_059338.1 coordinate 39,599,169, forward strand.
ACTGTTTTGAACACGTACTTCTGATAGTCTCTCCAGTTTAATTGGAAGAGTGGGATTTAGAACCAAGCGAAGTCATGTGAACATAGGACTGGAACTCAAAACGAGTATGGTCCTTCTCTCTATTTCTTCTCTTCCTGTCGGTCACTGTCACCTGGTCTACAGGCAGGCCAGCTCTCATCTCAGCTGGCCAGCTCTACCTGAAGTATGTGTAAGTCTGACAAAAACCCAGCTTAAAGCTTCAAATGCAAGTTTACCTTCCCCCAAACTCTCCCTCCTCCTTTTAAATCGAGGCATTTGTTGAAACCCCACCCTTCCCTCACGTGGATAGAAACAATGTGGGCTCTTATTTGGATTCCAGGAAAGAGACAATATTGTGTGGATTCGTAGATTCTGGATTTTTCTCTCCCACAATTACATGAGTGGCCTAAATGTAATTAAAAATGACTGTGGCTGCTATAACTCAGCATGCACCAAGGAAAAAAGAGACCAAGTCCAGATTTAATACTTTAAAGCTCTCCTTTTGACTTATGGAAGAGTCCGAGAAAGCAACATTTTTACAGCATGTCAGAAGTTCATCTGAGACTCAACTACTCAGGGAAATCTCCCCCGCCGTCCCCACCACCTTCTGCTCAAAGGTCATCTCCTCCCTACCACCGCGGGCACTGCTGACTGACATTTGTGTCTCTTGGACAGACAGCCACCCCTCCGTCTGACCAGGCAGCAGTCTTACCACGATACCTTAATGGACTGGGTTGTCATTTCCTAAATGGGGGAAAAAAGCAAAAACAACAGCGTGTAAAGCAACAAAGTTCACAGTTTTCCCTAGAGAACAGATGGGCTTCCACTAAGGACCCCTCTCCTCCCTATGAATTCTCTCTCCTCCAAGAGAAACCAATTCCCAATCTCTTTGTACGGAATTGCAGGTTCGGTCGTGGGATTGGTGAGCCTTTTTGAATGGCTCGCCCAAGGTAGTAATTTTGTAATCTGCCGTAGCTGAAGTAAGTGTAGACCTGAGCTCGCTCTAGCCTCCTTCCCTCTCCTCCATCCAGCACCACGTCCCCACCTAGGTGAAAACACTTTGCATATAAACAAACTCCTCTCAAAGACACCTCAACCTTGACATTTCTTTCTCCGGTTTCCAAACTCGCTTCCTTGTAAAACACCTCGCTCCCTGCCATGCTCCCACATGAGGCCCAATTATCAGAATAATAATTAACAGGCTCTCATTATTTAGGATCAAACAATGCCCCCCTAATGAAGCCAAGAATAGCCAATGTGATCCCTTAAAACGGGGCGGGAGTTTTCCTTACACCTTGGGGCGTCTAATCCACTGGAACCATTAGGCACCGAGCTGCCCATAACGGCCTGTGTAACATTGAGTCAAGGACAGTTAATGGGTGCCAGAGCACAGACCAAAGTGCTCCAAGCATGTCAGTCAAGACTAACCGGAGGCAAAAACATCAAAATGCAGGTTGGAGTTTTGACATTCCTGCAGGCTCTGAACGCCTCGCCAGTAAATTTTTAAAGTCAATATCCCCCTTATGCTCATGAACACTTTTCTGTCTGATGAGTAGGACTAATGTGGATCTGATTGAACTGTGACCAAAGTGGGGACTTTAAAGGCAGCTTTGAATGTGTGGGGGGCGGAAAGGGGTTTTTTTTTGTGTGTGTTTTTGTGTGTGTGTGTTTTCTTTTTTATTTTTTTTTCCAGAAATGTCTGTGATAATAATGAAGACAGCGTACACAGATTATCACAGGCTGTGTCTTTCGACTTCAAGGTTATGTGATTAGAAAATTAGAAAAGCGACGAGATTAGAAAAACCGCAGAACATTTTGAAAGAAAGCTTTTTTACAAATTATCTGTGTGCTGGATTGACACAAAATCTGATAGATGGATCTTCTAATGTTTGGAAATGGATAAATGCAACAATGCAAATAGGAAGAACTGGCTTTGGAGTCTGCTCCTGGCAGAAGTTCAAAACCCATATTAAGTATTCCAATTCGCTTAACGCCTGTTACTTAACATTTTTTTTTTTTTAAATTGCCATGTATACATAAAACAAAATGTAAGCATTCCATAAATATAAAGGTAAAAATAACAATGAGAGGGTTGTTTCTCACGATGCCTCGCTTTCTCCCATATTTGGAATGAAACCTTCACCTCTCTGCCCTTTCTCTTCTCGAAGCTGAGAACAATAATTAGGGGAACACGAATCAGGAAGCCCAACCACAATGGGTTTGGGGGGTGGCATTCAGCAAGTACTACTTCAAGGTGTGATAGCCATTTTGTAACTCAAGTCACAGCTTTACTCCTCCTTTAAAGAGAAGGAAAATAAAATGTTACAGTCTCAAAACCCAGGCTGGTTTAAATAAAGAGCCCATTTTAAAATCCTCCCTTTTTTGCTGGTCCGGTGACAATGGTGGGTTTCTGAAATGTATAAGCAAGTGGTCTCGTCGGCAAAAAGTCAGGGTAAAGTCTCATCTGTGTCTGATGGCACCCTTTTAGGGTCCTTCCAGCACCTAAAAGGTAGCAGCTAATTGTTTGGCCTGGGGAGAATAGATCTAGAAGCCTCTAAAGTGTTCATGTCCGTATATAAGGGCATAAATGATAGTCAAGTCGTGGTGACCTTTAACATATTTGACTGAAACCTTTGAGTAGGTGCCATCCTGAAATTCTTAGGACTCAACTCACTGTTACCTGATTTTGACCTCCCAAATAGGAAAATATAAATAGGCCATGAATGCACTTCTAGAAAAGACTTGAATCTTCCAGACTCTGGTGGTGATGTCAGCAAGGTTTGGGTATAAAGGGCTTCACATGTAAAGTTTAGGGATGTTACTAGAGCACAGAGTGGTCCTTAGTATCTATTTTTACAACTTTTTGATCTATTCCTTGGAACATTATCTAAGTTTTTAAAATTATTTTGATATCTTAATATATATATATATATATATATATATATATATATATGTATATGTCTCCATGGATACAGAGGGAGGTCACCAGGGTTGGGAGAAGAGAATGTATATGTATATTATATAGACATATATGTATATAGATATAAATGTATGTAAAAGAAATTCTCATATAATGAATTCCACAAGTTTTCAGTCTTCTTGGGTGTTCGTAAAATTACTTCCATGAGGGTAAGAACTTTCCGTTTCAGTCATTCATTTACACGAGTATTTATTGAGCGCCTGTGATGTCACAAGAGCTATTTTAGGTGCTCGGGATATATCGGTGAACAAAACAGACTTGTCCTTATAAAGCTTACATTCTAGTGTAGGAGACAGACAACAATAAAAATAATCAAGTTAATTATGTTTATGCCAGAAGATGGCAAGTGCCATGTAAACAATATTAAACAGAGTACGAAGGGTCAGACATGCCCAGGGGAGGGGGCAAGGCAGAGCAGACTGTGCCGAGGAAATGGCATTTGGCAATTTGCAGGGCGGATCTAAGTCAGCCACACAGCTACGTGGGAAAGAAGCCTTCTGGGAAGCAGAACAGCCAGTGCAAAAAACGTGAGAATAGAAAGGAGGCCCAGCTGGCTGGAGTGAAGCGAGGGTGGCTTGGGGGACCGAGGGGGGTCACCAGGGTTGGGAGAAGATATAGAAGATGGGATCCTATTTACCTTTGTACCTCCCACGCCTCGCTTAGAGGCTGGTACCCAGTAAGTCCCCCATGATTCCTGGTCTGTGAATGAACGAGTGCATAAATGAAAGAAATGCCAAAGGCTGGAAGGTCCTCTGACCCAACTCTCAGGCGGTGTTTTGGCATAATCCGCAGCAGCATTTTCTGATTGCATTCTTTGGAACATTAGTCCCTGAAGATATTCCAAGAGAAATGAGTTCCAGGGTGAAATAAGTTCTACATTTTGTAGATCTCAGTCAGTAGATTTCAAAAATCACGATTAGCACGTGAAAGCCGCAGAGACATTCTCCAGGAAATGACATGTTTCAAGTCCGCATTTATTCAAGCACACAACCCCTTTCTTCTTTCCACTCCCATTTTTCATTTTTTCTCTATACCTTTGCCCCTCTTCAGACAGAGTGTTCTGGAGAACACACATTGGGGAATGATGACCCACACCGAGTCGACGTCCAGCACAGCTTCCAGAGAGATAACCCTCACTGCCTCCCCTGACCCTACCATTTCTGGACCACTCTGAAATTGAGAATTGCCTCTTTATATTGAATGGGCTAAAATCCACTGCCTTACTATTTTTGTCTACTGACTCTCATTTTAGCCATAAGACCATACAGAATAATCATGGGTCATGGAAGGACTTCAGGGTTTTTAGTCATATAGAATTAAGTCTGGCTTTGCCTCTTAGCTACAGGCTGGGCAATGAGACTCTGATTTTTAGTCCCTTATCTAAACGATCTGCCTCTGAAGGTGGTTATGTTGTTGTGACGGTGCCATAAGATGTGGCAAAATGCCTCTTAGAGCACCTCTCATTGCAGATAATCAGAAAAAGTGAACTTTCTTGACTACCTTCTTCCATATCCCTCTCATGGGTGGAGATGGTCACCATGTCTCTCTAGAATCCTCTCCTCTCCACACGACATAGTCCCAGTTCTTTCTGATGTATATATTGGTTGTCAATGGCGGATCAGAGGTTGGATAGCTCCCCACACCCCAAGCATTAAAGGAAACAGAGGCCAAGGAGGTGGGGCATGGGGAACATGCTCTCTCCACATTCTGTGTTTCCGAGGCTAAATCCTGTTTCTATTTTATTTTTATTTTATTTTTTTAAATTTATTTTATTTATTTTTTATTTATTTTTTTATTTTTTTATTTTTTTATTTTTTTATTTTATTTTCTTTTTATAAAATAATTATTTTTATAAAAAATGTTTTATTTGTTTTTGAGAGAGAGAGAAAGAGAGCAAGAGAAGCACAGAGAGAGGGGGAGAGAGAGAAAGAGAGAGAGAGAGAGAGAGAGAGAGAGAGAGAGAGAATCCCAAGCAGGCTCCATGCTGTCAGCTCAGAGCCCGACACAGGGCTCAATCTTATGAACCATGAGATCACGACCTGAGCTGAAATTAAGAGTTGGACCCTTAACCGACTGAGCCACCCAGGTGTCCCTAAATCCTGTTTTTAAAAGGGAAGTTCCATAATAGTCAACAAAATGTCTTCAAGATCTCCTGAGGGAAAGCATCACATTGTTAGAAATAGTGTGGAAATGCCTACTTTTCCTGGATCATCATGATAAAGAGTCGCACCTAACAAATGTCAAATATACAAAAACGTGTGTCATAAAAATGAGATACAGATCTGCGCACAGAAAGGTGAACGCTCACATGTTCCCTGATAGGGAAAAGTGTATCTCTACCGAGGAGGTCAAGTCCATTTTCTGTGACCAATAACATCGGAAGGCTTCCTCACATGGGTCACCTCCAGCAGGAAGTAGTTTAAAACCCATTGCTGTTTAGCTTCCCAAAGCAGCAGTGGCAGATTGGATTTCTTAGCACTTCTTTCCTATGTGCCTGGGATGTGTTTTTCCCAGTAGGATTATTTAAAACTATGGAAAGAGGGGTAGCAGTTAAACTGAGTTAAATTCATTCGGTCGTTCCTTGCCCTATGGCCTGGTGTGTTCCGTTCCATTGGGGCCATTCCCCTGCGGTGGGTGCACAACTCATCTCCCACTCATTTGCTTATTGGTGTTTCTTAGAATATGTCAGAGAGCTGTAACAGGTCCTGCTTTATAGGTTAAGAATCGTCAGAGGCGGAAACAGTGCCTTTATTTATTCTGTATTCAAATTCCCAGTTTGAGACTTGGTACCGACTGATGAAATAGCTGTGGCTACTGATACCGTAAAAGACATTGAACACAGGTAGCGTCGTTGTTCGTGTCACATATCCCGTTTGAAAACTGAATTTGGGATAAGTAATCCATTGGGCAGTTGTTTTAGTACACGCTTTCTTACACATGGCATATTAGCCATCTGGCCTTTAACCAGCCATTTCCCCTCTCCAATTTGTTCCATTTTCTTCCTAAAGGCCCAGCTCAGGGAAGGCGGTCCCATACAATGATGGGCTGCCCAAATCGCAAGCACTCAGCGTTAACCAACATGCCTGTGCCATTTGCTTGTCCTTAATAAAGCAAGTTATTTTGAGTGAGTTTCATCCTTGCTTTTTCCTTTCTTCCTATGTATTTACATATGTTTAATTTGTAATGCATATGTATTATAAAATATATATATATAGTCATAAATATAATCGAGACTTTATTTAAAACATTACATGGAAGTGGAAACAGAATCATAGTCATGTCTTAGAAAAGAGGTAAAAGGAAATAAACTGAAATTTTAAAAACTTCCTTCTTGTGCTGAGCGTGTGTACATTTCTTTAAGACTAAAGAAACAAAAGACATGTCTTTGCCGCTTAGATATGATGTGACCTCTTGGAAGAATATCATAAGCACATCATTGTCACCAGTCCATGCAGATGGGGCTACATTAAGATGTCACTCAGATGACAAAATGACAGCAATTTCAAGAGAGAAACCAGGTGACGAAGAGAGATCCAGCTCAGCAGACGTCTCTGCACTCCACATTCGCTCCTCAGATCAAGGGAATAGAGACTGAGATTGCCAGAAAACCGGACCCGGATGGGGAAAGAGCCTTGAACAACAATGGCCAGGTTGAGGTTCAATGTGAGTTTCATGAAACCACATGTCCCATCAGCTGAGGTTCACTATCATTGGTCCGGAAGAACATTAGCTCAATTCTAATCAAACCGAGATGCTACAGTTTTATTTTAATAAAGTTTTATTAAAGTAAAACTTTAATAAAAGCTGAAGTCACCTCCTGCCATCACAGGTGCTGAATCCTTGAAGTAGATTTGCCGCTCCCGGATTAAAAGAGAAAAGAAGACTATGTGATGGTTTAGTGTCTGATAAGAAAGACTGATGACATTATGACCAGACTAATGTTACTTCCGGGCTTGTGGCTCCTGTCTTCTTCAGCCACTCTAGTCCACCAGGAGAACTGTCCCTTGCCTACAGTACCCACATGACCCACACGTGGACAGCACAGGGCAATTGTGATCTCCTTTCCCATCAATAGATTTGTCCAAACTGACTGGTGAACGTCGTCCGTGAGAGCGCCCCCTCCCTCCACCAATAACTCAACCTGAATCCTTGGCTCCAATTTGATATTGAATCACAGAAGAATTAAGGCCAGGAAAGAACTTGGAGGTAAACCACTCCCACTTCCTATTCACTATGCGAATTTCTTCTCCAAGAGCTGTGCTCTTCCTGACTCTTCTTGAACACTACTGATGATGTGGAATTCCTTGTGGTAGGACCGACCCCTCCTTCTGTCCTTTGGTAGTTTTGTCTATCAGAAAAGTGTGTCCTTACATGAAGCTGAAGGTCCTGTCACCATGTCTATCAGAGCTTATTCCTGGTTCCGCTCCCTGGAACCACGATAGAATGATTTTTATCCTGTTCTCCCTTCTCAAACTGCTTTCACACCACCATTTACTTCTTGAGCACATCTGAAGGACCCCCTAGGTCATCTGCGGCTTCCGGCTTCCAGAAGTTTCCTCTCCTTCCCTTAGCTTCTAGAGCTCACCATAAAGTCTGACAGGGAAACTTCCCTTAGTTTTCTTTTTTAAAAAGTAAAAAATGTTCAATTACGATCACATCCATCAAGTACAGTTGTAGTAATCAGACTTGTTAGGTGGTGACTAACCCATTACCAACGGGCTAATGGGGAGCTCAGGCCAGGATGGTCTTTAAGCCCAGCAGATCCAGTCAGCATTAGCTGCTGCTTAGAAAAAGGCCACAAAACACCATCCCTAATGATTTAACAGCTTGTTCCCGAAACACATTAACCAAGGGAGCTTTTAAATATTAAGAAATAATTACACCAACTCAGTGTTGTCCTTCCTCAAAATTACATCACATCAGGGCTCCAGTAGATAAATAAATTTAGTGAAGGAACTCAGGTCTTCTAAAAATGAAAAACTGTACCCAATGAAATGTTATTTCCAGCTGATGGCAGGAGGGCAGACAGAGGGGAAGGAAGAATTAATGAAAATATTCTAACTACTTTCCCAAATGTACACTTAGAGTAGTCTTACCCCAGCCAAATTCATTCTCTATTATTGGCATTTCAAACTTTTTTTTTTTTTTTTTTTTTTTTTTTTTACCATCTCCAACCCAGTTAGGGCAAGATAAGAATTGGGAGGGACTGGAGGATGTCCTGGGACCAATGTGCTCTAGCCTAACCATGAGAGTCCATTTTAGGCCTAGAACATAGAAGCCCAGGGAATCAGGCACTGGCCTAGAGCTATGGGTCTGCATTACATTAGGGCAGATAAAGTGGCTTTACCTTCATTTGAATGAGAAATACGATTTGGGGGAGAAGGAAAAATAGACTTTCCAAGAGCCTAAAACATTGTCTCCACATAAGGGCCACGCAGCCTTAAACTCCAGCATTCAGTATTGTCTTCTTTCTGGAGAGCTGTTGAAATGTTGAATAAACCTAGATAGGATATTTGGGCCATCTACATTTGAGCGTGTAGCATTTGAGGGTTTAATTGATTCTCCTTTCCTGCCCAAACAAGACACTGGGTAGTTTGCGGTCACTGGGCATGTAAGTGGGAAGGGCCCCGAAGGAAGGAAATGAAAGTCGCACACTTCACAGCTTTGCTTAGGCCAAGGCCAAAGGGCAAGCTCTGAGACTCTCAGGCCTGCTGGCCTCCTGGGGGAACACTGTTCACCCCCAGGCTCTGCTCTGGTTACGGGGCAGAGGAGGCCTCAGTGACAGCCTAAGCCAGGATGGATGCTAAGAGCGCAGACCTAGCTAATAGGGAAGCCACGTGGCCTGCTTGGGCTGTTGCAGATTTTTGTGGAATAAATTCCTACCCGGGTAGCTCTTGGGTGTCATGAGATTTCACTTTTTCCATTGCTTTTTCCTTTGCTGCAAAGAATCTCTGCCTTTTGGTCACCTTTTGAAGTTAACGGCAGGGCCAGGGCGTAGCTGCACATCCGTATTTTTATAGGTTTCCTAATGACCTGCTTAATTATTTGCTTTCTCTGGGGCCAGATTGGCTGCTGATAGGCACTGGGAGTCGGGGCACCGATGCAGCCTGGTCCCCCTTGATGGGTCCAGGACAGATTTCCAGGCATCTGGATCACTGCATTCCAAGAGACTGTCTCCCTGGGGCACACGGGCTTGAACGTAGGTGAAGCTTTATTTGTATTTTTGTTTATTCATTAGATTGACAGAAACCTCCTCTCTAGGGACCTCTAGGTGCCTAATCTGAAGTCAGCATCAACATTTCCCAACAGAGTCAACTGCTTCATAACCCTTTGCAGCTTTTCTTGTGTTCTGAGGTTTAAACAGATTCAGAAACTAAGAACACCTGGGTCTAAGCTCAGACTGGCGAAAGCCTACCAACTTTTCCGCCTGCGCTCTTGGGAGAAGGTGCTCTTTCTTTTTTTTTTTTTTTTTTTTTTTAATTTTTTTTTTCCAAACGTTTATTTATTTTTGGGACAGAGAGAGACAGAGCATGAACAGGGGAGGGGCAGAGAGAGAGGGAGACACAGAATCGGAAACAGGCTCCAGGCTCTGAGCCATCAGCCCAGAGCCTGACGCGGGGCTCGAACTCACGGACCGCGAGATCGTGACCTGGCTGAAGTCGGACGCTTAACCGACTGCGCCACCCAGGCGCCCCGAGAAGGTGCTCTTTCAACGTAGCTTTGTTTTGCTTCTTTCCCTCTGAGTCTGGACACGGCCTGAGAATCCTGCTTCATACACCACTGAAGGCAGCAACTAGGGTCTGTCCCAGGCATCATTGAAGTCGGATTCTCTTTGCCATTCTTCACCGAAATCCTTCTCATCTCCAAAGGCCCCGGGGAAGTTGTAAGAACTATCTCTTAAAGACTTCTCTTGTGCAGAAAGACTTGGCCAGAGGCCGCTCTTGATATTCATGCCCCGGAGCGTGGTAGCTGAGTGGGGAATATATGACTTGTTTCTTGCCTTGTTGTAACCAATCTACATTCTTTGCCGTGGAAATAGATCCTCCTCACCATTGAAATCTAGATCGACATAAAGACAAAGCTTCCCTGAAACTTGACTATTTAGCTCTTATTTTATCAGGGACCCTGAGAGAGAAACTCTTATTGGAAGTGGTATTTTCAGTCCTCCCACCCCATCTGTCCCCATCTCCCCCTCCCCCATTCCTCCTCTATCCCCTCCGTCTCTGGGCATTGCTATAGATTCTTCAACTATTTTCTGGTTGAATTTGACACCTTGTAGTCGTCAAGTGATCGTATCCAATTAACAGCCATTATATTCTCCAGTTACTCTCTGCGTGGACATGAGTTTATTGATTTGGTAAGATTTTATTCGTTAGAAACATAGGCAACCTGCCATTTAATTCAGCCTTAGTACTGTCCGCAAGTACCATAAGGGAGGCAGTTAAAGAGGCAGTGCATGGGAGGTGGGGCCGGGGGGAGAAGGGGGGAAAGCGATCTATTACCTCTTTGGAAGATGAGGGGGAAGAATAGGGTTAAACTTTGATCATTGTCATTTCACCTTTGGACTTTTATTAAAACCGTTTGACACAGGCGTGTTGGCAGATCGAGTAGGAAGATAAATGGGCCTGTGTGAATAGGTTTAATATCAAACGTGGATATGAGACATGGCAGGCGCTTTCATCCAGGAAATGTTCACGTCCACAAGATTTGCAGGTTACAGTTGGTGATCCTTCAGGGCTCAGGGGGCCAAAAGGTGAACATGATTGAGGTACCTTTTGCTATGAATATTTCACAACCCGTGTATCCCTTTTTCACTTGGGGCTGTGTGCTGACTGAGGGCTTCTTCAGGATGAGTCCTCAGTTGACTGATGAATATAAAACGCCTCTCTGAACAAAAGGCATTCAAGATTCGCTGAAGACAAGACAACCTACTTTGGTTTCTGTGTCTGGTACCGGGGTATCAACGGAGATAAAACACTGAGTGACAGGGAAGCGAAATACAGAATAACACAATCTATTGTTCTCCCATTGACTGTAAGTATAATGGGAAAGTTAGTGAGTCACCATAATGTCATGGACCGCTGTGAACTTGGAAGAATCAAGGATCAGAAAGTAACATGACACAAGGAGGGAAATGAAGATAATATTGGGTTACTGAACATTCTCAAATTGTACTGAAACGCATCCCAGCCCTTTGGAGGGGCATGTTTTTGACAAGGAAGACAATGGGAAGAAACTGGTGGCTGTAACAATATCACCATTTTCCTTTACTATGGGCCGTAATGTGAACTTCTTAGAAGACACCTTCTTTCACCACAGCTTTGTTGTTCAGTCTATTGAGGAGCCCCGAGACCAAAGTCGTTGCCTTGTTCCGGAGCCGGCTAAAACCAAGGAGCCTGGTGCTCCCAGCCAACGACAGCTGCTCTCTTGTGAATTACAGAGCAGGTTTGCAGCCAAGGGTGGGGGTGGGGGTGGGGGGAACTGAGACAGAATGAGAGAAGCAAAGGGAGGAAATAGACGGGGAGAATTTGGAGCACACGAATGAAAGAGCAGGAAGGAAAAAATCCGAAGTGGCGGAGGAAAGAAATGAGAAAAGGAATTTTCACCTTGGGGGTGGGGGTGGGGGGGGGGAGGAGAGTGTGGATCCTCTACCGTTCTAGGGTCTGAGCAAAATAAAACGACAACAAAAAGAACAGAATCACTTTTGGAGTGAATTTGTTGGAGCCAGAAACCCTCCCTTGGGTTAATGACGTTCTGGGAGAAATATAGCTAATGCTTGGTAACATTATTTAAATCTGTGACATGCTCATAGTAAAGCACATATAATGGTGAAAACACCTATCCATCTAAGGTCCTGACATAAGGTCTACTTATAACTCACAACAGTGCTGATGAAGGCTGCGGATTCTCTCATAGAAAAATGAACATAAACGAACACATACCAAATTTTGCACACAAGCTCAGTGGGTTCATACACTTCCTAAGCCCTTTCATAAACCTCTCAGAAGTCCACAGACACAGAGGTTAAGAATTGCCACTCCAGACTGTCTAATAAAGAGCTGGCATAGAATAGAATAGCTCAATGAACTCTTAAAGCTTCGAATTATGCAAGTAATCTGGACAACCGAATATTCTAGCTGGACAAAGTTACCATATATGTCTTCACAAATGACTGATTTTCAAGGAACTAGAGATAAATACAATATTTTCGATATCAAAAGTATACTCATTGCAATATAATCTCTTGTACCTTTTGATGATTTGCAAGGCACCTGGGCAGTCTTTTGATAATAAGGTAGTGATCTGTCCACCAGAGACCATGGTGCAGTATGGATACTGAGAGGGTAAACACGATGGGTCTGAATCTGCTTTCGCTCTAACACAATCTCTAGAATAATTTTTTATAACTAATTCTGATTACCAGTATATTCCCTTGTCTTTTCTATCTCTCTTGATGAAAGTCGAGTTGAAAATACTTTTGAAATTTCAGCTGCTGGCTTTGTCTAGAATGTAGTTGCATTATGAGTACTGACGTGAGAGTATTGAGCAAATGGTGGCACCTCATAGGAGATGATGTTTATTTCCATGGGCAAAAGGGACTGCTTGTGACCACGAGATTTCTTCTAGATTTTTGGGAAAACAACACCAGTCCCCATGCCTGATCTTCCCATCTGGACTCACATTGGTTTTATTGTGCATACTTAAGTAGGTCTGCTTATAATTCTGGAGTCATTGGTGCCCTTGGACATGTTCTTTAGCCTGCTCAAGCCTTAATTTCCTCTTTAGCTAAATGAAGAAATTACATTTAACACGCAGATCTTTTTTACCTTTAACCCCCTTTGATTAATTTAGCATCTGTATCTGGTACGTGTGACATATTTTTATTTTTTTTTATATATTTTAAAAATTTGAATCCGAGTTAGTTAACATATAGTGTAATAATAATTTCAGGAATACAATTTAGTGACTCATCACTTGCATATAACACCCAGTGCTCATCCCAGTAAGTGTCCTCCTTAATGCCCCTCACCCCTTTTTAGCCTTTCTCCCCACCCAACACCCCACCAGCAACCCTCAGTTTGTTCTCCGTATTTGAATCTCTTATGTTTGTGTCTCTGTTTGCTTTCATATTATTTTTGCTTCCCTTCCCTTATGTTCATCTGTTTTGTATCTTAAATTCCACATATGAGTGAAATCATATGATATTTGTCTTTCTCTGACTGACTTATTTCACTTAGCACAACACACTCTATTTCCATCCACATTGTTGCAAATGGCAAGATTTCATTCTTTTTGATCGCTAATACTCCATTATGTATATATACCACATCTTCTTTATCCATTCATCAGCCGATGGACGTTTGGGCTCGTTCCATACTTTGGCTGTTCTCAATAGTGTTGCTATAAACATTGGGGTGCATGTGCCCCTTCAGAGCTGCATTCTTGTGTTACGTGGGGGCATTTTAGACACTGCCAGAGATACAGCACAGAACTGAGCACGGTGAAATTTCCAACCTCATGGATCCCACCAGGCCATAAGCTCTTCCCGAGCAAATACCATGTCATTTGTCTCTGTGCCACTGCCCCTCTGCTCCTCATGCCTAACTCGCTGCCCACGAATTATAGATGCTCAAGAAATGTTTATCGAAATTATATGAAAGAAGGGAACTAGTCAAAATTAGATAATACAAAAGGAACGTGACAACCCACTTAGAAGCAACACAGTGTCATGAAATAGGACATAGGAAAGGATATTAGTGCCACCTGGGGTGGTCAGGAGAGCTCCATGGAAGAACTGGCTTCCGACCTCCAAGGATGGGCAGGATGTTGATAGGCCAAGATGGGGCTGCTTGAGAAAATTTGAGAAACAGGAAAGTTCCCTGTCATCGGTTTTGTCTGAGATGTGTAAGAGATGGTGGCAGAAAATAAGACTGGGATTGGATTATTAGGAGCCTTCGGGTTTTGAGCTTTAGATTTTAGAGTGTTCTGTGGGAAATGAGGAGCCATGAGAGTTTTTAGGTAAACAAGTGGCTTCAGTGGTTATGTCATGTCTATAATCCAATCAATGTATCAATGTTGAGCACAAAGGGGCTCTCATGTGTACTTTTAAGTTATGACTCAAAACAACTCTGTAAATTAGAGAGCTTTATTGTATATTAATTATATCTCAAGAAAAATATGTAATAAAAACACCTCCAGGTTTGAGATGAAGTTGTACGAGCTCAAAAAACCAAACCAAAACAAAACAAAATAGAACAACAACAACAACACCACACACACACACGCACACACACACACACAAAATCAACAAAAACCAAAAGGCAGTTTTCTCCTGAAGCTTCATTTGAACTTTGGTGAAATGCCCTTTTTTACCCTCAAGAGATGGAAAGAGAGAGAGACACACACACACACACACACATACACACACATGCATGTGCACACATACAGAGTGGGAGGAACGGAGGGAGGGTAGGGAAGAAGACAAGGGAAGGAGAGAGGGAAGGGAAAAAAAAAACCCATGTTTCATGCCCTCTTTTCTGGCCATATGGGAAGGAATTATGGCGGACAAACAGTCCAACTGCTGTCCAAATTAACCTCAGGTCAGATGGACCATTACTAAACTTTAGGATTGTATAACAAAAATCTATGTCTTGCCATCTCCTTAACTAGGCCTATAAACATTTTTTTTAGGTGTCTGGATTCAATTTGTGTACACACACACACACACACACACACACACACGTGTCTGTGTGTGTGTGTGTGTGTGTGTGTATTTTTTTCCTCTTGAAGTTGAAAATTCCAGGCTGCTGCCATACCCCTTCCTGAGCCAGTTCATTTAGGAAGATTGTTCCTCATGGGACACACCTCTTGGAGTTAGCTGAGTGTGTTAAAGAGATTTATTTCCAGACAAATTGGCTTATAAATATGAACCAGCCCATGAAAGGCAGTCCATAGGGCAAGTCTTGAGGGAACTATTCTTTCTACTTTAGGGACTGGTTTTATGAAAGACCTAATAGGTAGCTCCTTTTCCTACTACTCGCCTTGGGGATTTTAGCTCATGCTAAATGTGACCATTCCTCTTCCATTTACTTACTACAGCAGTCCCCAAGGGTTTGTAAACCTATAATTGGACAGTTGAGATCAGGAGGTTAAGAAAACTGACACAGAGAGAGGCTTTATAAGTCTGTAAGCAACTTTTTATTGGCTGAGGATTTCTTAAAGCACCATTTTAATCATCTCTTAGAGGACGGTCAGCCACAAGGAAAAACCAACAAAACGAAGCTGGCAGGCCTGTCCCACGCAGAGTAAGGAAGGGCTTCATCCTTCAACTCTTCATTAAAGAAGGACTTCTTAGAAGTGGTTGGAGAAGATAAAGTTGTTGTCAGGTTAACATGAAATAAAAAATATGTATGTACCAAAAGCCACTCAAGGACTTTAATTTAAATCCTAATGCAAGACTTTGATTTCAAGTGCATCGTCGAAGTGTCTTAGAACGTTAAAAGTTTCCCTTCGTTTCTGAAAATCGTACTTACTGTTACTTTCGGATAGCTACTTACACAGAACACCCTTAGGAACCCCCCTAAAGGCTATGTTCTTCAGGGGGAGGGAGGCAGGGACTCTGTTCTCTGGTGTTTATGGGGATGCAGCTGGAAGCAGGGAGCGGGACGGCCATGCGCCAAGGCTGGGCCAGAGTTGGGCTTTGACCGGCAAGTTTGTTTCTGGGAGTCTACAGCAAAGGATGCCCTCAGCTCGCCAGAGTTTCCTACTCTCCCCACGCTCAACACCTCTCCCCTCCTTGAAGCGCTGAATCTGAAATGCTTTATGGATTCAATGGACCTCAAACGCACCCAGCAGCTGCCATCAGGGCAGGAGGTCAGAGTGCAGCAACCTGAGATGCCCATTAAGTCACTAAAACCTCCCCAAAGGATTCAAGTCTTTACAGCAAAGATATCCTGCCTCCGAACTTTATACAGAATTAGAACATGTGGGCGTCATCCTCAAGAACTGTCAAGGAACACCGGAAGGAAGAGGCACTGATGTGAGTTCCAGACCAGTCCCTTCCCCCCAGACATCTTCCCCAGGGTGCCAGTGGGAGCACACCCTTTGCTGAGTCCTTTGCAGCACCTTCCTTTCTGCAACACTCCTACTTGTCTGCCATTCCAGAAGGCTCTAGAATCCCTCCTTGGAGCAAAAACACAGGAGGGATTTGGGAGCGTTCTGGAGAAGCATAGAGAGATGGAGCAGCACACTCGTTGGGGTTGATGGCAGTGAGGGACAACTTGCAGGGCTCCTTCCCGCCGAGAGGACAGCACCAAAAGGCATTATCGTCTTTTCTCTGCACTGGCTGGGGGCAAAGAGAGGGCAGGTGCAGCTAGGAGGTTCAGAGTCGGAGATTCTCAGAAGCAGAAGCAGATATATCTTCTCAGCTTCATCTGATTGTTGGTAAAGACTTAGAATAGTTTCCATTGTGGGTCCCAAAACACGGGCTTTGGAATCAGCCATGAGGAGGCCAGAATGGCAGCTCCCGAACTCACCTCCCTGAACCTCCATTTCCTTATCTTTCCTTACCCCCCACCCCCGCTCACAAATTCTTACTGAATGTTTGTTTACTGTCAAGCACTGTTAGAAGCTCTTTCTACGCATCCACTCATGGAATCCTCACAGTTACCCTATGATGTAGACCAGACTCTGTGAGCTGCATTCTATAGATGAAGACGCTGAGGCACAGAAAGGCTGAGTAACTCACCCCAAGTCACACAGCAGATGACTGAGCAGAGATTTGAATCTGTGTAGTCTGGCTCCAGCACCCATACTCTGGACACATTACTTGGTTTGTGTAGGATTAAATAAGAGGTACTCCGTGAGTGATAATTATCTCCGCTTCTAGTCACCAACATAGCCAATAAGCCATTACCCCTTGAGCATGGGTTTTCTTAAAGCTAGAAATCCATGTAACCATGTGAGCATCCACCCCAGTAGACTTCAAACCTTTTGATCACATACCTCAAGTTGTAAAATATTCTTTTTGTCTTTTAAATGTTTTCATGTTTATTTATTTTTGACAGAGAGGCAAAGTGTGAGTGGGGGAGGGGCACAGAGAGAGAGAGACACAGAATCCGAAGCAGGCTCCAGGCTCTGACTTGTCAGCACAGAGCCCGACGCGGGGCTCAAACCCACGAACCGTGAGATCATGACCTGAGCCGAAGTCGGGTGCTAAGCCAACGGAGCCACCCTAGCTGTAAACTATTCTTGAGCCAGGAAACATGCATCCATAGAGGCACATATATTTAGTTGTGCATCATTTAGAGAAATGCCCTATTGTACATATGCCCACGATAAAACGTGGGGAAATCAGAAATGTAAAAGAAGGAATGACAAAAAATAGAAGTTCAAATAATTATACCTGCTCTTCAGGGGATTTTCTTGTGTATTCTATCTGAAGCCCACTTAAGAACTCACATTGTTGTCTCTGGCCCACAAGAACTGAAGAGCAAGCTGGGCCCATCAGATGACCGTGCCTCACCACGTTGATATCTTATCTTTTCAGGCCAGGCCCTAAACCCAATCATCCCCTTGAGGGACACCAGGACCAGTCATCAGCAAACCCGTGAGTCCAGCAAAGCAGGATCTTCAGCGTCTCTTGCTCCTGTGCCCTCCTCCCCTCACTATCCTACCCTGCTCCTCGGCCCTCTCAGTGCCCTGTGGTGACCCGCCCCTCCCTCTGCCTCTCCCTGCATCAGCAAAAGTACCTCATTTCCATCCACCTACCTGGACGTAAGTATTTCACGGGGTTATTTGCATTTCGAGCCTTATCTCTGATTACATTTTCAAAGGCTCGTTTTCCTCAACAGCCAAATGGAGAAGTTAATCCCCCCCGTGAAGTTTAAGTGGGGAATCACTTTTGACCATGCCTAGTACGGTACCTACAGAGCGCCGGGCGCTCGGTATGGCTCTGTGCGTGGCCAAGGGGTTGGAAGCGAGAAGGAAAGACTCTGCCATCCCTTACAGGGGAGGAAACAAAAAGAAATATTACCTTGAAGCGACACCACAGCTTGCTAACCCCCATCCAAGCCCAATGGCACTAGGCTTTCTGCTAACTTCTGGGGCCTCACGTCCCCAAGGGACTCTCAGTGAGTGGTGTAGAGACAGGGACGCTGTTCTCTGGCTTCTTCGTTTGAAGATGGGGCCCTGACAGGGACTCCCCATAGCTTAGCCTTTCAAACCCCGTTGCGCACACACAAGGGTTAGCTCCCCTCCTCCCGAAAGCCCCTTCCCACTCCTGGACCTCCCTGACCACTCATGAGACAGGCACCATTCCGCGGCCAGAGAAGGGAGGCGGGGGGAAAGGCTCCCCCGGAGGGCTGAAGGGCAGCTGTTTATATTATAATTAAGGTTTTACAGCATAAACTGAAATGTAGCTTGACTATTCCAACAAGGCGCTGGAGGTAATTACCACTGCTAGAGGCGTTCTCCACTGCCAATTATTTCACTCCCTAATTGAATGACTTAGGCCGCAGTGGAGAGGGGCAGGGAAAGGAGCTTGCTTTCAAACATGGATGTTCCTTCAGATGCCTCAGAGCAGCTCAAAGCTTAGCGCAGTCTCAGTCCCGGCCCTTCCCCAAGCCGTCTCCCAGGGGTGTGGTGTGGAGGGGAAGAACTCGAGTCTCGAAGTTCCATCACTTACTGGCTTGGGCAGATCACTTAAACTCCCCGAGTCTGTCCCCTCGTCTATAAAACGGGTCTGACTGAACTACAGACGCCGTAACCCTGTTGTGTGAGTTAAACGAACGATCATGACCCTGGCACACAGAGAACGTTGAATAATTCTGGCCTAAGGAAATGGCAACCGACAGCCAGCGCGGCCATGGGGGAGCGGGTGCTTTTTTCTTCCCTGAACAGATGGGGAAATTGAGGCAGAAAGCACACTTCGGTCCCATGTGAAATAGCTTGGTAAGTGAGGGCCGGGGCCAGAGAGAAAGTGGGCCCCCCCTTGAAAGAAAAGGAGTGATTTCCTTTGAGTTGGGGCAGACGTGGCTCCTCCTAAGAAGGCTGAGGGACCCCCAAGGTATCCTGCTCCCGGAGGTTCTCTGCTCTCCCTTCCCCATCTCCACACAAAGCGCCCAGCACTGTGCACAGTACCCTGGTTGCCCCCCCCGCCCCCCGGTCCCCAGGCAAGCCCACGATTAATACCCCCACGCATTTGCACGGAGCTTTCTACGTCTAACATTTTATTCTACTTTCTGCACATCGTCTTCGAGCCTCACAACCACCAGGAGACCCTGGTTTACAAATGAGGAAATGGAAGCCAAGAGAGATTAAATAAAGAGCGTGAACTCAGTCAAGGACTAAAACACAGGTCAGCCTCCACACGGAGGGGCCGGTTCTGTTCCTAGGGTTAACCACACACTCCCTCCCCAAGGTCCAAAATGTGGTTTACAATGCAGATTCCAGGACCACTTCCCAGGGATTTCCATTCCCTGAGTCTAAGAGAGAGTCCAGGGACCTGCAGGTTAGAAAGTCCCACGATTTTCTGATTTCGGTGGTTCAAAGACCACATCGTGAGAGGCACTGGACTAAGAGAAAGTAGGATGGGCAGCAGACGCCTCTGAAATACCACCTGTGCGACCTCAGCAGCCAGGGTTTGACTTCAAGTTTCTCGACTGTTAGTTTCCTTAAATGCAAATGAAGATAATAATATTTACCTCCAAGGGATTTTTGTGACAATTCAATGACATAACGCAGGTGAGGTGTTGCATGTAGTGCCTGGCAAGGAGAAAATGCTCAGTAAGGTTAGTAATTATTAGCATTATTGCTGTTGTTGTCGTCTCCACACCGAAATACAGCCAAGCCCTGTGTTACTCAAGGGATAAGTTCCTATTGCTAATACCTTATCATTCAGAGTCATTAAATCTACAAAAAAAAAAAAAAAAAAAAAAAAAATTGGGATATGAAAGAGACACAAATAGGATTTGATAAACAAGTCATTTTTTAATAAGAGTGACTCATTTAGCTGCCTTGGGGTGGGGGTGTTGGTAGATAAGCAACGGTCTGTTCTCTAATTAGCAGCCACTGACTAACAGGAGGAAAGGGACACAGTTGGTGGGTATGCCAAGGGGGGCTTCTTGAGAACTGGCTTTAAGTTGATGTGATCGGTACAAAACAAACAAACAAAAATCATTAGCAGACAGCAGTGATGTAGACAAGGATGTTAGAGCCCATGCCCAGTTTCTTTCTGACTCGTCTACCCTCCCAGCGCTTGGGCAATCGTGTCCAACCCAAGCCAGCCTCCAACAGGTCTCCTGGCTGGGTGGAGGGAGACTCTGGCCTCTTCCTGGAAAAAGCCTGCCCTGAGGTGGCCTTAGGACTGTTTCCCTGGCCTCCCTGGGGGAAAGGAAGGGCAAATATCAGAAGAAAGTAAAACAAAAATTATGCTCTGGAGACGGCCTACAGAGGATCTGTGATGGGACCTCTCTCATTCTCTCTCTCTGTCTCTCTGTCTCTCTGTCTCTCTCTCTCTCCTCCCTTAATTCAACAGAGGCTCCCAGTGAAGTACGAAATAATTGCTAATGTCTAGGGTTGGTGGCCTGGACTTAGGGAGCCTCCTAGAAGTTTGTCATTTCACCCAGGCCACCTCTCTCTCCTACTCGATCGTTGCCAAATAGACACAGGAAACCAAAGTTCTGATTAGGGAAGGCCCACAGACATTCTTGGGTGCATTCTGGCATCGTGGGGAGTGTGTTCCGAGAGGGGAACTTTAACATTTCCACACCCAGTTGCGCGGGAGCAGGTGTCCCTCAAGGGCAAAGTGAGGGGAGTCATGCTTTGGCCCTTCGTGGAGAAACTGGAATCCCACAGTGCATTTCGGGGTGAGAGCAAACTCCTCCAGAGAGCTGCCTCATGTTTAAGCCATGTGGTCAGCTAACTGCACAGTGGGAATTGGCAGACCCCTTGGCTTCCTCTCTGACCCAAGCCCCTGACACCCCCCACGGGCACAGCCCACAGCGGGGAACCAGCCTGCAGAAACAGGGAACATAGGCCAGTCCTATTCTTTATCTCTAGAAAGCTCCCCGTTTAATCTTCCCTCCTTAGTCCTTGATCAGCTGTCCTTCATGACTTTGTGCCTTTTTTTTTTTTTTTTTACCTCTGACTCGCATGCAATCCAACTCAGTGCTGGGCAAGCAGCGGGCTCCATCCATGCCTGAGAAGTGACCGACGAATGCACGAACGACACAAAGTGGCCCGGGGGAGATCCCCCTGCGGGTGAGGGAAGCAGGCACGTCAGTTCCAGCCCTCCTTTCCCCTAAGGAAGTCCAGAAGGAAACAGACACTGCAGAGAAAACACTGACTGTTAATCTTTTACCCAAAGCCCAGCACCACCGTAACGTTCCTTGTTTGTGCTAACTGTTGCCAGTAACTGTGGTAAAAATCACATATTTGCCTGGAAATCTGCTGCCTGTTACATAAAAACATTCAAGACTACCTCCATGTTTCAGTCTTGATTTTCCCTCCCTCTTCCTGTATCTATACTCTCCTTCCTTCACACACCCAAACAACTTATCCAACCGCATGAGCCTCGATACCCTGGGTAGACACCTTGCCCTTCCCCACCCTTCCCAGCCACTCCTTCCCCAGCTCATCCCCCCAGGGCTGCAGGCAGGTGAGGCCACAGTTCCTGGGGCCATTCAGATCTCATTCCTCTCCTAGGAGGTGAAATTACCAAGAACAGAAAATGTATACATGATACTGCTGGGGACATGTGGCTTTGGACAAGACAAGGGCATGCGGGAGAGGAGGTTAGCCAGATCACTCAAAGCCAAGAGCCGGGGAGAGGTTGCTGCCGATGGAGAATTCCATTTGTTTTAATTTGGGAAAGCAATTGGGAAAAATAAGACATTAGTACTCAGCGTCCCTCAAGGAGGAGCGGCTTCCCGATAGGTTTGTAGTGCTCCTAATGAATGGTCACCCTCCAAAGTTGAAGCATCGATGTGGCATGCAGGCACCAAGAACCTGCTGGTCGCACAAAGTTGGCCTGACAGTTCCTCAAGGTCAGGCACTTTCCCTGGGTGACCCAGGGGCCAATGTCTCGTGATCCCCTCTATGCCCTCCCCTGATTCCTGGGCAGCCTCTGACACAGTATACACTCAGACTAACCTTGAAGCACATTCTTTATTTGGTTTCCAGGGACCACAAGCTCCTGGCTTTCTTCCTACATCCCAGGATACTCCTATGCTGGGTCTTTCTCTTCTTCCTGATGCCTAATAGGTGGAATAAGCCTGAGCTCAGTCCTTGGACCTCTTCTCTATCACACTAACTCTCTTTGTCATCGCTGTCACTTAGACTTAAATATTGGTTGAATCATAAGAAACATCTGATATTCAATCTTTTCATCTACGAAGTGGCTATTTCAACGGTTTCACCTAATTCTATGTCTGCGCTACTCCCAAATCCGTGTCGCCACCCCCCGACCTCCTTGAGACGCAGACTCATGTATCCAACTGTCTCCACTGCGGTGTCTGGTCGGCATCTCCAAACGAACCAGAGCAATTCAGGGCAGGAATCTAGGCTTCCCTGTCACGTGTGTTCTCTCCCCGTCTCCCCCATCTCTGCTCAGGACAATTTCATCCTTCCAGTTGCACAGAGCAAAACCCCGCAGTCCTCCTTACTTCCTCTCTCTCTCTGTCTCTCTCTCCTGCACTGCAGAAGGCAGTCTGGTTAACGCTAGCACCCTTCTCACCTCTCCCCCCAACTCCGATCCTCCTGGAGCTGTCACCTAGATCACTGTAACAGAGTCCCTACTGGCCCTTGCTTTGCCTCTTGGAACCTCTATAATCTATTCTCTAAAGCAGTCACCGTGGTCTTTCCAAATCGTTAGTCATCTCATGCCAGTCTCCCCTCCCCAAGCCAGTGTCTTCTGATAACACCCCGGAACACAATCTCAACCCCTTGCCCCATTGACTCTCTGCCCCCCACCTGTGTCTGCCATCATTGTCTTCTTCACCAGGTACATGTCTTCGTGCACCAGGGCCTTCATATGTCCTATTTCCTCTGCTTGAAGGCTCTCCCTCTGCTCGTTCCCATCTCTATTCAGATATCTCCCCTTATGGAAAGGCTTTCCCAGACCATCCCATCCTCAAGTAATATTTCTCCCTTCACCCTGCTTCATTTCATACCCTTACCGTACGATCGCCCAGTATGTAACCGTGTGTGCGCTTACTGTCTTTCTTCCAACTAGAATCTAAATTCTTTGAGGGCAAGGATTTTTGCTGGTTTGGCCAGTGCCCTTTCTTAGTGTCTGGAACATAGTAGACACTCAATAAATATTTGTTCAGTTAATGAATGAACTGATGAATGAACGGACAAGGTCTTTAGCTCTACATCTTGTGAGAACCCATCAGGACTTGGTGATTGACAAGCCGGACCCACAGTTTAATAATGAGAGGGAGCTAGGATTGTGCTTCTGTGTGAGCTTGTTGTTTTGGGGACATTTTCCTTAAGTGTAATAATTTCAACTTCCTTTTCCCACCAGGTTGGAGGATCCCAGAGCAAGGGGCCAATTTCCCTCTTTCCATGCTGTCTATCCAAAACATTAAGACTTTGCTCTTCGTGCACCGACTATGGCAACTTTGATGCTTGCTATTACGACCACACACACATACACACACACACACACACACACACACACACACACACATGCCAATAGTAGTAAAAGTTAATCACAAACTTTTATTAAGATCTTACAAAGCACCAAGCATGATTCTAAACTCTTACGTAGAGTATCTCATCTAGATGACTTAACAACTCTGTGAAGCAGGTACGAATCTCATCTCCACATTCAGATGGGGAAACTGAGGTACAAAAGGGATTAAGTAGCTTCAAAGTTTACATGGCTGGTAAGAGAAAAGGCCAAATATCTCTGAGATTTTTAAATGTTTCAGTAAAGGTCTCCCAGGAGTTCCTACCCATCGAACGTCTGGCCCCTTCACCCTTACTCTTGTCAAGATTTAGCCCAGCTTGTTTAAAGCTTTGAAGAGTACCATGAGGACAAGGGCAACAAACATTAGGGACATCCTAAGTAGCAGTGAGGAAGGTCCTGGACCCCCATGCCCACTAAGGGAATGTGATTGCACCCAAAGTGTCATCAAGTCAGTGACCCCTCATTCGCCCTGTGAGGGCCCTCTGCCTCCCTCATTGTGGACGCTCTCTCCTAGCCTGGTTTCAGGGCTGTGTCTGCCTCACATCCTCAAGTGAACAACCAAGTCTATGCAGCAACTGATTTAGTCCCTGGCCCCACTTGTTAGCTCAGCTCCATCTGGTAAACGGAGTCCTGATGCCCTAGGTCCTCAACCCTTTCACCTGCCAGGTAGCACCTAAAGACATATGCCTTCTGAAAAAAATCACAGCATCTACTCTGCCAAGAAATGGAGACACCCCCCGCCCCCCAAGGCCTACGTGTTGATGGCCACCTCCTGCTATGCTGGCAGTGGTCCAAACAGGCTGCCTGGAGGCCTGCTGCTTTTCTCGAGGGAAGAACTGACAGGAGACATTGGGGCCCTGCTCCCAGCAGGCCTCTGCCCCCTCCAGGCAGTGCCAGACCAGAGAAGAAGGAGTAGGGGAAGGGGAGGGATGTCTCTCCAAGTAAGTGAGCAAGTAAAAAGATAAATGGAACCAATTTCAAAAGGAGTTACAGGGCATCTGGGGAAGCAAGACTCCTGGGTTATAGTTAAGGCTCTGAAGCATCAATAATATGCTTTACATCCATCTCACCCTTCTTTTGGACTCATCAAATGCTTTCAGGGGTAACCCCCAGGTCCCCTCCTCACAGCTAGACAGGACTCACCTTTCACAGCACCAGAAACAAAGGCTGCAGATACTCAAATATAATGTGCAAAGACTGCTAGTCTAAATGTTAATACAGAAAGATTTGAAGGCAGACCTGTAGTGCTGGTCTCCCAGAGAACATGTGGATAAAATGAAGACAAGGGCTGGGAGACAGAAAACACTAGTTTAAGAAATCTCAGGCCTTGGGGCACCTGGGTGGCTCAGCCAATTGAACACTCACCTCTTGATTTTGGCTCAGGTCCAGAGCTCACGGGTTCATGGGACGGAGCCCCACATCAAGCTCAGACCCTGCTTGGGATCCTCTCTCTCGCTCTGTCTCTGCCCCTCCTTCTCTCTCTCTTTCTCAAAATAAACAAACATGAAACAAATTAAAACAAAAAAGAAATCTCAAGCCTCTCCCCAGTGCTAGATGGAAGCTGAGTTGGGACTGAGATGTCCTTGTCGCTGTTCTATGAAACAGTTAATGGCAGCCCTTTGTACTGCACCCCGCCCTTCATTACTGGATTGTCCAGGCTAGAATAATCTGTCTGTGCCCTGGGACTCTGCCCCACCGCATGGATCATCCGCCGTCCAATGACCTAGGGCACCATGAACCCTCTGCTAAGCACCAACGAACTGCGTGACTTTCAGACAGCTCTACCTGTGTGGGTATCAGGCTCCTTGACTGCAAAATGAGGCAATGAGAACATAATTTCTGAAGTCCCACATTCCAGCTCTAATGTACTGGACTTTAATAAGGGCTGCTAGTGGAATATTATCAGGAAGAGCCTTTGCTCTCCGTAGAGTGGTTGCTGGCAATTTCCACAAAAATAAGCAGCAGCATTTCCCCCCATAACCCGGCTTTTACATTTTAATCAAAGCTCATGAACTGAGCACAGTCAAAATATGTGACGGGAGGAGGGGCTGATCATAGATTCACTTCATTGTTACTCAGATATGTTCACCATCCCGCGAGGAATGGACAACTTTGAAATGATTTCCTAACTAATCAGTAGTTGCCAGGACTCTGATGGGCGCTCTAGAGAATGCAGAGAACTTAAATTGTCCCCATCTTTAGGAGAAAAAGGATGAATTTATAAATAATGAGAAATTAATACGAGACATTTAGAATCGTACTTTAATTTTTTAAAGTTTAAGATCTCACTACTGTTCATTTTAATGTAGACCAACCATAGAAGTCCAGTTGACCTCCGAAGCACAACTAGAAAAAACAATATTACCATTACATTATATGACCACAGACAAGTAATCACTGGCTCCATGCAAACATGCACAAAATATTTACCTTAGCTCAACTACCAAATTCTTCTTTTTTAATGTTTATTTATTTATTTATTTTGAGAGAGTGTGTGAGCAGAGGGAGGGGCAGAGAGAGTGGGGAGGGAGATAGAGGGAGACTCTCAAGCAGGTTCCCTGCTGTCAGCACGGAACCCGGTAAGGGGTTTGATCCCACAAACCGGGAGATCATGACCTGAACTGAAATCTAGCGTCGGACACTTAACCGACGGAGCCACCCAGGCGCCCCATCAGACAGATTCTTTTAAGGGAAAATGTGACCTTTCTCAACAAGGTAATGCCAAGGCTGGCCATCTTGCTATCGACATCATATAGACTTTAGATGTTAGCACCACAGCCTTGTAGACGGAACGAGCTACAGATTTGCGGAATCCAGTGCAAAGTGAAAAAGGAAGGTTCCTTTTGCATAAATTACCAAGACTCTCAAGATAACAACAACAGAGTATTAAACATGCATGGGGCCTTTTGCTGCTTCACAGACCACACATCCACTGATAGCCTGCTCATAGATGATCCAGACTTGACCATAGCAAACATTTAACCAGTGCTGGCTAAGAACTTTCCACCTATTGACTCATTTAATCCTCAGAACACCCGTAGCGGAAAAGCCCTACTATTCTCCCTATGATAGGGAAACTGAGGCATGGGAAAGTTAAAGGTCCTACCCATGGATCCACGAGGTAGAACAAGACTTGAACTAAGGCAGACCGGGACCAGGTTCTACACAGCTTCTAGTAACCAATCTCCAGAAGTGACTCTGGAAATTATATGAACAGACTTCCACTCTGCAGTCTTAATTTTCTGCTCCGTTGAGATTAACACTAGGCTTGCGTGACTCCGAGGTGGTCACGCTTCCGGGGACCTGCCATGACTGGGGTCTTTTGTATGTGTGTCACTGGGTGTATGTGGGCAAAGTAAGTGTAAGGGCAGGGAGCTGGGAACCGTTTTTCCTGGACCCCCACATATTACTGAGACCTTATGATGGAAGCCTGCTGATGCTTGAGAACTAAGGCCCGGGTACAAGTGATTCACATCAGAAAGCCCACCAGGCTCTGATTATAGACAAAAGTCTTATGCTCTGAACAGAACTGGGCTTACCTGCAACAACCTTGACCTCTAGCTTATGGTTGTGACCTTGCAGGTTGGACACTCTACCTTCCCCACAGGAGGCTGTGAGTCCATCACACTGAGTGGGAAATGAAGGGCACTGTTCCCGGATGGAAGAAGACTAGGCAGCCTGACCTTCTGCCTTCTAGAACTGGCATCCTCCAACTTCAGTTGTACATAAGAATCACCTGAGAAGCTTTTTTAAAAACAAGGGAGGTTCCCATGCTCGGTCCCCTAGAGTCCTGAGTACATAGGTCTGGGGTAGAGCCCAGGAATCTGACTTTTTAACAAACCCTCCAGCAATTCTGATGTAGACAGTTCATTCCTCGGGAAACTTTATCTACAAAACGGTGGGGATGTTCCCAGAGGAAGGTCAGCAATCCCCTCCTGACCACACTCCCCTCATCTTAAGAGCAGAGAATGCTACGTCGCCACTTCTGGGAGTTCAAGCAGGTCAGCTCGTGCACGTGAAGGGGCCACATGGCCCTAAGACACACAGATGGATGGTAGATTCCAAGGCTGAGTTTTGCTTTCTTTGGCTAATAATCTTCATCACTATTTTTCTTTTCACTGAAGAATAAGTCATGTCCTATCCCATGACTTGCCGTCCACAAAATGACGGGATTTCTCAGGCAAACTCTGCTCCCGTAAATGGCTTTCGCGGCCTCTCTTTCTCTCTCTACCTGCTGGTTTTGCACATACCCATTTGCCTTCTAAGGCTCTGATTTCAAGGAAAGTCCTTTTCCTCAGAATGAATGAGAGTCATCAAAAGTTGCTGCTGAAACAGACATTGGGGAACAGTCAGCCCAGTGTGTCCGCTCTATGGGCTGGGAAACCAGTGACGCAAACTGGGGTCCACTCTCAGATGCATAGGCGAGGCCACCCAAGCAGACCCCACCTATCTGTCCACAGAGCCCCCCAGGGTGTCCCTTCTCCCTACAGCGCCACATCACACCAAGGAAGCAAACGCTGCAGGGCGCGTCTAGACTTTCCTCATTGGGTTTCCCATTAAAGAGATGCCGACGCAGTTTTTAAATCTCTGGAAATGAATGGCTATGTCATACAGCAAAAATACAGCAAAGGGGCCGGAAAAATCCGCTGTGCACATAGAAAAAAAAAAAGTTATAAATAAACAGGATGTCAGAAACCAGATTGAACTTCCAAGTTGAAAATGGGAAGTAGACGATAAAAGAGCTGACCCGCTCGGAGCTAGTCCTCTGGCCCCGTGGGATAAGCCTCCCCTGGCTACACAGTACTCGAACTCAGAGAAGTGAGGACTTTCAGAACCGAGAAAGATCTGAGAGGTCGGAGATTGTCTGGGCTGACTTCTCTTCTTGGGGGATGATGAAACTGAGCTCAGCTCGGAGAAATGAGGACACTTGCCCGAGGCCACACAACTCAAGTCTGTGAATCAATCGGGACTATTCTTCCAGCCCCTGAAGGAACCACAATGGATGGGTTATTTGGTCTCCGGCAAAGAAAACTTATTACCTAACAGTTGGATATCTTTTCTGTGTGGTATGAAAATCTCAAACACATCACCTAGGAGGGAAATGTAATCACGGTTTTTAATTAACGTAAAGTCTCTGCGACATTTTTTGTTGTTGTTATATTACTTCTAAAGGGCATAAATCAATTAGCTGAAACTGGCTAGTGGGTCCAGAGAGTGGCGGTCAGTCACTGGATAGATAATTGCTCTGTTGCTGAGATTAACACCTTATCATGCTATTAGGACCGCTTATGAATCTTGTAGTCCTGACAAAGCCTACAATTTAGGGACTATCCATTCCAGCTGTCTCCCTTTCTGTGGCCTCCTACATGCAAACAATTGTTGCGCTAAGTGCTGCATTTAATTAAAGGCCCTTCCCATGTCATGGGTATAGTCACAGGAAAGACAAGAGACCTCATTTGTTTAAACACACACACACACACACACGCACACACACACACTTCTTGCTGGCGATTAGTTAGCTTTAAAGCAATCAGGATTAAAGTCACGGAGGCCCACCGAAGAAGGGTAAGATACGGGTGACTTTTGAATTGGACACTGCAAAGCACACATCATCTCTCCTTTTACGACTTAGGATAAAGCCACAGACAAGAGCTACGACCCTGGGTTTCTTCTCACGTTAAAGGGTCACTTCCTCCCAACTTGGGATTCTCTGCCACTTCCCAAAAGTCTGATGAAGCCTCTCCCTTGAGTTGTTTTTTTGGCTACTAGGTCCTGAGATGGGAGGCCAGAAGTCCAGACAGGTCGAGTACAGAGAGTGTCGACGAAGCCATTCAGACTGATTAGAATATCAGAGTAAGAAGAGACACCCGTCTACAATATAGCTTTGCTTCTATTTTAACAAAGGGAAGCTTTTCCTGGGACAATTCTTATTGGAATAGGAGACGACCAAAAAAAAAAAAAAAAAAAAAAAAAAATCAAACGGGCAACAAATAATTTTACCATTACCAGGTAATATGTGTTAATTGCTCAGTTTATATACTCAGAATAACATACCATTAGAGACTGTGTATGCATTGTAACTAGAGCATTAATAAATTTAAAATGTGCCTATTAGGATGACAGCTTTGGAGGTGCAAAGGAATAACAGTTATCACTTGGCAGAAGCCGCTCTCACCCCATCTGCTGAGACTTTGCATACATTTTCAGCTTCCTGAGCAATGATTAGGCCTGTCAGAACCTCTTTAACCTTCTAACTGCTGGTCCCCACTGGCCGTAATTAGAGACTAATGAATTCAGAAGATGCAGGCCGTGAGGAAAACTGCCTTGACAGTTTGTGTACAAATTAAGCCCCAATTACTTCATGCATCTTTTGCATCGCTGATACAAGTCTCTGTTATTATTTTTGAATATGGTCATTTTAGCAGAAACGAAGAACTTGGCTAATGTATTTTGTCATTTTTATGGCTCGTCATAAAGAAAAAAAAGCATACTGGGCGGGTCGTGAATAATGTGAAATAAACTACGGAGGATTATAAAGAGAAATTAATTTTCCTCTTGGGAATACCCTACCACCTTTGTATACCCCCTGCTGGACATACTTATTAATATGGCTATTGTTATTCAGGTAATATCTGCCATCGAAGGAGCCTGACTCACTAGCAGCTTGTTTGGTTTAGGTTTAGACCCCAAGTAAGGAGCGTTTGCAAGGGAGATGCCCTTCGTCTTTAGTCCCGGCAGTAAGGTTGCTTGGAGCACACTGGCTGAAAATTCTTTGTTCTCGGCCCTCAGCGGCCCCTCCACCTTTGCTAGCCAGGGCAAAAGTTTGCAACTCCAAGGGGTATGACTTTAAAACCGCAATACTGAGGTCCAAGACCACATTCCTTTCCCTTAAAAAACTCCTGAAAAACGATGATATCACATCTTGTTTCAGTCTCCACTGGTCAGCTCAACCAGATATCCGATCTCGGTCTTTTGGAGACCCGGGCCCCGACTCTATGAGGTCACACAAAGAATCCTGGCTTATGTTTCCAGAAAGCCAAGGGGAGTCGGTGCGCATTTCTACACGATGGTCGTCACCTTTACGGCGTTTTCTTTAGCTACAAGATGCTGCTGCTGAGAAATGGTCCTGCCACCTGTCCCTAGACCCTGCTGCTCCGGGCAGCCCAGAGACCCCTCTACCAATGACCCTTCCCTACTGAGAACTGCTCTCCTGCACGCATTCTCTGCTGAAGTTCCTACATGCCCAGGTACTCCCGCCTCCATGCCCTCTCCCTGCCCCACTCCAGGCTCAGAGAAAGTTAATGGTTTCTCTTCCATTTGGCCAACTTTGCCTCCCCAGCTCAAAGCCCTTCCTTCCATTCCTTCCTGTGAATAATGCAGAACGATGCCCTCCCTCCCCCTCAAAGTCTACCTCCTGGTCACCAGAACCTGTGGATATATATCTTACACAATAAAAGGGTATTTGTAGATGTGATAAGTTAAGGATCTCGAGACGGCGAGCCTATCCGTGTGGGCCCTATCTAATACAAAAGTCCATATGAGAGGGAAGCCAGAGGTTAGAACAAATAGCAGGAGATGTGAAGACAGAAGCAAGAGGCTGGAATGATCCAAGGAAAGGCCACAAGCCAATGGATGCGAGTGGCCTCTGGGAGCTAAGAAAAGCCAGGCAACACATTCTGTCCTTAAGTCTCCAAAAGGAACCAACTTACCAACACCTTGATTTCAGACTTCTGACCTCCAGGACCATAAGAGAATAAATGTGTGCGATTTCAAGCCACGAAATTTGTGATAATTTGTTACAGCAGCAAGAGGAAACAAGTACACCGTCTCCTATGGAAACATAAAGATTTGGGTTTGTGTTCCAGTAATTATTATTCCCACAAAAATAATTCTGACAAGAATTTCTCTTGGATAAATTATTATACTCTCTGAATCAACTAGCTCAGGAACTTGTTATAAGGATTAGGAAATTAAAGAATATATTTCAATATACGGAACATACCAGATACTCAGTAAAAAAGTTGACGGAGTACTGCTCAAAACTGATTCATAGTGTGACTGTGGACCAAAAGTGTCAGCACCTACCTGATTCCTCTGTATGTTTCATCCCCATCTCCTCACAACCAGATCTATTGATGGTATCCACATGCGGGTTTCAGCCTGTTTGTTCCCGAATGGCAGGAAGCAAAAGTCCGTGCCCAGTGGATTTGAACTTGACCTACTCTTAAGCTGTGAGTCCTGTGACCCAGACCCAGATGTCTAGTCTCACTGTAGGCATCTTTATCTGCCAAAAATTATGTAGGTCCCAAATCTACTGAGGAAGAGTCTGGTGCTCGAGTAGCTCCAAAGTTCTAGCTGAACCTGCTTACAATGTTGGCTTCGTTTTGGGATTAGGTATCTGCCTAAGCACTTTAACCTTATAAGGAAGAAGACTTAATTCTGTTTGTGTGCCCTGATGAGGACTCCTGTCTAGGACCAGAAGCCATGCCCTCAACCCAACCCACTGACATAAGAATTTAAGACCCCACCTGGCTCTTTTCTGGACTCCTATCGTTCCCTTCTACCCCCAGATTTAACCACATACATCAGTCACCTTTGGAAACATTCCTGAATGAAAACAAAAATCTAGCTTAACTCACAGTATTTGACCCACACCTTAATATCCTATTGCTATACTCCAAGCAACTGATCAGATACCTTGGGGCCAGTATTAATCAGATTTAGGACTGAGGACCTCGTATTCAGTCCATGTTCCTGGACCACTAAACTGTCCTCTTCCTATCTACCTGGGAAGCAGATTTCCCCCAGATCATCAAGTTCCCACCCTGCATACTCCTCTTGTCACGTTGTAGGTCGCCATCAGCACTTTCGTAATGGCGACTCGACTTCTAATTACGGGCATACCCTCGAGATGGTGTGGATTTGGTTCTAGAGCACTGCAACGAAGTGAATGTCACAATGAGACAAGTCAAGTGAATCTTTGCATTAAAAAGCACATATGAAAGTTATGTTTACACTATACCATAGTCTATTAAGTGTGTAATAGCATTACGTCAAAAAACAATACACAGCCTTAATTTAGGGGCACGTGGTCACTCAGTCCGTTAAGCGTCTGACTTGGGCTCAGGTCATGATCTCACGGTTTGTGGGTTTAAGCCCCACATCGGGCTCTGTGTTGACAGCTCACAGCCTGGACCCTGCCTCGGCTTCTGTGTCTCCCTCTCTCTCTCTGCCTCTTCCTCGCTCATGCTCTGCCTCTCTCTCTCTTTCTCAAAAATAAACATTTTAAAAAATGTAAAAAAAAAAATTGCACACCTTCATTTAAAAATATTTTATTGCTAAAAAATGCTAACCATCCTCTGAACTTTCAATGAGTCAGAGTCTTTTTGCTGGTGGAGGGTCTTGCCTCAATGCTGACAGCTGCTGACTAGTCAGGGTGCAGGTTGCTGAAGGCTGGGATGGCTGTGACCATTTCTTAAAATAAGACAACAGTAAAGTTTGCTGCACCCACTGACTCTTCCTTTCACGCACAATGTGTCTGTAGTACGGGATGCTGTTTGATAGGATTTTACCCACAGGAGAATTTCTTTCAAATTGAAATCCATCCTCTCAAACTCTGCCACTGTTTAACAACTAAGTAGGTGTAATATTCTAAACCCTGGGTTGTCATGTCAACAATCTTCACAGCATCTTCACCGGGAGGAGATTCCAACTCAAGAAACCACTTTCTTTGTTCTTCCATAAGAAGCAGCCCCTCATCCATTCAAGTTTTACACGAGATTGTAGCAATTCAGTCACATCTTCAGGCTCCACTTTTTGTTCTAATTCTCTTGCTGTTTCCATCACATCTGCAGTGACTTCATCCACGGAAGCCTCGAACCCCTCAGAGTCATCCATGAGGGTTGGAATCAACTTCTTCCAAACTCCTGTTCATGGTGATATTTGGACTTCTTCCAATGAATCATGAATGTTCTCAATGACATGTAGAATGGCAAACGCTTTCTGGAAGGTTTTCAATTTACTTTGCCCAGATCCAACAAAGGAATCACGATCTATGGCAGCAGCAGCCTTCAAAATAAGTTTCTTACATAATAAGACTTGAAAGTCAAAATGATTCCTTGATCCATGGGCTGTAGAAAGGATGCTATATTAGCAGGCAAGAAAACAACATTAATCTCATTGTACATCTCCATCAGAGCTCTTAAGGGAGCAGGTACATTGTCAGTGAGCAGTAATCTTTTGAAAGGAATCTTTTTTTTTCTTTTTTCTTTTTTTTTGAGCAGTAGTTCTCAACAGTGGACTTAAAATATTCAGTGAACCATATTGCAAACAGATGTGCTGTCATATAGACTTTGTTGTTCCATTTCTAGAGTATAGGCAGAGTAGTTTCAGCACCATTCTTAAGGTTCCTAGGATTCTCACATGGTAAATTAGCATTGACTTTAAGAGAAAGTCACCAGCTACATGAGCCCCTAACAAGAGAGCCTATATGTTGAAGCTCTGAAGCCAGACATTGACTTCTCCTCTCTAGCTATGAAAGTCCCAAGATGGCATCTTCTTCCAAGAGGAGGCTGTTTCATCTACACTGCAAATCTGTTGCTTAGCGTCTCCACCTTCATGACTTATCTCGGCTAGATCTTCTGGAGAGTTTGCTATAGCTTCCACATCAGCACTTGCTGCTTTGTGTTGCACTTTTAATAAGTTATGGAGATGGCTTTTGTCTTTCCACCGCATGAACCAACCTCTGCTAGCTTCAAACTTTTCTTCTGCAGTTTCCTCACCTCTCTGAGCCTGCACAGAATTGAAGCAAGTGAGGATGTTGCTCTGGATTACGCTTTGGCTTAAGAGAAGGTTGTGGCTGGTTTGATCTCCTATCCAGACCACTCAGACTTTCTCCAGATCAACAACACGGCTGCTTCCCTTTCTTTTCATTCATGTGTTCACTGGAGCAGTGCTTTTCATTTCCTCCAAGAACTTGTCCTTTGCATTCACGACTTGGGTAACTGTTTGGTGCAAAAGCCTTGCCTCTCAGCCTATAAGCTGTTGACATGCCTTCTTCACTGAGCTGACTCATTTCTAGGTTTTGATTTCAAGTGAGAGACACGTGACCCTTCCTTTCACTTGAACACTTAGAGACGACTGTAAGGTTACTAACTGGCCCAATCTCGATATTGTCTCGTCTCAGAGAATAGAGAGCTCAGAGGAGAGGGAGAGATACGGAGGATTGGCCAGTTGATGGAACGGTCAGGACACACACAACATTTATTAAGTTATGGAAGCATGGTTTGCGGCCTCCCCAAAACAGTTACAGTAAGGACATCTAAGATCACAGAGCACAGGTCACCATAGCAAAGATAGTAACAAGGAAAAAGTTTGAAATGTTCCAAGAATTACCAAAGTGTAACACGGAGACACGAAGTGAGCGAATGTGGTCGGAAACCAGTGCTTGACAGCCTTGCTTAACGCAAGTTTGCCACAAACCTTCAGTTTGTAAAAAATGCAGTATCTGGGAAGCACAATATAGAGGAGAATCATAAAATATGCCTGTATTAACGAGAAAAGCTAAATATAAACTTCAGCCGTGGCTTAAATTGACTTAGAAACTCATTTCATTAGAGAGATTTGTTAAAAAGCAATATTTAGGAGAAGAAGACTCATTTCTTTAACATTATTCTGTTTTGTATGGGAAATGTGGCACCAATTGCAACTGAAGAGCTTCTCCTGGCTCAAGAGGGTGCATGCTGGGTGGGATGCTTTACATTACTCTCAGGGTATGCAACAACAGATTAGGTTAACCATATGAAATTGCTGATATGCAACTGTTTTTGACCTACAAAAACAGCAGTTTCATACGGTTCAACTTAATAGAATGCTGTTTGTTAAAGAGCGGAAAACTTGCCCATGAAACTAACCCTTGTGGACTTTCCTCATTTCCTTAGACACTATAGAAGGTCAAATTCAAGATTCCTATAGAGAAAGCACAAACTGAAATTAACAAAAATTACCTAATGAGTGTAAATATTGCAGACCTAGAGATACTCTTTACTCAGCTTTGTTGCTGGTAAATATAAAACCCCTGTTGCAGAGTTGACTGCCTTTATTTGTGGAAAGCCAGTAAGAATCCCGGGGCACCTGGGTGGCTTTATTGGTTAAGTGTCCGACTCTTGATCTCGGCTCAGGTCATGCGGGATCAAGCCCCGCATCAGGCTTTGCCTGCTTGGGATTCTTTCTCCCTTCTTCTCTCTCTGCCCCTTCCTTGCTCAACCTCTCTCTCTCTCTCAAAATACATAAATAAAACATTTTTAAAAAGAATAAAAAAAAAGAAGAATCATAACCCTCCTCTGTTTGGGTGCTATATTTGAAGTCTAGTCTCACTGACTTTGCACAAAAATTTCTGGAATCACCACTTAGCAGCTTTGCCAAAGATAGTTCATGAAAACCCTATGCAGTTCAATTTAAAAATTTTTAAAGGATTTGAATAGCTTACAAGCAAAAGTGATAATGTCTTTGTATACACACTGCGGGTAAGCCACGACCAAAACAGTGAGATCTGGAAAACACCTATAGTGGCCCTTTCTCAGTAGCTGAAATTCCCATCATTCAGCACTCCTTAATTAACACTTGAAGGGCTTAATAAAATTTCAGGTATGCCATATGGGAGAGACAGCACATAAATTTATTCATTCATTCATTCATTTTTTTGTTTATTCAGTATTGATTTCCTTACTTGTTTACTTATTTATTTTGACTGTTTTTATTTTCTTATTCTTTTCTAAAGTTCTTTTTAAATTTTTTCTTAACGTTTACTTATTTTTGAGACAGAGAGAGACAGAGCATGAACGGGGGAGGGCAGAGAGAGAGGGAGACACAGAATTGGAAGTAGGCTCCAGGCTCCGAGCCATCAGCCCGGAGCCCGACACGGGGCTCGAACTCACGGACCGTGAGATCGTGACCTGAGCTGAAGTCGGACGCTTAACCGGCTGAGCCACCCAGGCGCCCCTGTAAAGTTCTTATTTTAATTCTAGTTAGCTAACATTTGGTGTTATATTAGTTTCAGGTGTACAATATAGCCATTCAACACTTTCATACACCGCCCTGAATGGCACATAAATCTATAGCCAGACATATATTTATACCTTAGTATGAGCTGTTTAGTATATCAGCTATTTTGATAATCTGGTACGATAGCACGCAATACAGTGAGGGGTAAGGAGGCAGCAAGTGTAAAGGTCTTTATCACAGGACAAGTTTAATTCGTGTGTGACCACAGAGTGCCTATGTCAATGGGGTGAAGGCAGAAGGCCAAAGGTGTGATATTCCAAAATAGTGGAGGCTCAACAAAAATTTTCCCACGTCGTAATTTTCAGGAAGTTCTACTCTTTCTGAAAATTTTTTTAACGTTTATTTATTTTTGAGAGAGAGAGAGAGCGGGGGAGGGGCAGAGAGAAAGGGAGACACAGAATCCGAAGCAGGCTCCAGGCTCTGAGCTGTCAGCACAGGGCCTGACTCGGGGCTCAAACTCATGAGCCGCGAGATCATGACCTGAGATGAAGTCGGACACGTAACCAACTGAGCCACCCAGGCGCCCCTCTACTCTCTCCTATAGAGCGGGACGCCTGCCTTATAAAAGCAGTGTATTTCTGAGAGATGAATCTTCTGAGACATTTTGATATAGTGTGGCTGGTATATGGTAAAGGCTCCATGATAATTACTAATCAAAAAATTCCTGGGGCACGCTGGCACCCCCACACAAAGTGAACGCCTGCAAACCCCTCCCCAGATAAGGATCCAGGGTCCCAGGTTATTCTTGGCCTTAAAGTGACTTTTCTGGTGACACTTTTGGAGTTAGGTTTGTGAAGGCATAAACTCAGCCTAGTGGAAAATCATGTCCTGAGAGCTGCCTGTAGTGACAGGGTGCAGGCCACCACAAACTCGGGCTTTCTCAGAGATTTCCCCTGTCTTTGAAGTCCTAACTTGGCTCCTGCTTGATAGACAATGCAGGGACACCCAGATATCTCAGTAGGTTAAGCCTCTGACTTGGGCTCAGGTCATGATCTCGCAATTCATGAGTCTGAATGCCACGTCGGGTTCTGTGCTGACAGCTCAGCCTGGAACCTGCTTTGGATTCTGTGTCTCCCTCTCTCGCTGCCCCTCCCCCGCTCATGCTCTCTCTCTCTCTCTCTCTCTCTCTCTCTCTCAAAAATAAATAAACATTAAAAACAGCGTATCTTAAAAAAAGAGAGAGAACAGTAATGGAGAGTATTACAATCGAGGAGAGGGGTGCCGGGCTGGGACAAGCTCTCTCCAGCCTTCTTCAGCCAAGCCTTAGGAAGGGCTGAGGAGAAGAGGGAAGGGCAAACGACACAGTCCGGAGCTGTATGTTAGATTCACAGAGCCCCAGAGCAGGAAACTGTGGCCCAGAAAACGTCATGGCCACGTTTGTTTGTTTCTTCCTCTGTGACGGAGACATGGCAAGCCTTCACCGCCACCCAACTCCCCCCCAACTAAATACTCAATGCCTAACTGGAAACTCAAGACACTCCTTCTATAATCACATCTTCATGGCAACAATCTTGAAACGAACCTCAAGAAGTGATAGTGGGGCCAGGGCCAGCAAACTGCACCCCACTGATAATCCAGGGTACTGGTCTCCAGTAAGCCGGGTGTTCTAACCTTCATCATCCCTCCTAGGAATGTGACAACTTCCTCCTAGGAAAATGACAATAATCTCAGATGATTCTTACTCAAAACTAGGATCATTCATTTGTTAGACTAACACTCACTAGGCTCCCAGTCGCCCTCAGTCACCGATGAAGTCCTGAGGTAATGGCCCCTCCATGCTGTCCAGAAGCTTCTCCATGTATATTCTATGCTCCATCCTCCTCCTCTTGGCTCTCAGATTTTTTTACACTCATTCAACACAGGCTGCCTCTATTTCAGATTCTGTGGCCTCTATCGACGTACAATTAATTTACATGGAGCGTGGCAAACAACTTAGGATCCAAGGGGAAGATCAGCCTGGCCCTTCCACACCCTGGTACTACTCGCCATGGAAACAGAACCCACGTCCAAAGCTAAAGGACTCCTCAGACAGGTGGACTCAAGTGGTAGGAGGCATTACACATGCAACACGAGGAGACACAGGTTCTAATCCTACCTCAGGTGTGAGATAGAATCTTACACTGAAGGCGTGAGAGTCAGGGTCACCCATTACCACGTGGGTGGGAAGCTTTTGAACCTCATTCACATGATTTTCATTTTTATAGAACATACCATAGGACTTTTCCCTTAGAAAGGCTCATTCATCCTCTGGTTTGCCTCCAAATTATAGATCTAATCACCGTTCCCTCTTTTTAGGGGGAGAATGGTAACTTCACCCAAGGCAAGTTTAAGTCAATTGAAGTGAGATCAGTTGGTAATGGTTTAGTATGAAAAAGCAAAGGACATTCACCACAATCCTGGGACAGTTCGAGACATAGCCCTGATGTCCCAGAACTTCACTCCACCACAATTAAGGCCCATGCCTTACTGTGTTTTTACAAATCTTTTTACCCCACTTAAAAGCATTCTCCTTTAAGGACAGAAAGTAGTTTATTCATCTGGGCATCTCTTCCACAGTTCCCGGCTTACCTACAGAAAAGTCGCCAAAACTTTGTAAAATCAAATTAAAAATATCCTCAACAACGAACATAGTCTTACCAGTTAAAATATATTCTAATAGTTAATTTCTAAAGGACTCCCTTCCACATAGCCCTGCTTCTACACACACATATACACAACAAGATGATTTCAGAAAAGTCAGAGGCAATCACAGCATCCCTGCCGTCCGAGTGTAGACTTTCTAAAGATAAGGAACAAACATTTTCTATGCTCCGTATTTGGTATAGTACCTGCTTTATAGAACTATCCATTAAGTCAACAAATATTTATTTAGTGCCTTTGTGGGGCTGGGAGATAGTCATCTCCACTCAAATGGAATCTGCAGTCTCATGTGCAGGGGTGGGGTGGGGAGTGGGAAAGAGATAATAAAGAAGGAAATTGCACATACTATCTAGAGTCTTAATAAAAGATGAGGGGTGCCTGGGCGGCTCAGTGGATTAAGCATCTGACTTTGGCTCGGGTCATGATTTCACTATTCGTGAGTTCAAGCCCCACATTGGGCTGTGTGCCGTAAGCACAGAGCCTGCTTTAGATACTCTGTCCCCCTTCTCTCTCTCTCTGCCCCTTCCCCACTCGCCCATGTGCTTGCTTTCTCTTTCTCGCTCTCTGAAAAATAAACGTTTTTTAAAAAAAAGATGATACATTGAGAACAGATGTGTGGAGAGTGCCATTTTATATTGGGGTTCAGAAAGGGCCTCCCAAAATCAGAATTTAAAAACGTGTGTGGTGTCCACGTGTCCAGAAAGATCTAGCCACATGGGCCTCATAAGCTGGAGCATCAGAAATAGGTAATAGCCAACGCACCAAAGGAGGCACAGGCTTGGACTGTTGAGGCCCTAAAGGAAAGCCAGTGTGGCCAAAGTGTCACAAATGACGAGGAAAAGTCCAAGAGACGACATCAAAGAAGTGAGCAGGAACCACATCATGGGAAGCCCCATGGGTCTTGAATCGTGTTTGGATGTTTGCAAAGCCAGTAGAAGCCATTAGATGTTTTAGGGAGGAAAGTGACAGGATCTTGATTTATGTGTTTTTTTAATTTTTGTTTTGTTTTGTTTTTTATTTATTTTTGAGAGGGTGCAAGCTGGGGAGGGGCAGAGAGAGAGAGGGCAGAGGATCCGAGGCGGGCTCTGTGCCGACAGCAGTGAGCTCGACGTGGGGCTTGAACTCACGAACCGCAAGATCACGACTGGAGCCAAAGTCAGATGCTCAACTGACTGAGCCATCCAGGTGCCCCACCTGGATGTTATGATCACCCCAGTGGCTATGTGGGGGATGGCAGGCAGGTAAGAGAAGAAACTGAGAGACCCGTTAGTAGGCAATTGCAGTAATCCTCCGGAGAGACAGCTCTGCCTAGGGGAGCAGCCAAGCCGTGGTAACAACTGTGCAGACATTCCACGGGAAGTGCAGGGAAAGGCTTTCTGCACAGCGGAACAGCATGAGCAGGAGCAGGAATGCATGGACGACGTCTCCAAGTTCAGTGACCAGAGAGAGGTCAGGACACCTGAAAGAAGAAAAGAAAATGGTGTCAAAACAGAAAAATACCTACATATACTCACAAGGAACTAAAATATATGCCAAACACAGAGGAGCCAACAGGAAAGTAAAAAATGAAAAGCATTTGTAAAAAATAACATAAACAGAGCTGAGCGATCTAGAAAAATACTAGAGTAAGTGCAGAACCCCCCCCCCCCACACACACCCTCGGACTGGCAGATTCAACTAAGCAAAGATGTCAGTTCTCCCCCAAGTTATGTTATAAATGTAACGTAATCCCAATCAAATTCCAAATGGTGTTTTTGGATGGGTAACTTGGCAAAAATGTTCTCAACTTCGTGTGAAAGAGTATGTGTGTGAGAATATTGAAGATGCACACACCCACGGCTCAATGTGTTATAAGCCCTGGCAGGTGTTCACAGGGACATGAGGGGCCCAGAGGCTACACCACCCCCTTCCCTTCCAGCTCAAGTTGTCAGCTCAAGGCCAACTGCCCTCTCGCACTTAACCCTGCTGAAGTATTTTTCAAACTTTTTTGACCATGACCCACGTAAAGAAAAATGATTTCTATGAGGACGCAGATTTATTATTGGAACAAAAATTTCATAAATAATGCAACCCTTACATGTGACTCACATTTAGATTTTTTTATTCGATTTTTTTCTGGGCAACTCTCTTGGATTAAGAAATAATATGCAATCAGAGCCCTCTTGATTGATTTCACGGTTCCCTAATGTGTCAGAACCCACAGTTTTTAAAAACTCTGCCCTTGAGGCGTCAGTTCTGCTGCCTGGTCCCATAAGGTGATCCCATTACCAAGCCCGTCTCATTGGCCAGACAGCCACCCCTTTAGCCAAAGGTCTCACTTGCTTTGCTTAAATAAGGGGATCCAGAAAGGGCTTCCTGTAGACCGAGAACTGAGAGAACAAGTAAATCTTCATGGACTGCAAAGCCAGGAAAGGGAAGTGGAATTTTCAGTTTGTTTGTTTGTTTGTTTGATATAATGATGATTATAATTAAATAAAGCTCTCAGCCACTCCTAGCAGGAGACCTCCGTTCCCATCTCTGCATGTTAGCTTTTCTTGTCCATTTGGTAGCCCATTCAGGTCTTCTATTCCATCAGGCCAGTTTTGTTTTGTTTTGTTTTTTAAATAAAAGGATTTAAGAACATATTCAACGTCATTGCATGAAAGACAGTAACCTTCTAACGCAAGATGTTTGTTTTTAAATGCACAGAGCTAAAGTACCTTCTAAAAAAAAAAAAATCCAAGCTACAGCTCTGTTCTCTCTCTATAAAAATTTAAAATCACATTGATTACCCATCTGGCATATCTCCTAATTATGCATCTCTTAGTGGACTAATACTCCCTTCAGAAGCAAAACAGTAAATATACAAAGGGAAACATGATTAATAATTTCTTTTTGTTCTGTTTTTCAGGACAAGTCCCTGCTCATTCATGCTCTCCACTGAAAATGTTTCGTAACTACACCCCCAAGCAGATACGATCACCTGTCCCCTGATGATCCGTTTAGCAGGAAGGGAGAGACATGGGAGCAAAATTCACTGTTTAGCAGAAAGGCATTGAGAAAGCAGGTACCCTATACGGGTTTTTATCTTTAGTGTGTGTGTGTGTGTGTGTGTGTGTGTGTGTGTTCTGAAACATGTTTTACTGACATTTCCTTCTATTTTATCATATTCCAGTAAGTTCAGTTGTGCTGCAACAAAGCAGTTTCCTGGATAATCAAGCGAATGTATTTGGTTGGGCAGCCATGCTGCTTACACTTGAAACATATTCTACAATTTTTAAGACGCTGCAGCATCGTATTAGGCTCCTTGTTCCAGAATATCTGCCATCCTACCAGACAAATCAGGTACATTCAGTCAAAATTGCATGGAGTGCCCTATGAATTGCCAGTTTATCTTCAATGCTTTTCTGTCATTTTCTTTACCCCTTTTCCCCCTT
Source organism: Leopardus geoffroyi (assembly GCF_018350155.1). Taxonomy (NCBI): domain Eukaryota; kingdom Metazoa; phylum Chordata; class Mammalia; order Carnivora; family Felidae; genus Leopardus; species Leopardus geoffroyi. The sequence goes on from NC_059338.1 coordinate 39,641,980, forward strand.
CTAGCACCCTTTCTCCATCAGCAACCTACCAGGACCTAAACTCCCTTGCTCCCCTCAAAAGGGAAGTCACTAGTTTTGTAGTATAAGTTCATCTTATATGCAATTTCTATAACAAAAACTTTAAAATGTCGTGTTTTCCTTCATGAGCTACATAAAGAGAAGAGCCAGGCTGTGGCTTACACTGTTATCTATTTCATAGCCACACCTGGATTCTTCCTTGACAATAGAATCCCAGCATTCTTTGGGGTGGCAGTAGGGCTAACTGAATATTTCTTTTCCCAGAATCCTTTGCACCTTACAGTGGCCATGTGGCATATTTCAGGCCAGAAATGCTTAAGCAGATGTCTGCTGAAGTTTTCAGGAAAGTCTTTAATGCTCTTTATTTATTTAAAAAAAATATTTCATTTCTTTATTTTTTAATTTAAATTCATGTTAGTTAACATATAATATAGTATTGGTTTCAGGAATAGAATTTAATGATTCATCACTTATATATGACACACAGTGCTCATCCCAGCAAGTGCCCCCCCTTAATGCCCATCACCCATTTAGCCCATTCCCTGCCCCCACAACTCCTCCAGCCACCCTCAGTTTGTTCTCTGTATTTACGAGTCTCTTACGGTTTGCCTCCCTCTCTGTTTCTATCTCATTTTATTTTTCCTTCCCTTCCCCTATGTTCATCTATCTGTTTTGTTTCTTAAATTCCACATGAGTGAAATCACATATTTGTCTTTCTCTGATTAACTTACTTCACTTAACATAATACAGTCTAGTTTCATCCAAGTTGCTGCAAATGGCAAGATTTCATGCTTTTTGATCGCCAACTAATATTCCATTGTGTATATAACCACATCTTCTTTATCCATTCATCTGCCGATGGACATTCGGGTGCTTTCCATAACTTGGCTATTGTTGATAGTGCTGCTATAAACATGGGGTGCATGTACTTCTTTGAACCAGCATTTTGGTAATCTTTGGATAAATACCTAGTAGTGCAATTGCTGGGTCACAGGGAAGTTCTAGTTTTGACTTTTGGAGGAAACTCCATACTGCTTTCCAAAACAGCTGCACCAGTTTGCATTCCTATGTGTTCTTGATTTTAAGGAACACTGGCTGGCAGTGACCTTCTGTCTTCCTTCCCTGAGCAAAAATGTGATGACTGGAGCTGAAACAACCTCTTTTTCTTTAGATCACAAGGGAAAGAAAGAATGAAAGAAAGAAGGGAGGGAGGGAAGGAGGGAAGGAAGGAAGGAAGGAAGGAAGGAAGGAAGGAAAGAAAGGAAGGATGAAGAGAGGGAAGGAAGGAGGGAGGGAAGGAAGGAAGGAAGGAAGGAAGGAAGGAAGGAAGGAAGGAAAGGAGGGAGGGAGGGAAGGAAGGAAGGAAAGAAAGAAAGAGAAAAAAGGAGAAAGAGAAAAAAAGAAAAAAGAAAGAAGAGAAAGAAAGAGGAAGAAAGAAAGAAAGAAAGAAAGAAAGAAAGAAAGAAAGAAAGAAAGGAGGGAGGGAGGGAGGAAAAGAGAAGGGGGCGAGGGGAGGGAAGGGAAGAAAAGAAAAGAAAAGAAAAGAAAAGAAAAGAAAAGAAAAAAGAAAAGAAAAGAAAAGAAAAGAAAGAAACTCTCAGAGACATTTGCCCCGAAATCTCTGATCCCCTGAACCAACACTGGCAGCTCACTCCTTTCAGACTTTTATTTTTATCAGAAAAATGAAACCTTATGTGTTTAAGACGTTGGTTAGTCAGGCATTCTGTGGCTTGTGTCCTAAATGAGATGCATGAAGGATTTCCTGGGAAGTTCCACAGCCCCAAGACTCTGAGTTGCCTCCGGGGCTAATGTGGAGGATAAGGCAAAGGCTAAGCCAGCAAGAGGAGCCCCCAGCCCTTCCTGGCCCCTGATTCCTCCAGACTATCTCACCTTTTATCTTGTACATTGACTTTATAATTCAGAATTCATTTAAGAAAAATAAATTGGTCTAAGATGCTGTTTCAAACCACTGGGTTAGGTATTTTTTCCACCAGAAGATTTGTTGGCTTTATTATGGAAAAAGGCCCAGAGAAATGAATCATTACTAAGGGAATTTTAGCAATAGGGTGTCGATAAGAGGAAAAATTAGCCGGATCCCCTCTGACTACATCACTGCCTGTCTCCCCCAACTTAGCCGGTTCTGAGTACCGACCTAATATCTATTTTTTTTTCCAGTTAGGTTGTTGGTTGTCCCACCACCAGATGCAAAGAGGGCCCACACGATCCTATATCTTCACTAAATTCCAGGGATGAAGGCCTGTGTAGAAGGTAAATATAGAGACACAAGGAATGTTTCGAAATTAATAACTGGTACTTCATAAGAGAAGAACCTGTGTAGAGGTGGGGAGGCCCATGTTTGCTTTTGTGTCCCTCTTGTCTGGAGGCTCGGGCCTTGGGGGAGGACTGAATCGGTGGGGAATCTTGAGACCAATATTCCGATGAGTTTCCTTCTGTACAGGAAGGACTTGATGCCTCCCGTATGTAATGTTGGTGTCCTGAAATGTTTTGCAAAGCCTGAATGTTGGCGATCAGACTCACATTTTAAATTCACAAGTGCACACAGAGAATTGTTTGAGAATGAAATAATGCCCGTCCACTTCTCCTTACTTCTCATATGCAACCCCTCCCTCACCTCAGCACCCCATCCCTCCCGCCAGGTCAAAATTCTTTTGCCCGCCCAGCTTCTGCTCTCCTCATTCATTTAGCATCGCAGACTGTGGGCTTTAGAACTGGAGAAGCTTGGGTCTCATCCCAGGTCAGCCACTCACTGCCTGGGTGACCTTGGGTTAGTCTCTTAATTTCTATGTGCTTCAGTTTCCTCGTGCCTAATGGGGGTATAAGGATAGTATTTTCCTGGTACTCTCTGGTCAGCAAGCTGGCCTAGAGAGAGCTGGAAGCCTGTGGGAGAGGTCACCATGACCACACCTCCAGGAATCTACCTACAAAGACATGACCACCAACACCAGCCCCTTGTAGCCACACTAGCCACAACGCTGAGGTTGGACAACTTCGGGCTTGTTACAAGCCACAAATAATTTAAAACACACAAAGCACCTAGAACAGTTCCGGGAACATAGTGAGTGCTAAATGAGTGTTAGCTATGGTTGTTATTGTTGTTATTTATCTGTTACCAAGTTTCATCTCCCCTTTGGTAAATGGGGGTAACAATGTTCCATGTAATTAGCCCTTAGTGAGCGAACAATCAATTGACATGATAACTTTTGTTGACAGCTCCTGCAATTTCCTTCACTGGAAAGGCCCCTCTCCCAGGCTCCACCTGCTCAGAGCTTCTCAGCACCTTAGATCCTGCATGATTCAAGCTTCTTTTCGAATTCTTCAGCTTCGGGGGTTCACCCTGCCTTCTCCTATTACAGATAGCCGCAGCTACTAATATTGGTGACTTACAACTTAGTACCGAACCACAGGTTGTATTTTCTTGTCCTTTATACCTTCAACTTCCTCTTAAACCTTTAGATTTCCTGGGGCACCTGGGCGGCTCAGTTGGCTGGGCATCCAACTTCGGCTCAGGTCATGATCTCTCGGTTCGTGAGTTCGAGCCCCGCGTCTGGCTCTGTGCTGACAGCTCAGAGCTCAGAGCCTGGAGCCTGCTTCAGACTCTGCGTCTCCCTCTCTCTCTGCCCCTCCCCTGCTCATGCTCTGTCTCTCTCTCTGTCTCAAAAATAAATAAAACATTAAAAAAACAAATTTAAAACTTTAGATTTCCTACATACAAGGGTTCATTTATCCACACTTTTAATACACTTTAGAGTATTGACCAGCGCTGGGCACACGGAAGTGCTTCGTAAATATTTGTTGATTGCTCTATTCACATTTACTCTAAATTCACATTTTTATATGCATGCATGAGATTTCTTTCAAAGCAAGTTACATCTGTAGTACAGCAAAGTACCAGAAAAAGCATCCACATGATCTCATCTAAACTAGAATTGGACATAAACCCAGTATCAGGGGAAACTTGCAAAGGATTTCATCCCTGTGTAATGCTGAAGGGAAACAGGGTTTATATGCCCTGAAACAGGAAGAAAAAAAAAAAGGAGGCAGCATCTTCTTGATCTGATTTCGTCAATCGAAATTCCGCCTTCCCCTAGGCCTTACCCTGGCCAAATTCAAGAAACAGATGTTTGCATAAAAAAATCTCCCCGGAGTCAGCGTGGCTGTTTATCCAATTTTCACCCTGCCATGCAGACGTAGGTTATGTCCAACAGAGTCCAAACAACAAGTTGGAATGTACGAAGTTCAGGCTGTGGAAGGGTTCAAGGAGAGGTGAGATGGTCCCACATCAGGGATGCTGAGAGAAGAGCTCACCGTGAAGAGAAGTGGGGCAAGAGAACTTCATTTCCCACTAAGAGAAAAAACTTCCTTTCTCAGCTCAGGATCCATAGTCCTCTGAGCCCTACCATTTTCTAAGGGAAGATACCCTCTGGGCTGTCCGTCCCTGCTTCTATCACCCTTCTGTGAGCGACGCCCCCCCCCCTCCCCCCGAACACAAAAACTAATGTTTACGTTTTTCTGAACTTTCTAGGTCTGCAAAGCTGTTCCATATTGATGAACTGAGTGTGTGCCTCTTTCTTTTTGACTCCCCTGTTGAGTTCATATATTTTGGTTGTCACACGAGCTGTGAGTAATTGCATCAGTGCAGATGACGGCTCTGTCGCAGCGATCTACAAATCTGTTAACTTTTGTCTATTTCAACGTCTTTCCCCAACATTACCTTAATAAGTTGTATGTAAAACATGAAGACCAGGGGAGATGCTTCTTAATGCAATTTACAACATCTCAGAGGTGAGAATTGAAAGCCCAGCTCTGACTGCAACATCTGCTCTGAACAAGGGCATCGAGGGACCTGCCATCAGATTTTTTTGTCTTAAGGATGATCACCGTGTATGTTCACAAATAAAAATGTGAAGCGTTCTGACAGCCAAGCAAACCGTGAAGAATTAAACTTCCCAAACAGGAAAACACACTGGAACATCCTTTCTGCAATTCATTTGAGAAAACTCCTTCATTCAGAGCCTCGTCATTTCCTGCCCCTGACTGTCTGCCCAACCCCTGTCAGTTACCCCCACAGACATGTTTCCGTGAGAGGGCAAGGTTCCATTTGGAGGGGGAATGGCCCAACTTGGAAGGCATCAGTTTCTTAATGGTAAAATCAGACTTTTCCAGTAAAGAGGTCTGAGGCAGTGTGTTCAGTGGCAGTAAAAGGAAGTTTATAAAATCACCAGCACCTCCTGAGGCAAAAGTTTCTGGTGACTCACCAATACCTTCCCCAAAAGTCCCTTGGAATGTCATTCCCTCGCTTCTCTGACCTCAGTCTACCCTTCTTACCACAATCCCTGCCGCACTTTAGTGCACTCCAGACAACCTGGACCAGCCCACCTTCCCTAAACATCTCCATCCCTTGCCCTTCGACTACTTATCTTATGTATCCTATCACTGGCGAAAGTCCTACTTCCCTTCAGCGCCCAGTGCAAGGGCTCCCGCTTCGGGAGTTTCTCCTGATCACCTTGCTGTATGTGACCACTCCATCCCTCACAGTCCTGTAGACCCTTGCTTTTAGCATTTATCACATTCTGCCTCAAGACATCTGTACATTTGTCCAATACACCCTGCAACGTTGCAGTCTCCAGGAGAGTGCCCAATTAAGAAATATCTTGAGTACAAAACAGAGTGCCTCGTTGTGATGGACTGAATTGGGTCCCCTCTCCCACAAATTCATGTATTAAAGCCCTACCCCCAACGTGACTGTATTTGAAGAGAGCGCCTTCAGGAGGTAATTAAGGTTAAATGGGGCCTTCAGGAGGTAATTAAGGTTAAACGAGATTGTGAGGCTGGAGTCTTTCTCTCCACATTCATGCACTGAAGAAAGGCCATGTGAGGGCACAGCAAAAAAAGGTGCTTATCTGTAAGTCAGGAAGAGAGCCCTCAAAAGACATTGAACTCTACTGGACCTTGACCTTGGACTTCCCGATCTCCAGAAAATAAATTTCTGTTGTTTAAGCCACATTGTTTATGGCGTTTTGTTTTGTTCTGTTACGGCAGCTGAGCTGAGTAAGACACTTGTACGTGATGAACCGTCAATGAACACTGATTGTGTACATCGACTTCAAGAATAGAGGGGACCAGGAAGATGGAAAAGGTGATATCTGAGGGGATTCATCCCTCCCCATATGTGTGCTCCTCTCACTGGCTAACGAGTAGCGTGAGATACCTGTGGCAAGTGGGTACAAGCTGAAGGTTGTCTTCGGTACTTTGGATTTAATTTTGTCTTTTAAAGCATTGACATGGTTCAAAACTTAATATCAAAAGTATTTGTTACAAAGTCAGCGTGAGAACTGCTGTTTGATATTTCCAAAGCCAAGCCTTGCTGGAGTGATTCAGGCGATTCCAATAACAGCCACTCAACACTTCCACAGTTACCATACACCAAAAAAACCCACATATAATTAACAAAGTCTCAGGGAATTAATTCAACCGGAGTGACCAGTAGCACAAATAATGTATATATTTATCAAATAGGTCATCTGGTATCTTAGAGGCAAAACTCACAAAGTGATTGGCTCGTTAATCCCTTTGTTGCCTCAAGAAAACCTGGCCGAGGGGCGCCTGGGTGGCGCAGTCGGTTAAGCGTCCGACTTCAGCCAGGTCACGATCCCGCGGTCCGTGAGTTCGAGCCCCGCATCAGGCTCTGGGCTGATGGCTCAGATCCTGGAGCCTGTTTCCGATTCTGTGTCTCCCTCTCTCATTCTGACCCTCCCCCGTTCACGCTCTGTCTCTCTCTGTCCCAAAAATAAATAAACGTTGAAAAAAAAAAAAAAAAAAGAAAGAAAACCTGGCCGCAAAACCCGGTTCTCTTTTGAGAGGCCAAGAGCATGTTCTGTGCTATAAACTTACTACTGGTTTTACATGATGTGTTGGATGAGTCAGGGTTCTCCAGAGAAACAGAACCAGTAGGATAGAGATGATGATAGATAGATAGATAGATAGATAGATGATTGATACATAGGTCGATAGATATTATTTTAAGGAATTAGCTCGCAGGATTGTGGGGCTTGGCAAGTCTCTAGATAGGCTGTCAAGTGGGAAATTCGGGAAGAAGTTGGTAGTGTAGTCTCGAGTCCAAAATCCGCAGGCGAGAAACTCAGGCAAGATTTCCACATTGCATTACTGAGGCAGAGTTTCTTTTTCTTTGGGAAACTTCAGTCTTCGCCGTAAAGCTTTCAACCAATTGGCGGAGGCCCACCCACATTACTGAGGGTAATCTGCTTTACTCAAAGTCCACTGATCTAAATGTTAATCACATCTAAAAAACATCTTCAGAGCAACATTTAGACTAGCCCGGTCTGTTTGTTTAGTTCAACGAGACAACTAGATACCATAACCTAGCCAATTTGACACATAAAATTAACTATGACAAATGGAGACAAAGCTCCGAGTGAAGGTTTTTAGCTAAGAGAGATTTTTAGCATGGGGTAATATTGTTTCCCAACAGTCCTTAGAAATCCCTTCATCCTGGCTAAGTTTCTTAAAACATCTAAGCCAAAAAAACCTACAGCATCCCAAAATTGAACCAGTGGAAGGTTCTGGAAGTTCCTTCAGTGCAAAATAGTAGAAGCTAGACCCAAAGTGTTTTTACTTCTGTGGAAAAACATTTCAGGGCCTGTCCCAGTGAATCCTAGGAAAGTGCTGGCCAACCCAGTTTTCAAAGAAAAACTCCTGATCAATCCCATTTGAAATAAAGTCTAACAACTTGGCCAAACAATTCTTAGATACTATAGCGAGAAGTTCATGAGAGAATACAGTTGATCACAGAATAAAACTTAATGAACGGATGTATCGCTCAGTAAGAGAAAGGTCTCTCTTCTCCTCTCCTCTTCTCTCTCCCTCTTACTTTTAAATATTATTTTTATGGCTTCTTCACAGGAGAAAAAGACTCTTTAAAACTATAACCGAATGCCAGGCAGAAAACAGACTAGTCTCTTAAACTAATGGCTGTTGTTGAGGGCTCCTTTAGCAATATCCAACTAGAGAAAAAGCAAAAAAAAAAAAAAAAAAAGAACTTCGCAATAAACGACCTTCACAGACGAAGACTATTCATGTTAATTAGTAGCTCTTTTCAAATATGATTCATATATGCATTAGGCCATGCCATGCTGAACAATGCATGCATTGTAGTAAACATCAAGATAAGTCTCAAGTACGGTTATCAAAATTTTAGAAAACTCTACTAGGGATTTTTTCATACGATTGTGACTTACTGCTCCTAGTGCATTGCACAATGGTATATTTCCTAATGGCTTTTAGCTTTTCCCACTGCCAACTTTTATATTTAAAATCCATACAATTATGGACAATTTGTGAACATTATGAGGCTTTTCTTTTTTTGCACTGATTCTTACGGATTCGAGCCAGCTTTTATCCTTAGAAAATCAAATGCATTTGCTTACAACACTAGATTCATTCTCACATATTCCACTTTATTCTTATTATTAGTATTCCTTATTATGCATATTTAATTTAAGAATGCATTTTCTCCATTAAAAAATTAGAATATGCTGAAAGAAGTATTAGAAGGTGATTATTTGCTTTAGTTTGCTTTTGTTAACTGTGTAAGCCCTGATACAGTCCTCTCAAAGTTACAAGCAAGAGACAAAAACACTAAAGAGCAAAAGGAAATTTAAATAAAAATCTGCTTAAATATCACGGACCTTATTTATGTAATGATGGGATGTAAGGTGTCAAAACCACATTAAGAGAATGGCTACAAAACCTTTCAACATCACATGAGTGGAAGCTCTAAATTTGCTAGTCTTTAAGCAAACACAGCACTAGGTTTGGCTCTTTAGAGACTAGTTCAGGGAGATGTAGCTCGAAAAAAGCAGGAAGTTTGAAGTCGGTGTGCACCTTACCCACCTCCATACATGGCGCCTCACTCCCTCACCCCACTCTCCCTAGTGAAACAGGAAAATTAAGGGGCCAAGCCTCAGCGTTGGCCCTTAGAGTACACTCCTTTCACAAAACAGCTGGGAGTTTAGGGTCGGAAAGAAAAAGGGAGCCAGATCAAGTGGCCTTCTTAATTTTGTGAGCATCGATCGGAGGCCATCAGCCGAGTGCTTTGGCCGCTTTTTCTGTGTGTTGCCAAACAGGTATGAATCTGCCTCGACTCCAAAGTGATTGATTTCACTGGCTGTTTTAAAATTGTGAGGACAAACCAAAAAGAAGGTCCTGTCTCTCTGTGATTGATGGGAGTGGCCTATCCTTCTCACTACCTCCCCATCCCCCCCCCCAAACACACCCGTGTAACTTGGGTTACAGAATAGGGGTCCTCTATCAACCCCACTGAGTACAGCAGGGAAGGGCAAAGACCGCGTTTCTCAGTCTCCTGCTTTTACCGTTTTTAAGGGTTATCATTGCCTCTTGGCTTGAGACCTTGAAATTTATAAACACCAGTTGACTTTGTCTTACTACGAAATCCAAATAAATTAATACTACCTAACATATTTTGGCACCTTTTACGCATCTAGTGACAGAAGGACATCATGTTAACTACTTTTGCTACAGTACCTAATTATAATATACCTCTAAGAATTTCAGGCCACATCACAGGGATAAAAGTCCTTATGCACCCACTTACTAGCTCTGTGAATAGGCACATATTACTTAATCTCTCTAGGCCTCAGTTTTCTCATCTGACAAATAGGAACAATGATAAACCCTACTTCAGGAAGTTGTTGTGAGTTTTCAATGGAATGCGTGTAAAACCCTCAGAATAGGGCTTTCCAGGCTCAATTCCTCATTGTGTATCCTGGATCCGATGCCTCTAGAGGCCCCTGGGTTATTTCTCTCTGCTTCATAACCCTTAGTATTTTAGAATTTCCAATCTCATTCTTAACTTTAAAAGAAGAAAGAAAAAAGGATAGAACACAGCCATGCCCTCCCAACTAACTAACTATGCCTCTACTTAATAGCCTCACTGCCCCTTTAAGGAATGAAAATAGAATATTCTAGGGGCACTGGGGTGGCTCAGCTGGTTAAGCGTCTGACTCTGTTTTGGCTCAGGTCTCCATCTCACAGTTTTGTGAGTTCAAGCCTCTTCCAGCACAGAGCCTGCTTGGGATTATCTCTCTCCCTCTCTCTCCCTGCCTCTCCCCCACTCACACTATCTCTGTCTCTGTGAAAATAAATAAATAAGCTTTAAAAAAAAAAGAGACTATTTTAGTCAAGATCAATAAATGCCTTGAAAATAAAGATATACACAGACCTCAATTAATTAGTTTGCTAATTATTCTCTCAAACCAATATTTTTTATTTTTATTTTTTTTTTTTTTGGTTCTTCCACAGCTATGATCAAACACAAAATAGTAAGGGTGCTCTTTTTTTTTTTTTTTTTTTGCTATCTTGGCAATTAAGGTTAATCAAGTGCACAATTAATCACAGAGAGATCAGAGACTCCTATTTGGAAAGTATCGTTCAGCAATGCCATACATAAATTTTCTACCTAGTTTTAAAAGACTAGAAGTAAAGGTGGGGTGGGAGGGGAATCTTTATACAGCCTCAATAACGATGCAGTGATGAGTATCAGAGACATAAGTTGAAATTCTGAAGCCCCAAATTAAAACATCAGAAGCCTACCCCATTTATAACCTGTTAATTGCCTTCTTTATAGAGCCCCGAAGATCCAAATGTTTGTTTTCTTTGGGTGTTAGTTTTAACAATATGTTTTGGGATGGATGGCTCACCTCCAAACACTGTGTTGGTGTATCATGCTCCAGTAGTGAGAGGAGCCTGTGAATTTGTACCTCTTTACCCTCAGCGAGGGCTAGGTCAGACTGATCGCGGCATTATTATGTCATGCATTCTAACAGTCGGCCTCTGGAAGAAAGTCATGTCTGCTGCAGCACAATTATCTAAGACTGATGATACAGACCAAAGTCATTAGAATAAAATTTATTTGGCATATAGATCTTCTCGGCCACTGTTCCAACTTCACAGTCTACTTAGTAGGCACAAAGGATTCTCCTTAGCAAGACTACATTCTCGCCTTGCCAGTAAAAAGCAAAGGCTCTTTAATAGACATATTACACACAAAACAGTATCATCCTTTAGTAAGGGAAGATGGGGGATGTTGTTTGCTGGAGACAGATCTCCATCATGAGTATCATGCCTCGTCGGTGATGCTTAAGAAGATCTGCCAATTATCATGGCATAAGCACCTCCATTTTCTAATTTCTCCACAGTGAAACTCTAGACATTTGCCAAATGTTTATGAGATTTGGATGAGCAATTGAGGAGGGGATGATAATCAATGGTCAGCAGCACATTGTCCTTTAAGCACACCCTAGAAGATAAGGTCTGAAAACCCACTGAGAGCACAGAGAGGGCTCCTCTTGGTCTAGAATTTTCTGCTCATTCCTTGACCTCCCTTGTTTCAACTGATTCCTTTATATATCCCTTGTTGACTTCTATAGTACACCCCATTCTTCTCAACCACCCGCCCATCCAGGACCCTCTCTCAGAACATGTGACTTCATGTTGTGGGAAATTTGAGGTCATGAGATATGGCTGCTTCAGACTCGCATGTGTCCACCTCAGATTCCCAGTGCTCTACCTTACTGCAAGTCACATGCCTCCATCTGGATTCTGGATATCATGTCTCTGGAATTTTCTCACCACCAAAAATCTGCTGGCATTTTGGAATGTTCAGTCTCTTCTTCTTCTTCAGTTCCACCCCCATCTCTGTCATGTTTGCTCTCCCTCGCACCCCACCACCTTTCTCTCTCTGTCTCTCTCTCTGTCTCTGTCTCTCGCTCTCTCTCTCTCTCTCTCTCTCACACACACACACACACACACACACACACCCTACAGAGAAGCAATTATAGTTGTGTCCCTAAGTAGGAGAAAAGACAATAAGCGAAGGAGTAATCAATATCGGGCAGATTTCATCCAGTGATGGACACAGGAAGAAAATTTTTTGTAATTAATTTTCCTTATATGTAAAATATATTAAGTACATCCATTTAACGTGTACAATTTAATGAGTTTTGACCAATGTATGTATCCATGAAACTGCCACCACTATCAAGATATAGAACATTTTTATAATCCCCTCAAGTTACCTTGTGTCCCTTAACTCTCCATCCCTTCCTCTACTCCTGGCCACAGGCAGCCACTGACGTTTCTTGCCACTTTAGATTAGGATGCATTCTTCGGCATGTTATAGAGATATAGTCACACGGTATGTGGTCCTTTGTAACTGGCTTCTTTCACTTCGTAAAATCACTTTGAGATTCATCCATATCAGTGTGCATACGAGCAATTCACTTTTTTAATTGCTGAGTGATATTCAATTGTATAAATATGTCACGATTTGCTCATTTATTCACCTGTTGGTGGACGTGGAATATTTCCAGTTTGAGGCTATTTCAAATAAATGGCCATGAGCATTGTGCACAATATTTTATGTGGGTGTATATTTTTATTTCTCTGGGGGTAAATACCTAGGAATAGGACAGCTGGTGGTAGGGTAGGAATATGTTTAACTTTTTAAGAAACTAACCGTTTCCAAAGTAGTGGCACCATGTTGCATCCCCCACGGCAATACATGAGAATTCTGGTTGTTGCACATCCTCGACAACATTTACTATTATTAGTCACTTACATTTAAGCTATGCGGTGATGTGTCCATGTGGTTTTATTTTATTTTTCTGAGTTTATTTATTTATTTTGAGAGAGGCAGAGACAGCACGAGCAGGGGGAGGGGCAGATAGAGAGAGAGAGAGAGGGAGAGAGAGAATCCCAAGCAGGCTCCGCACTGCCAGCACAGAGCCCGATGCGGGGCACAAACCCTCAAACCATGAGATCGTGACCTGAGCCGCAACCAAGAGTAGGAAACTCGACCAACTGAGCCCCCCACCCCGAGACCCCCCATTGTGGTTTTAATTTGTACTCCCTTGGTAACTAATGGTTTGGACCATCTTCTTACGTGCTCATTGGCCATTTGCAGATCTCCTTTCATAAAGCGTGTGTTCAAATCTCTTGTCTATTTTCAGAATCAGGTTTTCTTCTTATTGAGCTCTAAGCATTCTTCATATAACCTAGGTACACTTTCTGTGTTAAATACATGTATTGATAACATCTTTCTTTCATCTGGCTTGCTTTTTCATTTCTTAATAGTGTCTTCTCAAAGCAAAACGGTAAATTGTGATGAAGTCCAATTGTCACTTTTTTTTTTTTCTTTATGGTTTGAGATTTTTATGTCCTCAGGAATCTTTGCCTGCCTCCAGGTCCCAAAGATTTGATTTTATGTCTTATTCTAGAATTTTCATGGTTTCGTGTTTTACATTTAGGCCCATGGTCCAAAATCATTTAAAAATAATCTCTTAGGCTTCTGAGAGCACAATTTATTCTAGGAAAAAACCCAGAGTGACTCACCATTAATTTTTTAATGTTCGTGCCTCCAGTTCTTGAGTTTAGCTTCGTTTTGCCGGGGAGAAGATGTAAAAAGAGAGAAAAAGAGCTACACATGTTGTGTAAGCCCTTTGTTTTCTTCTTAACATTTTATTTTTCACTACTTTTACAAGCATTTTTGTATTTTGTGTTGAGAACACTTTCCCACAACTTTCCATAGTTTCAAAAGCATAGTTTGAAGTAGGTGCAGAGAATCCCATCTTATCAATATACAAAAATGTATCTAGATAGTCCCTTTCTTTAGCATTTGCCTTGTCTCTGGTTATTTATTATAAGCAATGTGGCTCTAAATGTACTTCCACATAGGTCTTAGATCTCTGATTATTTCCTTAGCCTAAAATTTTTATACGTGGATTTACTGGTTGAAAGGATAAGAACATTTTTAAAGCTTTCGATACATATTGCCAGAAAGAGTGTAGCCATTTCCAGGCCTCCTAGTAGGTCTGCAGAAGTATAAATGCAACCTTCTCTGATTTGTGGAGCTGCTTTTGGTTTTAATCTTAGCAAATCTGCTCATTTATAGTGCTCATTGTATTTCCTTGGTTTTAGGAAGCCTGAACATTTTTTTCCATATGCTTTTGGAGCATTTGTGTCTCTTTTTTGTGGATTACTTGTTCAAGCCTTAGTCTCTTTTTCTAATGAGACCTACTTTTATTGACTTATGAGAACTCTTTGTATATAAGCCTACCCCACTCTATCGATATGTTAATCTGTTTCTGCCAAAAGCATTTCAAATATTTTAATTTGTTGTTTAATTTTGCTTATGATATTTCTAATCTGCATAGGTTTAAAACTTGGTAACTTAAATCCATCAAATTCTTGCATTAAAAAGATTTTCCACACCTCAATAACATACACATTTGTAGACAGACAAACTACCATTTTTCACCTTTTATGCATTGTTTTTAGATTGTAATGTGTCATCGATCTATGATGTATTTTAGTACGCAGTGCAAAGACTGTGTCTTAGCCCTACTTCCTTGCAAAGCAGAGCCCGAGGAAAAGCTTACACGTTAAAAGTTTAGGGGCAAAAGATCCCAGGGCATCAAGAGTTGAGAAGAAAGGGAAAATAAGGAAGGGCAGAAGGAAAGAAAATCAAAAGTGGTGCATGACTACCAGGCTTGGCCAGAGTTTCAAAGGAAAACACAACCATTGCTCAGTCGTGCAGGATGTCAACAGAGAGGCTCACAGAGCCAATGCCCGAATCCAACGGAGCAGAGAGGATGAGGGGAGAGGAAGTGAGCTTTCAACTCTCTACCTCTTTTCTTTCAATGGTCAAGGTTCGTGCTTCTGAGCTGTTTTACCCAAGCCCTGCTAGGGAAGGGTGGATTCCATGGACTCAGCTGCATCCAACTGTTATATATCCTGTGATAGAAGGGAGCATTGGAGGCTGTGCTCCGGGGGCTGGTGGAACCTGGCAAATCCAGACAGGCACTTACACTGGTCTAGGAGAGGATGTGACTTTAAGAGCTGGCCACTTATTCTCGCTCCACATAATGGATAATCAATCCTTTTCCCACCAATTTAAATGTCAACATTGCCAGAGTCTAAGTTCTTCACTATGCTAGGTTTTATTTCAGGTTCCGTATTGGTCTATATGATGTACAAATGTGCATTTCTAATAATTTTTAGCTGCCTGGTGGTACAAATTTCCTCTTTTTTTTTTTTTCAGTTTTTTTCTTGGCTTTGATGAGAACAAGCTCACGTGTGTAGGTTAAGTCATAATAATTTTAACCAGCTTCATAAAACAGTTGGGGATTTGTACATAAATCACATTAAATTAATACATCTGTTTGAGGACTAACAATATTTTTTTTACTGCTATATTCTACCACTCATGAATACAGCAGCCATGTCAACTTATTTCAGTTTTTTTCTAATCTCCCTCAGTAAAAGTTTCCAATTGTTTTTCATGTAGCTTCTGCAGAACTTCTGTTTAATTTATTCCTAGATATTATAAATTAGTACTCCAGTGAACAGGAATTTTTTAGCAGGCTTTTTTAATTGATAAAATTCTGGCAGGTAGTAACCTTTTTATATATTAATTTTGCAACTGACTATGTTTCTAAACTCTCTAACTAGTTCAAATAATCAATTTAGTCTCATGGGTTTTCTAGGTAGACTACCATATGGTCTATAAATGATCACTTTTCTTTCTTCTTCAAGAATTTTATCTCTTTCTTCTCAGTTTCTGCTCGTTTCCATTGGCTGTAACTTCAGAATAGTGTAAAGCAAATGATTATGATGCCATCTTTATTCCGCTTTTAGTTTTAATAAGAATGCTCTGGGGAAAAAATTATGATTAAAAAAAGAGAACGTTCCTGATGTTTTACTTTTAAATATCATATTGCGTGTTGGTCTCAGAGAGAAGTTTTAAATCCTATCAAGATAGTACATTTCTATTACTAGATTACAAATAGCTTTTCAAATTGATGATGAATGTTTAATTTGTGTCTTTTTGTCCTGATTAGACTGACCAGCACGTTGTCTGTTTTACTGGGACAAGGAAGATGAAGCTTTTGATCCAATGCTCTTTTTAATTGGACAGTGGCCTTCCACTTAGAACTCAGCTGCTTCTCCAGGGAAGGACCCTCTGCTCTGTCCTTCTGCTACATAGGATACAAAACCCCTCGGTGTCGGGTCAGACTGGCCATCCACCATCTGACACTGTTCTTATGGCCGAGTTGCTAAGCAGTCCAGACTGCTTAAATTTGTGTCACCCCAAAGTCATAGCTTGCAAGTCTATCTTGTTACCAGAATAGCAGTGTAACGGAGCTCCTCTTAGGCTTGGCGTCGATTCTATTTGTTTGTCTGTTAGTTAGGGGGGAAGGTGCCATAACAATGATTTTTATCCACGGTCCATGCTCGTTTTTTTCTCTCGTCTTGGATCTCTGGACTCCAGTGATGCCAGTCCAGCATAACCCAAGTTTGCTTGGCTTTTATTTTTCATTTTCATATAAAAGCGTTGTGGATTTTCATACTTCACTAAGATAGGGTATGGTTTCTGTTTCACAAGTTATTTAGGTGATTACATGTACTTTGGAAATACCTATCCTTTTTCTGACAATCAGAAACGTGCTTTCCGTCAGGGAACTGAGAAGGTGAATGGGACTCCATTGAACCCCCCAATTCACTATTATACCTGATCAGATCCTCTCCCAGTTCCCAAAGTTTCCACTCTGCCTCTTCTCCAATGTTCTTATTTGTTCCCAACCATCAACCCTCCTTTCAGCTCTTTGCCCTTTGCGTCATTGAGAAAATATGGGTAAGAATCCTGATTCTTTAATCTATAATTCTGGAGTCCTCCCGACCCTCTCCCCAATTTATTCTCTTTCCTCCAGTTTCATGGGACACACTGTCCTCCCGTCAGTATGAGATGGACCCCGTTACCCATTCCTTATCCAATTCCATCATCTCTCTTCAGATAGAGTATTTAACCCTGCAGTATTTTCCACCTCTCCCCTTTACTGATTTGTAAGCTTTAAACTCCTTTGGGTTTCCATTTTTCTTTTGAATCTCTCTGATTTCTTATTACTTGATCTCTCTCTTTCCCAGTCAGAAATGCAGAAAATCAGCAATTCCTTCTCTGGCTCCTGCCTGTTTCTTAAAGTGTTGACACCCTCCGTCTACCCCCAGGATTTTATTTTCAGTATTGTTCTTATTTCACAATACATTGAATGAGATTTCCCCTAGGTCATCTCTGTCACTCCCTGAACTTCTCCTAGCCTGTATGCTGCTGACACCAACGTTGTCATTTCTGTTTCAAATCCTGCTCCCAAACTGCATACTGCTTACTAGACCGTCTCCGCCTCGTAATCCACAAGCACCTCCAAACAATATGTACAAAACTCTACTGATGGAATCCCCAGAACTGCTCTTTCATTGTCATAAGTGGCATAACTGTCCACCCAAGTCACCCAAGCCAAACTGGGAGTCTGTAGGGCCCTGTCCATTGTCCGCATCTCCAGCCAGTGCCACGTGTTGCCTTTTCAAGTTGTCCTGTGTCACTCTCCTCTCTTCCGTAGCCTCCTGCTGAAGCTTTACGCTAATCGTTTCTTTTTCGAACTCTTAGTATGGTGTCTCGGCTCTGAATGATTTTTTTTTTTTTCTGTGAACCAAGCTTTTTTTTTTTTTTTTTTTTTTTTGAGCAGCAGGCCAAAGTTTATTAGAGTATAAGATTAGAAAGTAAGAATAATATGAAAGCTGTCTTTACGGAGAGGGGACATTTGAAAGTGGAAGCCCCTAGCCTTTTCTGACCTGTAGCTATCCCACAGTCTTCCCACTATTCCCTCTTCCTACCACACTAGTTAGTCTCCTCTGATTCTTAATCTTGTCAAACACTCCTGAACACAATCATCAACTGAGGTCTTCCTCAACAACAAAAACAAAAAGTAGTTTCACTTAAATCCCTTGCGCTTAAAAACTTCTAACAGACCTTCAAAACCCTTGAGATAAAGTTCAAACTCCCTAACATAACATACAGATGTTCCTCTCTAGACTTGTCTCTCACCAAACCTCTGTCCATTCTTTTTGTTCTCATGATGGCAAATTTCTCACATCTCACGTTTTCTCACATCTCACGTTTCTGCCGTTATGTTTATTTATTTTTATGTTTATTTTATTTTAAATGTCTATTTATTTTTGAGACATGAATGGGGGAGGGTCAGAGAGAGAGGGAGACACAGAATCTGAAGCAGGCTCCAGGCTCCGAGCCGTCAGCACAGAGCCCGACGCGGGGCTCAAACTCACAGACCGTGAGATCATGACCTGAGCCGAAGTTGGACGCTTAACCGACTGAGCCACCCAGGCGCCCCCCACCTACCTTTTTAAAATAATCTCAAAAATCACCTATTCTCTGAATCTCTTTCATGCCACCACTCATCACTTAGAACTGATTACCTTTCTTTTTTGCACTCCTGTGTAGACTTCTTTCTTATAGAGCCTTTAACGAGCATATTTGTTTTCAAGTCTACTTTTCTCCCTGTAATAATAAACTTGTTCTAATCCTTCCCTTATTTCTTTATCCAAAAACCAATATGGCTACCCAGAAACCGTTTTTAAGCATAGTGCAACCATTGGCCACATAAAGATTAATAACATATAGACTCCTCGCTCCAAAGAGCACACATAGAGAAGTGCAGACAGAAATATACACATACAACACAGCAAGTACCCTGCTAGTGACATTCACCATCTGTTTCTTTCATGGGCACAGGGAAAGAATATTTAATTCAGTTAGATTAAACAATACACTCTTGAACAACCAATGAGTCAAAGAAAAAATCAAAAAGGAAGTCAAAATATACCTTGAGACAAACAAAAATGGAAATCAACATACTAAAATTTATGGGGTGCAGAAAAATAGTTCTAAGAGAAGAGTTTATATCTATAAATGCATATATTAAGAAAAAAGTTAGATCTCAAGAAAACAACTCAACGTTACCAGGAACTAGAAAAAGAAGAAAAAAACTAAGCCCAAAGTAAGCAGAAGAAAGAAAATTATAAAGATTGGAACAGAATCAAATGACATAGAGAATAGGAAAACAATAGAAAAGATTTAAAAAAAAAACAACTAATAGTCCTTTGAAAAGGTAAAGTTGACAAGACTTTAGTCAGATTAATTAAGAAAAAGAGTGAATTCAAATAAAATTATACCTAACAAAGGATACATTACAGCTGATACCATGAAATACAAAGGATCATAAGAGACTACTATGAACAATTTATGCCACAAATTGGATGACCTAGAAGAAATAGATAAAAACTAGAAATATACAACCTACTAGGACCAAATCATAAAGAAACAGAAAATCTTCACACATAATGAGTGAGGAGATTGAATTGGTAATTGAAAATCTCCAAGAAAAGCCTCGGACCTGATTATTTCACTAGTGAATCCTACTAAACATTTAAAGAAGATTTAGTACCAATCTTTCTCAAACTCTGCCCCCCTCCTAAAAAAAAATGAAGAGGAGGAAACTCTCTCAAATTTATTCTATGATGCTGCTAGCATTACCTTGATACCAAAGCCAAATAAGGACAGTGCAAGAAAAAAAAAAACTATAGTTTTATAGTGCAATATTCCAGATGAATATGGATGCAGAAATTCTCAGCAAATAGAATTCAACAGCATATATAAAAGATCACACACCATGATCAAGTGGGATGAATCCCTGGGATGCAAGGATGATTCACCACATGCAAATCAACAAAGGTGGTATATCACATTAATAGAATAAAAGATAAAATGAATATAAACATCTAAATGGATGGGGAGAAGCATTTTAAAAAGTTCAACATCCGTTCATGATAAAAACTCTTGTCATATATGCCAGGCCATATATGACAAGCCCACAGCTAACAACACACTCAATGGTGAAAGGTTGAAAGCTTTTCCTCTAAGATCAGGAACAGGACAAGGTTGCCCACTCCTATAGTACTGGAAGTCCTAGCCAGAGCAATAAGGCAAGAAAAAAAAATTAAAAGCATCCAAATCAAAAAGGAAGACGTAAAATAGTCTCTCCTTGAGGATGGCATGATCTTAGGTATAGAAAACTCTAAAACTTTTTTCTGTGTGAAAGCAGAAATTTCTTAAAAATCTATTTATGTAGTGTTTTACAAACCAAAAAAAGTACAGAATCCTCGTTATTCAGGCCATCAACTCTATTCTCAGAAGTGCTTTGAGAGAAGACAGATTTCTCTAGCCTTCCCTGCAAAAATAAAATCCTTCTGTTTACAATCTCAAAGCTGACGCTTTTCCTTACACCACCTCTCATAAGAACAATCCTGCAAAGATCCTAAAAGCTCTGCAGAGAATGAAGAGATATTAGCGAAGGACCTCCTCCAGAATGCAATGCCTCGTCACAGAGGTGTCATGCAAGAGACACATAAAAAGATGGCTGTTTCAGAGGAGTGTATGTGAACCATGAAGAGAGCGATGGCCCCGCAAGGCAGCCCCACACTGTGGAGCGTGACCAGCTAGGGCTGCAATGGCTCTAAGGCTTCTTAGGAGGTTTGGTCTCCAGAAGTATATCAGTCATATTTCTAGGTGCTTTGCCAAAGGCTCTGCTTCAAACAAAATTTTATCAACTCCACTTCTGTTGCTTCTTCCGTTGTTTCCAGATCATCCAGGCTCTCAAAAGTGTCCTCTAACACCTCTTCCATGACCCTGGCCTTCATAATCTCTTTGGACAATTCCTGTATGGCACCCCGGACTGGTGAAATCGTCACAAGATTCTAAATGGTCTTTATCAATTCTGTGCTCTTTTTTAGGGAACCAGCCACTTTCAAACCACCGGCTCAATCTTCATTTCCATGAGCACAGAGTTCATGAGAGCTTTGAATGCAGAAAGCTTGTTCATAGCCTTCCTTGACCTGTCATCTCATTAGTCAGAACCACACAGATATTCTGGCCCTTCTTGGCAGTATCTTTCACAGATGGTTTCACTCTTCCTTTTTCTCTTTGGATATCTCTTATCTGCCTTTCAGTAGCTCTCAATTCCTTTCCTAATCAACAACAATCAATCGGCATGCAAAAATCAGTTGCATTTCTATATACGTACAAGGAACAATTTGAAAATGAAATGGGTATCTCCTCACCCCAGCATTTAGAATAGCATCAAAAAGAATAAAATTCTCAGGGATAAATTTAACCAAGGAAGTGGAAAATCTGTGTACTTTCAAACTATAAAACATTGATGAAAGAAACTAAAGAAAACACAACTAAGTGGAAAGATATTGTGTTCATGGATTAGAAGAAGGAACAGTTAAAATGCACATACTAGTCACAGTGATTGACAGATTCCATGCAACCCCTGTCAAGATTTGAATGGCATCCTTTACAGAAATAGAAAAACAAGTCATAAAATTCACATGGAACCATGAAAAACCCTAAATAACCAAAGCAATCTTGAGAAAGAACTAAGCTGAATATATCACACTTCCTGATTCCAAATGATATTACAAAGCTAGAGTAATCAAGACAGTAGGCATAAAAACAGATACAGAGGCCCCTGGAACAGAATTGAGAACTCCGAAATAAACCCATGCATAAATGATCAACTAGTATTGGACAACGGAGCCAATACCACTCAGTGGAGAAAAGACAGTCTCTTCAATAAATGGTGCCAGTAAAACTAGATATTCACATGGAAAAGCATGAACTAGACCCTTACCTTGCACTATTTGCAAAAAGTAACTCGAAATGGATTAAGATTGAAATGCAAGGCCTGAAACTTGTAAAATTTCCAGAAGAAAATATAGGAGAGTAAGCTCTTTGACATTGGCCTTAGCAATTATTTTGGGGGGTTGACTTCAAAAACACAGGCAACAAAAGCAAAAGTAAGTGGTACTACATCCAACCAAAAAGCTTTGACACCGCAAAAGAAATAATCAAGAAAATGAAAAGGCAGTCTATGGAATGGGAGAAAATATATGCAAACCACATATCTGGTAAGGGATTAATGTCCAAAATATATAAGGAAGTCAAAATCAATAGTAAAATCAAACAAATAAACAAAACCCAAATTAGCCAATTAAATATGCGCAAAAGGCCTGGATAGATATTTTCCCAAGGAAGATATACAAATGGCCAACATGTCCATGGAAAGGTCTATCACATCCATCACATCACGAATCACCAGGAAAATGCAAACCAAAACCACAAGGAACCACCACCTCACATGTGTTAGGATGGCTGTTATCAAAAAGACAACAAATAACAAGTGCTGGCCAGGATATAAAGGAAAGGAAACACGTACACTGTTGGTGGAAATATAAATTGGTACAGCCATTATGGAAAACAGTACAGAGTTTCCTCAAAAGAAAAACTGAAATAAACTACCATACGATTCATCAATTCTGCTTTTGGGTATCTATGAGAAGGAAATGAAATCATTATCTTGAAGAGATATCAGTGCCCTGTGTTCATTTTAGCATTATTTACGATAGCCAAGGTCAATGGGGTGCCTGAGGAGTTCAGTCGGTTAAGGGTCTGACTCTGATCTCAGCTCAGGTCTTCATCTCAAGGTCTTGAGGTCAAGCCCCATGTTGGGCTCCACACTAGGAGTGGAGCCTACTTAAAAAATAAATAAATAAATAAATAAATAAATAAAGCATAGCCAAGGTCAAGCCATCAAAACAACTGATGTATCTATCAACATGTGAATGGGTAAAGAAAATGTGAGATATCTATATATATTCCATTCATGTAATGGACTATTATTCAGCCATGAAAAAGAAGGAAATCTTGTCATTTGCAACAACATGGATGAACCTTGAGGGCATTATGCTAAGTGAAATAAGTCAGAGAAAAACAAGTACTGTATGACCTCACTTATATGCAGAATCCAACAACAAAAAAAAAAAAACAAAACTGAACTCACAGAAACAGTAGATTGGCAGTTGCTAAGCACAGGGTGGGGCTGGGGGGAATGGGTGAATGTGGTCCAAGGGCACAAACCTTTAGCTTTGAGATGAATAATATCTGGGATCTAATGTACAGCATGGTGACAACAGTTAACAATATTGTACTATATAACTGAAAGTTGCTAAGAGAGTAGATCCTAAAAGTTCTCAACACACACACTTGTGCATGCACACACACACACACACACACACAGAAGTAACCATGTGAGGTCATGGATGCGTTAACTAACCTTACTGTTGTAATCATACTGCAATATATAAATGCATCAAATCATTGCATTGTACACCTTAAACGAATACAATATTATGTGTTAATTATATCTCAGTAAAGACGGAAAAATTTCAAGCAAATATTAAGGGGAAAAAAAAAGAGAAATTCAATAGGACGAGAAAGCTGGAGATATATTCCCTATACGTCTGCACCTTTTCCAGGACAAGGGGACGGGACCCCGGGGCCACTTGTTCCTCTCATGCACCTGACACACAAGTAAAATACTAGAATTCATCTCCTCTAGCAGAACAGAGAATTGCTGCCTCCAGCACTAACCATATTCCCCACTAATCTCTGAAAATGTACATTTTTGTAACTATTCGTAACAAATCATTGAATTAATTTCCTTTTTATTTCCTTATGAGAAAACTAAATTGCTAATGTTATCAAAATGTTCTCCCTCACTGGAAAATTCCCCTGGCTCTAGTGTTTGGGTTTATATGGTCCCATTTGGAGTTGGTTTTAGGAGACATGAATTTTTTTTAAAGGAAATACTCAGTAGTAAAGTTGGCCTAAGCATTTCTCTCTGTAGCATTTTTTTTGGCGGCGCGGGGCGGGGGTGGGGGGGGGGGAGATTGCTTCCCTCCTCTTTTATTTACTCTCTGCTTTAATAGTGCTGCTTTCCATACAGCCCTTTTCATTTCCAAAATGCATCCAGACTTTTCCAAATAAATGTTGGCCTCCCAGATTTGCAAACCTTGGGGCTCAATTGGACCGTTTGAGGATAACTCCTCAGCCCTGTAAAGAAAGCCAAAGTTTCACGAACAGCCTTTCCCTTTACAATCTTCTCTGAGCACACCTTACAAGAGATTGGGCTTGCAGATAATTTAAAGCATTTCATTTTTCTCCTTTCTTAGTCTGCTCAGGCTCAAAATATCACAGACCATGCTTACATACAGGAATCTACTTTCTTATAGTTCTGGGCAGCCCAAGATCAAGGTGCCAGCTAATGCTGTTTCTGCTAAGACCTCTCTCTGGCTTACAGACAGCAGCCTTTCTGCTGTGTTTTCACATGATGGAGAAAGAGAAAGAGCTTTCTGATACCTCTTCTCATTAGGACACTAACCCTATGAGAGCGGGATGCCACCCTTGTGACCCTTTTCAACCTTAATTACTTCCTTACTCTAAATACAGTCACATTGGGGAGGAGGATTTAACATGACTTTCAGGACAAAATTCGGTCCACAGCACCTGGGGGAAAAAAAACTGTACTACAAAGTCAACATGGACAAAACGCGCAGCAGCTCTCCATCTCTTTAAGTCAATTACCCAGGGGCAGCAATTAACTGTGAAAAAGACTTAGCAAGTTGCCTCACCCACCACTACCCCTTCTGCCTGCTTGGGAGGTTGATGCTCCTTTCCCCTGTGTTTCAGAGCACTTTAGGAGAGTTCTTTTGCTACATTGAGTCTAACTCTGCAACCCTGGAATTGGACACTGCCTGGGCACTTTGAAATAGACAAGATGTGCTCCTTCTGCCCACAACGCCCGCCTCCCTCTCCACGTGAACAGCTAGACACCGCTTCATGAGACAATCCTCTGACCTTGGGTGCCTTCCCTTTTCTCTCTTTCCAGGGACCTGTGCGCCATGATTCCTTCTCTCAGGCTGAAATCTCTCCTTTCATCTCTCTTGCAACCCTTGTCTCAGAGACCGTCCAGTCCCTCTGCAAAGTGC
Source organism: Leopardus geoffroyi (assembly GCF_018350155.1). Lineage (NCBI taxonomy): Eukaryota > Metazoa > Chordata > Mammalia > Carnivora > Felidae > Leopardus > Leopardus geoffroyi. The sequence continues at coordinate 39,666,853 of NC_059338.1, forward strand.
TATCCAAGAGCAGGCTAACACCCCACCCCCACCCCGCTGCCCCCCCAAATCACCTCTCCTTGGCCTCTCGGCTCTGTGTGATGCATCCACCACCAGCTTCCTCTGGCACAGTGGCCGCCTCGCCTCCCTCTGTGGTCTGTCCTGCAGGGGCTGCTGGAATCGGCTCGGGTTTAGGAGTTCTCTACGTCGGTGTGGTCTTCCACATCCATTACTACTGCAGAGTGGTGGTGGCTGGTGTGGATATAGGGGGTGCCCCTGGAGGGCTGCAAACTCCCCATCTTCTCCAGGCGCCCTGACTGCCAGGGCAGAGGGCAGCGGAGAGCTGAGAACATCTGAACACCCCCCCCCCCACACACACACACACCCCCAAGATGTAACTGGATGATGACAGCCTGGCTGTCATTCGCTCCTTCTCCCAGGCTTAAGGGAACTGCCGATTTGAGCTTTCCCTTCAGTCCCGCGGGAGTTGCACAAAAGGTGAACGGGGGCGTCATTCCCTCTTTGCTGTAATTCTGCACCACCCCACCCCGACATTGGAGGACATAAAGCTATGCTCGGTGCTGGGTCCCTCTTAGCCACTTCTCTGAGGAGAGTGCATTATAAAGAAGCAGAAAATGGAAAGAAAGAAAATATGAGAACTTATAATGACACACACAATTTCTATTTTTACCATCAAATTAGTCTATCTTTCCTTCTTCCTTCCTTTCTCTCTCTCCTTCCTTCCCTCCTTCCTTCACTCCCTTCTTCCCCTCCCTCCTTCCCTCCCTTCCCTCCTTCCCTCCTTCCTCCTTTCCCTCATTCCTTCCTTCCTTCCCTCCTTCCTCCCCTCCTTCCTTCCTTCCTTCCCTCCTTCCTTCACTCCCTCCTTCCCCTCCCTCCTTCCCTCCTTCCCTTCCTCCTTTCCCTCATTCCTTCCTTCCTTCACTCCCTCCTTCCCCTCCCTCCTTCCCTCCCTTCCCTCCTTCCCTCCCTCCTCCTTTCCCTCATTCCTTCCTTCCTTCACTCCCTCCTTCCCCTCCCTCCTTCCCTCCCTTCCCTCCTTCCCTCTCGCCTTCCCTCCTTCCTCCCCTCCGTCCTTCCTTCCTTCCATGCCGTCACACCAATCATTGAGCCCTTGCTCTACGTGCTGTAATACTTGTTTTGCATAATTTTTACTAAGTTATTACCAAACTTGTATCCCTACAAAATCTGTTGAGTCAAAAATTAAAATGCAGTCAGTTAAGGAAATGCCTTAAGCAGACACCCCCCTAATTTCAACATTTTGTTTCTTTTGAAAGCTGCACATCACTTCTAAATCAAGTCTATGGGGCCTGCGTATGGTTTACTGGGCTCAGAGTCTGTCGGCCTGGGTGGAATCCCAGCTCTACGACTTAACTGTATGCCCTTGACCAGGTTAAGTTCTCAGAGGCGACATGTGTTCACCTCTAAAGATGGTGATGATGCTAACTATCGCATCAGGCCCTTGTGAGGATCATATTAAGCAACGCATGTTAAAGTAGTTATGAAAGTGGCTGGAATCTAGTAAGCTTTGACCAAGAGTATATATTATTCCTAATAATAAGTTGTTACTACTAATCATAACTAATAATAATATAGCTGATAACTGATAATAATAACTAATAATGTTACTACTAATCATATGTTGTTAATCTTAATCTTATTCTTTTTTTTTTAACGTTTATTTATTTTTGAGACAGAGAGAGACAGAGCATGAACGGGGGGAGGGTCAGAGAGAGAGGGAGACACAGAATCAGAAGCAGGCTCCAGGTTCTGAGCTGTCAGCACAGAGCCCGACGCGGGGCTCGAACTCACGGACCGCGAGATCACGACCTGAGCCAAAGTCGGACGCTTAACCGACTGAGCCACCCAGGCGCCCCAATTAGTTGTTAATCTTAAGTTGTTACTGAATACCTATTATCTGCCTGGAACTTCACTCGGCAGGTAAGATGTGTGGGAACAAGCTAGTTGTTGTTGACTGACCTGACTTCCTGAATTGCTTGACCCAGGTTGAGTGTTTCCAAGTGGTGCGAACAAGGCCTTGTAGGGCACCTGGGGGCATCCCAACCATGAGGCGTGTGGTGCCAGAGCTTCTAAGACACCACGGTCACGACCAGCGGCTGTCATTCTGAGCATCTGGGATTTCTTCCGGTTGCACTGAAGACTTCTCATGAAATACTGGTAGACCACACTGGGCAATGATCTTTTCCTCACGAAGCACCATTGCGATGCGCTTATACAAAATAACGGACTCTAATCCACATCTTCCCATCATCTTCAAGGGCAGCCTTGATTTCTTCTGTCTTTTCGTGTTTCAACCAAGAGAGAGATCACTCTACTCAGCTTCCTCAAAGCACGGCCCCTTTTGTATTGGTCTAGGCACAGGAGGGAAGCAACAAGAGGCCTGCTGAGTGGGACCCCTGGGTTCATGGGCAAAGTGAAGTAACACATTTTTAAAACACCAGGGAATCGCTTCTCTGTCCCAATGGTCTTCCAGGCGGATGGCCCACGCGCTTGCCTTCTCTGCCACAGCACCTCTCGTGTCCCTCTGTGACTGCCTCACACACGACAGCAAGTGCAGCCCTTGCAGCCGTGGGCCCCACTCTGGTTCTGCTCGGGAACATTCCCACCAGCACATCAGCTGCCTCCTCGCTGATACACAGGACCCCAGAACAACCGCTTACCCACGGATGACCCACTGGTCTCTCAAGAGTTTAGAAAAATAAACAGTAGTTTCTTATTTCAAAAGTATTGGGCCACTTGCAAAGACATGGATGGAACTCAAGAGAATATTGTGCTAAGCGAAATAAGTCAGCCAGAGAAAGACACACAGCATGTGATTTCACTCATATGTGGAATTTAAGGAACAAGACGAAGGAGCAAAGCGAAAAAGAGAGACAGACAGACAGCCAAACCAAGAAACAGACTTTTAACCATAGAAATCAAATTGATGGTGACCAGAAGGGAGGTAGGTGGGGAGATGGGTGAAATAGGGGAAGGGGACTAAGGAGGACACTTGTCGTGATGAGCACTGGGTGATGTACGGAAGTGTCAAATCACTAAATTGTACTCCTGAAACTAACAGAACCCTGTACGTTAACTAACTGGAAGTGAAATAAAAACTTAAAAAAAATATTCGGGACTCTTGGCCCAGAAGCCACGGCGAAATGTGCTTTGACAGGTAGGCTTTAGAAGCACTCAGCCTTCCTTCCCTCTGACATCTCTGTTGCTCGCATCTGCCAAGTCCTGCATGTTCACAGAGCACATCAACAGCAGCTACTCCACTCTCACGACCACAATGAGCATTGAGCAAGCCGCCTATGTCCATAATAATGGCCACGATAATAGCAATACAAAAAACCAAAACTTTCATCGAGCGTTTACTTGGCTCCAGTTCACTGTTTTCTGCAGGTTAGCTGGGCTGTCACGAGCAGCTTTGACCACCCCTGTTGAAGGATGAGGAAAACAAAGCTCAGAGACAGTAACTTGTCCCCATTTTGCAGATGAGAGCTCCAGTGACTAGGCCCAGCACGTGGCATTCCCAGGTCTAGAACCAAACCAAGTTTTCCAGGCCCTTTCTAAGGCCCCATGCCATTTGGGAGCATTCTCTCCATGACACCCCGGGGGTCTGAGGCCATTTTGGCACTACTTTGGGGGCTCACCGTCGCAGCCCGGAAGAGGTCAGTCACAGTGGTCAATCAGCTGTGCCTGCAAGCCATGGTTGGTGCACAGACACAAAGCTATCTCATAACCAAAGGCAAAGGGCATGATCCCAGTTGGAAATGACTAACAGGGATCCTTTGCCTCTGAGGCCAGAGCTTGAATCTACAACTAGTTAGAGCCAGTTCTACTGGCGTGCTGTGTACATAATGTGCACCATGGCCTTTGGCAATGGCTCTTAAATTTGGCACCCTCCACACTCCTCCTGGACCCACGAGATAACATAACCAAATGTTTTCCGATGCTGTAAGAAATGAGTGTTTCACAGGTAGGAGGAAATGCAAACAGCATCTGTATAAGGGGTTTGCTCCGTCCAATCCCAAGGGCAAAGCGGCTCCCTCCTTCCTGACGCTCCAAAAGGTTAAATGTGAGCAAGGGCCCAGATAAATGGTCGCAATGCAAACAAAGTCATGTAAATAAATGCATCTCTGATCTATGCAGGCTGCTGATGCCAAATATACCATCTGTACCATTTCTCACGATGAGTTGATTTTTTTTCCCCCCTGAATGTCCCAAGCAATGAGAAGATGACCATGTTTATGCAGACCAAAGCACGCATCATTTGACCCTCTTGGACATTTTTTTTTAGGTATCAGATCCTCAGAGAATCAGTAGCATTTGTGTCTTTCTAGGTTAGTTTGGAGTTGGAAGAAAGAAAGAGATCTCACTAGAAAGGAACTGGGCACATGTCCAGGGCCTGAGAGGGTACCTGCAATTGATTGTGATTTTCAGGGAGTTCCAGTTGCATCTGTGATCTAAGACTGCTCACCTTACCCTTCACCCATTCACTGAGCGAGAGCATTAATCGCATCAAATTATGGTGGGAGTTGTGTTGGGTATTACAGATGCAAGGATAAGTAAAATCTGGTGCTTGCCTTAGAGAGAGATTCCTCGTGCTGTGAGAATTTGCTTAGCACGATTTATGGATAACTTCTTGAAAAATAAAAATGAAGGGTCTGTAATCAGACTCACATGTGGATGGAGCTTCTTAAAGATACTAATGACCAGGATGTATCCCTTCACTTACCAATCCATCTAAGTCAGGGCTCAGACATCTATATTATTTAAAAAACAAAACCAACATGAAACTTATGGACCAAGGGTCAGCAAATGGTTTTTGGTTTTTTTTTTTTTTTTTTTTGGTTTTTGTTTGTTTTTGTAAAAAACCACATAATAGGGGCGCTTGGGTGGCTCAGTCGGTTAAGCTTCCGACTTTGGCTCAGGTCATGATCTCACGGTTTGTGGGTTCAAGCCCCACGTCGGGCTCTGTACTGACAGCTGGGAGCCTGGAGCCTGCTTCAGATTCTGTGTCTCCCTCTCTCTCTGCCCCTCCCATGCTCACGGTCTCTCTCTGTCTCTCAGTAATAAAATAAAACGTTAAAAAAAAATTTTTTTTTTAAGCCACATGGTAAATATTTTCAGTTTTGTGGGTTGTACAATTTTTGTTGCAACTATTCACCCCACCATTGTAGCATGAAAACAGCCATAGGCAACAGGAGAATAAGAGGGTGTGGCTGTGTTCCAAAAGAACTTTATTGTTACAAAAACAGTCAGCGTGCTGGATTTAGCTTGTGGGCTGTAGTTTTCCACGTCCTCTTCTAGATGATTCCCCATAGGCAACTAGGCTTGAGATTGGCTTGCCTAGAAAATACTGTGACTTTGGAGGTTGTGTGACCGACTGACTCCACCGCAGACGTGACCTGAAGGAACACCGCTTTTCCCAGCTGCATCACCAGGCAGAAAACTTCCTTGAGTCCCAAATCCCACTGCGTTGCAAGAGACAAATGCTTACATTGAATCTGATCAAATGCTTTTCAGAGATCCATATTCAAGTGCCAATCTTATTGGAGGTAGGGAGTTCTACTAGATATAGAGTCTAAACCAAGAAATTAATCGACCTGCATTCTAAGTTTTTCTGAAATCAGAAAAAAAAAGATATTTCTGTGATTATTCGATGTATCACTGCATCTTAGGGTCTGGTGTAGAAAAGAAATATGTATCTCTCGGAAGACAGCTTTTAAATTCTAAGGTAGGTCTAAGCTCTTAATTTATATACTATTATACTTGATGGACTTAAGGGAAACAAACTTTTAACTATAAACTATGTTCTTTTAGTTCTAACATTTTGAAATACACTTAGTGCTTATTGAAGGGCAAATTCACTCCAACAAATATTTATGAAATAACAACTTTGGAGCTAGCATTCCAACTCTTGCATAACAAAAACAAACAACAAAAAGGGAAAAACAACAAAAAGTCCCTATAGCACAAGTGATAAATGCTGTAGTCAGGGAACATGGATCTAGGAGGACTAATTCTCCTTGAGTGGGGATAGGGTGAAGGAGGCAGAAGCAGGAGAGAGCACCAGGGGAATCCAGGAAGAGCCACAGAGAGGAGGCAGCATTCGATCTGGGCACCTAAGGATGAGTAGGAGCTCCCCAGGCAGACCAAACGCAAAAAAGAGGGTGTTATTTGAGCAAGGGCACTGAGTCAGGAAAAGCATTTCTGCTTAAGGAGAGATGTCTAGGCTACTCAGACCCAAGTGCCAGGTGTCTGGGGATAGTGGAGGAAAAAGAAAAGACACAGCCTGACGGGAGTCCTGGGGTCAAATAGGGAAGGCTTTGTTGGTAATGCTAAAGCTTTGAGATTTCCTTTAATAAGCTAAGGGAAGCCGTTAACATTTGAAATCAAGGAACTGACCTAATCTCATCTTAATTTTAGAAAGATTATCCTGGGCCAAGAGCAGAGGGAGCCTTGAGCCTGTCAAAATGTTCCTAATCTGACCACAAAACAGGGTGGTAAGATCTCCCCCCACGCCCCGCACCTCCCCCTCCCCACCCCCCAGAAGCTAAACAAATTCCCCAAATGCCAGGATCCGGGGGAAAAAGCGTATTCAGGAAGCAGGCGTTCATTGCCCCATTCCCTCTAGAAGAGGGCAGGGTACCCACTTGGGCCCAGGGCCCAGCTTTGTCACCCACCTCCCTGACAGCCACACGTGGCAGAAAAAATGTTGCAGAGCAATAAAAACAAACAGAGCAGCAAACAAAAATCCTTTCAATAGTCTGAGAAAGAGACTTTCCTATTAGAAAGACAGGGGGCGCCTGGGTGGCTCAGTCGGTTGAGTGTCCGACTTCGACTCAGGTCACGACCTCATGGTTCGTGGGCTCGAGCCCCGTGTCAGGCTCTGTGCTGACGACTCTGTGCTGACGGCTCTGTGCTGACGGCTCGGGGCCTGAAGCCTGCTTCAGATTCTGAGTCTCCCTCTCTTTTTGCTCCTCTCCTGCTCACACTGTCTCTCTCTCAAAAATAAAGATTAAAAAAATTTTTTCAAATAAAAAAAAAAAAGAAAAAGAAAGACAGAAGCAGCGGTCCTCTCTCTCCATTCAAACCAGCTCTCAGTCACCTCCACAAATGTCCTTGGTCCTGTGGATAAAAGTGCATGGGCCACCAATGCTTCCATCAAGCGTCACTGGTTTTTGACCCTCGTGTCTTTAACATCTTCGTTAATGTAACGTGCCCTTAGGCATATATATGGTGGAAACACTTCACTGTCCAGTCGTATCTTAAATAGATGCTTTCATTCTCTTACTATCTGTCCCAACATCCCATGCACTTCCTCACTGTTCCTCCTGCTCCTTTAGGGGGCAGTGACCCTGGCCTTTCCGAAGGCCTCAGTTGCCTTCTTTGCATGACCCCCCCATCTCAGAGCAGTCCTGGAGCTACAAGGAAAAACAGCGCCCCCTCTGTTGGAAAGGTGGCCAGGTGAGCCTAAGTCTCCTGAGCAGGAAGGTAGTTTGGCCACCGCAGGTGGGCAGGCACTTAATGAGGGCTTTTAAAATTTTAACATTTATTTATTTTTGAAACAGAGAAACAGAGCATGAACAGGGGAGGGGCAGAGAGAGAGGAAGATACAGAATCTGAAACAGGCTCCAGGCTCTGAGCGGTCAGCACAGAGCCCGACGCGGGGCTCGAACTCACAGACCGTGAGATCATGACCTCAGCCGAAGTCGGACGCTTAACCGACCAAGCCACCCAGGTGCCCCAATGAGGGCTTTTAAAGAGACTCTTTCAATAAGCATTTATTGACCATTTGCTGTGCCTGCTATAAAATCCTAATAAGGCCCAGCAGTGATAAGAATTTGCTCCGCGGTATCTACTGCTTCATCATAGAAGCTAAGAGATTTTTTCTAAAACCATGCAAGGGGAAGAATAAAATCCTTCCAGGCCACCTTCGACACCGTGAAGGAGACCTTGCTCTGTCCCGATGGTCAGCAGCGTCAGACAGGGTCTCGGCGGAGGAAAGGCAGCTGGCCCTGGGCCAGAGAGCAAGCCGCTGGTCTAAGAGCAAGAACCAGCAGAAGCGTGTGCTCTCTTGACTTTATTTCTGGTCATAAAGCAACCAATTACCCGACTAGGATAAAACAGCATTTTTTTTTTCTATTCCGCTTTCACAATCATCTTTCTTCCCTGTTTCTAAAATTGATTTCGTCCCCATTTAGCTAGAAGCCAAACAGAGCCTCCAGTCCACTGTGTCTCAGTCCATTCTCCATCGTGACATTTTATTTTGAATTTAGAATCCAAATTCTTGTTTCCATGTCAGCAACTCAGTGTTACTTATGCTTATTTAAAAACAAATAAAACGAGACCACAAATTATCAATATTGTTTGACATCATGCCATTTCCAGCAAACGGTCTTACTGCTAATGCTCATTTTTCATTATTTAAAGGTAGTTTTTTGCTCTTTTCCTCTCGAGGACTGGGTTTAGATAATTGAGCTTTGAAGAAAGATTGAAAACTCTCTGGATATAAAGAGGGGAGGAAAAAAGGAAATGTTAAGTACAAAGTTGTAGTGCACTATTGCCCTTATGTTCAATAATGGAAATATAGCTTAGGGTACCATGCAAAAGAGCATCCTTATATTTTTAAATTGCAAGTGTCCAATTATGTACAAGGGTCAAGGCAGAATTGATCTGAAGGAGCCCAATTTTAAAATCCCTTTAAAAATCATGACAAAGGCTGCCATATTATTAAACTAAATGTTTAAAAAAGGAAAGTATTATGCGTGCCGCATGGGGGAAGATCAGATTTTTATTAATGCAAGTTTTAAATGCTGATTAATCCTCTCGAGAGTCAGTTTCCCAAAGCATTGGACTGTATTCAAGTCTTTTTCAAAACGGCACATCACTTCCATTATTCTGAATATTAATTGAACAACATTATAACTAAGGATACAAAGCAAGATTTAAAACATGATTACAGCTGTCAGTGCCTACATCTAAATAAGTCATTGGAAATTCAAGCTTAGAAGAAAAAAATGTTGGAAATCGGTCTTTGAACACCAAAGATGTCTCTCAGCCTTTTTTAAAAAATGAATGTGATGCTTTAGGACCGAAGAAAGCTTCGGCTGTGACTTGGCCTTAATGTATTTATCTGGGCAATTCCCAATCAGAAATCAGAGTTACCTTTTGATTTGTGATTTAGGACAATGTCAAGTACATTTTCTTGAGGGGAGAAGAAGAAGGAGAGCCAAAGAATATTATTAGTTGATAGAATGTTTCCATTACCTTATTTCGTATTTCTATTTCAGTCTCCTGTCTAAACTCAAAAAAAAAAAAAAAATCAAAGAATTAGCTGAATTTAATCAAATAAAATATTACTATGGTTTCAAAACAACTCATTAAGCTCAGAGTCAAGCAACTGCAAGTAAGTAATGACTTATGTTCACAATAGCCAATCGTCTAAATTCAACTTCTTCTAGCTCCCAAATCCAGTCTGGGGGTAGAAAGAATCCCCAGTTCCCCTACCGGAAGCAGAGTAAAATATTGGCTTCTATTACGACCTTGGGGAATTTTAGTTTCATCTTGTTTCCTTAAATGGTTGCTATGCATTTGAGTGATAGCTCTTTGTTTGAAAGGATGCAAAAGCCACTCTTACATCTAATTCTAGTAAGATAAATGGCATTATGAAAGGAATATTAAAAATTTACAGCCCTCTTCACTAAGTTTATTTGTCAGCCAAACATGCTGAATATTGCATAGCACACACACACACACAAAAGCATGCCATCCTGACGATGAAAGAGATATGAGGAAATAATGGTGCAGTGATAACATGTCTGATGGAGTTTGCATAGCTCGGCTGCTGCCTGGCACGTCACTTAATTGTATTGCGCCAAACCAGCAGAATCGTGCAATATGTTAGCATAAAGGGTCCACAGTTTAAGGGGAAAATCTAGAAGTGTTAACTATACACTGTCTAATTATACAACCTTACTGTCCCAGAATGTGATTTCAGAAACCGTTTCTGACATATGGGAAAAGGGTAGAACAGCTGGTCATTAAGGTTTTCTCAAGACTATTTAGCAACACACTTGAATGTAATTAAAGTGAAACACTAAATACTGCGCTTGTGGTACAATGTATTTTTAATTTTTATGGCATGTGGTAAAAGTAAATAGATGCAGAGCATTCAAGTTTCTCCATTCGGCATCCAACTAGTCAAAGACTCGGTATCTGGCTGAGTGCAAGCAGCATCCTGGTGGAAGTCATAGACATCCGCATGGGGGGTTTAGGGCTGTCTTAAAGGGACTGAACTTGGCAATGCTCAGAGGGGTGGCTAATGGGAACTCCCAGACAAACCATGAGATAAATTTGTTCACTTATTTATGCAGTCATTCATCAAACACGACCTAGAATTCTTTTCAACGATAAAGGCATTAGCCTGGCCCCTCGAGTGGATCACATCTCACTGTGCTTAAAACACAGTGGGGGAAGGTGGTTCAAGGGTGGTGGGAGCACCAGGAAGGGGTGACTGGCCCAAACTGGGCACGTCAAGCCAAGCCCCCTTAATAGGGGTCATCTTAGCTGGGAAAAGAGCTTATGCGAAGGCTAAGAGATGAAAAAGAATACTGTGCTACAAATAGAAACTTCACAACTATTGGACATTCATAGTATCCTGGCCCGGGGCTAAGCCCTTGACATATATTATTTCATTCAGTCCTCAGAGCAACCCTACTACATGGTAAAGTACTATTGTTATCTACCGTTGACAGATGAGGAGACTAACAAGACAGTTCACGGCGAAGCAGTTACTGGGTGACTGAGCCCGGCTTCAAACCCAGGTGTGTCTGAATGCCAAGTCAAAACTTCTCCATATTACATGCCCAAATTGACATGCAGGTAGCATGTTTATTTCATCTTCAAAGAACTTCATGTATGAACTCATTAGTCCTTATAACAATCCTATGACTGAGATAATGAAAAGACAAGGTGCAGACTGGGAGAAAATATCACATATGTGATAAAGAACTCGTATCCAGAATACATAAAGAACTCTCAAAACGCAACAGTAAGAAAGCAAATCACCCAAAAAGTAAGCAGAAGATTTAAACAGATGCTTCACCAAAGAACAAATATTATGGCAAAATAAGTACACACAAAAAATAATGCTTAACATCAATAGCCATTAGGCAAATGCAAATTAAAAACACAAAGAAATGCCACTGTATCTCCATTGGAATGGCTAAAATAATAAAAATAAGGACTATACCAAGTGCTTGCAGAATTATAGAGCGACAGTTTGCTGGTGGGAATGCAAGATTGTACACCCACTCTGGAAAAATTCTGCAGTTTCTTACAAAATGAAACATACATTTACCATGAGACTTAGCAAATCCACTCCTGGGTATTCACCCTAGAGACATAAAAGCCCACGTGAACATTTAGAGCAGCATTATTCATAATCTTAGAAAACTGGGAACAATCCAAATGTCCTTCAACAATGAGCTGATAAGCTGTCTTACATCCATAAAAGGGAATACTACTCGGCTATGAAAAGGAATGACCTAATGAGACTCATGCACCACAGATGAATCCCAAAGGCCTTATGCTGAGGAAAGAAGCCAGTTGTAAAAGGGGACACATGGCATGACATTCTGAGAAAAGAAAACTCTAAGGGATTGTTGCCATGGGTTGGGGCGAGGGATGGTTTCACTTCACAAAGGCAGTGGGAGGGAATTTTTAGGGTAAGGAAAGTGTTCTGGATCCTAATTGTGGTGGTATTTACATGGACATACACATTGTTAAAACTCCTAGAACTGCACCCACCCCCCAAACAAAGCACACCGCATATAAATTAAAACACTAACAGTAAAAACCCTATGAGGTACGTGTTCTAGTGTGGGTTCTCCAAAAAGAGAAAACCCTGAGATAAGAAACTGGGGGCTAGGAATTTATTTGCAAAGTGAATCCAGGAATCACAAGTGAAGAAATGGGGAAGGTGAGGCAGAGAAAGGAGAAAAGAAGAAGAAGAAGAAGAAGAAGAAGAAGAAGAAGAAGAAGAAAAAAGAAGAAGGAAGAAGAAGAAGAAGAAGAAGAAGAAGAAGAAGAAGAAGAAGAAAGAAGAAGAAGAAGAAGAAGAAGAAGAAGAAGAAGAAGAAGAAGAAGGAAGAAGAAGGAAGAAGAAGAAGAAGAAGAAGAAGAAGGAAGAAGAAGGAAGAAGAAGAAGAAGAAGAAGAAGAAGAAGAAGAAGAAGAAAGAAGAAGGAAGAAGAAGAAGAAGAAGAAGAAGAAGAAGAAGAAGAAGAAGAAAGAAGAAGAAGAAAGAAGAAAGAAGAAGAAGAAGAAGAAGAAGAAGAAGAAGAAGAAGAAAGAAGAAGAAGAAAGAAGAAGAAAGAAGAAGAAGAAGAAGAAGAAGAAGAAGAAGAAGAAGAAGAAGAAGAAGAAAGAAGAAGAAGAAGAAAAAGAAGAAGAAGAAGACGACGACTGCACTAATGAGTGGGTTTCCACTGTGGACAACTTCAGGTCAGTCCTGCTGAGAATCTTCTGGGAAACCATATGGAATGTGTCTCAGAAACACTCCAACTACAGGCATCTTTCATTCGGTTGAGATTAAGGTTGCCTCTGGGAGCACAAACTGTTAGACTTCTAGATTTTGCAAGAGGCTTTGAAGGCCCTCAGGCAAAGAAGAAGAAAGACCCAGGTCCCTGAGGAGGGAAGAGGTCGACTGTCTATCTTAGCTGCTGGTGAATCCAGGTGGGCTGAGGGATACAGGAAGGCAATCAGCAGCATTTGCTAATGAGGATTAGCAATGGATGCTCTACACAGTTGGGTTTGCAATAAACTGGGGGAAATTTGCCAAACAACTAAAATAAATACATGCATGTTGATAACAAGACCTCAAGTCATCAAGGAAAATACTTACAATATGCCAAGTACCACATTGGACTATTATACAATTCTTCCAACAGCCCTATGAGGTAAGCATTAATATGCCCATTTTACAAGCAAGCAAACTGAGGCTCAAAGCAATCAGCTTTCCCAAAGATGCATGTGCACACGCACGCACGCTCACATACACACACACACACACACACACACACACACACACACAAACACACACACAGCTAAGGAGTCATAAGATAACATAGAAGCCCATAGTTTTTCCGCCATGCTTGGTTACTGCCTACTCTGATTTATGTTGCTACAAAGCATTACAGAAGATACAGGAATTCTGAGAAAGCTGTGTACAGCACTGGGAACCATGCATTGTGATTGCAAAGCCAGATCTAAGGCTGAGGACAGGGCTTCTCTTTCCAGCTATCTACGAGCGTGTCATCGTTCATTTGAGTCTCCAATAGCCAGTGACAGAAAACGAAAAGACACGATACTCAAAGCAATCCACTTTAATTCCGTACACAAATGTTGAGAAGGTTTTGATACTTTGGCTAATAAGAAATTAAAAATTGGCTGTAAATAATAATGATCTCTCCTTCTGCTGTTATTTCATTGACATAAATGACCGAGCTGATGCTCTAGCTGGAAGCATGGATCCTACAGCTGCAGGCTCCTTAACACCCCCGTGGAACTCTATCTTTTATTCTCCTTACTGCTTCTTAACGGGCAGTCCTCCAACTCTGAAGGTGACTTTGCTGCAAAAGGACATGAACTTGGAGTTGTTCTTCACTGCAGGGAGTCTAAGATTAGAGAGTGATCCACATTCCCCTCCTCTCTCCCAATCTCTATTGTCCTCATAGTAGCTGGACACAGAGACTACAGGCAAACCTGGGAGATATTGTGGGTTTGGTTCCAGACCACCTCAGTAAAGAGAGTATCACAGTAAAGCGAGTCAAATGACTTTTCTGGTCTCCCAGTGCATATAAAAGTTATGTTTACACTATACTGTAGTCGAGTAGGTACACAATAGCATTGTGTCTTTAAAAATGTATACACCAGGGCGCCTGGGTGGCGCAGTCGGTTAGGCGTCCGACTTCAGCCAGGTCACGATCTCGCGGTCCGTGAGTTCGAGCCCCGCGTCAGGCTCTGGGCTGATGGCTCGGAGCCTGGAGCCTGTTTCCGATTCTGTGTCTCCCTCTCTCTCTGCCCCTCCCCCGTTCATGCTCTGTCTCTCTCTGTCCCCCAAAAAATGAATAAACGTTGAAAAAAAAATGTATACACCTTAATTAAAAAATACTTTATTGCTGAGGTGCCTGGGTGGCTCAGTCGGTTGAGCATCTGACTTTGGCTCAGGTCAAAATCTCATGGTTTGTGAGTTCAAGCCCCACACTGGGCTCTCTGCTGTCAGCTTCAGATCCTCTGTCTCCCTCTCTCTCTGCCCCTCCGTTGATGGCATGCGCGCACTCTCTCTCTCTCTCTCTCTCTCAAAAATAAACTACAAATTTAAAGAATACTCATTGCTAATAAAAGGTAACCATAATCTGAGCCTTCTGCAAATCCTAATCTTTTTGCTGGCGGAGGGTCTTGCCTCGTTGTTGACGGCTGCCGACTGATCAGAGCGGTGGTTGCTGAAGGTCAGCACGGCTATGGCCATTTCTTAAAATAAGACAACAATGACATTGGCTGCATCCATTGACTCTTTTCTTTCACGACCGATTTCTCCGCAGCATGTGATGCTGTTCGATAGCGTTTTACCCACAGAATTCCTTTCAAAACTAGAGTCAGTCCTCTCAAGCCCTGCCGCTGCTTTATCAACTGAGTTCATATGATAGTCTAAATCCTTTGCTGTCATTTCAACAATCTTCATGGCATCTTCACCAGGAGAGGATTCCAACTCGGGAAACCGCTTTCTTTGCTCATCCGTGAGAAAACAGCTCCTCGCCGGTTCCGGTTTTATCCTGAGACGGCAGCAGTTTGTTCACAGGCTCTGCTTCCAATCCCACTTCCCTTGTTCTCTCCACCACATCTGCAGTGACTTCCTCCCCTGAAGTCTTGAACCTTCAACTTGTGAAAGCAAAAACAAAAGCAAAAACCCATGCTACCTGTGAGGTGTGATGAAGTGAAGCTCAAGAAAACGAGGTATTGCCTGTACAGACTTTTGGCCAAAGAACAAAGGAAAGCTAACTGACCCACGTGGGCACTGAACCCCTGACCTCATTAGCATTGTTTTCTCACCACCTCCGCTAACGGACAGGCCAATTAGGAGCACTGAATCAAAGACGGAAGTCACCCCTTCACCTGGAGCTAAGAAAAGCCCACAACTGCTGGTTAAGAAGAGAATGCTTCTCAAATCAAATAAACACAGCATGAACATCCACAAGCAATCTCTAAGAATCTTCCCTCCTTGCATGGCTGTGTCCAGCAAGGATTGCTATCGGTGTGGCTTCCAGTCTGGAAGGTGATGACGGCTTTGGGAGCATCGCCCTGGGATGGATCCTGCTGGAGTGTGCTGGAGAGTGCTTCTCAGAGAGACTCTCAGGTCTGAGCCAACTCGAATCTTCTGCAGTTGTGACGCCCCCCCCCCCCACCCCTAGCCTCTTCTTTGAAACCCTTCCACACTGTCAGTCCTGACACTCGAAGCTCTGCCTATGAACAGAACACTTCTTTTGAGTGTCCGCTGAGGGAACTATGGCAGAGATATTTCCACAATGGGTTTTACAATTGAAATGACTCTTGCTACTCTATGACAGCATAGAGGTTCTTCAGAGTGGTTCTTAAACTGTGAAGGACAACTCCCTTGTTCTGAAAGGTAGCAAGTTTGGATATGTGTCTCTGTCTGCACAAGTCTGTGTATAGATACGCTTTTAAAGATCTCTTTAAAAAAAATAAGTTGAATTACATCTCATTAGTTGTACTCCTTTTTTTTTTTTTCCGAAAGCTGAAGTTATTTCAATAAGTTCCCAGGATATAATGAGTGAGTGAGTCAGTCAAGGAATGGTGTTAATAAAATCAAAGAAGATAGCTCAGTTCCCAGACCAGTTATGGGACTTTTCTATAGCCATGGGTCACAATCCTAGGCAGGGCCAACTAGCTCAATGTGACGTGATTTACATAATGACAACAAGTGGAGACAGAACATGGAAGTTCATCCTAGAAACATCTCCAATGGAAAATAATAGCCAATTTTGATGGCTGGGTTTGGCTTTATATTAAGAGCGGTGAATGAGAAGACACATGCCCAGAAGTAGAGGCCCAACCAAAGGTGAATTGGTTCCAGACTACAAACTATGGCTATAGTTCAGAATACATTTTTCTCTATGGAGGATTCTTAACAGCTAATCTGTCCTTTTCCTCTATTCTACTCTTCCAGTATGAGACAACAATGAAGTGTCCCCTAAGCTCCCACCAAGCACATAGACACAAGCAAAGTCCAGCTTATGAGTTGATTCTGACTCCATTTGGTAGGCATCGCTAGTGTTCCAACATCCCATTCTTCTCTCCTTCCAGGTATAGGAAGATTACAGAGCCTTACCCTTTGAAGTTGCCTTTGTGAGTCATTCAGGCCAATGAAATGTGATCAGAAGGGTCCAAAACATTTAATAGTTTATATACAACTCTCTAGACTTGGCAGCAACAAACCCAGAGGCAAATCTGAGCCTCCAGATGAGACGTCAGTACCAGGAATGATGGCATCTCATCAGCCTGGGATCTTGAGTGATGTCTATGTGAAACAGAGTTGCTCCTCACCCTACACCACCACCTCTTAATGGTAGGGTAAGCAGGAAATCAACCTTTGTTATTTTAACCATGGAGAGTTTAGGGTTGTTTCTTTCCAAAGTCTGTCCGAACTGCCTTACCGCAGAAGAAACTATTCCAGCATCTCAGCCTCTCAGACAGTGGGAATCAGGTATCTGAAGTCTTGACAAGAGTCCCGGGAATCTAAGTGCTCACTAAGGCACTCTCTACAATACTAGCCTTGACTGTGTAACTGAGTTCATGCTTCCGTTTTTCCTCTGAGCTGGGAGTTGACCCTATACTAGCACTCTCCACACCTCCATAACATCATCAATGTCGTTTTAGGTTATCGTCTGCCTCCACCTGTACTATGACACCTGTCATGCCACCTGGCTTGAGTTTAGACCCTGTCTGAACCGCTCCTGGTTTGTCACACCGCCTGTCACACTGCCTGTTCATATGCTGCTCTCCCAGGGTTCAGCCACAGGTTTCTCTTCTCCCTGCTTGTCCTCTCTCTTCAGTAGGCAAAGGCCAGAAATATTCTACAATAGGCGTGAAAGAAGTTGAATCCAACAGGTAGACTGCGGACTTAGCTGAAACTTAGGCAAAAGATTAATGTCAAGAGACTTCATATGACTTAAAAAGGGAAGCTTTACTGGTAAATTCTGTTGCGGTCAACACCAGGAGGCCCAGAGGAGCAGACAGAATCAGGGAAATGTGCAAGGTGATGTAAACCCTCGATAAAACAGATGCTGGAGTATTGGTTGCATTTCTGAGACAGGGGATACAAGACGATCCGGCTCTTGGCTCCAGGGCAAATGTGGAGCCTGTCTCAGAAATAAGGACAAGGTCAACTATTCAGCTTTCTAGCCCAAGGTCTAGGGGATTTGAAACACAATGGACAGCTGTAGCTTCTTAAATCTTTCAAACTTCAGGTTTGTTCTGGAGTTTGGGAGAGGGATGTGCCTAGTAAGTGGTGTCTACGACACTTGACATGAGGCAAAAGAGGCTAAGTACCAGGCAGGATCTGACAATCTTCCTTAGTGAAGCACACTGGCAGCAGGATCAGACCACTGTGCCAAGCAAGAAGGCAAAATTTCCAAACTGAAGCAATTTGAGGGGACAACTAACAATTCATGAGCTTGCATGATTGTTGACAAGCTTATCAATGCATAGAATCTTTCTGGATTGGGTGTAGAGAAGACAAGTGTGGACTCTAGGATATCCTCAGCCCTCAGGGCATACATCGGGGGTCGTACTATGAGCCCCATTGGTTTTGGCTGAGGGATAAGGAGGGAATAGCTCCATCAGGCCGTATTTACCAAGAACTAGCTGCGTGCCTACAAAAACTGTAGGAAGATTTGGATGCATTCCTTAAGGAGATTTTAGTTTTAGGGTAAAAACAGGTAATGGACATGAAACACAGGGCAAGTGTTATTCAACAACAGGTATGTTAGTGGCAACTGGCATTGGCATGCCTCTAGGTACCACAGGATTGCAGAGAGGAGAGGAACGACTTGCCGGAAAAAGTCAAAGAAGTCTTCAGAGGGAAGGTAGGGTTTTACGTAGAAAGGTGAGAGATTAGACGAAGCTAAAGAAAGGGTAAATCTGACAAGTGAAACCCAACGAGCAAAGGCCTTGAAGTAAGGGGAGAGAGTCATGTTAGATGGCAGGAGGCCAGCCGATGAGAGAGTAGGGGTGCTTATCAGTAATAATTTAGGGGAGGTGGGTTATCTAAAATGTAGCAAAACTTGGCAAGCAGAGTGGCTGAAACTTGCTGATGTAGAAATTAGAAATCCATAGCATAATTCACACAGCTTTGAGTGGGGCTCAGAAAGAAAGGACTGTGCAGCAGATTCAGACTGTGGTACAGGCAGCCTGCCACGTATTTGATACAGCCTGTTGGACCTGATGATCCAGAAAGATGGTGTGCAGAGTATACGGCAAACGCTAGTAGAAGAATCAGGATGTAGAACCCTAAGTTTCTGAAGTGAGGGTACGCCACCTATAGCAAAGAACGAAACATTTAAAAAAGAGTTTCTCGCATGCTGCCGGACCCTTGTAGAGATGGAACATTGACCGTAGGACACAGAGTGGCCATGGTCTACTAGCCAGAACTACCCGTCATGATGATCTTTATCAGACCCACCAAGTCATGAAAGGCTGGTCAGGCACAAAAGCTTTCAATCGTAAGATGGAATAGGACATCCAGGATCAGATATAAGCACAGTCAGAAGGTACAAATGGCAAAATCAGGGGCCCAGAAACCTGTGCCAGCCACCGCTGATGCTTTTGCCCTTGGTTCGCGTCTATGACCATGGGGCAGGCACCTTATGAGCACCTGAGGGAGGTGAGAAAAGGCCAAACTTGATATACGGATGGCTCAAAATGTAAGTGCAAGCTGAAAATGCACTCCTGATGAACTACACCTCCATTAACCGGTGGCCTTCAGCAAGAAGGAGGAAATCCTTCCAATATGCAAAGCTTTAGGTGGTATATGTGATCATAAACTATATATGGAAAAAAAAAGTCAGCTGAAGTTAGACTATACCAAGACTCATGAGTAGTGGTGAATGGCTTGGCAAGACAGGGATCTAGAATGAAGAGGCTTAGAAGATTGGAGACAAAATCTGAGAAAGACACATGTTATGAATCTATAGAGGTGGGCATGAAATATGAAAATCTTTTTATAATATGTTAATGTCCATCAGAGAGTAACCATGATGGAATAAACAGCCAACTAAATAATCAACTAAATGTAACAACTAGGCCAATTGATGTCAGCCAACCTCTATCACTAGTCACTCTAATTCTGGTGTGATGAATGGGACAGCCATTGTGACAGGAATTGGAGGCATGAAGAGACCCTAAACTATGGGCTCCCGCTCACCAGAGGCAACTTATTTGTCAATGCCAAATGTCCAACTCAACATTGATAAAGACCAGTTTTGAGCCCCTTACATGGCATCATCCTTCAAGAAGACCAAGCAGCCACCTGGTGGAAAATTGATCAAAATAGATTCCTTTCACCCTGGATGGGGTAGCAATTCTGGACTGAAACCAACATACAGATTGCTTGCAAGCAAGGCTTTGGCCAACTTAACTACGGATGTTTAGTCTACTAACATCCACTTCATATGTCACTTATTATGTCACTTACTACCCGCTTAATGTTTCACTTCATGTCACTTCTAAGGGACCCATTTTATGGAAGAGGAGGTGTGGCCGTGGGCATAAAACCAAAGGATCCAGTGGTCCTATGAAATATCACAACACACAGAATCTGTAGACCTGATAAAGCAATGAAATGGTTTTTTGAGGGCATAGTGGAAGTTGTTTGCTTGAAGATGATACCTGCAAGAATGGAATACCATCCTCCAGGATGAGATCTACATCTTAAATCAACAACTGTTATATGGTGCTGTGCCCTGATAGGGGGAGTTCATTGGACTGGGGACCAGGAAATGGAAGTAGGAATGGCCCTGCTTACCATCACTCCTGGTGGCCCACTTGAGAAATCCAAGTTTTCCATCCCGATAACTTTAGGCTCTATGGGTCTAGAGGTCTTGGTTCCCAGGGGGGCGATGTTTTATTAAGGACACAGCAAAAATATCCCTAAGGCTTAAGGCTATAGGTACCACCTGGTCACTTCAGGATCCTTGTACCTAGAGACAAGCAGGCAAGAAAAGGAGTCACTATACTGGTAGGGATAATTGACCTTGATCATGAGGAGGAGGTAGGACTCTTAGAACGGGGGGAGAAAGAAATATGCCCGGCATACAGTTGATCCACTGGAGCACGTTTTTGTACTCTCTTGCCTAACTATGATGGCAAATGGACAAGGCCAGAAAGTCATGGTCTGAGGAGGACATGGTGACAGGGACCTCGCACCCCTCAGGCATGAGAATCTGGTCATTCCATCAGGCAAGCTACCCAGACTTAGTGCCAATTGAGGGCAGAGGTGTCCATGTTAAGAGAGAGTATGAAATCGGGAGCAGAGGACGAAGATGATGAGTGTCAGTTGTGGCCTGAAGAGCAGCTATAATAGTGGAAACTAGTTGGTCCCATTAATCTTAATCTTGTAAATTTTCTCAAAGAGGCCATCCATAATCCTGGAGGAGCTATTCCCAGATGGGGCAAATTTACTAGACAAATGAAATGTATCTGAGTCACTCAGGGGTGGTTACTGTGTTTGCCAGGGTGTGCCACTCAGCCACACACACACACACACACACACACACACACACACGCATGCACATGCACACGTGTGCACGCACGCTCTCTCCACCTGTCTGTCTCAAAGAACCGACACACTTATTCCCCCAGCAATCGTGAGTTGACTCCTGAGAATTCACAGCTGACTTCCTGAGAATTTCCCTCACCTGAAGGGAGCCACCTCCCTGAAAACACATCCCTTCCCCAGCAGCCCCCCTCTATTGCCAAGAGCTGCCATGGCAACTGGCTTCTGCTGAACCCCTCTAGCTCAGAAGTACAAAATGCCTGGCCCACTTGCTTCAATTCAGAACAACTCTGCAAGGCCATACCCGTCCTAGAGCTCACTGTGAAGTTGGCTAAGCCTCTGTTATAACTGTATCACATTTCCACTCCCCGCCCCCCTGCCCAATGTTGCTTCCTTTGGTCCTTTACAGGGTGTCGTTTCTGAGACTACTTCCCAGTAAACCACATACACAAAAATCTCTGGCTGAGAGTCTATGCCCTAGAGACTTCCATCTGAAAGAGTCAGGGAGCAAACATCAGAGATCCGAGCAAACATAAAACAGGTGGACCCCAAGAGGACAGAACCGAAGCCTGGTTCTGGGCAGCTCTATTTTGTGCCATCCATCTTCAGAAGCGGATCAGCCCTCCCTCTGTTCAGGGCCAGAGATGGCCTTAAAGTGTGGGTGGGCCTGACCTATTCACATGACAATCACAAAGATTATCCAATGATACCCAGTAATGTCCCCTGATTCCCAGTAATGCCCAATAATGACCACATGGAATTACTCAGGCAAGTCCCAAAGAAATCCGTATGTAACTGAATTTCCCTGAAGTTAGAAGACTCCAGTGATGAGTTTCTTGGGAGCTTTGGAGGCAGCCCCGAAGCTGGAGATGTGGGGACGAGCTTGCAGTCAGACGTCCAGAGGTATAAGCAGGGTCACTCTCCTTTCACAGAGCCTCCCACCACATGCACCTGTGTAGAGGAGCGCAACACTGCCTCATGGGTGTGGCGCACCCAGGCTCCATGAATGGGTTTCCAGCGTGCTGGGAGGTACCACTCTTAGCCTGTAGGGTGGCTGGGTGGGGCCTGGGGCAGCCAGAGAGTCCTCCCCCACCCCGCCCTCCTGCAGAACCTACCTCTTCCAGACTGCCTCAGAAAGGTTCCCTAAAGAAGCAAAAACTGATAATGCTTCCCTCATGAAAAATGCAGGAAGCATCTGAGTAAAAGAATGGTGTAAGAAGCCAGGTGAGTCTATCAGGGTCTTATTTTAAGGATTGCCAATTTACTCTTACCTTCTGGAGGCCATCTCAGAAGGGATTGAGGTGTGAGTTTTTCTGAATTTTATTTAGATCTCCTGCAACGATTCTTCACAGGGCTGTACTGTTTCTCTATCCTCTGGCCCCAGGGGCCAATTAAATTCGCCATCAAATCTTTTTTTTTTTTTTTTAATTTTTTTTTTCCAACGTTTTTATTTATTTTTAGGACAGAGAGAGACAGAGCATGAACGGGGGAGGGGCAGAGAGAGAGGGAGACACAGAATCGGAAACAGGCTCCAGGCTCTGAGCCATCAGCCCAGAGCCCGACACGGGGCTCGAACTCACGGACCGCGAGATCGTGACCTGGCTGAAGTCGGACGCTTAACCGACTGCGCCACCCAGGCGCCCCACGCCATCAAATCTTATGATAAAGAAACATTCACTTGAAAATTGTCACCTGGGTAAGTAACTACCCTTGAACTAAGAAGTGCCCAGTCAATTTAGAGCTGGTCCTCACTCAGACAGGCATTCTCCTTTCCTGAACTGAGGGCTGTTTAGATACTGTCCAAGGAGTGAGAAAACATTTTCTTCTCTCTTATGCTACTTGCCCTTATAGGTATAACCAACATACTTTTGAGTCTTCCCCGGCCTCCTTCTCCCCGCCTCCCCACCTTGATAGCACCATATGCTTTCAACTCAGAAAGAAATGCTGGTTTCCTCTTTCCCTTTATTCACTGCGGGGCAGTGTCAGATGGTGTATCTATCCACGTAGTGGGATTTAAGGAGACTGTAGGGGAGAGGTATGGTCTGGCAGGAAGCCATACTTGCCGGGCCCGCAGTCTACACGGGCCCTCCGTCATGGCCTTGGGCAGGCCGCTTGACCTGGGCCTCGGAGGAATTCAGCTCATTAATGGAAAGCTGCTGGTGGTTTAGGGTGAGCTATCTGACACCCAGAGAGAAAAGAAGAGTTGCAGTTGCCAAGAGCTGCTGCTGTGACGGGCTCACCTGAAGACAGTGAGCTTCTCAATTCTGTGCGAGAGATGTTTTCTCTGATGTTTGAGTCGGAAGTCAATCCAGGCTCCCAAGCAAAGTCACAACGGCTCCTCCAGGCTCACCAGCGTTGGTTGCGATAGCAAAGCAGCGACTGTTCAAGACTTTCACCTCAAAACCCATGCCAACTATTCGTCTTCCCACTGCCGGGAGCAAGGTGCTGGAGAGTCTTGCTATTTATTACATCTTGTCTTTATGATAACTTTGCATAGTCTTTCCCAGCTACTGAGCTCACGCAGATCAGGGGAAGGTCTCTTTGCTTCGACCCTTCCCCTTTATAACAGCAAACAGATGCTCCTGATCCTGGAAACGTTGGTTTTCTCAGCCCACTAACTCCAACTACACTACATTTCCTCCTTATCATCACTATTTAGTCTATAATTATTCCAGTCTACTAACTCCTACAGAGGTTGGGGACCCCGTGGCTAAACTGCAGAAATCACTGATTTGGGGTCCTTCATTATCATTAATAAACCCAGGACACGGGAGTCCCTAGAGGTCCAGCTCCTCCAATGTGATGAACGTTAATGTTTACAATCCAGGGACAGAAAGGGAAGCTATTGGCAAGGGCCTTGCCGTGAAGATCGGCAGCTTTGTGCAAATCCATTGTGATCACTGGTTCTGTTTATTCTCTTGTTGTAAATGGCTAATAATAAGCTAATTTGGCTACGTTATGAGAATGGCATCTAAAACAATGAAGAAATGAAATGCCGATTAGGCACAAACCACTTATTCCCAAAGCTTCAGATCACCATATCCCGAGCTACCCTGATGTTTGACTCCACAGGGAGCTGCACGGGAATCAACCAGCAAGACAGTTGCTAGAAAACATCCCATCCCAAAACGTTTTCACTTGACCTCACCTACCAAAGCCAGTGAACGTCAGCAACTGGTGGTGGCTGCACAGGGTCAGGGGGAGACCTTTAGGGCGAACCTTCAGTTTCAACGAGAGACCAGTGGCCCACAGGCCTACATTAACTTACAGAACTGCCTGAGCTATGTCGGAAATGAGCAGCTCTGATGTTCAGTAGTCGTCTTCCTCATCGGCTAGCGGAGACTCAAGTTGCTTCCAAGCCCTATACACGCGGAGAGCTAAGAGATCACAAGCACGCAACGGCACCGATGCCATAGAATTATTTATCCTATAGAAAAGCTATGCGTTTGTCTTCTGCTTCTTAAGTGAACTCATGGATTAGAATTCCCGTTGTGGATATTTGGAAATTGTGGCATAGAGACAGAGAGGTCTGGGCTGTTTCTTGGCTTCGAGTTGGTAATCCGTAGTAGGAAGAAGATGGCCTACCGTGTCCCTGCAGGGCTCCGTGGAAGTCATTTACATATGCTCTTTAGAAGTGCCCCTCTCTCACTGGCCCTTGGGGATGTCACAGATGGCAAACAGGGAGGGCTTGCTGAACCCCAACATCTGGTCAAATGGTTCCACATAAGGAAGGAAAGTTAAACCTCTTTTATTAGAGTAGGTTACACACCGCTCCAGGACCTCCATCCCCTCTGCTTCAGAAACAATTATCTTAAAGCTTTAGATGGATTTTGAAAACATTCAAAACCTAAGAATAGCTGTCTCGGTAAGAAGAACTTATTAACACAGAGATTTACATATTTGAAGCTAGTCGGTAAGGGACTTTGGGGGAGGACAAAAGGAAATTCAATGAAGAGAAAAGGGGGTGAAGAACTCAACAGTTCAAGTCTGAGGTCTATTTTATTTCCCGTCCTGTGGATTTTTACGCATTGGCTCTCTAAGATAAGAACTGGTTAAAAATTAAGAGGAAAGAGAGCCTTAAATAAATGGTAAAGCTAATAGAGACCTGGGGACAGAGCCTTCTCTCAAATGCACAGCTTGCCGCTCCACATATAGTATCTTGAAAAATCTTTACTGCCTTCAAAGATACAGCCCTTGGCAGTGAGCACCATGCCTCTAAGTTTAGAATGCGGACCTCCATATTTATGTTCCCCAGATGGTGGAATTTATAAATGCACCATGGGGTGCTATTGAAATTAATAATTTAATTCATTTCCGTGATTGTGCCGTGATTGCTAGTCATTACGGCAATAGCATTTAGCAGAGTGTCTCAGTTCTGGGATGGCGCTGAAGGGTAATCTCAGCGAGAGTAATTCCTCCGTCATCCTATTTCGAATGCAGGCAATCCCTTCTGAATGAGGAAGAGCCAAAAGTTTCTGGAATGAAAATGAGGGCAGCATCAACCTAGTTAGATGAAGATGGCTTCGATTCATGCGATTTCCAGAGTTTGAAATGAGCCCTCCAAGGAACACTAATGTGATCTGTGATTGTCTAGCTCGGAGAAGGGACAGGTAAGCAGATCCCCGATCACTGTCTCCGAACATACAAATCGTGCACTCCATGCCTGTGGACAATCTGTCTCCAAATAAGTGAGAATTAACTGCCCTTTTACTTTGCATTCCCACTCGTCTACTCACCAAGGGAATGTACGCTGGCAGCTGGACTAAATGATTGTTGAAGTCCCTTCCAGAGATTCTCAGAGATTCCCTGAGTCAACGGCAAGGTTGGGAGAATAGCGGAGTAGTCACTCTGTATCTCCTCAGGGGAAGCACTCACTTCTCCCGGCCTAACGATCTGGAAGCCTAAATGCGCAAGAGGGGAAATCACTGGGCACTGGCACGCCTAAGTGCGGCCAATGTGAATGAGCCCATTGGAATTTGTCACCCAAGACAGTGTAACTGCCTTGGATTTATAAAGTGCCTTTTCTTCTTTGAGGAGCCTTTTCCATATCCCCCTAGTTATCTTCAAAGTTTTTGTGAATCACCGAAGTCAGTCCTGGCCTACAGATCCTCATTCAGCAGCCGAAGACACGAATACATGAATAATAAAATAATCCCAACAGATGGAAAGAGATTCTGCTACCTTGACTCCTCCTGGCCTTTGCTCCATCCATTAGATTTCCCCTTTGGGCCACTCTATTTCTGCCCAGCCCTCAGAGCCTCAGTGAACAAGAAAGGAAGCAGAAGGATTTCTGCCATGATTCCCACCAGCAGCGACCCTGTGCAAGGCCCAGGTGCAGACTCTGCCCCCCCACTGCATTAAAGAGGGGAGGGGACACTTGGGAAACAGAGGGAGGAAGAGGAACGCAATCACTCTCAGGTCCCGAGAGGAGGGCTGGAACTCAACAACACAGTACGGACCGGGCCACTTCTCTGTTGCTTCAGGATTCACTCTCCTGTGGCGTGCGGGTCATGGAGCCCTCAGGGCGGAATTAGGATATAGAAACATAACTACCTTTCTGTTCCAACCTGGTCTCAAGGAAAGCTTTCGAAGGGCTGTGGGTTTGGGAAAGTGGCAACAAAACTTTGCCCCACCGTTGTTGTGTGCTAGGGGCTACACAGCAAATACCACCCCCCCACACACACACACACCGCCCCACGAGCTAAGTACACGGTAAATGCAAGCAGGACACCCTCAGTAATTGTTCTGAGTGATTACGGTGAACGTTATGTGCGCTAAATGCCCAAGACTCCCTCTTAATCCCCTTAAGTGCCTCGAGTCTTGCTTTCCTGACAGTTTGTACCTCTTCAGTAGTGCTTTTCACACCCAGCCTCTCCATTCAGACTGAGAAAACGTGCCCTACTCACCTCCATTGCTGTCCCCATGACACCAGTACAGGGATTCGCCCATAGGAGAAACCTGCTAAACGCTTCTGAATCGCATGCATCTGATTAGTGGAAACAGTAGGTATCCCTAGAGGGGGCTGGTGGGGAGGGAGGGGATTTGCTCTATTTTCTTTTTGGCCATGACAAGATGAGGTGAGGAGAGCCAAAACTCCTCATCCATATCACAGCCGTCCCCAGCCCCTCACCTATGTGACAAAAGAGAACACAGTTTGGGTGGCATTTTTCTCAGAAATGCAGGCTCACTTCTACTTTGCAGCATGGAGGATGTTGAGGGACGGGCGGGGAGATTTCGAGGCCCTGCATTTTCCCTCTCCCCCGCTGCTCTCCTTTGGTTGTTATTGTTGCTGCTGTCAGTGACATTTCACAGGTCATTACTTATTCTCGAAAATGCCCTCCAGTGACCTGGCAAAAATATGTAGAAGAGAGGCCCTTGGACTAAAAGTCAAGTGAATTAGCACTTTCCCAAACTCCCTGTGTGAACTTGGGCAATCTTTCCCTGCCCTTGGTCTCAGCTTCCTCTTTAAGGATGCCACAGTGGAAAGAGAGTGGATTTGGGGGCTAAACGATCATGTGCTTAAACTACCAGACCTCCTTTTACAAGTTACGTGACCTTGGAGAAGTTCTTCACTCTCTTAGCCTCAGGAGTCTTCATTTCTAACATGAGGATAACATGTCCTAATACGTAGAGCGGAGAGGAGCTCTAAGCCAGCTCAGGTATGTAAAACACTTAGTTCCACAAACTAGGCACCCAAATATGTCATTTGCTTCACTTGTCTATACACTGGGCGCTATAGGCTGAATGTTTGTGTCCTTCCAGATTTCATTATGTTGAAACCTAATGCCCAGGGTGACAGGTGTTAGGAGCTGGGGGCTTCGGGGGGTGATTTGGTCACGAAGGTGGAGTTCTCATGAATGGGATTAGTGCTCTTATGAAAGAGACCCCTAGCCTAGTCCACTCTGTATGGACGAAGCAGGAAGGCAGCTGTCTCCAATCCAGGAGGGGGCTCTCACCCGTACTCTCACCATGCTGGCACCCTGCTCTTTGACTTCTGGCCTCCAGAATTGGGAGCAAAAAGTTTCTGCTGCTTCTAGGCCGTCCAGTCTGCGGTGCTTTGTTATAGCAGCTCAAACAGACTAAGACAACATGATTTCATCATCTCCTCCTTAGGAAGTTGTTTTAAGGATCAAATGAAATTCCAGATGATAAAAATCCCCCCAAACCACAAAATGCTACGCATCTGGAGTCACAGAGGATTAAGAAACACAGAACGTAAGTAATAAGATACTATTGTATTATGCTCCGATACCCAAAGAAAATGACCTAGTGTTTTCAAAGTATTTTTAAAACAATTTTTAAGAAGGAAACCAGCATGGATTGTTTTATTATAAGAAGACAGTTGAGGGGAGGGGGAAGGAGATGATGCGTGTGGTAAGGTATGGAGCGGTGATAGAAGTGCCTCTGAATTAGAACTGCATCCTGGCTCATCAGCAAAGTGAGTTCAAACCCAAACTAAAAGTGTCAGAACGACAGCAACAAAATTCATCCGATGACCATCTCAGTCTATCTTTAGCAATTCATGCCCATTGGAGGCTTTGTGAAGATGGCTAATGGCTCAATGTCATCGTCGTGGCCTCCTGCTGAGTGTGCTGGGCATACAGGAACACCTTGGACATCTGCTACTTCAGGAGGACAACACTTTCTGAACAAATTCTGTTGCATGGAACACTTTGCCACATAATTTTCATAGTGCTCTGGAGTCAAATAGGTTTAGGAAAATCTTTACCTCTCTCTCAGGCATTCACAGGGTTTATTTGTAAAGTAAAGCTTCTGAGAAGTCCTGCAGACTTCGGTACATTTGTTAAACACAAAATTTTCCAAACTAACTAGACCATAAGACTCTTCCCCTTCCCTCAGTCCACAGAGTCACAATAAATATCTGTTAGAATAGGGGTGGCCCGGTCGGTTAAGTGTCCGACTTCAGCTCAGGTCATGATCTCACAGCTCGTGTGGGTTCAAGCCCTGCGTCAGGCTCTGTGCTGACAGCTCAGAGCCTAGAGCCTGCTTCAGATTCTCTGTTTCCCTCTCTCTCTCTGTCCCTCCCCCACTCAGGCTCTCTCTCTCTCTCTCTCTCTCTCTCTCTCTCTTTCTCTCTCTCTCTCAAATATAAATAAACATTTAAAAACTTAAAAAAAAAAGAATAACATTCTGCGTGAACACAAATCAAAGAAGAGGTTTATTCAAATCAAAGAAGAGATTTTTCACTCGCCACGGGCTCTACTTGACTGGGGACACAGTCAATATGCCACAGAGCAAGGCTGGTGGGAAACCAGGGCTTCAGGGCCTTTGCTAAATAATTGTGTCTATTTTCCCATCAGTGTGGAACAGGATGCCACTCTGAGGAGCAGAAATCCTAAGTACCCTTTCAATATAGTAAACATTCAGCACCATGTGGTCACTGGTCTTGGGCACGGGGGGCCTATATAATCCCACACGGTGCCAGAGAAGACTCCTGGGTTTGGACATCGGGCTTGCCCACAGCACAGGGGAATGCGTAGAGGAAGAAAGCAGAGGCATTGCCCTCCTTCCAGAATGATACAGCAAATGCACCAAAAAATCGCCCCAAACGACTTGTTCTCCCTCCCCTGCTCAAAACCATTTCAGATCAAAACGGTAGCTAAACTCGCCATTGAGAGAAATCTGACATCTTCAAGGTGGTTGTATGGTTTTCTCAATTTTCTCCCTGAACATGGTTCTGGTTTAAAGCACAAAAGCTTAAATTGGGCAGTAAAAATCATACAGGGTGGCAGGGCACACATTTCACATCCTTCTCCTAGCACCCTGCACACACACACACACACACACACACACACGCGCGCGCGCGCACACACACACACACACACACACACACACACATTCTTCTATTTATTTTCCTCCACTGTGCAGATTCATTGGCATCATCCTTCCCTCCCAGTGATGATCTACTCCATTGTCTTCTTGCCACACAATTCAATTCAAGACAATTGTTTCTTATCCACTGTGTGCCAGGCACTGAGCTTAGAGTCACCCGTTCTCAGAGTCATCTTGGAGCAGAGTCATCTTGGATTCTGTCGCTCAGGCACAGTATCTAATTGATCACAAAACCCCATCAATTCTACCTCTGCAATGCCACCCAAATATTACCAGATCCACTTTCTTAGCGGCCTTCATCATTTCTCACCTAGATATTACAAGCAGCCTGGTGCATCTTCCTGGTGTGTGAGCATCAACCCATTTCCACATTAGGGCAGCCAAAGATCCAATCATGAACCAATAAGGCAAAAGACCTTTAATGACTCTACAGGAAACAGCCTCAACTTTGGACGGCAGCCCTTCACAAGTCCAGGTTTCAGGACTCCTGCCTTCTCCCTTGCCCCTACATCACACCTTCCCCAACAATAATTGGATCTTTTTCATTACTGCATTCTTAGCATACAATAACTGGGTCTGGCACAAGACAGTCACTCGGTAAATCTATGTGAAATATGTGGTATAGATGGATGGATGGATAGATGAAAGGGTGAATATATTGGTTTTCTATTGGTGCTGTGACAAATTACCACCAATTTAGTGATTTAAAAGAACATAAAGTTGGGGCGCCTGGGTGGTGCAGTCGGTTAAGCGTCCGACTTCAGCCAGGTCACGATCTCGCGGTCCGGGAGTTCGAGCCCCGCGTCAGGCTCTGGGCTGATGGCTCGGAGCCTGGAGCCTGTTTCCGGTTCTGTGTCTCCCTCTCTCTCTGCCCCTCCCCCATTCATGCTCTGTCTCTCTCTGTCCCAAAAATAAATAAACATTGAAAAAAAAAATTTTTTTTTAAATAAAATAAAATAAAAGAACATAAAGTTATTCTATTATAGTTCTACAAGTCAGAAGTCCCAAATGGGTCAGCAGGGCTGTGTTCCTTCTGGAGGGTCTAGGGAAGAATCTGTTCCCTTGACTCTTAGAGCCTCCGGAGGCCACTTTCATTCCTTGGCTCACGGCCCCTTCCTGCATCTTCAAAGTAAATCACTCCAAACTCTGCATCCATCTTGACATCCCTGCGTCCCTCTTACAAGAACCTTTCTGATTCTACCATTGGACCTATCTGGATAATCCATGACAACCTCCCCCATCTCAAGATGCTTAACTCAGTCACAAATGCAAAGGCGCTTTTACCATTAAGGTAACATAGTCACAAGTTTGGGAGATTAGGACATGGTTGTGTTGGGGGAAGGGAGTATTATGCAGGCTTTCATGCTGAATCAATAGATTTTTCTTTTTAACAATGAGTGTCCTAGCACTATAAGCTGCCAGTGGAAATCATAAAAAGGTGAGCCTAAACTCTGCCTGGAAAGGCAAGGGAAAGCTTCACAGAAGGACTGATGCTGGAATTGAGTTTGAAGAACAAACAAGAGTTCTAAAGGGACAGAGAAAGGCAACCCTTCCGAACGGCAGAAACAGTATAACCAAAAGCACAGAGGCGTGGGGATGGGAGCAGTGGGTTGACACGACGAAGGCACAGGTTCAAGTGGAGGGGGTGGCGACAGGGAGAGTGCACCAAAAGCAGGGACTTACTTGCCAAGCTAGTGAGTCTGGAGTTTCATCTGAAGTATGTGGGGAATCATTATGGAAGCAAGCAGAGAGAAGACATGATTACATCACATTCTAGAATAGTCCTATCCAGTCGAACTTTCTGCAATGATAGAAATGCTCTCTATCCGTACTGTTCAGTAGATAGCCATTAGCTACTTGGGCTAATTATGAAGTACTTAAACTGTGGCTAGCATGACTGAGGCGTTTTAAATTTTACTTAATTTTAATTAAGTAGCTGTGTGTGCCTAAAGGCTACTATCCTGGACAACACCAATATAGACCTTTGAGAAAGATCATCTGGAGAGTAGATGTAGGGTGACGTGGAAGTGTGAGAGACTGAAGGCAGGGAGCCCAGAAGGCATTGGCCCAGGTGAAAAGTGGACACAGTCTGAACTAAATCCGAGGCAGTAGTGATCGTAGCTGGTGGAGACAGTAGAAAGAAAAAAAAAAAAAAAAACACGTCAAATGTAATATTAGGAGGATCTGATTGATGGAACTTAAGTGTAGCCAGGTCTAGGATGAGTCTCTGTTTCTCACTTGGGTGGGCAGATGGTGTTGCTCCTCAAGCAAAAGGAGCAGAGCTTAAAAGTTAAGATGATAGTTTTAATTTGTTACCAGACCTAAGTCTGAGGAACCTATTAAATGGAGACATTCGAAGATAAGTACGTGTGGAGTCCAAGAAAGGCAGGCCTGGGCTGCGGGTATAGGTCTAGAAACCATCAGCGCGTAGGTGAGGGCTGAGCCCCCGGATGTGGATGGTTTGGCCCAGGATGAGTAAATAGCACAGAAAAGCAGGAAGCAGAAGACAGAACTTCAGGGAACACCAACATTTAAAGGATCAGCAAAGGCTGAGGAGAATGAATTACTGAGCTAGGAAGAAAACCAGCAGAGAGTAGGGCCGTGGACTCTGAAGGAGGGAAGAGACTCAAGAAGGAAATAATCAGCTTTTTTTTTTTTTTTTTTTAGGGAGACCAAATGTGATAATGACTGAAGTGTTGCTGTAGGATTTGAGATGGGTGACCCAGCAAGGGGGTTGGAAGTAATGGAAGCCTGGGGATTCATGGGTGGTTGTGAGAAAGACAGCAGGGGCACCGCTGTGGACCCCAAGTATTAAGGCGTATCTCACAGAGCTTGACTGAGAGGAAAAGAGAAGTAGACTGGGGGCTAAGGGGAAGCACAAGGGCAAAAGATAGGTGAGATAAGATTTGTACTCATTTACATGTAGAGGGGAAAATGGAGACTGAACCTTGGGGGTGGGGAGCTGAAAACACAGGAGAGAGAGGCAAAGGATGGATAAGGCTGCCAGCTGTCCAGACCAAGCAGTCAAGCACTTTCGTCTTCCATATGATAAAAGCAAACAAGAGCACAGACATATAGATTCCACTTTTTAAATCCCATTTAAAAAAGAATTTTATGTGCCTAAGTAGTACCGTCTAATGTAAAATGTAGGCTATAACATAGATTCTTATCAACATGCTTTCCCTGTCAGCCCATTTTTGGTCCACAAATCCAATTAAAGTGCGTCTGGTATTTCTGTCAGAACCTCTGACACACCAGGGGATGACGGATGGAGCGAGGTCTCCGCATCTCAGAGAATGAGCCCCTCGCCGTTTGCCAAGCAGAGGCCAGAATGACCTTCTTTCCAGGAAAGTCATAGGAGACTTTATGGGAGTAAAGTTTCAAGAACACGACACTGTGCCCACCTCACCCCACAGGTCCCCATTGCTCCATTACCACCATCCCCTTCCTCACACACGCAGACCCTGCTTTACAGAAGAGCCGGTGCCTTATTCTGTTCTGGCTACACAATATTTCTCACGGTTCTGGAGGTTGGAGTCGAAGACCAAGGCGCTGGCCCATTTGGTGTCTGGCGAGGGGCCCGCTTCTGGGTTCATACATGGCTGTCTTCTCACTGTATCTTCACACAGTGGAAGGGATGAGAGATCTCTCTGGAATCTGTTAGAAGGGCACCATTGCCATTCATAAGGGCTCGTCCTCCTGACTAAGCACTTCCCAAAGGCCCCACCCCCACAAACACCATCACACTGGGCATAGGTTTCAACATACGAATTTTGGAGGGATACAAATATCTCAGTCTATAGCAATGGGATAGCACAGTTCTGACCAGTAAACTTAGAGCTGTCTCTAGGTGGCCTCAGACAGAGTCAGGGGAACTGAATGGAGGAAGAGAAGGATCAGGGAGAGAGAAGAGGGAAATCCAGAGATCTCTGCAAGAGGGAGTGTGAAAGTAACGCTCGCGATACTTAGGGGCACCTACACATTTGGTACCCATCATAGATTTTGACCTTGGAAGTCACAAAGACATAGAGTCAGGTGATGTAATATGGGGAGAGTGACTGTAGGCCAGTGCTCTGCAAGCTCTCTGAGGAAGAGGCGGAGAGGAAGGAGGGGAAGGAAGAAGAACATTGGGGAGGGCAGAAAGAGAACGTGGAGGGAAGGCTGCAGAAAAGGCCAGTGCAACTATGTTGTGCTACTCTCTAAATTCTTCACATATGCCCTTATCACCAGCCCACATTCCCGGTCAAATGCTGGGGTTGAAAATCTGTTCAATGTTAATGTGACTCTGGTGGGAGATTTTCTTCTCTTTATTGGCACTCCTAATGACAGCAGCCTGGCCCTGTTTATTCATTAATGCCTGGAAGTCAATACTGAAGTAGAAGACAGAAGACAAGCAAATGGCAAGGCCAACGTTTATTCCTGCGTCTCCAAGGAAGGGAGACCTTTCAAGACAGCCGGGATCTCTTGCTATCAGAAGCTAAGCAATAAAAAATGAAAAAATAAATAAACTTCCAACTGGATAAAGAATTACAGATTACTCGTCATGTTCAGACAACGAACATGGGGCTCAGAGATGCCAAATGAATGGCCCAAAGAAAGAAACTAGAGCCCAGGTCTCCCAACCGTTCATCTATTCCACTGCTTCTGCAATTTTCAAGTTCTATTCCCTGGAGATGGCATGGGGAAAAGGGTTGGGTGGGAGGGCGCCTAGTGGCGTATGGGAACTCTGTTTCCCCCACCCCCTCAACTATATCCAATCACAGTAATTCCTTTTTATCCAACACACATGCATGCATGCGCACACGGCTTCTGTTTAGGATTTCATTTGAAGAATATTGCTGTTGTTAAGACTAAGTTTAAAAAGACTACTGCCTTGCACCACATTTATATTTATGTTTTAGGTACAGGCAGCCATGCCCTGTTCTAAAGAGTCATTATCAAACATAGGAGGCGTTTTCCAACCCAAACATGATGTGGGACTAATAAGGGACCTAACTGACAGGGGAAGTGGGTGGAAAGAGTTCAGAAGGATTCTTTCACTGGCAAGTGTATGAAAGTGATTCTCAAAATTGTCTATACATTGAAATCACCTGGAGAGCTTGTTAAAGCACAGATTGTTG
This sequence comes from Leopardus geoffroyi, assembly GCF_018350155.1. Classification (NCBI taxonomy): domain Eukaryota; kingdom Metazoa; phylum Chordata; class Mammalia; order Carnivora; family Felidae; genus Leopardus; species Leopardus geoffroyi. Next base: position 39,701,691 of record NC_059338.1, read on the forward strand.
GGCCGCTGGCCCGAGATTCTTACTCAGAAAGTGTGGGGTGGAGCCCAAGAATTTTCATGTCAAACAAGCTCCTAGATGCTGCTGATACTGCTGGTCCGGGGACCACACTTTGAGGATCACTGGTGGAAAGCAGAGACAGTTGAATAGAAGTAGGCGCTACATGAGGTCCTTATGATGTTTCAAACTCGTCTTTGGGGGTAAGCGTGAAGCACTTCTTTTCTTTTCTTTTTTTTTAAATTTTTTCAATGTTCATTTACTTTTGAGAGAGAGACAGAGTGTGAGTGGGGGAGGAGCAGAGAGAGAGGGAGACACAGAATCCGAAGCAGGCTCCAGGCCCCAAGCCATCAGCCCCGAGTCGGCATAGAGCCCGATGCGGGGCCCGAACCCACGAACCATGGGATCATGACCTGAGCTGACGTCGGACGCTTACCGACTGAGCCACCCAGGCGCCCCTGAAGAACTTCTTTTCAAGGCACAATTTTTCTATCAGTAAAAATAATGTCCGGGACTTTCTAAGACACAGAAAAATGCTTCTGTTATAATACTGAATTCAAACACAATAGGATTTCAATGTGAGAAAAAATAGGAAAGAAACCTGAAATGTGCGAATTATATTCCTTGCTGCATAAAACAGACATTATTCGATCTCCAGACCTCATGTAGATATAGTAGTTGGTGGTTGATGTGAGAATAAATACTTATATCTATATGTCTATCAGAGCTACTCATCCATTTAAAAACCATTCATAAACATTGGGGTTTAGGGTGGAAATAAATCCCTATTTATATGCATATGAGTGTCATGTGCACTCATTCCTTCCACAAATATTTATAAATGCCTACCAGATGCCAGGCACCGTGCCAGGCACTAGGGAAAAGACGCACGTTCATCGCCTTCAGTCCAGTGAAAGAAACAGGAAGTGAGATAAGAGCTAGTGGAAGCATATGGAAAATTCTATGGGGGAGGAACCATTCGATTTGATGGATAACGAGCTCCATTTGAGACAATTTAAGTTTGGGCTTGTGGGCTATCCGGGGAGAGATATCAAGTAGAAAGCTGGAAGTATGTGTCCGTAACACATGAGGGAACCTGGGTTGGAGATGGAGACTGAGAGTCTCTATCTCATTTTGAATATAAATGATTTCTCCATGAAAATGAAAGGAGTACGAGGAAAGGAATATTAAGGAGAAGAGGAGTGGCCAGTAAAGAAGACCGATAGTCTGACCTTGGGCTAACAGAAATGTAGGTAAGATAATGGATAAAATTAAGGACATGTTCATACTTCTGTTTTAAACAATAACGATGTATTTGCTTGAAAATAAGATTTCTTTAGTAATTTAGTCAGCATGCCCTGCAGGAAAGGGAAGATATGCTGAATTACTCATAACATGTCTTATGCTTCCTGGTTAGACGCCAATCTTACTCAGTATTTTCGTAGAAATCCTGCCGTCTTCTTTAAGTAAACAAAGATTATCCTCACAAATATAACTCAAAACCCTAGTTAATGTTTCTAATAGTTTTCTCTTTAAGGCCATTAATTTTTCATCGCTGAGTCACAGACACATATAATAACGGTCATGTGCAAAAACAATTCCGTTTTTATCATTTGTAAGCTAGCAAATTGGTGATACAGTCACCACATGTGCACAAACACACACACAATCTTTCCCCCTCTTTCTTATACCTCACTTCTCCTTCTTTGGCCGTCTTTAAGGTACAATCGCAACCCTGTGAATGTCACATTTTTAGTTATGGTTGTCATGAACTTAAAACCATTGCTCAACCCATGGCTTAATAATCAATTCAATATACATTTAATAAACACTTTTGTTCATGCTGATACAATAGTGGGTTAGGTTACTGTCCCTGTATTCCCTGAATTTACTGAGCAATAAGTAAGCCTTTTTTGATCGGAGAACACTGGCTTCCTAGTTATTTATGTATTTATAAATAAATATAAATATAAATTAAAGATAAATATGTCCTTGTTTAAAATGTGCAGATGCTATTGTTTTGGTTTATTTTTATTTTGTTACACGTAAATATATAAAAATATGATTTCAGGTTATCATTCTGGTCATTGTACAAGATATACCTATGCAAAATCCTACACAAGGATTTAAGATTTGTAGGGTTGGGGGTAAAGGGTTGACTACAAAGAAACAGCACAAGGGATTGTTGGGGGTGATGGAACTGTGCTGTGTCTTGACTGGGGGGATGTTTCCACAACTCTGCATTTGTCAAAACTATAGCACTCTACACCCCAAAGAATTTTACTATATGTAAATGTAAACGTAAACAAAAATTCTGAATTGCTGACATGATAGTTACTACTTCAAAGAGTATTATTTAAAATAAAATTTGGGAGACACCCGGGTATCCAAGCGTCGGTTAAGTGTCCGACTTCGGCTCAGGTCATACTCTCACGGTTCCTGGGTGTAGGCCTCGTGTCGGGCTCTGTGCTAACAGCTCAGAGCCTGGAGCCTGCTTCAGATTCTGTGTCTCCCTCTCTCTCTGTCCCACTCACACTCTGTCTCTGTCTCTCTCTCTCTTAGAAAACATTAAAAAAATTTAACATTTAAAATAAATTTGACTTGTCACTTTATGTTTAAACCATTTACACACACACACACACACACGCACGCACGCAAGTTCCCTGTATAGAACTTCCAGACAAAGTTATTTATTTGCTTGTAATCTTACTCCAGGGGAGTTCAGTTGACTTTCCCAAGGTACAATGGGAGGTGGCTGTGCAACCCTTTTTGCCTGCAGTGCCTCAAATTTCTACTCATTCATTAAGAGAATTCTCCAGAGACAGATGTATTACAGCACTTTGAGAACAATATTCACACCCACTGCTGAAGAGTAAAAAGAGATCGCTGAAGGTTCAGCTCCGTGAAACAATTTAGTGGCTCAATGTGTTACTTAGGAACTAAATCCACGCAGGTACTTGGAAAGAAGCAATGAAGAATGGTGACAAATACCTCCCAGGGTATATGGGTATGAAGACTTATGCTCAAGTCTCCTCCGGCTTGGCTTCCGTGCACAACTAGACTTCAAGTCCGCGTCTCTCACGCACTCTGTTACCTCATGGCCATCGCTTGTGGGTGATGAATGCTAGCGTTCACAGAACAGCGTGCTGATGCTTTTTTTTCCTGCCATTGTATGTAACATGTTTTCTAATTCTTTTGCTCTATTCAGCATTTGACCCCAACGATAGGGGATTATGGTATTAACTCTCTACCCAGCACACATTCTTTACAGACTCTCACTAAATACTGTAAGCCTGCTGCAGAGAGGAATAAAAGTGAAAGCATACCGTCTGGTCTTAAGCTGAGCACACAGAGGGTCGTGATCCAATTGGAAGGGAAGCAGAATTTTTAAAAAGAAAGAGGTTTGACCAAATTTTAATCCTTGTCATTTTCATTTCTCTTACCCTGTGGATTTGGGTGATTTTATTTACACTGTCAGCTTGAGCCCAGGGATTGGAAATCAGGCTTTTATGGAGATTATTAAAAGTACATAGAGTACACTAAAGGTTGGGCTAACTGATATATGCTGCTAAAAATATGAATGTGAATGCCCTGGTATTAGATGCCACTGGCGTACATTTCATCCTCCTTAGAAGGTTATTCTTGGGAGTCCGACCTGCTACAATGGTAATGAGATGCAGGCTGTCAGGATATTTCTAATAGGTAGCAAATGACCAGGGATGGAGGTGAATTAGCATTACTCAGATGAGAAGGTAGCTCTTTATACCGTTAATTCCAATGCAAAGTAATTCTGCCATCCTTCTCCTAAAAGAGAGGGCATTGTAAAGTGGGGGGGGGGGGGGAGGAGGAGGGCAGGGTTAAAGCTTGAAGGATTTATCGATGGGCTGGATGGGCCACAATGTCACCCAAGTCTCTAGGCTGGGTTTTGCTTGGCACGAACTCCTCAGATGCATCACTAGCGACTTTTAGTTAGGTAATACCAGAGAGGCCTAGATCATGAAGAGAAAGCTCTAGAACTCAGTCACAGTCTTTAAGCTCTCAAGAGGTAAAAACAAAGTGGCTTACCCCATCTCAAAATACTGGAAGCATTCAGTGCTTCAGTCTTAGGTCAAAATGGCGAGCAGGCCTGCTGCCCCAGCACCAAGTCGGTGGCTGGAGGGTATTTGAAAATGGTATTACAATGCTCCAGGGTTCAAGAAAGTCCAGTTCATGTGAGATGATACAGTATACAAGAATGATGATGAGAGAGAGGCCATAAGAAGTCTTCCTGAGAAAATTCATAACGGCAAGATGTTTCGCGTAAAGAGAGCATTGGATCTGACCAGGAGGCAGCAGATTTTGCCTACAGAGCAGTGGACAAAATATAAGGAGGGTAAAATCTATCTCGAACCGCATCTGAAGGAAGTTACTTGGGAAAGAGAGAGAAGAATGGGCAAAGAAAGAATCCTGGAATTGAAATCTGTGGTTGCGGCTGCCTTGAAATATTTTGGAGAAGTTGGCTAAACCGGAAATGTACAATTTAGAACTACTTGAGCTGCAAACGTATTACTTTAGATAAATGTCTATTGTAATGATAAAAGAAAATACTAGAAGCATTCATGCTTCAACGAGGCAGGTTTAGGATCTGAAAGACATGGAAATACTCCTTCACAAAGTAGCTGCCTATGGGGGACTTGTGTCCTTGCAAGGTTATAGATTATGATAATCTAAATAGGCTTAAGAAGGTTTTAGAGAACTGCATGGATCGCAGCTCGACGATGGATCACCAGGAGAAAATGGGGTATTTGAGGCACTTATTTCCAATCAAGGGGACCGATGGTATCCTGCTGCCTGCTGCATAGCCTCCTTAGGTGCCACTGATGGAACGAGAGTCACTGCCATGCTGAATCTCTCAAGTATGCTCCACACATAAAAACGAGGAGAAGGGCAGATGGCAGGAAGCCACTAACCAAGTGTTTATTTCACTTGGAGCTCTCAGTTTAAGGACTGAGGTTCGTAAGTCTCTGTTGTGTCCTCGATGCCTATGTATAAATGAAAATGTGCTATCCTGCCATAGAAAAAGGTGCTATCCAAAAAATGTGCTATCGAGGGGTGCCTGGGTGGCTCAACCAGTTAGGCCTCCAACTCTGGATTTCGGCTCAGGTCACGATCTCACGTTTTGTGAGTTCGAGCCCCACACTGGGCTCTGCACTGACAGCTCAGGGCCTGCTCGGGATTCTCTCTCTCTCTCTCTCTCCCTCTCTCTATCTCTCTCAAAATAAATAAATAAACTTAAAACAAAGTACTAGCTGACCAGGGAAAGAAAAGTCTCTGATTTGTAGTCATTGCCAGTTTCCGTAGAGCACACACTCTCTGATTGCACGCTGCCAGCGCTTTAACGACTGGCTTGCAAACTATCTAAAGATTTAACAATCAGTAACGACTGGCTTGCAAACTATCTAAAGATTTAACCATCAGCACCAGCAGGAGCTGGATCCGGCAGCCCACGGAGAAGACGCTTGTCCACAGGGAGCCTGCAGACCAGCTTGGCAGGCGGGCCGGTCCTCCAGTGCCTTCCCCGTTTAAAACCTTAGTTCTGAACCACTTGCCCCTATTCACTGATATTCTACATCCTGACGAGGCCTCAGATCTATTTGTTTTCCTTTTCAGAGCCTTACCCGCTCTCCCCGAAACCAGCCACCCTCTGACTAAAATGTTGATTTCCTTCCTAAACTTTGATCCCGGTTCCTGGTCTGGTGGTACTGCGTTCGTGCACACTGAGGAAACGTCACCTGGTCTGGACTGCCACCTCGACCTCTCTATGTCAGCGTGTCCTCATCCGTCGAGAGCGGCTCTCCCTCCAGGTGTGCCACAGCCCACAGGTACACTACCCGGGAGGGTCTGAGGATACCAGTCAACTGCCACCAGAAAGAAGTAAAATATGCCCTTGAATGTGATGTCAGTAGAAACTGCCATGACCCCGGCCAGAGCCACCCCGATCCTCCTTCGCTGACTGCCTTTTTAAAACATGGACGTCTATGTTAGGGTACGTATATGTCTTTTTCAAACCAGATTTCACGTATTTTAGTCACTGGATTTGCACAACAATTCTCCAAGTCCGAAAGGATAAACACGAGTTCTCTCTTTGATACAACAGTACTAGTAAGATAAAGACAAGTCAAGGAATTTGGCCCATATTACACAGCAAGTAAATTATGAAGCTTTCTACAGGGCAACTCTCCTGGTCTGTGTGTTATCTGTTACCTATGGTCTCTTGGGCTAGGATCCTCTGGACAATGGGATCCAATCCACGTGGTCATTCTGTATAGAAATTAATGAATAATTTTGATGGTAGGATGATACATTTGATGATGATGATAAGAGTGATTTATGTTTTTCATCTCCAAGTATAGAAATCAATTTCATTTTCCTGATTTTCATATCTGCATGCCTTCACACTAATTGTTTCCTCTACATAGAATGCCTTCCACCTGTCCTATTTGCCTAGAAAATTCCCCTTCATCCCTTAGCACCTGATACGTAAGTCACCTCTGTCAGATCTGTACCTCTCACTGCCCCACCCCACCTCCAAACAGAATTAACTGTGTCGTATGTTAACGGTGTTAGACTTAGGATATAATTCTTGATGTCATTCTTTGTTTATCTAGATGTTTCTCCCACCAGATTATGGACAAGACCAGGAACAATGTTTCCTTCCTTTTTGCCTTCCAGTCTCTGCCATGGTGCCTGGCAAGTTACAGATACTCAAAAAGCATTTTTGTGAACAATGACGAAGATGGTGATGATGACGACGGGGTAGCAGGAGCATTTCACTCCTTTCCAGAGAAATAAAGAGCTTTTCCACCTTTTACAACCGGTTTTCAGTTTAGAACAGGGTCTTAGTTAAGGTAATCAGTGCAGGCTGCTATAAAATACAATTTCCAAATATGAATACTACAACCCAATACAAGGCTATTACTTACTCGTGAACATCTGGTGCATGCTGGGATCCCTCCATTGTGTGGCTTTTCCCATCTTGGAGTCCTTTGCTTCCAGCTATTCAGATGAAAAAAAAAAAAAAAAAGTAAAGAAGACATATCAGGTTTTAATACAAGTGGCCTCGAAGTAACAGTCATCTGCTCATATTCCATTGGCCAGAGCTCAGGAGCTCATGGCCCATCTAACTTCAAGGCAGCCTGGGAGATGTAACCTTCCTTGTGTTCAAGAAGAAACTCAAAATGGTGAGCAGTGAAAGATTTTTTTTCCACAGTCTGCACTTCTGGACATCAAATATCTACTCTATTCTTCCTTTCACTCACAAAGCACACTCACCTCACCCTAATAAGGTCAATTCAAGGTCCCATCCAATCACCACCTCCATATTAAAAAGATCAGCTATCTGCTTGTCAGCTTCCCCACCGTCACAACCCATTTATAATGGTAGGAAAAGAACAACAAATTATCCATTTCAAGAGGGAAGTAATGGACAACATGTGACATTATGGTTCACAGCCATGCTAAAACCCTTCCGGGTCAGCACTGTGAAGTCCATACCCTCCAGACATGGGGGGTGTGGGGTTTGCCCTAGAAAGGACTCCCTTCTTTGTGCTTCTCCTTGGCCCCACGTGAGGTGAAATTGGGGGAACACCCTTCATTCTGAGCAGCGCCACTTTAAAAGCTTGACTTCTGCTCAGTGTGGCCTGGGCTGGGAACTCAAGAATTATTTTAAGCTTCGAACAAGGAAGGACTTTTCAGGTGCAGGGCCGTGGTGTCTTTGGTAATGCAATCCTCAAAAACTTAGAACGTATATGATATATTTGCTTCCAGTCAGGTCCATGTGCCAGGAATCACACCCAGAGTCATTTTCTAGACACTGTTATCAAATCCACCTTTTTTCTTTGACTCTTCTCCTCCATGTCTTTCTCTCTCTCAACATAATTACCTAAATACATTGGGGATCTCAGAAATAAGAGATGGGAACACCATACCCCTGATTTGATTTTTGCCTCAAATGACTCTGTTCAGTTGAGAACTTTTACTAGATATTTGTCACTTCAAGCCCTTTTTGGTACCGTGTCTTACTGTCTGAATCTAAAATAAATTTATTGTTTACAACCCTAGAGCCCAAATTTCTGGATTCTGGATTCTATTTCCACTCGCAAACTCCTGATGCTTTCCTGAACCATCTCTTCCTTGTAATACATATCTAGATTTCTTGTAATACTAAAAACAGTGCTGAAATTCTGTTTTTTAACCATGTCCCCTAAAGGTATAAACTGTGCATGTGACTGCCTTCTAATTAATACCTGGCAATAGGTATACCAAATGATTTGTCACTGCATAACCTGAATTTCTGTCTTCCATTTTCTGGTATTAATTGCCTTTCTGCCTGTTGCTGAACTAGTAAACCAATGATACATACAGTATAGGAGCACCCAAGAATATAGGGGCATCTGGGTCAGTCAGTCAGTTGAGCATCAGACTCTGGATTTCAGTTCAGGTCATTTCAGAGTTCGTGAGATCGAGCCCCACATCGGGCTCCGCACCAGGCATAGAGCCTGCTCTGCCCCTTTCTTCCACTCTCTCTCTCTCTTTCTCTCTCTCTCTGTAAAATAACAAAATTAAATATGTAAAGTTAAAATAGTATAACGGTCAGGGAATATGATTTGGCTATGTCAATACCCCATTTCTGGTAGCAGTTTCCATATTAGAGCCATAAATACCTGTTATTATAACAACCATCTCAATGATCTCACACATAGGTTCATTTCTCCCTCAGGCCACTGTCAGTCCAACTCTGGCAGCTCTCCTTGGAGGCTCTCTTCCAAGTAGTGACTCAGGAACCCAAACTCCTTCCATTCTGTGGTGCTAGAATCTGAAACCAGTGGGGACTGAAAATAATGCGGAAGGGAAGTGAAGCTGGGCTATTGTTTAAGATATTTTGAAGGGGCAGGACTAGAAGTAGCTTGTATTCTTCTGTCCTAATTTTTTTTTTTTGGGGGGGGACCAGAACCCTGTCACATGACCCCAACCTAACAAGGAGGGAATAAAACATTCCTGAGTGTGCAGGACAAGGAAATGGGATTGATGAGCTTATCGTTCTCCTTCCTGCATGATAATGTGTCATTATTTGAAACGTGTCATTGACTCCCTACTGATGATTGACCAAACTGAGAAGAGATTACTTGCCTTTTCTCCATCACCAACAAGATTTGTGGACAATAGGACATCTTATTTTTATATTAAAAATAAAAACAATTTTTTTTGAGAGAGAGAGAGAACGTGCAAGTGAGTGAGGGGCAGAGAGAGAGAGAGAGAGAGAGAGAGAAAATCCCAGGAGAGGCAGAGAGAGAGAGAAAGGGAGAGAAAGAGAGAGCGAGAGAAGCGGGGCTCACTCGAAGTGGGGCTCGAGCTCACCAGATGTGGGACTCAAACTCACGAACCATGAAATCATGACCTGAGCTGAAGTCAGATGCTTAACGACTGAGCCATCCTGGTGCCCCACAATTTATATTTTTAAAAAATTATATACATTATATTAAAATTGTTTATATAAAAATAAAAAAGTTCAAAGCACTTTAAAATTATTTATGAAGAATTTAAGGCAAGTATAATTTTCTTCCCACTTAATAAACAATAGAAATTTAGAATAGTGAGAGGTTTCACAAGACCCACCGTGGATCATCCAACGAGCTACCAGAACTTTGGCTTTGAAAGATAACCTTCTCTGACCAAATCTGTATAACACAAGCAATTAGTGTGTAAACTGGCCGTAAATGACAATTAGTCATGACCATGCATGACGGAGATGGCTTAGTCTAAGTGAACTGGTTATCGGCACTCTCTAATCACTCACCTGTCACCCAACTCTCCTCAAGTGTACCTCAGCCCAAGGGGACAGAGGACCTCATCCACCAACAAGTAGTAATCAGTGTGGTAGTGTAGTGGAAAGAGCACTTTTGAGTGAAACAGATCTAGGGTCCTATGCAAGTAATTTGAACTTCTCTGAAACTCAGTAACTCAGTTCCCTCATCTCTCATTTGTGAAATGGGGGATATGCTGTATACTATTGTGAGCATCTGAGACACACACACACACACACACACACACACACACAGCATGGCTGACATTCAGACAATATGAGCTGGTAGTGGTATTCTCAATGGTCAGTGTTCATGCTGTACTAGGTATTGACTATTTTAATATCATCCCTGAGTGTACTGAATAAGTCTACACCTACCTACTTATTTATTTTTTTTTCTTTTCTTTTTCTTTTTTTTTTTTAACGTTTATTTATTTTTGAGACAGAGAGAGACAGAGCATGAACGGGGGAGGGTCAGAGAGAGAGGGAGACACAGAATCTGAAACAGGCTCCAGGCTCTGAGCAGTCAGCACAGAGCCCGATGTAGGGCTTGAACTCACGGACCACGAGATCATGACCTGAGCCGAAGTCGGCCACTTAACCGACTGAGCCACCCAGGCGCCCCTACCTACTTATTTATTTAGGCCTACAACAGGCCTATCATTTTTCTTGGCATTATGCAAGATACAAAGAAATTTAATTTAAGGCGTAGACCCGGTCTTCAACCCAGTCCCAAGGCCCACCATGTGAAGGTAACTAGAAATGTGGCAGGAACTCAGAGAGGGAATTCATGTGAGCATTGGCTGCACGAGTCAAAGAAGGTTCCACAGAGAAGGTGATTCCATGAGTTTGGAGGATGCTGGAGGTTGGGGGACACTTCTGCATAAAGCTTGGTAAAGTAGAGAACACCGAGGAGACCAGTCAGACAGGAGAGGAGAGCAACTAAAGAGAAGTGAACTTTATCACCAGTGCTGCACATTCATGCGGAGTAAAATGGGTACTTGATTTTTATATCAAAAAGGGCAAAATCCCCATCCCAAAGAGATCATTGCATTTCCAGAGGGTACTGATAGGAACACAGCCATAATGGATTCCAGTAATTGCAAACATTTGTACAAAGAGGAAAATGTTAAAACGTATACCTTTTGTACGATTTTGAAAAGGTATGGTATATTGGGTGTTTTTCCAATGCAACAATCCTTGTTTCCCTATTTCTCTTCCCAAACGTTCTCTTTTCAACTCCATACATGCTACTATAACAGAGACATGCCAAGTACCTGGGACAGGGGTCTAGCACATAGTAGGCACCCAAAGAATGTTTGTTAAATGTTAAGTTGTTTGGTAAAGTTCTGAAAAAGTTTTGCTCGGCAGAATTGCAGCTTTTCTGTAGTCTTCAAATCAGGCAAGGTGACTGAGTAGAAGTTTACCTCCTTAAAAACGAGACAGTGAAGACTGCTGATCAACTCTTACATGGAGTTTATATGAATGCACAAGGAAGGAAATTAGTAGATGCTTCGAATGATGATATCTAGTGACCAGAAAGGCAGACAGCCCAGGAAAAGCTCATCTTTGAAGGTTTTAACATAGTCATTGTCTAAGTGCCACTTTCCCAGGCTCAGCACACACTGGTGATGCACTTGAAGCTTTGATAGGTCCTTCAGCAAAGCATCTTCCTTCCCTAACGCTTTTCCTAAGTTCCACTTAATGACTGAATGACTCAAGATAACCAAGGTGGGTGATCTCCAACCCATATCTAACAGGTGTCATTTTTTTCGGTTGAAGTGATACAATTTCCCCCTTTCTTTAAACTATGATTCTTTATGGTTGCCACCATCAAATCAATGCTTCCCAGTTTTTAGGTGATGGGTAAATGCCAATAAGAAAAAGGAAGTCATTGCCCAGCGTTTATCATCAAATTAGTATTTCTTTTTGTGTATGTGAGTGCTTAATAAAATGATAACCTTGAAAGCTAAGCTTTGAGAAAAAGGGACTTCTAAATTTCAAAAGTTCCCTTTACATGAGCAAAACCATGCTTTGAGTAACAATATGGAATTTTACAGGAACAGAGAGTTTAGAATATGACATAAGAGGCATTCTTACCTGCTTGGGAGAAAATTGGAAGTTATTCTGGAGCAGGGAGGAGGAAGAAATGGAAAATCCAACAACAACAACAACAGCAAAAAGGAACCTAGCCAGTTATGTATATCCCTGACCTCCCATGCTACCCACACTAGAAATTCCCCAGAGCAATAGGGCTTGTTCTTGCCTTCCCATGAACATACCAGAATTTCAATCCTGCTCTCCCCTCCCCCCATGTCTGCCTTTGTACTGAAACCTCAGCAATATGGTACCACTGGCAGGGGGGTTAACCTGGCTGAGGGGGTTGTTTAGGTGCCCTGAAGTAGAGCTTCTGGCTTCCCAAGGCTTGTACTTGGTGTCCGTGGAATCCAGAAGTTCCATATGGTCCTGTGAGTGGCTACAGTGATACTGAGATGCCAGAAGACATGCAGGGATCTGTAGTTGGGACAAGACAGCCACAGAGTGCGAGGACTCCACCACCAGAAGCAAGTGGCCAGGACCAGGGGCAGGATTAAACACAAACCCCAAGAGACCAAATGGAAGAGCCCCTTCTTTGTGGCCACCAGCCCAGGGTACCCAGGGAACAGACCGGACCTGTCCTGCAGCAAAGACTAGCAAGAACTTAGAGGTAAGCCAACCCAAGCTTCTCTCCCCCACCCACCATGGCAGTGCTACGTAAGACTCCTCCCAAGCCCAAATGCTACCTATAGCTTGCAGGTGGGAGGGGAGTAGAGAAACCCTGAAAGACTGACATTTATGCCAAAAAAGACTATTGTTAACACAAGAAAGGGTTACCTTTAGTTGTCAGGTTTAAGTCCCGTCTGGTTCACCTCCACTTCCACGCAAGAAAGGGACAAGGGATCTGAGCAACATGGTAAATTACATCCCAAAGCAACACGCTCTGTGCTTTTAACACAGCTGAGTGTAGGGCACGTGATTTTTAACCCTGACTCTACTAACGATGCAAAGTTGCTGGTCAAAACGCCCAGAAGCCCTCCCCATGCTTTAAGCGACGTCATGCAGGTGAATAGAAATACGTGTCACGTCATCTACATCCTATAATTTTGTAAGGCTTTCCCTGTAATGTTAAACCTAAAAAACTATTCTGATTACATCACAGGTCCAACTGGAGGGAGAAGATGTAGTCACTGCATTTCCGCTTAAGAATTGTTATTTCCTTACCCTCCGGGGAGAGAACAGAGGCACGCTCGCTCTTATTGCATTCTGCTGATATTTCATCATTGACACATTGGAGGTTTGTGGCAACTCCTCATAGAGCAAGTCTTTCGGTGCCATTTGTCCAACAATTTGCTCACTTCGCGTCTCGGTGTCACATTTTGGTAACCCTCACAATATTTCAAACCTTTTCATCATTACCTTTGTTATGATGATCTGTGCTCAGCGATCTTTGACATCACTATTGCAATTGTCCTGGGCTCCCGTGATCCATTCCCGGATAAGACAACAAACTTAACAGACAAATGTTATTATGTCCTGACTACTCCACCCAGCAGCCGTTCCCCATCTCTCTCCTTCTCGTCAGGCCTCCCTAGTCCCAGAGCCACAACGGTATTAAAAGTAGGCCAACTAATAACCCTACGATGGCCTCCGACGTGTTCAAGTGAGAGGGAGAGGTGCACATCTCTCTCTTTAAATCAAAGGCTAGAAATGAGTAAGCTCAGTGGGGAAGGCATGTTGAAAGCTGAGATAGGCTGAGAGCTGGACCTCTTGCACCAGTTAACTGAGTTGTGAATACAAAGGACAAGTTCTTGGAGGAAATGAAAAGTGCTGCTCCAGTGAACACATAAATGATAAGAAAGGGAAACAGCCTTATTGCTGATACGGAGAAAGTGTCAGTGGTCTGGATAGGAGATCAAACCAACCACAACATTCCGTTAAGCCAAGCCCTAATCCAGAGCAAGGCCCATAACTCTGTTCAATTCTGTGCAGGCTGAGAGAGGTGAGGAAGCTGCACAAGGAAAGTCTGAAGCTAGCAGAGGTTGGCTCAAGAGGTTTAAGGAAAGAGGCCGTCTCCGCAAGATCAAAGTGCAACGTGAAGCAGCAGGTGCTGGTGTAGGTGCTGCAGTAAGTGAACCCGAAGATCCAGCTAACTTACTTAATGAAGGTGGTCACACTAACAACAGGTTTGCAATGTAGATTAAAACAGCCTTCTATTGGAAGAAGATGCCATCTAGAACTTTCACAGCTAGAGAGAGAAGTCCATCCCTGGCTTCAAAGCTTCAAAGGACAGGCTGACTCTTTTGTTAGGGGCTTAGGCAGCTGGCAACTTTCTCTTAAAACCAATGTTTTTTACCATTCTGAAAATCGTAGGGCACTTAAGAACGATGCCTGCTCTAGAAATGGAACAATAAAGCCTGGATGACAGCACATCTGTTTACAACATGGTTTACTGAATATTTGAAGCCCACTGTTGAGACCTACTGTCCAGAAAAAAGATCCTATCAAGAGATTACTGCTCATTGACAATGCACCTTCTCACCCAAGAGCTCTGATGGAGATGTCCAGTGAGATTCATGTTGTTTCCATGCCTGCTAACACAACTTCCATTCTGCAGCCCATGGACCAAGGAGCAATTTCAATGTTTAAGTCTTATCATTTAAGAAATACATTTCATAAGGCTATAGCTACCACAGATCATGAGTCTCCTGATGAATTTGGACAAAGTAAATTGAAAATCTTCTGGAAGGGATTCACCAGTCTCGATGCCATTAAGAACATTCATGATTCATGGGAAGAGATCCAAATATCAAGATCAACAGAAGTTTGGGAGAAGGGATTCCAACCCTAATGGATGATGTGAAGGGGTTCAAGACTTCAGGGGAGAAAGTCACTGCAGACGTGGTGGAAATAGCAAGGGAGCTAGAATGAGAGGTGGAGCCTGAAGATGGGACTGAATTGCTATAATCTCGTGATAAAACTTTAAGGGATGAAGGGTGCTTCTTAAGAATGAGCATGAAAGGGTTTTTTGAGATGGAGTCCACTCCTAGTGAAAATGCTGTATAGATTGTTGAAATGACAACCAAGAGTTTGGAATATTACATAAACTTAGTTGATAAAGAAGCAGAAGGGGGGTGCCTGAGTGGCTCAGTTAGTTAAGCATCTGACTATTGATCTCAGCTTAGGTCTTGATCTCAGGGCCGTGAGTTCAAGCCCCATGTTGGGTTCCCTGCTGGGCATGAAGTCTACTTAAAAAAAAAAAAAAATTGGAAGGGTTGCAGAGGATTGATTCCAAATTTGAAAGAAGTTCTCCTGAGGGTAAAATGCTATCAAACAACATTATGTGCTACAGGGAAGTCATTCATGAGAGGAAGAGTCAATCAAAGTGGCAAACTTCAGTGTTGTCTTATTTTAAGAAATTGCCACAGCCATCCCAGCCTTCAGCAAGCCATCATCATCGAGGCAAGACCTGCTATCAGCAAAGATTATGACTCACTGAAAACCCAGATGATGGTTTGTGTTTTTTCAGCAAGGAAGTCATTTTAAATTAAGGTATTTACATCGGGGTGTTTTTAGACATAAAGCTATCGCACACTTAATAGACTACAGCATAGCGTAAATATAACTTTTATGGGTACTGGGAAACAAAAAAAAAAATTGACTCACTTTATTGAATTGTTTGCTTTACGGCGATGGTCTGGAACTGAGTCCACGGTATCTCCGAGACACATCTGTGACAAAAAACATAAAGTCATACACGTGGTGGTGCTAGGAATCTCGATTTGTCATTTACAAAAATTACACATCAGAAAGTCACGGGAAAGACATTGTTTGCTACATGTTGTCAGAGACTTTGCATGCACTCTCGTACGTATCCCTCAAACCACCAGGTAAATCAGGTGTTATTCTCATATTATAGATGAGGACACTGAAACTCTGATTAATAAATCAAGATTTACTTTTCCAAGGCCACCAAAGCTAGAAGGTACCAGAACTAGTATTGGAATGCACCAACAGGACCTCGGTAGAACCCTCTCTGTTCCACTGCCTCGCCCAGGGTCTCACACTCCTGCCCAGCGTTTCGTACAGAGACCTGCCTGATGACGACACCCCTGCTGAACACAGCAGGCTGATGGCCTCCCGTCCCTTGGAAATGGACACCGCAATGTTTTATCAAAACTGCCAGCCTCGGAATTTATCTGGCGTAGCGAGAACCAGACGCCCACGCTATCGCCCTCCTAAGTTAGGAGACTTTTTCTTTTTCCTTCAGGTTCCCTATTTTGATGGTAGATGAAAAGAATTATTTCCTTTTTCTCTCTGATGGCCACTCTTGCGTCCGTTCCAATTAGTGCGTTCCATTCTTTGAAGACAAGCCCAAGTTACTTTTCTGATCCCTCAGCTTCTCAGGCTCCTGTCTTAAAGACCATTGTCTTGACAAATCAGAAGCAGGAGCGGGGAGCTGATTAGCTGGGCTGCTCAGCCTCCCCCAGGTGCCTTCAGATACCTACCTGTTCCCTTCGATGCTGGACATTTCACAAGAAGCGTGCACAAACCAGAAAGTGAGGTGCCAGGACGACCTGCAACACCGACCTACAGGAGCATTTGAGGGGAGCAGGCAGGTCTTCAGAAGCTACTTAGAAAAATGCTTTCTAGTATGCAGGCATCGCATCCTGTGGAGCCTGAAGCATGCGGCAAGACAATTATGGTGGGCTTTCTGAAGTTGTGGAAAAGACTAAAAATGGCCAATCCCTCAGGACATAAGGAAATATAGGCATCGAGCCAGTGGAAACCACGAAGTAAGCCAGAAAGAAATGAAAGCTTTTCTGCTTTTCCTTACTATTCCTTTCTACATTAAAAGCCAATTTTACTAGCATTTTGTCAGCCAGAGTCCTTTGCAGACAAATACCTCCAAATTCCCAGACCAGTGACAATGGAGATCCATAAAGATGTTTTAAAGACTGTCACCTGAAATGCCTTTGTGCATCATCGATACAAATTAAATAGCGTCTGGCATTTTTTGAATGATTGAGTAATGCTACTTACTTTATGAAAACGGGTAATTCATATTTAGAATGTTTAGAACGTTTAGTTAACCAGAATACTTGACTTACGGGACACTTTTGCGACTTGAATGAGCTAAGAATCGACCAGCTGGTATCATGAAAACCCACGTGCTTCAGAATTAGAAGGACGAGGTTGCCTCCCAAATGTGATCATTTATTAACTGCGTGACCTTCAAGTCCTTTGAACTCTCTGCACCTTACTTTTCTCATTTACAAATGAGGGTAATGTTATCTTCCTTTCCAGTTGTTAACGCTTCTATGAGACAGACATGTGCACGTGCCCAACACATACCTGCCCACAAGAGAAACTTAACAAAGACACCTGCAATTTTTTTTAAAAACGTTCTAAGTTTATTTATGTATTTTGAGAGACAGAGAGACAGCATGAGTGGGGTGGGCAGAGAGAGAGAGAGAGAGAGAGAGAGAGAATCCCAGGCAGGCTTTGCACGGCCAGCACAGAGCCTGATGTGGAGCTCGAACTCACAAAGCGGTGAGATCATGACCTGAGCTGAAACCAAGACGCTTAACCAGCTGAGTTCACCCACGGTGCCCCAATACACCTGCAATTCTTACGAGGATGATATGTTTAATACTGCTGGTATTAGCGATTTCATATCTAATTCTTCCCTTGTTCTACCAGCCTCTGTCCACCCTTCCATTTTGGCATTACATACCTCCCCTGGACCTGAGAGTCTTCCCAAATTCTATGCTTGGCCCCTCCCTTTCTCATGCAAACAATGAAGAGTTGTTTGGGCATATCTGAGACTCTCCCTGGGCCGAGTTCTCCCCTCCGCAGAGACACCGCCCTCTGCCCTCGTCTTAGTTTCCCCCATCATTTCCTCTTTCTCTGGGCCAGACCTGGATAAACTTGTGGTTTCCTTCCTTCGAGCTCTCTGGAGAGCTGAGTACTGCACACTTGAAAGCCTAAAAACTTGTCATTTCCACCTTGAACCAGTGGCTGACCTAGCCAGACAGCCTGGGAAATGAATTAGTGTCCTTAAGCAGAGGCAGAATGTGAGCAGTGACCCAGCTCCCCTAAGCAACTATGGAAACTGTCAAGCGGTAGTTAAAGTTCCCTTTTTCCCAACCCCTTTAATTATGTTGAAAACTATGTCATATTGTTTTTGAAAAAGTTAATGAAATAGTAGGTAAAGGTGAACCAAGGAACATAATTTACTTGGATTTCCTTGCAAGCTTTTGATAAGGTCCCTCATAAAAGGCTATTAAGGAAAATAGATGACCAGAGGGCTATGGGCAAAAAGTCTTTTTGGTGTGTTAAAAACTGGTTAAGCTATTTTAGAAGGAAGAATCACTGACACTGGCTACTTCTTGGAGTGGAGAGAGGTTAATCACAAGCTGTCCCCAGTGTTAGTATTTGGACTTAAAGTGTTAGAACAATTTATAAAGGAAAAGAAAGCAAAGTTAATCAAAGACACAAAATGATTAGCGTGGTATGAGCTTTCCAGAGTGCTTGGCATGAACAAAGTCTCCTTGTCCATCACCCGGGAAATACAGTCCCCGAGAGGGAACTGGGCATGGCCTGGAAAAGGAAACTTCCAAGGATGGGGACTAAGTTCTGAAAACCCTTGAGAGAAAGACACCAAAAAAAAAAAAAAAAATGCTTTTCATTTAGTGGCCCAAGCGCAGCGGGGTCTGAGACTGGAGGGAAGGGCGTAACAACCTTGCAAGCGTCCTTCCCACCCTCCCAGCAGATGGTGGTTTAAGGCCATGAAAAATCAGAAATGAGAGGCATGGGTGGAAAGCATTTAAGCAGTATGAAGACACCATTTTGCATGCTTTTCATTCCAAAGTTGTAAAAGAATCATTCTATTGGTGAAGGAGAGCCAAAGAATGTAACCGGGAATAAGGCTCCCCTGGGTAACTGTTGTATGTGACAAGACACAGCGAAGACGTGTTTACCACCGACTCTCGGGGGTGACGGGAAGAGCTTCATTTCTGCAAAAGAAGACAGACCTTCCTTTAAAGTGCTTGTAATTAACCATACGCTTCTCCTCACAGTTAGCCCCAGTGCTGTTCCCCACCCCCCCCCAAATATTTTCACTGTAAAACAGAGCAGAAGGAGTTACACAAATATGTGGATGCTGAGGAGGCAAAGCCCAGCTCTTCTCCCAGCCACGGCCCTCATTAATCTTTGTGACACTCTTTATTGAGTCTCACCTGTGTTTCTTCAGGATCACAAAGCCCCCCATGCCAAAGTCACACAGCAATCTGTGGCAAAGTTAACTCTAATCTTGGTTGGCCAAGCTTCTTTTCTTTTGCCTAGTCAAGTCATAACTCTAGTTGATATATACGGTGCTGTTTGCATGGCAGGAATGCCTTTATTTTGAGAGGGACAGAGAGAGTGCATGAAACAATATATTGGACATAAAAATACTCCTCTCGAAGAGTCCAGCAATAGACCCATACAAATACAGTCAACTTACTTTTGACCAAGGTGCAAAGACAGTTCAATAGAGAAAGGATGGCTTTTCAGACAAATGGTTCTGGAACAATTGATACTGGAAACAATATTTTTTTATACTAAAAAAAAAAAAAAAGAAGAAAAACCCCCAATACATGCCATATACAAAGATGAGCAAAAATAGATCATAAATGCAAATGTAATTGTAAAATTATAAATTTCTAGAAGAAAATCAAGGAGAAAATCTTTGCAACATTTGGGTTAGACAAAAAGTTCTTAGATCCAACAGCAAAAAAGAAAAAAAAATGGATAAAATTGGACTTGATAAAAATTCAAAGCCTCGAGACCTGAGTCATAAGCAGGAACTGAAACAAAAAGCAAACCTTTCATTTTTCCAACGAGACTTAGCGACATAAAACCTTTTCTCAGGAGCATAAGACTCGGAGTGAGCAACTAAATTGAAAAATGGCAGCACCTCAGCTAACTTTTCCCCAAAATGGGTCAGGTAGAAATTAATGGCTCTTTCCTCTGCTTTCCTAGCAATTTGTGTGCTTTTATAGTACTTAACACGCTCTATTGTCGTTAATTGTCATGGACTCATCCCATCTCAGGCACAGATGTCCTCACTGAATTGTGAGCTCCTCGGGGGCAGGGCCAAGTATTATTATATCTGTGCACTCTCAGAACCTAGCAGAGGACTGATACAGAATGTGCAGTCAATAGATGTTTGAAGAATAAAAGAAAGGAGGAGGGGGCGGGGGAAAGCAAGAAAGTGCGAGAAAGGCATTGTGAGAAGAGAGAAAGGGAAGGAAGGAAGGAAGGAAGGAAGGAAGGAAGGAAGGAAGGGGAAAGGAAAGAAAGAAGAAAGGAAAAGGGGGATGGAGGGAGGGAGGGAGGGAGGGAGGAAGGGAGGGAGGAAAAAAGAAAACTATGCCTGGGGTGGAGGAAACCGGGACCCACAGGGTCTGCTAGAAGACAGGGCAGTGTTTGGTGTGGGAAGGGGCAGCCGTGGGCCAGCAGGATCTTCTGGAGCCCTGTAACCCACATCAGCCCACGGTTGCGTGGCCAGGCCACTCTCTCTGAAATCACCACCACCCTTTGTCCCTGACGCTGCAGCCCCAAAGTCGTCAGGAGCCATTGTGTGGTTCAGCGCAGGGCCAACCACCGCCAAGGCAGGAGGAGGGAGGCTGAGGCTGCTGGCTAGTGCTGCTGGGTCTGCTCCCTCCGCTCCCCGGCCACAGGCCTGGGTGTCAGAGCCAGAACCGGCAGGTCAGGGTGGCGAGGAGCTGCTGGCATGGCCGGCCTCTCACATTCTCTCCTCTCCAATGGCCCCGGCCCGGCATTGCTGGGGAAACGGGAGGGGCCCGGCAGCCAGCAGCCCAGAGTGAGAACTTCCCTTTGCCAGAGCCAGCTGCTGGCTGCCATCTGGGCAGGGGCAGTGCCAGTTTCCCAAATCTGCCTTCCCTCTGGAAAAGGGGGAGAAAACTCTGTGCTGAGAAGATAGCTTCTCCCTCCATCCTGAGGCTCTCAGTTAAAAACCCAACAAAACCAGCCTTTGAAAAAGGAAGGAATGGGAAATGCCTCTCGTTGGGCCGTTTCCAAAGGAATTCGCTTCTCCTGGGGCCTTTACGTCCAAGAAAAATCTCTATGCGCCCTCCGTGTCCCTTGGTTCTTTTATTTTACTTAGCAATAACCTTTACCTTTTAACAATCGCATCTCCTCGTTCGCACAAATAAAACGCCAGTATCCGTGGGTCCTTTTTATTTGTCACGTAGGGGTGGGATCACCTGCCATAAGCTGAACATTCTCTGAGAGGTGTGATTTAGTTTTTTCCTCCGCTCCCTACCATAAATAACCCAGCACCTCCCCTCAGCTGGCACTCAGTGGACGCTTTCTGATGGGTTCATCCATTCACCGAACGCATATTGAGCACCTTCTGAACGTTGGTGAAAACTCAAAGAGGATCCGGCCCCTGTTCTCAGAGGTCAGCCAGTCAGGCGGAAACATTCCCTCAGGTCCTCCCGGATGTCAGCTGCGGTGTGCCAGCCCTTCGACCACATGTTATTTACTGTGCCACCACTATGCTCCCAGGAGGCAGATGGGAAGAGTTGGCACCTGCCAGAGCACAGAACTGAGTAGGTCCTCCGCGAAACCAAACGCGGGCAAACTCTATCCAGGGGTGAGAGTCTCCCCGTGGACACTGCCCAATCAGAACAGATCCCGGGTTTATGTTTGTTTATTATTGCTTTAGCTCTTAAGTCCTTCCTCTCCATCTTGACACCCCCTTCTTAGCGAAAGCACAGAACCGACCCAGCATCCCACCACGGCCAGCTGACGGACGGACGGACGGTCGGACGGTTACAGGGAAGGAGGCGCCTACGGCCACAGGAGGCCCTCACCCTCACGGAGGTCCTCAGGGCGGGTCTTCAGCTAGGCTTCCCACCTTTGCTGGCATCCTGGTTCTGAAGCAGTTCTAAACACGTTTATTGTTTCATGAAAGCAGGGAAGGTCTGGAGAGTGTGGCTGGCTCTCTGAAATAGACAGCTTGGTCCCCCCCCCCCCCAGCTCTAGAGCCTTGATGTTTCGCCTGTTTGGGGGACAATCGGGCACCTTAAAAAAAAAGTGGTTCACGAAGTCCTAATTCACAGGAACAATGCTATCTTGCCTTTTAAGTGTTTCCTAAGCTGATCTACAATAATGAAAAACACAGGTAAATGCAGTTTGCTTAGGACGAGCCCGTAGTAAGCAGTCGTTGTTTAATGAATTTGAATGTGAATGATCTCCTTGGTGCCTCATCTTAGTTCCTGGGATAGGCAGGGCAGGCACGATCAGTTCCCATGCTGTGGCCCAGCACAGGTAACTAGCCTGTCCTGGCTGATATAGTAGGTGACAGAGCTAGACCAGAAGTTGGGTCTCCTGACTTCTAATCCAGCGTTCTTCCCCTAAGCCAAATTATTAATGGATAATATGAACTTCAGCATCCCCAGTGAGGATGATCCCCACTTGAGAAATGAAATTAAGACCAGAAGCTGGGCTGAGGGATAGGCAGACGGAGACAGAGGGTCTACTGGCTAAGAGCACAGGCTTTGGACTCCTGGCGCTACCCCTGCTGACCATGTGCCGTTGGGCAAGTTAACCAGTCTCTCCAAGTCTCCGCTGTGTGATCCAGACAATGAAACAACCCCTTTCTCACAAGGTTGCTGGAAGACTGAACGGGGTAACGTAGGACCCTGACCACAGGGTCCAGCCTAGAGCAGGTGCTCAGTACACGATAGTATTCATTGTTATTTTTATTATTTACTTCTGAGGAGGTCACTTCTGCTCTCAGGCCGGGAAGCCCTCCCTGGGGCTGTTTTTGACTGGTCTGAGCTCCCAGGAGCTCCATTCTCCTGCATGAGGTGGGAGAGAGCCACTCATTCACATTGGTATCTTTCAGTGTGACATCTATCCGTGTTTTTCCCAGGAACTACGTTTGTCTGTTTATTGGGTACTGACTCTCTCTAGGCATCTTCTCATACTTTAGAAATACTAATTCAGGGGCGCCTGGGTGGCTCAGTCGGTTAAGCATCTGACTATTGTTTCAGCTCAAGTCATGATCTCAGAGTTCATGAGATTGAGCCCTACATCGGGCTCTGCGCTGACAGTGCAGAGCCTGCTTGGGATTCTCTCTCCTGCTTTCTGCCCCTCCCTCGCTTGCAAGTGCTCTCTCTCTCTCTCTCTTTTAAAATAAATAAACTTAAAAAAAAAAGTATCAGTTCAGCTCATCTTCACAACCCTGTTAGGTAGTTGCTATTATTATCCCCATTTTACAGAGGAAAACTGAGGCACGAAGAGGTCAAGTCACACATCTGGGAAATGGCACAGCCAAGATTCAAGCCAGGTGGCCCAGCCACCGAGCCGGTGTGATGACCCACGATACCAGGTGGGCCTTCCCTCCAACAAGAGATACGCCTTAAATCAAAGAGCTGTAAGCAGAGTACCTTTCTGAGTCTCTTAAATCTCTGGAATCTTTGTCCTACTCTCCCACCAAAGCTTGGGCAGCACTGGAGTCTCTTCTTAGAGGTTTCTAGAGCCCTGAGGTCCGATGAGCCAGAGCCACTGAAACTGACAGACTTGCCTTAGAGTCCTAGTTGTAAATTTTTCACCAAAATCAATTTTTGAAGTGCTTAAAAGGCATAGTTAGCTCCATGGCCGACACGGGGCTGAGATATTATGAGGAAAGGGCTCTCTGCCCTTTGGGGGCCTACAGTTAAGGAAGACAGGACAATTGTGGATGCGCATATGGAAATGCCAATGGACAGAAGGCATTCAGATAGACTCTGAAAGGATCACAGGGATGGAGGGGACTTTGTCCAACTCTTAAGGCAAAAGCAAGCCCTTGGTGGAATATGGGGGAACGTGTTCCATGGAGAAAAGTGCAGGCAGAGTGAACACAGGTTTGTTGACAAATCCCAAAGCTCTAAACCCAGGGGACACCTCCTGGCTTGAAGGGGGAAGTTTCAAGGCAAATAAAAGGTAATCCTACTTCAAGACAAGAGTGGTCTTAAGAGGTGTTTCAAGAAGGGACCAGACCATGCACTGCCACTGAGAGGACAAAATGTCCTACTCACAAGCCCTCAGGTCTCCCCATTAGGCCCAAACTCACATGCATAACAGGCTCACGTGAAGCTCTCACAGGGGACTAGGCTGTTGATTTAAAAAAAAAAAAAAAACAACGTATGAGTTTTATCTCTTTATCTCCTCGGTTCAGAGGGGAAAAAAAGGACACAATCTGTTCTCCCAGTGGGACATCTACCTGATTAGATGTCATAAAACAGAGTAGTCCTTTAGTTAATAATGGCTGGAATACCTCCGACCCACAGTTACTGGAAAGAAAAAAAAAAAAAAAAAAAAACACCTAACTACAGATAAACTCCCTAGGGCTTCAGATCCGTTTTGCAATAAGCCGTGTTATGAAGGAAACCTGGCCCCAAAAGATAGTTTGAATGCAAAATAAAGATAGTTCACATGCTTTGAAGCAGATACAGGGCTCCTGTGGAAGCACCAGAATCATATTTTTGGAGGATCATTATATTTCCTGCTTCAGACTTTATTTGGGTCCTACCGTTCTTTTATACATCCCCTATTTTTAGTCCTCAGAGGCACCATGTCCTGCCAGGCAGGGGCCTCAGCGGGGCAGGTCTGGGCAGGAGGGGTGAGGGTTGGGTGCCTGGAGAGGCAGGAGAGCTGGGCAGGGAAGAGGCAGTCGGACTCCAAGGAGCAGGTGCGGTTCACAGGGCCAGACAGGCAGGGCCTGGGGAGCCTCAGGGAAAAGCTTAGGGGAGCACCGTGGGTTTAGGGAACAGGACTCCAGGGTCCAGGAGGCCAGTGAATTATCAAGAAGAGTGTAGAATATGAACAAAAAAGAGGCGGGCAAGGACTCTGAGTTCTGTATACACCCTGTCACAAAAGAACAGGCAGGGGCTCAAATGCATGGGTTTGAGAACCTTGAAGACATTTGCTAGGTGAAATAAACTAGTCGCAGAAGGACAAATGATGATTTGTCTTATATGATGATTTCTCTTATACGAGGTATCTAAAATAGTCAAATTGACAGAATCAAAGACTCAGACGGTGGTCACTAGGGGAGGGGGAAATAGAGAGTTACTAACAAACCTGCATAGTGTCAGGGAAGAAGATAAATAAATTCTGGAGTTCTGATGTACAACATCGTATCTGTAGCGAACAATACTGTACTGTATACTTTAAAACCTGTTCAGAGAGTGGGTCTCCTGTCAAGTGTTCTTGCCACAATCACATAAGCTTTTCAGAAAGCACTGGTTTAGGCAGAAGAGGTACGGGATGGGTTTGATTCAGGCAAAGGGCAGATGCACCTGGCTTGCGACGCCTACAGCAGAGGCCCTTGGAGAAGCAAACAAAAACACCCGTGGTCATTAAAAAACCCTGTAAAAGAAAACCTGCATCTTTATTTACCATTCATTCATGATCCCTCTAATTCTCCACCATGTAACTATTGATGAAGATGCAAAAAAAAAAAAAAAAAAAAAAAAAAAAAAAAAAAAAAAAAAAAGAAGAGAAAAAAAAGAAAAAGAAAAAAGAAAAAAAGAAAGAAAAGCACAGTGTCTTCCAAGTGAGAGTTAGCCAGGAGACATTCTTTATCTGTAGGGATTTTTGACTGATTCTTTATCTGGGTGATGGGCCCCATCTTCTAGACTGGTCTCCAGACTCCCTTTGGTGTTGGGTAAAAAGATACCCTGAAATTCTTTTCTGACTCCCAGTCACTTCCCACCATGTCATCCTTGTTTGGCATTTATCATTTTGTGTGTCTCCCAAAAAATAACACAATGAAGCCAGGAGGAAATGCCATGGCACAGGAAGGAGCCATACAAAGCAAAATCCAACAGATTTGACTCAATCATCCAGTTGTCTTTATTTCCAGGTAGAACAGGCCTACCTTTCTTCTCTGTGGAATCCTCTTTTCCTTCCTACATCCTTGTCCTGACCCTTCAACCCCTTAAGGCAATCAACATATCTCTACTTGTGTCTCCTGAAACCTTCCTCTTCCTGACCTACATGTGGTCGAAGGAGGTCAATAGAGAAATGGGGAGGAGTCGGACCTCAGAAACAGGCCCCAGATAATTCAGGTCCTATGTAGGAGAGAGGCTGGGAGGAACCACATTACTGAGGGCGGAGGTAGGCGGTAGGGTGCCATGATGGTCATATTCTAGGAAATGGATCTCATAAATCCCCTCCTGGATTGGCCCAACTTTGTATGAAGGAAGACACAAAAGGAATTAGAGAAGAGAAGTCAACTACAGTAAAAAGAGTAGAAGGAAGTAAATGGCTGAGGCTTGCAGGTCTGACGTCCAACCCCCAGGGAGCAGAGGGTACCACAGCAGGGCAGGGCCAGCTAATCGCAGCACCTCACTCCCTGCATTATGGTGTACACAGACCAAGCCTTCATCATTTATCTGCCTGTGTATTCATATCCCTTCTAACTTGCATGTGTTGTGCTAACTAATGAAAACATACAGGCGATTCCCCACTGGTTGGCAAGCATTAATTGAGAACCTATGTTGCCCACAGCCCTGGAGGACGCACTGAGAGAAATGGAGGCTGAGACAGGACAGATGTGGTCCCGGTCTTCCAACTGGCCGAAGAAGGGATGAAACAAAACCTTGTGATATATAGCTTGGTGGAATGGCTCGAAGAAACCCTTACTCTTTTCAGCAATGCACTCTCCCATTGAAAGAGTTTCACTTTTGTTGAAAAGATGCTGGCCTTCCCGGGCATTAGGATCAATTCTGAAGAAATTCAGAAGAAAGCGAAATTTCTCTGAAAAGGAAAGGAGGAGATACGCAGCGGCCGCTTCAGGGAAAGTTTCAGAGAGAGGGAGAGGGAGACCCAGAGGCCCATGACTGAAGAGGAACACTTTCACCAAGAGAAGGTGAAAATGGCGGCCTTTATTTATTGCTGGGTGTTGTATCATGTAGCGTTCTCCTTCATCTCCCCATAAGTCCCAGCCAGTTTTACCTTATTACTCACTGATGCTCTGCGGGTTGGGTCTGTTTTGAGGGGATGTGGTAAAGCCTGGAGTCTGACCTCAAAACGGTCACAGGCAAAGGCAGAGGGTTCTCGTGGGAGAACAACTACCTATGAATTACATTGAGGGCACATTTTCAGCAATGCGTTAGCAAGTTTAGATGTGAAACGCATGTGCTCAGGAAGTTTAGAGTTAGAGAAGTAACCTGAGGATGGGTGGATAACCAAGGCAGTCTTCCTGAAAGTAAATTTTGAACCTAATGTCCCCTAGGAGACAGATTCAGGTCACGAGCATACAAAGGCACTTGTGTAACTTCACAGAAACCCAAAAACACACACGTTGTTTCCTGACCTCAGCTCAAGACCCAGACATGTACACAGACAGACATGCACGTGTTCTCAGCTATGCCAGCGCCTACCATGGAGGAAAATTCAGGAATGCAGCAGCTCATATATCCATACACACCACGAGGTATCATGTGGCATTTTTAAGTCTGCAAAAGTGGCCGTTGCTCTCACTGAGATGTGGTGCCCAAAGTGTTCATTAGCATTAAAACCATGTCACTGGCAACATGCGGAAGAGTCAAATTTATAACACGTTAGACAGTTTTAGTAGCAAATGCAAATACATAGCAGAGAAGGTTGGGCACATGCCCCTCGAAACCGTCACTTCACAAAGCTAACATGGGTTTAGGTCTTCCACAGAGAAAAGCCATCTGATCTAAGCCCCATCCAGAATCATCAAAGGCGGAAAGGAAGCTCTGGAGGACACAAAAAGTCAACTCGGAAAATAAGAAACACGAAGAGCCAATGAAGTGTATATATTAAGTCAGCCTCGCTGGAAGCTGAGGAAATGCAAATAAAAATGACATGATGTAATTTTTGCCCTAACATGCAACTTTTAGAAAGACTTTAAAAGCTCAGTATCAGTTCGGATGGGAGTGTGCAGGAAGGGATTCTCTCCCACAACATTAGGGACTGCAGTTTGGTACGTAACCCTCACGGGAGGCCACCTGTACCAAAAGCCCTACACAGGAGCACACCCCGATCCGTAAGGCCACTTCTAGCTCTGCAGCTTGATGGAATACCCAGGTAAGGGCGTAGAGACATCGTACTGGTGATGTATGAAATCTATGATATATGAAACATAGAATGAAAAATTAGAAATCACCTAAACACCTAGCACAAGGAGATTGGTAAATGAAGCATGGTATCCGTTCAATGAAATATCCTCATTTCATATGAGTGAAAACACACTATTAAAGTGTGTTCCTCTATCCCTATTAAAGGAAGAATGTAAGGTTTCATGACGTAGAAAAATGTCATATAATGCATAGCAAGATGTTGTAAATGAGAAAAGCAGATTCCATACACTGTATAATATGATAGTCTTTGTAACAACAAAACTAGTTGACATATTTGGTGGTTAAACCAGAATGGAAGCTGTTAACCATTATCTAAAACAATGCCTGTCTTCAGAATCAGGCAGCCTAAATCTGGAGTCTTTACTCAAACACTTCTCTGTACATACATGTAGAGAAAAGTCTGGAAAAATGTGCACCAACACGTCAACAGCAATGTATCGGACAGCTCTGGGTGGTGGAATTACTCCGGGTTTTGTTTTTCCTCCTTGTCAACTTCCCCAAATTAATTTATTTTAAATGTATATAAATATTACTCTTCGAGGAGATGCGCTATTCTTTAATAAAGGGTTTCTCTGACCAAAAGCAGAAGAAAATTAGAGCAGAGGAGAGGGGCTCTCAGGGAGAGGGGAAAGATGAGGACTAAGCAGAGTGACTGTAGATCTCCATCGCCAGGTCCAAGGACCTGGTAGAAAGATAAGGCTTTCATTTCCCAAAACAAGGGAGAAAATTTCCAGAACCTGCAATCGCCCTCTTAACGCCCCCCCCCCCCGCCATGTTCTTTCCTGTGTCCTTCAGCCCAAAAGGATTCCAGGACACTTCCCTGGGGCTGCCACTCACCCCGATACACATGGTAGGACACGGCCGTCACCGCGAGGACACAATCATGCAGGTGCCACTGCCCAACAGACATTTCTTGAGTTTTGTGCTGGGCATTGAGTGACCGTGACAGGTGCAACTTAAATAAGAAACAGTCTCTGCCTTTAAGAAACTCAGAGATTGTTGGGGAGATGGGTGGAAAACACACTATTAAAGTACACTTGACTCTGGGGCAACATTGGTATGCACTTCACAGGTACACTTGCCACGTGGGTTTTTTTCAATAAATACAGGACGGTGCTGTAAATGTACTTCTTCCTTCTGATCTTCTTAGTAACGAGATCTTCTTTTCCCTAGCCTGCTTTGTTGCAAGAAGGCAGTATGTAAAACATACGCAAAATATGTGTTAATCAACTGTTTATGTTATCAGTAAGGCTTCCCGTCAATAGCAGGCTATTAGTTGTTACGTTTTGGGGGGGAGCCAAAGGTTCTATGCAGATTTGGGACTATGTGGTAGGATGGCACTCTTAACCCCCATGTTGTTCAAGGGTCAACCGTATTACAGGGCTAATAGGAGGAGGTTCGGGAATGATACAGGAGCACAAAGGGGGGGCAACTAATTCCTGTAACATCCTGTAACTCACCTCTATTATCAGGCTCATTTCATTCTATATTTTAATCGTGTGCTTTCTCATTCATCTGTCCAACAGTCGATGAACTCCTTGAGGACTGTGCTGTCTCTCCCGTGCACACCTGGGTCCCGGTATCTGGCACCGAATAGGCTACTTAATCAGCAGCTTTGCCTGAGTGACTGTCTCCAAATGGAGGTGGCTCGGTTGACGACTTCTCCAGTCTGGCCCACCGAGGATCAGGGCAAGGGAGAGGCTATACCCAGAAGACAGTACTCGAGAAATCTCTCCGGCTCACACAGAGTGAACCCAGGGAACAGATAAGAAGAGGAAGGAAGGAATTCCTAGGCCTAGCGAACGCAACGTTAAAAAAAAAACAGCTGATTTGTTCTGGTCAAAATAGATGCGGCGGCAGCAAAGATGAGTCACGAAGGGCCTTTTAGTCACACTAAGTTCATATTTTATCTTGCCAGCTATGAGGATTAAAAGAGAGAGGCAGAGAGATGCGGTCAGATTTGGTCGTAGGAAAATCACCCTGGTAGAACCATGGAAGGAAACGCCAGGAAGAAAGAAAAGGGGCAAAGAGGCCAGTTAAGCCAGGAGATTGCTGCAGAAAAGCATCCAGGAAATAATGAAGACCTGGATGAAGCAGGTGCCCCAAGGGTGGGGAGAAAAAGACACCCCAACGTTCTTTTCCTCTAGGCCAGCTGGAAACCATTCTCAGGCGTGCAGAACAGTTAGACCCTGACACTTGCATGTAAAAAAAGGCAAAGACGATCTTGAGGACCCAGCCATCCTGCCTGTTCAGCAGCACCAATCCCCCAAGGCTTCACACCGCACTGGCACCTCGAAGCACACCCCTCCCACAGGCAGGAACGAAGACATCCAGGCAGCCAGAGAAACACTCAGAAGCAGCAGCAGAGGAGGGAAAAGTACATTACAGAGCCCAGCATCTGTGTCTAGCAGCTGCCAAGCAACCTCCATGTGTTCCTGCAGCTGTCGGTGTGATAGCAATGGAAGACGGAACAGAAGGATGAAAAGAACTTTCGGCAACAGGCTCTGAGTGCCAGGCAGGTGGGTGGGCTCCGGGGCAATCGAGGCCGATCCATTGAGTGATCCGAGGAGCTGCTTCCTTCGCTGGAGAATTGCCTCATCGGTTGCTTTCGTTTGATTTCAAGGCCCCGGTCTCCATCTCTCTGAGGGGGCAGTATGGTCTCTATCACTTTGTGTTCCAGTCAGTGAATCAAAGTTAAGTATGGTGGGAGAACTGTTTGAAAAAGCCCGTGACCTCCTCACTACCAAGCAATCAAAGAGATGATCTGGGGTGTCATCATTCAACCAAAATAGGGAATTACTGGTTTTTGATACTCACCCGTGGGAGGTGGGGGAGACTGAACCAGGGTGATTTCCCAGTCATTCATCCATTAATTCAGAGCTTATCAAGTACCCACCAAATACATAAGAACACCCTAGGCTTTGTGGCAACTAAAAGAGACACGGCAGGCAAAATAGTAATGCTTGGGATGTTTGTCATGCTGTACAACTGACAAAGAAGTTCATCCATTTTTTTGTTCTACAACCAGAGCTAATGTTCAATTGTTTGCAGGGTACGTGTTCTCCAGATATTTGCAGCCACTGACTATTCTGATTGGCCGGTACCCTTATGAGGCAGTTGTTAAATGCAGCATTTTGGAGACCACCCCTCCCCACAGCAATGCTGCAAGTTCATATTTACATTCTTAAAGTATCTGGCTGGTGACCACCTCCTAGGGAGCGGCAAAGTCAGGCTTATGGTATAGATAGAAGAGGAAGACAGCTACGAAGTGAATCTAGGATGATGTGAAAACAAGTGCCTGATGATGTGGGGCAGACAGCAGACACAGTGATGGAAGGATCATCAGGTACTCAAGGCAAGGTTGATGAAGGATGTCATTCTGTGGGTGGGGTTTGATGGCCGCTACGGGCCTTGAAGGGAATTTCAGATTTGGATTTGGATTGGGCTTTGGTCATGATTTTGAGGGAAACAGGCCCTAGAGACAGAACCCCTGGGTTCAAAACTCAGCTTGCTATGTATAAAATAAGGACGGCAATAATGGTATCTACTCAAGGGCTGGTTGGGGAATTGGGAGATAATCTAGGTAAAGTGCTTAATAAATGTTTGGGGTTATGATGTGCTTTCACTTTGTACATGGCGGGTGGTAAATACCCTTTCTGCAAAGGCTCATCATTTCCCACATGCAAACACCCTCTGAGAGACATCACCTCTGGCTGATGATGATCTGCGAAGAGCTAAACAGGGAAGGAATTTATTGACAAGTATTTCACAGACTCACCGGAAGGCTTGAAGAACCAGGCAAGAAAATGTGCAAGAATCCAGGGAGCCCAGACAGCCAGAACCATGGGCAAAGTCAAGCCTGAAAACCCACCTGGGGAGAACGTCCCGGCCACAAGTCACGGTGGACACTGCTCTCAACACCTCCACCACCACTGTCTTTTAATCTTCATTCCAGAATCACGGCCTGGAAGGGGGCATCTGACTGGCGGGTCTAAGGTACATGTCCACACCCTACCTGCCACGGGGCAGCAGGAAGCTAGCTTCTGGAAGTTCAACTTTTCTAATGCAGGAAGAGTTTGGCCTCCCACCAAGGCTCCTGCATCAATACAGTATGCTCATGGATACTAGATGCTAGAAAGGGGTTCAGATGCTGAGCATCTTAAAAACAATTGTCCAACATACCATGCTATACCCCCCCATGAACAAATTCCTGCCTGCCCCTCCAGTCCCAAAGCCCAGGGCTTCCTGACTTAGGACTTCACAACCCAGCAGTACTGAACTATTCTTACTTATTGAATGCACCATACTTCTGCAGACCACCAAGATTTCTTGAATGTTCTTTATCCTTCCTCCTCCACTCCTTCAACTGCTTACAATCTACAGAAAACTTCCAGACGCAAATAACACTTCTGCCTACTCTGATAAGTTTCCTCTGACCTCTATGGTTGGATTAGCTGCCCTTCTCTGGGTTCCCACGGCATTCAGCATATACCGTCCTTATCCCTCTTACTATATTGAATTGAAATCCAGGCTGCTGAATGATCTGGTTTAGCCATTCTCAAGCCTTAGAATCAGGATTATCAGAGTCACCTGGAGAGTTTGTTAAATAAAGCACAGATTCCTAAGCCACATTCTGAGAGTTTCTGACTCAGTCCTTCTGGAGGAGGGTCTGAAAATGTGTGTTGCTAACAAGTTTCAGGTGATTCTGACATTTCACTGATACTCCTGGCCTAGGATGCACACGCTGAGATCCAGTGATCCAATGCACTCTTTAAACCAAGGGGTTTCAACTAGTGGTGATTTCTACCCCCAGAAGACATTTGGCAACGTGGTGGGACATTTTTTTGTTGCCACAGCCAGAAGGGGGAACGCTACTGATATCTAATGAGACACCCCCCCAAAAAAGAATTAACCAGTCCCAAACATCGATAGTTTCGTGGTTGAGAAAGCCTCCTATAGACTGTAAGATACTTAATTAAGGGCAGACATACAACTTCTTCAGCATTATATTCCCACACCTCACATGTCATATAATCCACAGCGTTTGCTCACTTGGTGGTCACTCAACTGAACCATCTGAATGGACTGTAACTATATTGTTTTAACCCAATGTTAAAAACAAGTCTGAGAAGTACAAGGGCACGTGGGGGTGAGTATACTGGAAGCAGTCATAAAAACACATAAAACCAAACTGTTGAAAGTGAAGTCACCAGAGAATGATCATCCAGACTTCTTATCGCCTGGTTCATCTTTCAACCCCACACAAACACCCCTCTTTTCATTCCCTAGGGAGCAACTTCTGCTTTCCAAGAGCTTCAACTCATCTCTTGGAACACAGGCAAAACCCTGGCATGTGGTCACACAGTTAAAGATGGTATTTTCCAACCTCCCTTGTGCAGTTAGATGTGGCCATATGAGAAGGGCCTGGTTGAGGGGACGTGAGTGAAAGTCTCAAGTGCAATTCTGAGTCATGTTTTTAAAGGGAGGCATTGCGCCCCCTTTCCCTGTCCTTCTCCCCTTCTTCTTTTTTTTTCCATTGTGAACGTGGTGGTGAGCCACCTTGGATCAAGGAGAGATGTGCCATACCCTGGGGAGGCAAAGCAAGAAATCAGCATGAGGCCTCTGGAAAATCTCAAAGAGCAAAGCTGTCGTATGAGCCCTGGAGCACCTTCTTCCAGACTGTTCTATGGGAAAGATTTGCATCTTGTTTAAGCCACTGTTATTTTGAGTTTCAGTTACATGCAACCAAATTCATACCCTAGCAAATATTACTTATCAAACTTCAAATCCAGTGACTTGTTCATCACCAACATAAATGTCTGGCCTCTGGAAAGCTAGGAAACTATGGAAACTATCCTGTGTAGTGAGCCTTCAGCAGATTCTAAGTACTCCTGTCTTCCCTGCCTCAAACCTTTCTCCACCCACAGTCCTGAAGATTCCTGAATGCTTACTCTCAGAAAAAGCTAAAGTTTCAATCCTTGTTAAAATATAAATACCCCTAGAATGAAAACCCATAAGCCTGAGGATAGATCCAGACCAAATCCTGCCAAAGCGACCCTACCATGAATACCTGCTAAACTTCAACACTCTCGTTACATTTGAGGCTGGCCTTGAGGCCAGTAGGGGCTTCCGGGCAGAACCCCTACCCGAACCTAGGCAGAACTAGGGAAGAATCACTTGTATTATCAGGTGAGTTCCACAAAGTTCCTGTGTCCTGTCCACAGGGTAGTGGCAGGATAGGGTGAGCTTCCTTTGGGAGAAAGAAGGCAGAGTTGCTCTGGCTGATGGATGGTATTGTGCCCTCCCCCTTTGTCCTTGGCCAAGTAGACACTAATTATCTTGCAGTCGCTTTCCTTTACATTTTAGGAACTGGTGAATTTTACCCAGAGGCTGTAGTAGATGTAGCATGCCCTGAAGTGAAGGAATCTATATATTCTATCAATCTCTATAGCTTCGTTTTAAATGGCATTCGGTGATTGAAAGCAAGACACCATTGCCCTATGATGATGAAGCTACTGGTCAAGTCCCCTCTAATAGTTTCTATGTTACTGTTAAGTCACAACACTCCCTGTACTTTTTATTCATGCAAATGAAGTGCAAATCAAATAAAAGCAAACCGTCTGTCAACAGGTTGGTGTAAATAGCAGATTTCTTCTTTCCTCCCTTTTCAATAAAGAGCAAACAAGGACAGAAAAGAAACAAGATGGTGCCTTTTGTATTTGTTTTAATAGTTGGGCTTTGGTTTTTTTTTTGTTTGTTTTTTTTTTTTTTTTTTTTTTGGTCTGCTTTTCCTGTCCTTCCCCTGCAATAGGGCCTGAAAGGTCACAAGATAAGTGTTTTTCATTCATATCCCTGAGCTGTAGGTATGTGGAGATGATAAAAAATGCACTTTTTTGTTCTCCCTTTTCATTGGGAGGCCTCCTGTCAAGATGCCCAGAATAATGCTTCTGGAGCAGATGGAGAAGGTGCACGAAGCCATGCTGGGAAACCACATTCCCAGAAATGGTGTTTGTGTCAGCCCTGGTCTTCAACAATAAGAGCTGCCCAGGGGAGCCGTCTACCGCGTCCTCCGTACCCAATACACGCGTCCAACAGGACCTTGAACCTTTAGCCATTCCTAGTATTTATTAATTTGGCACCTGCTTCTAGAGACCTCATATTTTTCAGCCTAAAGCCAACAAGGCTTTTTCACCTGATAAGGCTTTGGCCTGATGTTGGTGTTGAAAAGAATCTTGAGACAGGACCCACATCTGCAGCCAAGACAGATGGGTCACCCTGAGGACAAGACACTGTAGGTAGCCCCAGAAAGCTATTCAAGAAGAGCACTTGTCAAGTGTTGGCAAGCCCCTCGAACCAGGATGTAAGGATTTGATGGGAAAATGCCCAAGACGCCACTGATTCTCTTGTAGTGTCTTGCGATGGGTACTGTCATTGGCACTATTCAATATACCTCCCGACTAAAGGGAAAACAGCCAACAGAGCACTAACCAGCAGTGTCTCTCCACACCAACCACTGAACACCCTACCACCACTGTGCCATTATCCTGTTAACACCTCACACTCAATATGAGATGGGTATGATTAAGAACTAGTCCACCCTGCCGGGGTCTCTGGAGGGGGCCAACAAGTAGTACCCCTCTCTACCTAAAATCTGAACAAACTGATAAATAAAACAAGAGTGGCAAATGGAAGCCAAAATCAATTCCTTATGACCAGTAGAGGCCAACTGGAAGGGCACTGCTTGGTGTGAGCGCCACAGAATTAGGCAGAATTGCCCTCCCAGGCACAGGGCATGTTGAACTGGGCAAGATGGCGTGTGCAGTGCGGAGAGGGGAAGACAACTCCTGCCTCCAGGCAGGCAGATAGCTCCCAAGAAGGAAGAGGGGAGGCGTGAGTCAAACACAGCTAGTTGATTTTTCCTAAATGTACCCATCAGATAAGTCACTCCCCTGGAACAGATGATGTAAAGGAATAGACGGGGTCCAAAATGCCACACCTTCTATATGGAAAGAAACATCAGGAGCGGGAACAATGTCCTCCTGCCCGATATCATCACAGAGATGAGGGGGAAAAGCCCAGAGAGAAATTAAGAGATTTCGCCTATAACACCCAATTAGTAAAAGGTGATGTCAAGTCGTTGGACCGCCACGCCCAAAGATGCCATGTCATCTACGCAGATTGACTCTTGGGGACTGCAGAACTTCATCTTCACTAAGGTCATCGGCCACTTCCTATCCTTCCCCGTGTGCCACATCCCCACCTGGTTTGGCTTCTCAATTTTCACTGAAGTCTGCCGATACGCTTTCTCTAAGGCGATGGCTGTTTAAAGCTGACTGATCACTGCCCGACATCTTCACATTAGACCCATGTCAGGGAAGAAAACTCCACATTCTTTACAGCTCAGCCTACCTGAGGAGCACGTTCCGGATGACTTGGCAGTTAGTTTCAAAACCATCCTCCTCGGTCTTGGCCTTCCTCATACATAGCATTACCTGCTTTGAGTTCACACTGAAGAACTTTCAGAACAAAACTCTCTATTACATTTACTAAAGGCATATTGTTGAGAATATTGTCCATTTTGTTGTTCAATCTCCCGAAATCAACAATCAACACACACACACACACACACACACACACAGCCCTCTCTCTTTTAGCCCTAAGAGTTGTGGCTTTCTTCCTTAAGATACTCTTTGCTTAAGGTCAATATAGTTAATATAAATTTTCTTACATATGGTGTCAATTTAAGTTGTGTTTCTCTTTTTGATTTGGTCATAAGGAAACTCCAAACCAGACTTGTGGTTCAATGTCAGTTGAACAGTATAAGATGTGAAAGTCTACGTATCTACAAATTCTCCCTCTTTTGGTACTCTGCCTCTTATCACACCCCCACTCTCTATCCTATTTATATTCTCAAGACAACAGTATTTGTTTTCCACTTTACAATAGACTATGAACTCTTGCAAGAAATCATAAATCCTATGGGAAAACAGAGACAAATGAAATGCACCCTTTTCTTCATTAAATTTGCAACAAACAGCGGTGCCTGAGTGGCTCAGTCGGTTGAGCATCCGACTTGGGCTCAGGTCATGATCTCGCGGTTTGTGAGTTTGAGCCCCGCGTCGGGCTCTGTGCTGACAGCTCAGAGCCTGGAGCCTGCTTCAGATTCTGTGTCTCTCCATCTCTTGGCCCCTCCCCTGCTCATGCTCTGTGTCTCTCTGTCTCTCAATAATAAATAAATGTTAAAAAAAATTTTTTTTAATTTGCAACAAATAAACTTTCAAATTTATAAAAATATTCAGTAAATACACACTACCTGGGCTTTTAAATCTTAGAATCAGAGCATAAATTGTAATTTCATATAAAAATTTCCAAATATTTAATAAGCTTCCATCTGCCATCTAAAACGAAATGTATATAATTAGAATAGATTTTCTTTTTAAAGTTAAGGTTGTTGGCTTACAAATTATCCATTACATTCTATTTTTCAACATAGTGATTTATTTAAACTTATTTTCTTTTATCACTAAGCTAATTCACAGTGTTGAGGGAAGCATTCAAAGGATGAAGCATTTGACCCAGGTTAATTCTGTTTTATTTCTATAAATACATTCTAGATTTAAAATCATTAAATGCTTTATTTGGCCACTTTATATGCCAAGTAAAAAATATTGGCAGTTAGTGAACTTTGATAAAATATCCTCACGACACACATCTTCCAAAGGCTCTCTCTGTTGGCATCTGCAACTCAATTTAACCTTCTTTATATCCCATTGCCTCTTGAGATTGGGAGGGGTTGTTTTGGTTCTTGTTTTGGTTAGTGTTTTCCCCAAGAAATATCAACTGTTGCTGTCATTCTTACCAAAGTAGGTTATCTCATTGTTGGGTCATATAAGCCAAGCTTATTTCTTGCAAAATAGTTTTTAATAATCCAAAGTCCAACCCCTAGACCAGTTGTCATCAGATTGGCCTTTAATACCAGAAGTGAAAGGGACAGAAAATGAGACCATTTTATATTCTGTATCTTTTTCACTTGTTCGAGTCTGATTCACAGAGAGTAAAAAGAAACTGGTGAGGGTTTTGTATTTGTTTGTTTGTTTGTTTGTTTTTTAACGTCGGATATATGGTAACATTTATCTTAGAGAAATTAAACACTGACTTCTCACATGCATATAGAGCATCACACACTTGCATATTCATTATTCATTGCTTCATCCACTCAGTCACGAAATATTTATTCGGCACCCACTCTGTGCAGACATCATTCTGTGAGCAGTCAAGGGAAAAGCAAAGCCCTCCCATGGAAGAAACCAGAGAAATAGAAGCCAAATCACCCGTCTCCTGGGGAGCCAACAGGCAACTTTAGGAAACACAGCATACCCAGCGCCTAGCATTCAGTAGGTGCCACATAAATGTAGGCCGTACTGAACTTTACCCACAAAAACAATTTCAGATCTCTAATTCAGCAACATAATATTCATCTAATATCAACATATGCACATAAAGACAGATCCGCCTGAGAAGGTGTGGGCTGAGACTGTGCACTACTCACAAGCCAAGACCATTGGATCCTGCTTATTTAAATTCACTCATTTCATTTCAATCGATTTCCTCCCTCCAGTTGTTTCCTGTTCTTGCCACTAAAATTGGGAAATATTTTCAGAATGCAGGCTCTGCAGCTAAACTATCCAGATTTTTTTTTAACTGAGGTATGAGTTATACGCAATAGAATGCAAGATCTTAAGATTTCGAACATTCAGTTTGATGAGTTTTGCAGCTGTATACTTTCGTGTAGCTACCACTTAAATAAGATATAGACAGTTTCCACCACCCCGGTAAGTTTCCTCATGCCCCTTCACAGGCAATCACTTTCTGGTTTCCGTTACTATAGATTAATTTTGTCTGTTCTAGAACTTAATAGAAATGGAACCCTAAACCACGTACTTTTTTATGTCTCGCTTCTTTTCACTCAGTGCTTTTGTGATGTTCTTGCCTTAATCAGTGGTTTGTACCTTTGATTTGCTGAATGGTACTCCATCGTGTGGATAAGTTATTTGCCTATCCATTCTCTCATCAACAGAAATTTGGGCTGTTTCCAGCCTTTGGCATATTATGACTAAGATTGTTACCATGCTTGTACAACCATTTTGTGCACAAGTTTTCATTTTTCCTGAGGAAATACCTAGAACGTGGTATTTCTGAGTCATGCAAGTAGATATACATTCCGTTCTTTAAAGAAGCTACCAAATACTTCTCCAAAGTGGTTGTATCATTTTACATTCCTACCAACAAACATATCAAAGGAAGTTCTGATTACTGCACATGTTTGCATTTGGTATTGACAGTCTTTCTGGTTTTAGCCATGTCAAGCATTAGCTCACTCTGATTTTAACGTGTATTTCCCTGATGACTAACAACTTTCCATCTCCTTCTTGCTATTTGTACACGATCTTTGCAAAATGTCTGTGCAAGACCTCTGCCCATTCCTTTTGTTTGTCTTCTTATTGTTGATTTGTAGGTGTTCTTTATATATTATGAATAGGAGATCCTGGTCACATTTACATTGCAATGTGTTTTCTCAGTCTATGCCTTGACTATTCCTTTTCTTAGTGAGAGAGCAGGCCTCACCTGGTCCCTTCTCCCAGGTAACTTCTCCGGAGAAGGACTGAGTATAGTTCTTTTGATATCACTAATCATCACCCTTTCCTTTTCATCATGTAAAGAAAGGCATTTCTGTAATTCTCTTTCTAGCCACTCTATGCTCCTTTGCTTATGGCCTTTTAGAACTTGACTTGTCCCTAGAGTCTATATTCCCTCACCTGAATGAACTGCTTCATTCTCTAAACACACATAGTACTTTGTCTGTTTCTTTCTAAATTAATAGTTTGATGTCTTCAACCTAAACCTCTTCTTGAGCTCCAGACCAACATATTTAACCACACATACTTAGCATGTCTCCTTGGACTTTCTCCTCAAACTACATGGCCCCCAAATGGAAGTCTTTATTCTGCCTCTTGCAAAGATATTCCCCCTTTGTGCTTCCTGTCATAGGAAGTGGCACCACCACATACCAAACTCTTAAACCAGAAACCTGGGTGTTTTTTGAATCCCATATCTCCTCTTCAGCCAAAGCCATTGACCTTATTACCCCCCACTCTTCATCCCAAAGATCGTGAACTTATCCACCTGTCTCCAACCTACTGCTGCGTCCCAGTGTGACCACTGTCATTTCTCATCTAGATTCCTGTTTTAATTTTGCCATCTTTCTCCCCACTACCCTCCACCTATGTAGTATTTCAGGTAGTTTCTGGAATGTGCCAAGATGTCTCTTCCCCTATCTTTGCAGCTGAAATTCTTCAGCCTGTAATGCCCCTCTCTAGGGTCTTCCTTGATCTGAAATAGCAGCATGTGCCCAACCCTGATGCTCTCCATCACCATACCCTCCTTACGCCCTCCCTAAGATTTATGACAAGCCATGGTCACATTTTCCTCGTTGCTTTCCCCTGCTAAGACGTAAGTTCTGAGAGGTAGGCTCCCCATCATTCTTGCTCACCAGTATATCTCCAAGATCCAGCAAAGAGCCTGACATTTACTAAGGACTGCTGAAGGAAGAAATGTTTCCCTCACCAATTCAAATCTAGAATCAGGCCTTTTTCATTTCCTATTCACCCCAGAACTTTTTTTTTTTTTTTGCCAAGAGTAGGTACTATAAATGCCTTCTTAGGTGGATTGTGCTGACCTCCATCGATTTCTTTTGCACACTGTATCACCTTTCCCAGATCACCTTTGCTCACCTTGCTCCATATAGCCTCCGGTCTTTTCCTCCCCTACCCATCCATGCCCCACAACCCCACCCCAAATTTGTTGTTTCTCCTAACATCCATGCACTGCCTATATAGAACTGCATCTACAAGAGGCTACAAAACAAGCAAAAGTAATTTTAGGCAGATTCAGTCATTTAGGTGAAGAGACACCAGCTGCAGACCAGCTGACTAATCAGCTCGGTCAGACAACAGACCAGGTAGAAATTGTGTTCAGACACAAACCCTTGCTGTTTCCTGTCCCCTCCTTTGCTAGTATCACTCTCTCCTCTCGTGAGGGTGTTTGAGTCCGATCCTCTCAGCCAAGTGGCAGATGGAAGAAATTGTTTGCAATTGAGATGAGAATATTTTATCAGACTTCCTACAAATGGGGTCCACTGAATTTTAATCTGCCAGCAAAGCACTGACAAAAAAAAAAAAAAAAAAAAAAAGGAGGAAAAGTCATAACAGGACATCCTGTAAGGTCTCTTCAGGAATTAGCGTGTTTTTGGTCAACATTCAGTTGATAGATGATAAACCTCCAAGGGCAGCTGCGAGAGCCCTGAAACAGATACTTCCCTGGTCCCCCCAGCCTCCCGGTGGAGGCTGCGTGGCAGAAGGGAACCTGGGTCAGGAGCCAGGAAGTCTGTATTCCAGACCTGGTTCTGGCCCTGACTCCTTAGGTCACCGCCTGTTGGTGATGTCACTTTTCAATCTCTCGGTTACTCCATCTGTACAATGGAAAGAACACATCCTATTCCTCCCAAATGGGTTGTGAGGGTTCTTGGGGGACTTGCATGCCATCCAGACAGAGGAGCTAAAAGCTGCTTGTGAAATCCACTATATTTGGTTCTTCCCCCCCTTCATAGGACTCCACAGTAGGCTCTGTATCATAGTAGCAGCCACTGATGTTTATTGAGCAGTTACTACATGTCCCATATGCGCAAAGCAAATATATATAAACACAAAATG
Source organism: Leopardus geoffroyi (assembly GCF_018350155.1). Taxonomy (NCBI): domain Eukaryota; kingdom Metazoa; phylum Chordata; class Mammalia; order Carnivora; family Felidae; genus Leopardus; species Leopardus geoffroyi. Next base: position 39,743,504 of record NC_059338.1, read on the forward strand.
TACTTTGTTGCACTTTGCAGGTATCATCTCCTTTAACCCTTATTAAACCCTGGAGGAGAATGCTAAGAAGGGTGCAGAAAACATAAGAAATGCTGTATCTTATTTTTTTTTTTTTTTAGTTTATTTTTACTTATGTTGAGAGAGAGGCAGAGAGCAAGCAGGGGAGGGGCAGAGAGAGAGAGAGGGAGACAGAATCCCAACCAGGCTCCACACTGTCAACGCAGAGCCCGATGCGGGGATCGAACTCACAAACCCCGAAATCATGACCTGAGTCAAAATCAAAAGTTGGACGCCTAACCCACTGAGCCACCCGGGAGCCCCCAGCGTATCTTACTGAGAGATAGACTTCAGCGTTGCTTAGAGCCCGACCAGTAAATGCTCTCGGAAATCGTGGGTTATGGCAACTCGCCACGTGTCAGAGAATATCTTCACAGGCAAACTGAAACCGAGAACCAGGCAGCCATCCCCCCCAAACGGCATCTGCTCCCCCCCTCTGAAGAAGCCTGTGCCACCTCCCTCATACACAGGTACAACAGAGGTACACAACCACATACACAGATAACAACGAGAGTCCAAATTCATTGTGCACCGACCATGTCCCAGAGACCGTGCCAAACATGTTACAGAGGGTCAGACATACACATCACGGCGACCCTTGGAAGAAGATGCTATTTTTAGCCCCCAAATGATACGCCTGAGGCGTGGAGAGTAACCTGCCTGAGATCAGAGGTGGGTGACAAAGTTAGAAGGAGAGTTAGAAGGAGTTAGAAGGAGAGGAGACAAAGTTAGAAGCGGCAGAGGGAGGGAGAGCCAGAGGATCCAAAGCAGGCTTTGCGCTGACGGCACAGAGCCCAACGTGGGGCTCGAGTTCACGAACCGTGAGATCACGCCCTGAGCTGAAATCAAGAGTCAGACACTCAACCAGCTGAGCCACCCAGGCGCCGCACCACCCCCCCCCCCGCCCCACAACTTGCTTGTCTATCCATCACTCCATACTACCTCTCAATGCATTGCTCCCCTTTTTAATATTTCTAAATTGAGATTTTCAACGAATGTGTACATTTAACGTAGCAGCAGAGGGTTGTTTTTTTTTTAATCTTCCAAAAAACAAGCAGTTGTTATTTAAACAATGGTACCCAAGAACAGAGGACGTGGATGGGGGTACGGCCACAAGAGAGTAGAAGGGGCACATAACTGGGAGGGAGGAAAGCTGGCCGTCATCGCAGCTCTGCCGGGACGGGCCATATGACCTAAGACAAGCCACTTAGCCTCCTGGCTTAGGAAATGAGAGAACAAATGACACTGAAATGTCATGCATGTTCTACATCTCTACTGCAAGTGAACGCGGATGGGGTCATTCTCCAGTCGCCTGGCTTGAGCCTCACTGGCTCAGGGACGCTAAAGGAGACACACGCAAGGCCTCGGCCCCGAGCACGCCGCACATCCCTTGCCATCCCAGACCCTTTCTGCAGCTCTCCAAAAACACAGGCTGGATCCAAGGCGCCTGTTCCAACATCACTTCTGTTTACTCCACCATCAGGATGGTGTCATTTAGCCGGAGCCATCATTCATAGTCACACCAAATGGCCCATGGAAGAAAAGTTGGTTACACTCGAAGAACAGATGACAAGTGACAGGCTCCGCTCCTGATTTTCCATAATAACAGAAGAGACCGGCAACTGCCATGGTGGTCCGACATCCGAAGCAACCACTCCCTTCCAAGCGGATGCAATCAGCCCATCTCCACTCCTCTCTGGGATTAAAGACTATCCCTTGTCCCTGGGGACGATGGGCAGCCTGTCTTTCCAAGGACAACACTGGGAAAGCTATGCACACGAGCAGCCCTCCTCATCTGAGTTCCACTGCTGAATAAGAGGGAAAAGGAGCTGAAGACCAAAAACAGAAGAGAGGAGAAAAAAACTCCAGAAGTTCTCAATCAAAAGCAGCAACGGGGGACAAACTGAACTAACCTTGCCGATGCCCAGGCCGATCTACTCCTACACCCCTTTGCTTCAGCTCAGGAAAGGCAGCTTTTGACATTCGCCTCCTGCCTGTGGGATAATCAGAAGTTTCAGTCATTGGGGTGCCTGGGTGGCTCAGTCAGTTAAGCATCTGACTTCAGCTCAGGTCATGATCTCACAATTTGGGCGTTTAAGCCCTGCATTGGGCTCTGTGCTGTCAGCGAAGAGCTCACTGTGGATCCTTTGTCCCCCCGCCCCCCACCTCTCCGCCCCTCCCCTGCTCATGCTTTCTTTCTCTCTCTCAAAAATAAACATTAAAAGAGAGAGAGAGAGAGAGAGAGAGAGAGAAATTTCAGTCATTGAAACTGAGAATTAAGGGAATGCTCCCAGCCTGCTCTGTGGAGACTGTTCAGTTCTAATAAAAAGTTCTCCTAGAAAGGCCGGGTCCAGTTTGAGGATTCTTAGAGAATTTTTTTTAATGTTTATTTATTTTTGAGAAACAGAGCACAAGTGGGGGAGGGGCAGAGAGAGAGGGAGACACAGAATCCAAAGCAGGCTTCAGGCTCTGAGCCGGCAGCACAGAGCCTGACGCGGGGCTCGAACCCACAAACCATGAGATCATGACCTGAGCCCGAGTCAGATGCTCAACTGACTGAGCCACCCAGGCAACCCTTGAGGATTTTCAAAGTTGAAACACACCAAAATTGTTACTTGCCTGTTTTTTTTACCTCCCAAAGAGGAAATATCTTATGGTCCAACTTAATGCTTTGTGCAAGCCGTTGCCCTAGGTATTACAGATGCATACGGAGATGAGACACAGTCTATCCTCAAGAGGCTGCCAGAAGAATCCCATAAAGAATTAGCTGTAGGGGCGCCTGGGTGGCTCAGTCAGTTGGGTGTCCGACTTCAGCTCAGGTCATGATCTCACGGTCCGTGAGTTCGAGCCCCGCATCGGGCTCTGCGCTGACAGCTCAGAGCCTGGAGCCTGCTTCCGATTCTGTGTCTCCCTCTCTCTCTGCCCCTCCCCCCCCAAGCTCTGTCTCTGTCTCTCTCAAAAATAAATAAACATTAAAAAAAAAAAAAGAATTAGCTGTAGATTGGGTGTGCGATGCTAAGAGGTACAGACGAAAGGGGGTGGGGGTAGGAATGCAGGGTCCTGAAGTCGGAGTTCACTCCTTTCATTAGCAGGAGCCCGGATCCAATGGAATAAGCACGAGGTCCCCTTTCGTGCCATCTCAGCATCTGAGAATCAGCCAGCCAACCCAGAATCTCCAAGCAAGTATAAGAACAGGGTGAGCCCTGAACCTGCCAACCTTGACTGAGTCTCTTTAGCATTTGTTATTTTTATGGGTCCCTGAATGCTTCCCTTGAATATTAATTTTCTTCAATTCTTTAAGTATATATTAGTTATTACATATTTTTGATTAATATTTGATGGCCGCTTAGGCTGCCAAGAGCCCCCATAAATTTCCCAAGTGGATATCTGGCGCTAGGTAAGAGTGGGAGACCCCTTATGTGGAGCAAAGACATCAATCATTTTAAGTCTCTGACTCCACACCTTAATACCCAAAGATATATTGCTAAGAAGCCCATAACAAGGCATTAAAAATGAATGTCTTGTGGCAGTTTTCATGCCCGCAGAATTCAGCGGGGGAGGGAGAGGAATCTGGGATGCGGCAGAGCCCAGATAGCTCACTAACACCTCGTTGGGCATTTTTAAAAGCTTTCCTATCCCTCGCTCCAGGACCAGCTACACCATTTGCAAGGTCCAGTGCAAAATGAAAATGCAGGGTCTTTTCAAAATTATGAAGCGTTTCTTTGAGACAGCAACGACAGCGCATTAAACCAAGCACGGGGCCTTTCGGAAGCTTGGGGCCGCGTGTGACTACACAGGTCACACAGCCGGGAAGCCCCGCCTCCCTCTGCCCTCCCCAGCACCCGCATCTCCTTCTCTCTGGAACTTCCTCCACCTCTGTAGGTGCCTCCAACGATAACAACAATAACAGCAGCATTTGTTGAAATACTGTAAGGGCGCTCACAACTTTTATTTTTATTAACTCACAAGGTCAAGAGAAGGTGCACATGAACCCTATAAATGCTATTGTCACCCCCATTCTGCAAATGAGGAAGGGGAGGGAGGTTTGCGATGGTTAATTTTATGTGTCAACTGGACCAGGCCACAGGCTGCCCAAATATTTGGTTAAACATTACTCTGGGTGTGTCTGTGAGGGTGTTTCTGGAGGAGATTAACATATGAATAGGCCTCCGTCCCCACGGGGTGGGCCTTGTCCAATCAGTTGAAGTACTGAACAGAACAAAATGCTAACTCTCCCTTGAGTAAGGGGGACTTCTTCCAGCCTGACTGCCTTTAAGCTGGAATATCAGGGTTTGTTTTTGTTTTTTGTTTTTTGTTTTTTCCTGCCTTCAGACTCAAACTAAAAAACATCAGTTCTTTCTGGGTCTCCAGCTTGCCAACTGCAGGCCTTGGGACCTGTGAGCCAATTCCAATTCATATATATATATATATATATATATATATATATATATATATGTATATATGTATATATATGTATGTATATATATATGTGTGTATGTATATGTCTCTATGTCACAGACGGATAGATGACAATATAGGGTAGATAGATGGATAGATCATCTCCTATTGGTTCTGTTTTTTTGGAAAAGCTTCACTAATGCATGGCTCATATAGTTAAGTAAACTGCCTGGTGCCTCCGGGCTGGTAAGGTGGTAAGGTTGTGATATGGATACAGTAGATGAATACCCGCAAATGACTGTAGTGCTGTTGAGTAAATGTGTGCCCTTGGCCTGGTTAGGAGGAAAGACTAAATCCATAAACCAGGGCAGAAGCGATAAACAACTTTCATTTGGTCAAGGACAGCACAACTCAAGCACCTCAATGCAGACAGGATCACACTGTGAGCTCAGGCTGAGCTCTCAGATCCAAAGAGGCCCAGGCTCTGGTCCCAAGACCCCTCCTAATCACAGGGCCATGCCAGTCGGGTGAGTCCCTGCTCCCCGGGCTCTAGAGAACCGCCTGGGGAGAGAATGAGCTACACTTCCTGTCCTCAGTGAAGTCCCTTCCTGTCTCAATACTCAGGCTTTCTGGGAAGAAATGGTCTAAGATGATAGATACCTTCTCTCTTCTTGGTTCCTTAGATGACTTCTGGTTTGTATTCACTATGAAGAAACTTACTGGGCTAGAGAAATGGGTCCACATCATGCCTGCCCATTGCACAGATATATGAACAAGGTGGGGAAGGATGCTCCAAAATACTGGACAGGTTTCATTAGCCGTCAGTGTTCTGAAAGTGGGTGGAATGTGGTCGAAGGCAGCTTCAAGGAAACCTTTATCAGACACCAGATGTCTTTGGCCTCTCCCACTGTCTTAACCCAGGAGAAGAATGACGACAAGTCTCAGAGGGACAAGGGAGAGAAGGCAGGCAACTAACACTTTTTTTTAACCCCCTACCAATTCCTGAGACAGCCTCTGATTTATATCATCTCATGGCGACCTTGTTGGGCGGGAAATACTGTCCCCGTTTGACAGATACCAATCTGAGGGCCAGGGAGACAAGGGAACTTGCTCCTTGTCTCACAGCTCCTGAGCAAGAGGCAGAGTTCAAAGCCAAACCCAGACCTTTCCACTGCATCACCTTCCTGAAATGACCTGTGTGGAAATAATCAGTTTCATAAATTGAAACAGAGTCCGGAAGTGCGCTGGGCACTTTGAATGTGTCCTGAAGCCATTGGTTTAGTTTATAAAATACAGTGGTATTGGGGCGCCTGGGTGGCGCAGTCGGTTAAGCGTCCGACTTCAGCCAGGTCACGATCTCGCGGTCCGTGAGTTCGAGCCCCGCGTCGGGCTCTGGGCTGATGGCTCAGAGCCTGGAGCCTGTTTCCGATTCTGTGTCTCCCTCTCTCTCTGCCCCTCCCCCGTTCATGCTCTGTTTCTCTCTCTGTCCCAAAAATAAATAAAACGTTGAAAAAAAAAAATTAAAAAAAAAATGTTTAAAATACAGTGGTATTTGTTCCCTGTTTACCAATACTCAGATCAAGTCAGGAAATGTAAGGTGAATAATGCCCCCTTAAAAGGGGTTTATAATGGCTATGATCCCAGTTTCCCTCATTGCCCAGGTCCTGTGGCTTTTCAAAGATTCTCACGGCTGCACAGGGAACTTCCTGTCCTCCCACATCTGGGCCAGTCCACCTTCTAAGGAGCCCTAAGGAGCATCATCATCTTTGTTGAAATCTCCAGCACAGAAAACTCGACCTACAGCAATACTATGATCCAGAGGTCCACCAATCTAATGATCGACAAACTATAGTATACTTCCATCCTTCCTGCTATGATTTCAGGCTCTAATCCCCAGGGTCCTGGTCTGCTCGTACATCTGACCCTAGAATTGTGGACATGCTGCACGACGCCCAGCCTGTCAGGCAAGAGGAGCGACTGAGATTCTCTTCTCTGCTATCACACGTCCCACATTTCCCACACAGCCTCACCTACGCCCAAAAGCTCTGTATCCTTCCAGCCCCTTTAACTTTCTCATTTGCTTCCCTATGTTTAGTCTGGTGGTAATTATTTAGACCTATGGTTTTAAAACCGGGGGCACTCTTACCCCCAGGGGACATTTGGCAATATCCAGAGATAGCTTTAGTCGTTACAACCGTGGGGGTGCTCCCGGTATCTAGTGAACAGAAGCCTAAACATCTTGCTAAAGATCCTGCAGCGTGCAGGACAGCCCCCACCACAAGGAATTATCGAGTCCAAATGTCAATGGTGCCACAGTTGATAAACCCTGATTTAGACCCGGGATGGCAAGTTTCTGCCATGAGTGCTCCGCCTCTCCACTCCCCTTGTGTCCTTTGCTGTCACATCTAGTTGATCAGGACAGTCATGCCCTCTGAGCCCAGTTCTGAACTCAGAATCCTCTCGACACAGGGCTCCAGGCAGCTGCTACTAAGTGATAGGTGCTGAAATGCAAAATGAACTCAACTGGCCATCCTCACGTCAGATGCTCTTTGCGCTGGCCAAATTTACTGATTTTAATTGTTACCCTTTCAGAGCAAGGGTAAACTCTTATTGTCCCCAGTAGCTCTGAGATAAGAAAGGAAAAGGTGGGCAGAGGAAGAGAAAGAAAGAGAAGGAGGAAAGGAACAAGGCAAGTAAAGAAAATGAAAGAGAAAAAAAGGGAAGAAAAGAACTGTGTAAAAAAAAAAACAAAAACAGGAATAGAAAATAGAAGAAATGAAGTTCCAAACTAGGCTCCACTGAGATCAACACTGTGAATAACCGATGGAACCCCTCTACGTGAGGAGCTCATCTTGTGTATTGTTAAGGTGGCTCTTCAAAGCCAAAGGAGCCAACACCGAGAACTTTCTACCGTCAAGAGGGTGGCTCTCTGTCAGGAGAACCTCATGGCTGTGCTCTTCTGGCCATCACAATTGGCCATTTCCCCAGTCCCTCCACCCCCCCACCCGCCGCCCAGTACAGGGCCTTCTTGCCACATGGTGACACAGAACTGTCGTTCGGTGTCACTTTTCCTGAAGGCCACACAGAGTGCCCCCAAAGAACTGGATTCAAGTTTTTCCCAAATGTTGGTCAGCCCCTCCTCTTGGGGCCGACCGCAGATTCAGGCAAGGGCACCCATCCTCGTTAATGCCTTCATCAGCGGTCAACAATGGTGGCTGTGAGCTGAAACGAAATCTTAAACAGCGCTTGACTGCTGACAGAGTCTTGACGGATACACTTGGAGCGTTTTTAATAGCTTAGATCTTCAGAAGAGATTTGGCAGGCCCTTAGCATTTAAGGACGTATGCCATGAGAATGGCACAACCACGTGTCCGTTTTGAACTTTTCCCCAGTAAACGTGGAATGTAGGCAAAATTCTCATGTATACAAAAGGCGCTCCTTAGAAAATCACAAACCTTCCTATTGAGTAAACAAGTGATCAATTTGTTGGAAACAATTACTCTTTGAAGGCACGTATAATTTTTGGCACTGTGCATCTTGGGGTTTTTTTTTCCCCCACAGCATTGCCAACTAGAAGCCCAAGCACAGGCTGTGCCTCAGATGCTTCCATGCATCGCCACCAGCAGCACTTGCCCCGTCTAAGGTACAAAACATTTGCTCAGTGCGGCTTCCCGTGCACAGCTCCCACAGTGGCCAGACTCGCAACCCCCCTCCACTGATTTTTAAAACCTTTTTTTTTTTTTTCTTGAACGTATTCCTATTCTCAGAGTCCATCTGTTAAGTCTTTTTATCGGTGGCATATTTGGGACCCCATGCCATGCAAAATTCCACAAAGGAACCTTCTTTGTCCATTGTAAAATGAAGTGATCTCTCCCTCGTCTCTGCAAGAGAGAGCCGTTTGGATGAGATCCCAAAATCCCTGGAGAGAAAAGATGGAGGAGGCAGGAGAGACCGTCGGCCACCTTGGATCTTAGCTTCACGCCTCCTGCCCTTTCTGCGGGGCTGACCCGGATAACACAGATCATTTAGCCTCCACGAGCAGCTGAGCAACAGCACGCCCATACCTCATGCAAGTTGAAAAGAGCTTAGCCGAAGTGGGGACCACGTGCAAATTCAGCGTTGAGAGAGCCATGGGATTTTCTGGGAAAATTCTAGGAAAGGAGTCAGAGGACCGCCGCGCTTGTTATCCCTTTCCGAGTGACTTCTGAGCTGCTCGCTTTGTGCTCCAATTTCCAGGCAACCAGGCCTATCGGGGCCCGTGTGGGCAAATGGCTCTGCTTCTGCTGCTACCGCGAAAGGCAAAGGCATCTTTCGTCACCTTTGCCTCCTGTAGAGAAGGGACTGGTTCTCATGTTTTCCCCCAGCTCAATAGCTCAGGGCTTTGCTAATCTTGCTGAACACTTCAGTTTTTAGATGGTATATCAATGAGGCATTCAAACAGAGCAGTTTATACACAAAAATTCTGTCTGCTTTGTAAAAGATTATCCTTTTATAAACACTCTGCAGAAAACATAAAAGCAAATAGGGGACAGCACATGGAACAGGAAAGATGTTAGCAGGGAGATTAATACTGAATGGGTCGAAATGAATGGCGCTTACTAAAACGCGGTCCAGATACTTTGGCTGCAGTGAGACATAAGTAATGGGAATGACACATCGTTTATTCGGGATAATGAGCTGATCCAAAGTAGAGGCCTAGGACAAGAGATTAAAGATTAAATATCCATCTCCTGATGAATATCAGTAGCCAACTTTAACCTTTTCCTCCCGAAAGTACAATTTTACTTGAACAATTATATGTGTTTATGCTACAGTACAGAAATGGGATTCTTAAACACACACACACACACACACACACACACACACAGCAAATACCGCTTGAACCATTCTCTTATCCTGGTGATTAAAAAAAAACAAAAACACAAACAAAAAACACGGCTTCACATTTCGACAGGAAGTGTCGTGAATTTTATTTCTAGCCTATGAGCCTCTGGACACTGATGCAAAGATTTCCCCCTCGATATTCTGCGTTTGAGAAATCTAGCTTAGGGACTCCGCTCACCTCTCTTCACTCACTCATTTCACAACAAAGTTTTGCAAAAGAGAAAGTGGGACTGGCACAGCCCCATATGGATCCCACATAGACAGTGAGCTCCACAGAATGACAGACTGGGACAAGCCTCAGAAATCAGTGCATCCCGACATGGGAGAGGACGCTGAGGCCGGTGGCCAGGGTCCCACAGCTAGTTCGAAGCAGGGCTGGGACTAGTACTGGGCCTTCTGGCTTCCAGCCCCCACTCTCTCCACTGCACCCCGCTGCCTCTTTATTCCCTCAAGTTGGAAATAATGACCAAAGCAGCCTGCTTGAAGAGCCAGCACCCCACATGCTAAATTAAAGCCCTGAATTCATGAAAAACTTAGAATATTGGAAGCTCTGAATAAATAAGGGTTGGAAACAAAACAAGAGGATGGGAAGAGTTGGAGAGAAATGGGAGAAAACGTAGAGGAGGAGGAGGGGGAGGCAAAAGGAACAGGAAGCCATCGCGGCCACCGGCGACGCCAGCCCGCAGGCCCTGCCCCCCGCGCCCCACCCCCCCCACCCCCCCCCCACCCCCCCGCCCCGGCACGATTCCGGAACAGTCCGCTAGTGGCCCTTGTCTCTCAGAAGGCGAGAAGACACCGGGCAAGAAGAAATCGTGTGGTCTGCCCATTTCTTGGAGCCAAGAAGCTGCCCACTGTTCACAAGCCAAGACCAGGAAAGTGATTTGGGGGCGAGGAGATACTAGGGGAGTAAGGAAAGCAATAGGATTCAAACGGTCCACCAAAAACAACAACAAAAAAACGAAAACAAAAACCCGGGCCACCAACCTGGTGGGAGCCGGAGACCATCACAGGTGAATTCCACAGCCGCTCACCTACAGGGAGCAAGGTCAGGATTTGGCTGGCGTCCCACGTGGTATCGGTTTGGTGGTTTCCGTCTATGCTCCAGGGAACATTTGTCGCGGTGCCAACCCAACACGCACGCGCAGTTGGCAAGCTGTCCTCGGAGGCCAGGGATGAGGAGCCGTGGAAGTGTATCCATTTTCACTTTGCAAGTATTTGCATGCCAATGCCTCGGACACTGCTGCTCTTCCGAGAAAGAGGGGAATTTATACTTGAGAGCAAGGCTGTTTGCAGACACCGCACCCCACGTGGGGGTGGGGGCGCTGGCAACTCCAATCCCTCTGTCCTCTTGGCGAGTAAGGCCAGCACCTTGTCGAAGGTGGAAATAATTGAGCTACTTCCTAGACGAGAAAGGTGTTACCGGGACCACCTGCCAGATCTCAGCAGGAAAGAATTTTTTCTGCTTAACGCGCGACTCATAGGTTTCCGCGTGGATGGGATCACGAAGACTAAAGGCAAGAGATTCACAAGACACTCAACTGCCATTCTGTTTTATTCATTCATTCATTCATTCATTCATTTATCTATTTATGTCTTTATCATTTTTATTTATTTTTAAGTTTATCTATTTTGAGAGAGAGAGCACAAGCAGGGTAGGGGCAGCAAGAGAGGAGAGAGAGAATCTCAAGCAGACTTGCACTTTCAGCACAGAGCCCGATGCAGGGCTCAAACTCACCAACAGTGAGATCATGACCTGAGCCAAAGGCAGAAGCTTAACTGACTGAGCCACCCAGGTGCCCCCAATTTTTTTTAATGTTTATTTATTTTTTTTGAGAGAGAGAGAGAGACAGACAGACAGACAGACAACGAGCTGGGGAGGGGCAGAGAGAGAGGAGAGAGAGAGAGAGAGAGAGAGAGAGAGAGAATCCCAAGCAGGCTCCACGCTGCCAACACAGAGCCCGACATGGGCCTTGATCTCACCAACCGTGGGAACATGACCTAAGCCGAAATCAAGAGTCTGAGGCTTAACCCACCGAGCCACCCAGGTGCCCCTAACAAGTAGCATTTTGGAAAAGGAAGGATATGTTAAATAGAAAGTTTAGGAAAAAAAAAAAAGAGTTCTGAAAAGGAGGCCATCACAAACTCAAACACCTTTTTGAGCACTGTGGAGGCTCAGCACTAAGAACCCCGGAAAAAACAGCACCACTCGGCCTCCCTAAATTGAAAGAACACCCACACTTTAACGTTTTTACCCAGTGTTATGAAGTCATCCAGTGCACACAGGTATGGAAACAAGGAGAGGGTGGCTAGGGGGAGGAAGGTCCCAAAAGAAGTACCATGCTTTCGTTGAATCTCGCCATGATGTCCAGCCCCGGTCAAGGTGACTGTCAGCAATAAGTAGTAACAAACTGAACGTGGCCCTGCGCTAGAGATGGTGTGACACAGGGTCAGGAGGATGATGCTACCCAGACCCGGGACCCGTCCGTGAAGACTTTCTAGTCAAACATTCCCAGGGCTTAAAAATGCTACTCACGCTTTCCAGGCATGACCGCCATTCTCTTGTGGGTGAAGCCTATTAGTAGATCTGACCATGAAGAAACTACAGCCTCCAAAGTGAGATCACTGCATCTTTATCTCCCCAGAGACAATTGAGTGGCTGTGGAGGCAAAGATGGCCGCCCTCAAATTAATCCCCAAGGGCCCGGTAATGAGTGGGCTTGGGAATGTCTCTCCAACTGCCATTTGAAAATGTTGATCCACCAGCAAATAAAGAGCTTTATAGGAACTCCCGAAATTGGCTTTTTTTCCCCCCAGATTATCAAATTCTCAGCAAATTACATGGTCTTTCTCATAGCTCCCAAGGGACGTGCCTATGTGGCTGTGGGACTAGGTCCGTCCTTAGGGCCAAAGCTAGTGATAACCAGGGGGATCCTCATAGGCCAAATTCTTATTTTCCCTCAAATATATTCACTGAAAAAGAGTCAAACGTTCATAGATTGAGTGGGTACAGTGAGAAAGAAAAAAAATTCTCTTTACTGGCTAAAACAAATAGTGAGTTCCGGAGGGCCCAGGGTCCCAGCCTGAAATTCCCGATTCTGAGCCTGCCTCTAACTCTCGTGTGTAGTTCAGGCTGATGTCAATTGTTTTTACACATTACAAATGTATGCCAGCACCTGCCTTTCAGACTCAGACTTATAACTCCGGGGCACTGAACCCTATACTTATGGGAGCCCAGCGAAGTTAGATCTCCTTTGCCTTGTTAGTTCCACATATCCTTCGTAATTTGGACTCGGACTCAGGTGTCACACAGTCTAGAAACTTGGTGTCGGGTGGATGGAAAGAAGTAGTAAGAACTGAAAGAGGCAGGACCAAGAACTGCAAGGAGGTGACCTTTCCTTTCAAAGAGGCACAGTGAGTGAGGGCTTCATTCAGATAGCACTGAGAGCTGAGGGTTAATGGGGCAGCAGAGGTCTCTAAACGGCGGTGACTTCCTGCCTGCCACTGTAAGCACTCTTCCCTCATTCTGCTCTGCCCAGGAGCTCTCAGCCCTGGCTATACACTAGAGTCACTTGGGGAACCATTAAAAAAACACCCATGCCCAGGCCTCACCCAGAGATTCTGATGTAACTGTCTAAAGGGGAGCCCAGGCAGTGCATATTTAAAAGTTCCCCCGAGAGATTCGAATGCATTTCAGGGTAGGGGGCTGAATAGGGACTCCCAAAGATATCAGGTCCTACTCCCTGGAACCCACAGATGGTACCGTATATGGCAAAAGAGGATTGTGCAGATGTGATTAAGTTAAGGATCTTGAGATGCCATATTGCTATAATAATGCTGTATTATTCAGGTGGGCTCTAAATGCGATCACAAGTGTCCTAACAAAAGAGAGGCGGAGGGAAAGTGAACACACACCTCAGAAAAGGTAATATGAAGATGGGACGGAGAGAGATTTCGAGATCCAGAGTCTTGCGCTATTGAAGACTGGGGTGATGCAGTCACGAGCCAAAGAATGCCGGCCGCCACCAGAAGCTGAAAAACGCCAAGGAACGGATTCTCTCTTGGAGCCTCTAGAAGGCGCGTTGCCCTGCTAACACCTGGATTTCAGCTCAGTGATAGTGACTTTGGACTTCTGGCCTCCGGATCGCTGAGAAAATAAGTTCTATTGTTTTAAGGCACTAAGTTTGAGACAATTAGTTATGGCAGCCAGGGGAAACTCATAGAGCCAGGCTTGGCAACCACGGTGCTAATCTCACTGGCCACCACGAAAGCCACCAAAAAGGCCAAGCTCAGCGCTACCTCTGAGCCATTCAACCTGCCTTCTCTCGGCCTGGAGCACTCTTCTCCATGATCTCCACTTGGCTGGCTCCAGAAGGTTTTCCCTGGTCCCTGACCCAATCTACGTTAGATCCTGCTTGGCATTTCCTTTCGGAATCTGGTTCTCATCCTTCAAAGCGCTTATCACAATTTATAATTAGACATTTATCTGTCTGGTTATTTGTGTAGCGTCTTTCTTCCCCACTAGAACGTAAACTCTCTGAGAGCAAGGTTTACACCATTTTGTCCACCTCTGCATTTGCAGCACCTAGCATGGCAGCCACACGTAGTGAGTGATCCATAAAAACATTAAAGGAAATCACGAACGCGTGAACGATTGTCACAGTATGTGGCAGTGAACCCCAGATAACATCCAGGAGCATCAGATCAGCATCTATCTCTTGGGAGAGAGAATGGCAAGAGCTAAAAAGGAAATCTGGGACGCAAATAAAAGGACCACAGTCCTGATGGTGCCCCAGAATCTGTGGGAGGACGGGCAGGAACAAGGGAGGTTACGCACCAGGGCTACATCTGTGCACACCTGATTCTTGATCTAAGCAGCCAACCACAGTTCTAGGCTGCACTTGCCATGTCATGGGGATCCTGATCCAGTACCTGGTTTGACCAGTGCTGGCTCAAGAACTGGACAGGGAAGAGAAAGCAGGTGGAACAACCCTAAGACCTGCAGCAAGGCAGAGCTAGAAAACATAGACACGGACAAATATTCCAGTGAGAGAAGACACATCTCTCTCTTCATCTATGGGAAAAGATAGGGGACTGGTTGCAATCCATCGATCTGCAGGTGTTTTAAGTATGCTCCCACTATCCGTCTGTCTCTAAGGGACTACCTGTTCTGTAGCATGCGTGTAGTATCTATTTTTAAAAAATCACTTCAGCAAACCCAGAATAGTAAGTACAATCCATTGCACTGTTCCTTCCTGATTGCTTGCTCCAAACATAGAAAACAGACCCCAAAGGCAAAAGTGATTGACTACTGGACACTGCTTTTCAGGGTCAGGGACCAAGATGGTTCTCTCATCAGGACGCTCCAGGCTGTTTACTCGCTTGGTGAAAAGGCAATGTCAACAGAAATGTAACTTTGAAAATCTAGGAATTCCAGGATTCAGGACAGCGATTAAGCAAAAAAGCAGACCTAAAAACCCTACCTTCAGCCAAGAAGCGAAAATGATCAGGTAAGGGAAGAAGAGGCTTGGTAAAGTAGAAATACCCAGAGGAGGATTTCAGTTAGGCTCTTTGATTGCAAGGAACAAACTCACCCACTCATGCCAGGGAAAAGATGGTGCTTTAACCCTGCCTTTTTTTGTTTGTTTATTTTATTTATTTTGAGAGAGAGGAGGAGAGAACACAAGCACCGGGGAGAGGGAGAGAGAGAATCCCAAGCAGGCTCCATTGTAACAGCACGGAGCCCAATGCAGGGCTCGATCTCACGACCTTGGGATCATGACCTGCGCCAAAATCAAGAGTCCGACGCTCAACCAACTGAACCACCCAGGCACCCTTAACCCTGCCTTTTGTTTTCATTTGGATTTACTCCTCCAACTTGACCTCAGGAACATGTTGACTTAGTATTTGTAAATGTAAACATTTTAATCAAAGGAATACCAACATCAACGAATTTTCATTGAGAAGCTATTTTCTAGAGCAAACCCTATTGGCCCTGTGTATCTCAGCTTTTAACAGCTTCACCATTACATGCCTCAGTGTAGTTTTTTGTGTGTTCTTTTTGTATTTATCCTGCTTGGAGTCTGCTGAGCCTCTTGAATCTATAGGTTTATGTGTTTCTCCAGTTTTTGAAAATACTCGACAATTATCTCCTCAAATATTTCTCCTTCCTCATTGTCTCTCTCTTATTCTCCTGGGTCTCCAATTTACATGTGTGTTAAAACATTTCACTATGTCCTATGTAGCTCTTCTGCTCAGTGTTTTGTTGTTGTTGTTTTTTTCCTGTGATTCAGTTTAGCTTTTTCGTTTGGGCCTGACTTTGAGTATATTAATCCTGCCTTCTACTGCATCCAGTAAGCTACTAGACAGTGAATTCTTAAGAGCAGATATACTGGGGCACCTGGGTGGCTCTGTCGGTTAAGCGTCCGACTTCAGCTCAGGTCATGATCTCACAGTTCGTGGGTTCGAGCCCCGCGTCTGGCTCTGTGCTGATAGCTCGGAGACTGGATCCTGCTTCAGAGTCTGTGTCTCCCTCTCTCTCTGCCCCTCCCCCACTTGCACTCTGTCTCTGTCTCCTTCAAAAATAAATAAAACGTTAAAAAAAATTTTTTAAAGAGCAGATATAATATTTTTAGGTTATAGAACATCTGATTGATTCCTCCACATAGATTCAGACTCTCAGTTGGTCCTTTCCCATCTGTTCATCTCTTTTGTACATCTTTTCCTTTAGCGTATTTATATTTTCTTTAGCATATTTATACTAGCTATTTTAAAGTCTTTTGAACTAACTCCAATATTTGGGTCATCTCTGGGCTTACTTCTATCCCTTGCTTCTGATTTAATTGTTCATTGTCAGTCTTATTTTTCTGCTTCTTCACATGCTTCATAATATTTTTCAATAGAGGTAACCACAGACATAAAGTGTCTTAGAGACTGAAGTCTTTGTTATTTCTCCCGGCAGGTTTGTACATTCTTCTGAAGGGCAGATAGGGAGGGGGACTGATCACCTCCGTCCCATGAGGAATTGAGCTAACTTGGAGCCAGACTGAAGCTTCAGTTAGAAAAAGCCCACCTCTGTTTTCAAATACCTCAAGGACAATTGTGTGCTCACTGTAGGACCTTCCGTGGGGGAGGGAGGGTGGGTTTCAAGACCCTTTAAGGCAGTAAGACACTGTACTCTGCTTTCCTAGCCCAGCCTCTTGAGCCCCGACTCTTGAGAGTCAAACATCAAATGTCCCTTGAGAAAACTGGCTAGGACATTTAGAGCTCTTCTAGATCCTAGTTTGTCAGTTTCCTTGGCAGGTCTGTCTTTCCTGTGCAGAACCCGTCTGTCTAGGCCAAATCCAACTGCCCCTCAGCCTGTGACTCTATGTGAAATCGTCCGCAGGAAAGAAAATGGCCAAAATCTCAGCTAACCCAGGAAGGGAACTTCCCTCTGGAATTTGAATTTATCTGATACTTTTTGCTTCTCAGTTCTCCAACGTCTTTAAAAATAGTTTTATAATTTATCCCACTTTTTTTCAGCTGTGACAGCAGGAGCCAATAGCCTAGCAGGACATACTACTCAGGAGCAGAAGTTGCCATTAGCCCAGACTAATTCCATAAATCATTTTCTATATAGAATAGGCCAGCTTTACCGGTATTTTCCATTTCATTCTTATTTGCTGACATGATTTTTTTTCTAGTTCAATTTTTTCCACGTAAATTTACAACCAAGATTTGATTTATTGATCAGTATTTTTGACCACATGAAATTATGTCACTCACAGCAGCAGCCGTTGTGAGTTTTCCCCTGCAACCATAGTTTCTACCAAGTTTAATTTTACTCATTCAAAATTTGCAGATCTAACCTTTGTCAAAAACATTTCACTTTTTCAGTCATGCCTTAGACTCAAATATATTTCACCAAGTGTGGGTGTAGGTGATATAATTTTTACTTTGTATTGATTATCTTTATCAGGAATATCCATTAAAAACTCAAGACTGATGATATGACTGAAGTCTTATTGAATCTCTGAGAAAACTGTGTGTAATTCCTCTCAGTCCAGAATTTGTTTGGCATCCTGAAATGGTCTATTGCACTTCTAACAAATTTCTTCTAGAATTCGTTTGGCATCCTGAATTGGTCTATTGCATTTCTAACACATTTCTTCCACAAGTGTCTATTCTGTATGGTCGTAGAACCCGGTATTGGCAAAGTGATGAAATTTAAGTGGTAGCCCCGTAATGGCGAGACCAACATGCTTTGCTCGGAAGACCAAGGCCCTGGAACCGAAGCAGCTCTAAAGGCTGGGAGTTGACTCTATCTCAATCTGCTTTGTCCTTACTTGTCTCTCTCCCTCTGCTCTCACCTCCTCTCTACAAAAAAGCTCCCTGTGTAGGCACCTGGTTGGCTCAGTTGGTAGAGCATGCAACTCTTTAATTTCGGGGTCGTGAGTTCCAGCCCCATGATAGACACGGAGTTTGGGAGGGAAATAAAAAAAAAGAGCTTCCCGTGATTCATCATGATTGTGCTACTGCCTCCTAACCTCAGATCTCCCAGAGTCCATTATGGCCATGCGGGCCCCTTTCTCTGTATCATCACCTTTCAGCTTTAATCCCCTCATCTTTTCTGATATGATGTCTAAGTTCAAATTCTTGAGGGAAGGGAGGTGACCAGCCCAGTGTAGTCTAAAGACCCTAAGGACCCAAGTCCCGGGAATCCTGCTCAGGAATTGCTCTCAGTACTTTTCCGTGTGATCTGTAGATCACCTTCAGGCCTGAAGGGATCACCCTTCCCCATTCCATGTCCCTACATCTTTCCCCTGAGTTACATTTCCCTCAGCCATAAGGGAAACCAGGCAAGAGGCTGCGAGGGCCCCCTGCAGCCCCTCCCCACCCTATACGGCAGTTCAGCATCCTGGGAGTGAAAAGCTCCAGTGTCAGATTAGTCAGGGTTCAAATCCCAGTTTCACTGCCTATAAACTGATCCCAAGTGAGTTCCTAAATTCTGAATCTTACCTTTCTTATCTGTAAAAGGAGAGAGTTATATCAGCTTTACAGAAAGAAAGGAAAGAACATATATAAAGAACCTGGCATAGAAAAAGTACTCATAAAAATTAGTTCCTTTTCTCCTGAGAGCAAGTCTGTGGGGCCACCTGCATACACAGAGAGGATAGCAGAGCCATAGCGCATGGCCAGAACCAAGCAAAACACATGAGATGAACCCAGGAAATAAATGAATGCATTTGCCAGCAAGAGACATTGTTATGCTTCCTCCTTGCCAAGCCTGAATTTCCCAGAGATACTGCATTTCTTTGGATAACTCAGCAACCGCTCAGTCCAGATATAGTCTCTCAGACAGGCAACATGTTTACAGTCAAAAAGCTCACTTCCACTTCAAGTTTCCAATCCCCTGCTGCTACTTTCTGCAAACTTAATTAATTAGTTGCAGCTAACATTTGTTCAACCTCATGCAGCAATGGGAGACTGAAGGAAACGGGCTCTCATAACTTCAAAACATTTCAAAATATTGTCTTCTCCCAAGAAAACAGCTTTTTTTTTTTTTTAAATTAACACTCCATTTGGATAACTTTAAGGTTTCAAAAGAAAACAAACACGGGAGTTCCAATTAATATCGATTGCCTTTAACTATTTCACCACCATCGATCCATGTTACCACCCTTGTTATCCTAAGCATCGTCATGTCCGTAATAGATCTGCAACTGCTCCTATACCTATCTCCTTTGTAATGCTTAGGTAATTATATCACATATGGTCCTGGTGTGAAAATGCCTGCCACACACTCCATCAGTCAGCAGATTAAGAGATGCCTAAACCCTAAGTGATAATGTTGTCTTAGAAAATTAAAATCTCAAGTGCCATATTGAAGGCAATGATGTGTAACAAGTGGTTACAGTAAATTTTTATTTTTCTTACTGATTTGGTTGTTTCACTACCAAGACATAATTACACGGGCTAAGACTAAATGACAGGGGAAGTGGCTAAGAAATGTCACGACGAGCAAATGTCACCTTATCCCAAGTGATTAATCCAAGGGATCCAGATTGGGGCATTGTGATCTCTTCGCCTGGTTAACAGCTCACAGTTGAGTATCTGTAATTGGTGGGGGAAAGTTCCTCCGTTGACCACTGAGTAGGAGAGAGCATCCCAATTACTGATCACCCGTTACCTGTTGTGATTTTTGTATAGTGCTTCCTCATCTAAAAAGGATCAATAATATTTGCTCTGTCTGCCGTGCATGCCTGGTGAGGCCCTCTGTACAGTTCTACAAAAACATTAATTGTTGCCGTTGTTTTATTGTTACTATGAATAACAGCGACAGTGTGAACAGTATGAACAGCGAAAACTGAAAGACCCAGTATTGGGGATGCTTCTAGAGACTCTGTGACACCGTCCGAACGCCCATGATCGTGTGGAATTATCACGATTTCTTCTTAGTTTACTCTGGTGTAATCTTTATCTTTTCCTATCTGCTGATGATAAGATTCAAAAATATGTCACACACGCACAGTTCGAAAGTTACTGATTAAATCATGGAAGTGGAAGAGAACAAAAGGTGAAACCTAAGAAGGCCTAAATTCGGGGTACCTGAGTGGCTCAGATGGTTAAGAACCTGACTCAGCTCAGGTTTTGATCTCAGGGTGGTGAGTTTGAGCCCGACCTTGGGCTCCATGCTGGGCCTGGAGCCTACTTTTTAAAAAATCCAGAAACTAAACTAAACCCTGGATCACTAAATCATTTAGCTTCTAAGAAATGTGAGGGTATGATCGTTCAGACATTCCTATCAAAAGTGATGTTGACTACAGGCGTGAGAAAACTAATCGAAGCTGCCATACAATGGAAAAAAACTTGATATGATTTTGCACAAATAATCCCAGTAGTTACCTAGGCAAAAATATCTGCACTTACGTGTAACTACAACAAGCATGGTAATTGGCATCATATTTAACATATCAGGGCTTTTTAAAAAAATTGTTTAAAGGTTTATTTATTTATTTATTTATTTATTTTTGAGGCAGACAAGAGACAGGGAACAAGCAGGGGAGGAGCCGAGAGGGAGACATAGAATCCTCAGCAGGCTCCAGGCTCTGAGCCATCAGCACGGAGCCCGACGCGGGGCTCAAACCCACAAACCATGAGATCATGACCTGAGCTGAAGTCGGATGCCTAACTGACTGAGCCACCCAGGCGCCCCCATATCAGATTATTTTTACAGTGATATTTATTTGATTTTGTTCAGTTTTAACAATGTGTATGTGTGAATTCTCAAATAGAGACAGATATAGTAAATCTCTCTCTTTATCTATCTATCTATCTATCTATCTATCTATCTATCCATGTAACAGGCATACTCTGGAGATATTGCAGACTCAGCTCTAGACCACTACAATAAAGCAGGTATGACAATGAAGTCAAATTAATTTTTGTTTTCCCAGTGCATATAATAGTTATGCTTGCACCCTGTTCTAGTCTTTTAAGTGTGTAATAGTGTTATGTCTTAAAAAATCAAATTACATACCGTAATTAAAATACTCCATTTCCAAAAACTCCTATTATCTGACTGTAGCAAGTTGTAATCTTTTTGCTGATGGAGGGTCCTGCCTCAGTGTTGGTGGCTGCTGAAGGTCAAGGTGGTTGTGGCAGTTTCTTAAAATAAGACGATGGAGCTTGCTACATTGATCGACTCTTCTCCCCATGAATAATTTCTCTGTAGCATGTGATGCTGTTTGATAGCACTTTACCCCCAGTAGAACTTGTTTCACAAATGGAGCCAATCCTCTCAAACCCTGCTGCTACTTTATCAACGAAGTGTATGTAATATTCTAAATCCTTGGTTGTCACTTCAACAATCTTCACAGCATCTTCACCAGGAGTAGATTCCATCAAGAAACCATTTTTCTTTGCTCATCCATAAAACGCAACTCTTCATCCACTATAGGTTTATCACGAGATGTCAGCAATTCAGTCCCATCTTCAGGCTCCACTTCTCAGTCTAGCTCTCATGCAATTTCTACCACACCTACACTGACTTCTTCCACTGAAGACTTGAACTCCTCAAAGTCATCCATGAGGGTTGGGATCAACTTCTTCCAAACTCCTGCTAGAGTTGATGGTTTTCTCTCTTCCCGTGAATCATGAATGTTCTTATTGGCATCTAGAACGGTGAATCCTTTCCAGAAGGTTTTCACTTATGTGTGTGTGTATATATACATGTGTGTATATACATATATGTACATATGTATGTGTATACATATATGTATATACACACATGTATGCACACATATAATATATATGATGTTTAATATTTAACAAGTTTTTTATTTGAGTATAGTTGACATACAGCGTTACATTAATCTTAGATGTACAACATAGTGATTCAGCATCTCGGTATGTTATGCTATATTCACCACAAGTATAACTGCCATCTGTCATTATGCAACACTGTTATGGTATCATTGGCTAGATTCTCTCTCCTGGGCCTTTTATGTCCGTGATTTATTCACTCCATAACTGGAAGCCTGCATCTCCCATTCCCCTTCAACCATCACCTCACACTCATCAGAGTGGCTAAAATCAAAAGACAAAAAATAACAAGTGTTGGTGAGGATGGGGAGAAAAAGGAACCCTCGTGCACTGCTGGTGGGAATGTAAATTGGTGCAGCCACTGACTGTGGAAAACAGTATGGAAGATTCCTCTGAAACTTAAAAATAGAAGTACCATATGATCCAACAGTTCCAGAAGGTTTTCAATTTACCTTGCCCAGATCCACCAGGGGAATCACTATCTGTGGAAGCTCTAGCCTCACAAAATGTATTTCTTAAATAATAAGAATTGAAAGTTCAAATTACTCCTTGATCCATGGGCTGCAGACTGGATGTTGTGTTAGCAGGAATGAAAACAACATTAATCTAATTGTATATCTCCATCAGAGCTGTTGGGTGACCAGGTGCATGATCAGTGAGCAGTAATATTTTATTTTATTTTTTTAAAAATTTTTAAATGTTGTTATTTATTTTTGAGACAGAGAGAGACAGAGCATGAGCAGGGGAGGGGCAGAGAGAGAGGGAGACACAGAATGCGAAGCAGGCTCCAGGCTCTAAGCTGTCAGCACAGAGCCCGACGCAGGGCTCGAACTCACGGACTGTGAGATCATGACCTGAGCCGAAGTCAGATGCTCAACCGACTGAGCCACCCAGGTGCCCTGAGCAGTAATATTTTAAAAGGAATCTTTTTTCTGAGCCGTGGGGCTCAACAGTAGGGTTAAAATATTCAGTAAACCATGCTGTAAACAGATACACTGTCATCCCGGATTTGTTGTTTTCTCTCCAGAGCATATGGATAGAGTATATTTAGCATCATTCTTAGCATTCTAAACGGTAAAAACTCCTGGGATGTTTAGAATGGTCAGTGAGCATTGGCTTCAACTTCAAGGAGCCAGCTGCATTAGCCCCTAACAAGACATTTGAAGCTTTGAAGCCAAGTATGGACTTCTCCTCTCTAGCTATGAAAAGTCCTAGATGGCATCCTCTTCCAATAGAAGGCTGTTCTGTCTACGCTGAAAATCCATTATTTAGTGTAGCCGCCTTCATGAATTCTCTGAGCTGGATCTCCGGGGTCACTTACTGTAGCTCCTACATCAGCACCTGCTGCTTCACCTTGCACTTTGATGTCGCGAGACGGCTTCTTTCTTCAACCTCGTGAACCAACCTCGCCTAGCTTCAGACTTTTCTTCTGCAGCTTTCTCACCCTTCTCAGCCTGCATAGAACTGAACAGAGTTAGGGCCTGAATCGGGCTTTGGCTTAAGGGGATGTGGTGGCTCGTTCGATCTTCATTGCGGACTGCTCGAACTCTGTCCATATCAGCAAAAACGTTGTTTCCGTTTCTTCTCATTCATGTGTTCACTGGAGCAGCACTTTTGATTTCCTTCGAGAACTTTTCCTTCACGTTCACAACTTGGCTGACTGGTACAAGAGGCCTAGCTCTCAGCCCATCTCGGCTGCCGACATGCCTTCCTCTGAGCTTCGTTATTTCTAGCCTTTCACTGAAAGTGAGAGATCTGCAACTCTTCCTTTCACTTGAACACTTAGAGGCTATTATATGCTTAGTAATTGGCTTAATTTCAATACCGTTGCGTCCCAGGGAATAGGGAGGCCTGAGGAGAGGGAGAGACACGAGGCGATGGCTGGTGGGTGGAGCAGTCGTAACACACACATTTATCGATGAAGTTCACTGTCTTTCATGGGCATGTTTGCTGGTGTCCCAAAGCACTTACAATAGGAACATCCAAATCACTGATCACAAATCATTAAATAGAATAATAGTGAAACATTTTGAAACATTGCAAGAATTACCAAAATGTGACACAGAGACATGAAGTGAACAAAGATTGTTGGGAAAGTGGTACCGATAGACTTGCTCAACACAGGGTTGCCACAAACCTTCAATTTGTAAAAAAAAAAAAAAATAGAGAATCTCTGCAAAGTGCAAAAACATTTTATTATGTGTGTTTGCATACATATGTGCATATGCACATATACAATATATATTCATATATATTTATTTATATGATTCAAATAGAGGTAAAGATACAGAGACATAGCATAATCTCTGTCTCTCACCATTTACGTGTGTGTGTGTGTGTGTGTGTGTGTGTGCGTGTATCCAAACAAGAATTTATATTTAGGGACAGAGACAGAATGAAAGAGACAGACAGATAGACAAAGAGCACAGATAATTAGTTGCCTACAAGTTGTCAATAGCCCTTATGTTCATTAAAATAACCCAGATTTTTCTGGAGAAGGCAATATGTCCACCTAAAAAAAATATTTGCAGCATTGCTTGTGAACAGGAATGGCTATATATCCAACTACTGACAGCCAGCAAAATATAAGCAGTACTTGTGGCATGGAGTGTCCAGGGAAGCATACCGAAAGTAGGACAGGTATGACTGGGTGGGTCAGTCGGTTGAGTGTCCAACTTCAGCTCAGGTCATAATCTCATGGTTCATGAGTTTGAGCCCTGCATTTGGGCTTGCTGCTGTCACACAGAGCCTGCTTTGGATCCTCTGTCGTCCCCCTCTCCCTCTGCCCCTCCCCTGGTCGCATGCTCTCTCTCTCTCTCTCTCAAAAATAAACATTAAACATAAAATAGAAGTGGGGCTGATTAGGTTGGAAAGCCCATTTATTCCCTGCCTTTCCCCTTCTGCCGATCTGCAGCTCAGATGCTTTACTTGAAAAAGATCAGTCAGCCTGTGATTCTGAAGTGACAAATCCATGGTAAGGACGGCTCAGTGGAAAGGTAGGAGCAGGCTGGGTCTCTGCTCTTATCAAGGTTTGCCAAATCAGGTTAGGATTACCTGCCTTCACACTTCTCATAAACGAGAAAAACATCAAACTCCTAATTTCTTAAGGCCACTGTGTGGGAGCTTCTGTTCTTAACAGTAAAATAGAATTCCTAACTGATGCAAGAGGAACATTGATCCTTACACTCGAGGCATTTATAGTTTTACTAATGAAACAAGATAAGTATTTGTGTTTGACCTGATTAAACAAGAACACAGACATGTAAGTGATCAAGTGCTTCACAAACAGTGCATGCTGTAAACGCTACTGGAGTTTGACAAAGAGAAAGAAGAGTATGCACTGGAGTTGTTGAAAAACATCTTCACATGGAAAGGACCTGAGCAGCCTTGATGCGCAGAGAGATGTTAATAATTAGACATTTAGGGAATGAGCAAGCATTTAAACACAAAGACCAAAAAGCAAATGCAGTTTGCTAACTGACTGGACCAGGAGGGGAGGTACACAGAATGCGGGATAGCTGAAGATGAATTTGAATAAGTAGGATGGGGCTAGGTGACAGCAGCCTTGAAAATCAGGCTGTGAGGTTGGGATCTACAGGTAGTATGGAGCTCTGCATCATCAATTCTTCGTGTCTTCTCCTGGCCCCGTGGCTACTCACTACTCCCATGTTTATAATTGTCTATAGGATGGTTCCACCGGGTATCCCAATTGATCCCAGATATAACCTGTCTAAAAATAGAAGTCAGCATTTTCTTTCATCAAGAGATCAGTGGTGTTATCAATTATCCAGCCTTCTACAGTAGAAATCATGGGGTTATCTTTGACTTAATTTTCCTCTCCCAAACCCTCTATGCAATGCCACCCTGGCCCATCCTTCCCTCCTTTAAAATGTCCTGTGAGTTGATTTCTCTTTAGCCCTCCCACCATCACCATCTGGAGTTGTTTTTTAACCCCCTTTCGCAGGAGTCCCCTAACAAATCTCCCTCTTGACGGCCTCTCCCCTGCTATAGTCATCCTATAAATAACTGCCAGAAAAACCTTCCTAGATCACTATTCAAATCACATTACCACACCCCCACCTCATACTTCAAATCCTAAATTCCCCTACTGAGCTTACAAGAACTTTCATATTATTGCTACCAAAGTGAACCACCCTATTTCTCACCACACAGGAACCTGCAGGCAATCCTGCAGTCTTCTGTGCTTACCAAAGGAACTACTCATTCATGCCTAGCTCCCACTTGCTTAAAAGTCCACTGTTTTCCTCTCTGGCTATCTAAATACTACTCACCCTTAAGATTCAGTAAACTAACATCTTCCTCAAAGGCTGTTCAATCAACACTGATCTCCTCTTTTCCGAACTCCCACCCCATTTACAGTTTATAGAACAAAATATGCTATTTCTAACTGTTCGTGTGTCTCAGGATTGCCGGCCAGGTAGACCGTAAAAGAGGGAACGATCTGTGGAAATTGCCACCAGCTCCTCGGGTTGAGGGACCCTAACGTACCCTCGGTGTTCCCCCTATAGCAGTCTTCTGTCTCTGCCAGGGTAAATCCAACTCTACACTCTTCGATAGAATAGACATTCGACAAATACCTGTTCAATCGATGGCTTATAAAACTTTGTGATACTGTGTTGGACCAATACAAACTTAATAAAAACTTGTTAATCATTTGATGACAATTAACCGATTAAGGTTTACAAGCGATAGACACGAACATATGCTTTAGGGAGATTAATCATTCTTGTTCTCCATATCCCTGAATGCTGACTCTGCCATGAGAGTTTTAGATCTACTAAGCCAATGTAGTTCACATTAATTTTAAAAAACTAAAATAAGTTCCATTGTTATGTAGAATTCATTATGGTTTAATGGCCACTGATTATAGTCTGGTTAATCCTCATTCATAGACAAATTTACCTTGAATTGCTGGACAATTAACTATACCATTGTTCAAAAGGCAGTAATTATTTCTAGCTGAAAATTGAGAGGTATGGAACTGAACCAGCTGTGCCCATCCAAAATTCCTGATGAATTCTGAAAACCCATATCATCCTTTTTCATTTATCAGATCCACTTGATATTATTGTAGTGTTCCCTTTTGATTCAAAGGAAACGATTCCATTAGTAGACACAAAGAGAGTACCTATTTAAAGGTGAATTTGAGCAAAGAGAATTATATCCAGAAAGAAGCAATTCATTATCTTCTTATAAATAATTGAGACCTCTGCTAATTTCTCAAAAACAGGAAAACTAAACACCCAGTCAATAAATATATATCCTTGAAAATATATTGTTATTAAACCAACCACATTACTTTGTTTAAACAGGTCCTATGATACATCAGAAAAAAAAAATTCTAGATAATGTGTTTTTAAAATTTTCCTTTTATCTTGACATCACTAAATGGGAGTATTCACCATTGAGTTCTTTAATGACAATATCCTTTCTCTTACAAATGGCTTTGAAGTCTTCTACCGCCTATTGCAAGTATGTGGATACTTCCCCAGCAAGGGTGGGCAGGAAGCCAATACAAGCCACCAGGTGCCAATATTACACCTGACAAATTAAGCCACACGACTGGAAAAGGGTGGGTCCATCCTTCTGTTAGAGGTTCATTTCCTCTCATTTTCCCACGAACAGGAAGTCATTGGAATGGGGAAAAAAGCTCTCCTTAAAGACCCAGACGACCAAAGGTCTGAACTTGTTAACTCCTTGCTAACAAACAACTTGGAAGCAAGTTCAAACTAATCACAAGACTTTATTGACATTGACATGCTCCAACCCCGCTGATGGCCTGGGTTCCGTGGTGTTGTGATTTAGTTAACTGAGTGTTCCTGGGGCAGGTGGGGAGTGTCCTTGGATGTCATTTAGAATGATATCACAGCTGATGGAGGAGGCAGTTCTACCTCAGCCCTTGCACAAAACCTGAGAACCTAAAGACTGAAGGAGTCCTGACAAGATCCTACCACAGCCATGAGTTAGGGCCAGAACCCTCTTTGAATAACCCAATTCAACAGGATTGATTTGAAGAATTTAATCGGAGCTGACTGAAATTCCATAAAATACTGCACTATATTAATATAATACTCAATTCAATTACACCCCTGAACTAATGACTTGTAACACTGTCTCCTAAAGATCAGTTACTCAGCTTGATGGGTGTTAAATAAAGCATAATAAAAGAACGTTTTCCAGCAGGAAAGTAATCCAAAGATTAGAGCTGTATACTTATACTTGCTGGAGCCACTCCGAGAGATAACGACGATACAAGACAATGTTGTGTCTTTGTAATGCATAAATAATTAAGAAATTTCATTCATGTTTGCTTTTTAAAAAGTATTATGAAAGTGACGTGATATAATGTATGATGTCCTACAACTTGCTTCTTTCATTTAGCAATATATTACTGACATCTATTCTTGACGGTCTATACAGTAGGTTCATTCATTTTAACTGATACATCAAATCAGCTCCCTTAGTTTTTTGCCAATCTGATGGGTAAAAAAATGGCAGCTCGTGTTCTTCACTGTACATTTCTTTAAAACTAATGAGATCAAACATATTTTTCAGCTATTTGTTAGCCATTGGCAATTTCTCCTGAGAATTGCTTATTTTATATCTTTTGCCATTTTCAAGTACATTATTTATATTTTTCTCATTAACTTGGGAGCACTCTTTAAATAATGGACCGAACATCCTTTATTCTGTAATGTGTAATTCAAATATTTTGTCCCAACCTGTCATTTCCCTTTTAACTTTCTTTATAATGTTTTTTTTTTTTTTTTTTTTTACAAACTCGGGTTTTCCTTAATGATCTCTGGATTTCCCTCCCATCTCGTTTTTACAAAGAATTTCTAATCCAAGATTATTTTTAAAAAAATGATTTCGTTCATATTTTCTTCCAATACTTGTATAGATTTGATTTTTATGTTTAGAGCTTTATTCCATCTGGAATTTACTTTTGTGTATGGTATGAGTCCAGATGGAGAGCCGGCTGTCCCAATGCCATTTACTGAGCAGTCCGCTTTTCAGCCACTGATTCGAAAGGCCTCCATGTTATCTGTTAAATTCCCCTGTAGTCTTAGCTCTGTTTCTGGACTGCGATCTTTTTTCATTATTTGATTTCTCTATTGCTGTGCTTGTGCGGTAATGGTATCACAATTGTTTACTGCTTAAGATGAGTGGTTCTTTTGACCACTGCCACTACCACTAGGGTAAGTCTTCACTCATTTTAACTGTTTGTTTGTTTTCCATGGCTATCGTTACGTGGTTGCTCTTCCGGATGAACTTTAGAATAGACTGCTCAAGGTCTATTACCGGGATTGCCTGGTAATTGATTTAAAAAACTGAATGGAATTTTACATCATAAGTGCATCTGATTTAGAGCACAAAGTTTCATGAAACAAAATATTTTACAATACTTTGAAAAGCTAGACTATCATAAGACATAGGTGGGATATTTTGCCATTATTCTTGTTATATCAAAGACTTGCAGGGAGGTAAATGGAAATATGTCCTTTTGATTGGCTGCTCAGCCAACCAAACAGTAGCCATTCTGTACTAGGATACCATAGTGTATATTATGAACCTACAGAGGTAACTTGTGGCATGGTCTCTGTCCTTGGAAATTTATAATCTAGTTAACCAGATGAGACATATGGCCATATACATATAAGGCACATCGATATGCACAACATACATATTGATATGGTAGGTCATATTAAGAATCAAATAGAAAATAAGATTACGAGAGTTCGAGGGCAGGAGATTCGCAGTAAGGAAAGCTTAGAGGCTCTCCCCCTCATTTTATGGAAGAGAACATGAAGACCTATTCAGGTTAAATCATCGAGCTAAGTAGCAACAGAAAACATCAGGTTTGCTGATTCCCGTTCCAGGGACCTACCCACTGCACGTTTCCTTGTCAACCGTTTTAGAATGATCTAGAAATCCATGTCAGTGAAGCAGCAGACTCTTTTAGAAAACTCACACTGATAACTGTGTCAATACCCACAAACTAGCTTCCCCAAATCAGTTAAAAATGAAAAGGTTGCATTCATACCACCTATTATAGGAATATCTTTTGATGTGTATGACATCAAATAACAGATATTAGAGATGCTTCACTTTTCAACCAGTGGTTTTGACATTAGAACACATAGCCCGTGACCAGGTAATGAAATGCAAGGAATTTTTTTGGCCCCTTTAGGCACAAATCATCCTCTTGTCATATTTTAAAGCCCTCGGGTGACAAACCCTAAGACCCACAGGTATCTTTACACCTGTGGAGAAGAGATTTCTAAAACTCAACATCAAATCCACTTTTGATTTTCACTTGAGTTTGTTTCTGTCAGTGTTAGGCAGGTAACACATTTCAGCTTTTAAGCCATGAAGTGATCTCTTTTTTAGAAAAAAAAATTGCATTCACAGCTTTAATCTTATATTTCCATGCGTATTGAGTTAAATGTTGTAAAACTATCAATTCTGTCAAAACCTAGCAAAGAGAAAACAGGACACCATGCAATCTTAATGTCCAAACTGACTAGTGATTATCAGAAATTAAATGTGCAGGAATTCCAAATCTTTTTTGATCTGAGATGTCTAGATAACTTTTGTTTTTCCATAATTGTATGAGGTTTCTACATAGTATTTAAGAATCAATTATATTGCAATTGATGTAATTAACTCTAATAATCCATTAAAAGTCAGTAGGAGGGCTATTCAAGTCAATAGAAAAGAAGGAGTATATTATGAAGGTGTTATTAACCTATACAGAATTTTACTAGACATTTTCTTTTCTTACATAATAAATACACAGTGGTTAGGAAGGCTGTCATTATAATTTAATGTGAACAATAGTCCATCACTTCTTTTCCTATGCAACCCTTAACTAATTCCATGTACCATGCACAAGTAAAATGAAACCTTTTCTAATCAGGGTACAGTCATATCAATCATCTGTTACTCCATGATTAAAGAAGAGGTCCTTCCCCAGCTAAGTGGGAGAGAACTGGGCTCTAGCAGAAGTTTCAGACCCACCTTTTCTTTCAGTTGACAAGTCTCAGTTTCTGATGGCTGTCAGTATGTTGCAACTAATCAAAGAGTAAAGAGCCCCCCCCCTCCCAGAAAATTTTGTTCAGAATACTCTAGCAACCATTACATTGCCATTGAAATCATGGCTACACACTATCTTGAACTTTGGAGCGTTCGGAACCTTTCGAATGAAATGAGATGAGACCCGCTCGCCTTCGTGGCATTCTACACACCCACACCACTTCCTCGTCGTCTTGTGTGGCCCTAGCCATGAACCTCACAGATATCTAAAACGGCCAACCCCAGGAGAGCTGGCCTGACCATCCCGGGGACTCTAGGTCACCTGCTCTGTGATCTAGAGTCCCCGCTCAGCCTGCTTCCCACCCTGTCTCCATTCCTGGCTAAATGAAGTCAGGAGAATATAATTTAATCACAGGTCACCAGCCTGTCCTTCTCTGGAAGGACCCTCATCTCTCACTAGGTCCCAGTTCTGCTTTTCCAATTTGACACTGAACGACAATGTTACACCCTAATATTTGCATGAAAGGATACTTCCTTATCAGTCTTAGCCACTTATCCCACCATAGGCTTCATTAGGAATACACATGGTGTTAGCTTCCCCTGGCTTCATAGGTATCACGGTAAGTTGTCCCCAGCTACGTGGACGGCAAGTTTTATCGAGAACAACACTTTCCACACAAAGAACAGCAATGTCCACAAAGGTATAGAGCCACAGGGGTTGTGGGGGAAAGAACAGGGCACGTGGCATCACAAGACTTGGGACGAACACAGGCTCTGCCAAGGAACTAGCTGCGTGATCCAAACCCCCTCACTCCTCTGGCTCCTCATCTGTAAAGTGAGCGGACAAAAGGATCCACGTCATAGGGCTGTTATTAAGTTCACCCCCACGACATTAGGATTAAATTAGACAAACCCCGCAAAATAAGCCTTGTGAATCAGGAACCATCACACAAATCTGAGATTGTCTTTGTGCCGGTAGCATCATGCAGTCACCAAGGGCTCTGGAAGCTAAGGAGAAAGGGGACAAAGCAATGATTCTCAAAGTTTGGTGCACACGAGATGCATCTCGAGACTCATTTCCAAGTACGCATGCCTGTTGCCCTGGGTGATTCGGATTTGAACCACAGGTGGAGGGGCACTGGAATAAGTGCTCGGCTGAAAATGGCTTCCGGTTCATTCATCAGAAATTTTAAACTAGTCTTAGAGGATGCAACTAACGCGAAGATACGGCTGAAGGTTGGGCGACCGCAGATCTACATGTAGAAAGGAGGCAAACATCCGGAAGTAGATAAAATACAAGGCTCTGTGTTGGCCAAGTCGAAAAGGCAGCACTTAAGTAAGACCTCATTGAGTTTCCCTGTGGAGCATCTGTACTGCTCCAGGCTCCCTTCTGCGTGAACCTCACTTCCAGGTCCCAGAGTCACCGTGAGTCATTGAGGATCAGCCAGGAATCAAGGGGAGCGTGTGGGTCCCGTCCCCGCTCCTGGAAAGCCAGACCTCACCGGGAAGTGGCATCTCTTACTCAAAGGGTTCATCTCAGAGATGGAACAAAGAACCCCTTTCATTCTGGAGAGCTCCTGTTTTATGTGGTACAGGCAAAGATTGAACAAATCCACCAGAGGCATGGGCAGCCACAGTGACTAGAATATGAGACTTCCCCCTCTGAAGGTTTCACTTTGAATCTCCTCCCTAAGGCCAGTCCCGGAGAGAGAATTTGGACACAGCAAAGCAGTGGCTTCAAAGTCACAGTAACTTTCTACATGCCTGGGAGGAGATGGAGAATGTCACCTTCCTTTTTTTCTGAAACTCCCATCATCACTTTGTATAGGTCGCAAGAACACAGAGAAAAGAGAGACCTGGTCCAGGAGTCAAGAGACCTGGGTGGCCGTCCTGCCCCTGCCAGTGATGAGCTAGGTAACGATATGTCTTTCTTTGGCCACATCCTCTTCCAAAGAGCAAACTTCAGGATACTGACACCTACCCTGGCTATTTCACAGGGTTAACATGAGGGCTAGATGAAAAACTTCTTTGAAAAGTAAAAAGTGCCACTGAACTGTAAGAAATTAATATTTAAAGCCCCAAAGTAAAAATTTCAACCTCCGAATCCCCCGATTTGGTTATGAAATGTTGTCGTCCGATTCACTAAAGTTCTCTCGGCTGCTTCGCTGTGGAAGCGGAGGCCGGTCCCCTGATAAGTCACCACTGTGGAGCCCTCTGTGGATGCTGACTTTCCAGGCTGGGCCGCAGGCCCTACTGAATTCCCCCCGACTCTCGCAGGTGTGCCCTCGCTCTCTCCAGGCCTACAGAAGCTCGACATGCTCCTGCTCTCCCACCCCACTCCACAGACCTGGAGGTGCCCGAGTACAGCTGACCCCCGTCGCATTCATGTGACACCTTTGTTCAGTGCTAAATTCACTTGAGAGGGGAAAAAAATACCTCAACCGGGAAATAAATCTTTCGCTGCTATTCATCCTCCCCTCACGTGGAGCTGGAATATCGCTTTAAAGAACATTCTTGTGGCCTTTCCAGGTCTTTTCCTTTAGGTCTGCAAACAGGAGTAACCCGTCCAAGGGGAAACTACTCCCCAGCAGAGCAGTTCTTCAAAGGGGACTTCTTCGGGCAGGAAAAGGGAACGTCTGATACCATAGCTGAATAAACAGACTCATCAAGCCCAGCGCCAGATTGGAAAACCAGGCCCTCTGCACCTACAGCCCGCCAGCCGTGTGCCTCCTGCGCGCTCGGGCTCTGGCTCTCTCAACTCTGTCCTTCTGGCTCTCTCTCTCTCTTTTTTTTTCTCTTCCATTCTGTCATCTTCTTCACCAAATGCCTTAACGTTCTTGGGTTCATAATTATTGTTTTTATTATTATTGATTGACTGATTTAATGGGCTCTGCAGGTTTCGAAGCCCATGTTTCAATCACAAACTGTTCTGACACTTCTAGTCATGAGGCTCCCATTATCCCTCAATGTTCACATGTCTCCACGGTCACCAACACTCCTCAGAAAGTAGCTCCTTTGGGGGCACCTGGGTGGCTCAGTCGGTTAAGCGTCCGACTCTTGGTTTCCGCTCAGGTCACGATCTCATGGTTCCTGAGTTTGAGCAATGACAGTGCGGACCCTACTTGGGATTCTCTCTCTCTCCCTCTCTCTCTGCCCCTCCCCTGCTCACATCTGCGTGTGCACTCTCTATCTCCTTATCTCTATCTCTATCTCTATCTCTCTCAAAAATAAATAAACAAACATAGGAAAGGAGCGCCTGGGTGGCTCAGTCGGTTCAGTGTCGGACTCTGGTTTTGGCTCAGAGCATGATCTCATGGTTCATGAGTTCGAGCCCCACATTGGGCTCTGCACTAACAGTGAAGAACCTGCTAGGGATTCTCTCTCTCTCCCTCTCTCTTTGCCACCTTCCTCAAAATAAATAAGTAAACTTTAATAAAAATATTTAATACTAAAAAAAAAAAAGTAGCTCCTTTTAAAGGCAGAACAGACAATTCACACACTCAATGTTCTAAGCCCTGGCTGGATGGCCTAAAAAACCCTAGAGTTTGATGGACCCTCCAGAGATCAAATTTTCAGACTCAGAAAGATAATTGTCTACTCTGGACTTTGAAAGAGTCTTGAAGCTACCAACCTGTTTACAACTCAGCTCAGTGTCTCCGTCTGTAGAAGTATTTCCAAATGTCTAAGCTAAACTTATACTATAATTAGTTTTTCCACTTGCATAGCTGGTCATGAGTGAAATTCCAAGCCATAGGTCATAGCAGGGCTTAGGCTTAGAAATTGGAATTTGTCTTTTCCATACAGGAAAATTGTGGGGTTTTTCCTTTAAAACAATTATGCTCATAAACTCAGATAATCTAGTTGCCAACTAGTTTTGATTACCTGTGTATCCATACATACTCACATGGACAGAGACAATTCTGTGTGGATTTCATACAATACATCAAATCAATTAGGATTTCTTTAGCCATCTAAAAATTAGGCAGAGGATCTCACTCTGATTGCTTTGTTCTTCATGTTTAAACTCTTTCTTAAATATTTCTTTGAGGGGTGCCTAGGTGACTCAGTCGATTAAGTGTCTGACTCTTCATTTTGGCTCAGGTCATGATCTCATAGTTCGTGAGATCAAGCCCCACATCCGGCTCTGTTGACAGCATATAGATGCTTGGGATTCTCTCTCCCACTCTCTCTGCCCCTCCCCTGCTTATGTTCTCTCTCAGTCTCAAAAAAAAATAAATAAACTTAAAAAAATATTTCTCTGAGAAAATAATTCTTGGATAATAAACATACTTGGAGAAAGTTTATAAACTTCTCCAGTACCTAATTTTAGAACTAGAGGTCGGGGCACCTGGGTGGCTCAGTCAGTTACACACCTGACTTTGGCTCAGGTCACAATCTCGTGGTTTGTGGGTTTGAGGCGGCCTCAGACTCTGCAATGACAGCTCAGAGCCTGGAGCCTGCTTCGGATTCTGTGTCTCCCTCTCTCTCTGCCCCTCCCCTACTCATATGCACTCTCTCTCTCTCTCTCTCTCTCTCAAAAATAAACATTGAAAAAAATTTTTTAATAACTTTAAAAAAATTAGAGGTCAACTCTTTAATTTACTTGGCTTCCATAACTGGCTTCTGGCTCATTCATTATCAACAATGCATGACTGTCCTATATAAAATGCCTCTTTAATTGGCTTTACAGACATCAAGTTTCAACAAAAGCAACAGCAAAAAAGGAGTCAAAATAAAGAGAAATGATTCAGTAAATATGTGGTCAGTATGAATCTCTGAGACCCAGGGCATTGTTCTTTTTTTCCCCTCCAATAGTAAGCTCTTAACCTCAACCGCTCAGTCACCTCCCACTTTCCCATCAACATTTATGGATTGGATATTATCTTCTTTTTTTTTTTTTTTTAATTTTTTTTTTCAACGTTTATTTTATTTTTTGGACAGAGAGAGACAGAGCATGAACGGGGGAGGGGCAGAGAGAGAAGGAGACACAGAATCGGAAACAGGCTCCAGGCTCCGAGCCATCAGCCCAGAGCCTGACGCGGGGCTCGAACTCACGGACCACGAGATCGTGACCTGGCTGAAGTTGGACGCTTAACCGACTGCGCCACCCAGGCGCCCCTGGATATTATCTTCTCAAAGACTCGCTGATCCCCACACTGTATGTTTGTCCAGTCTGAATACTTGTAATTACTATGGAGTACTCACAAGAACAATCCAATCGTCCTTGACATCATTAATCACCACCAACAGAAAGGTCCAGATTAGCCAGGAATTGGTAAACTTATTTTAGTATTTGTAAAGAGTTGTGTTGTGTCTATGTTGGGAGAAGGAGAAAAAAATTCTAATTCAGCTACTCTGACACTGACAAGCAACACCTGGCTATTTAGAAACACTCTCATCAACAAATAGACTTTTCATATGATTTTTGCATAGACACCACGTTCAATTGCCTGTCAAACTAAGAAGAATAAAAGTCAGTGACTATTTTTAACCAGTAGGAGTCTAAAATGTTCCTCCTCTCCATTTGACACGCATAGATTAGGTTCTCGGTTATGCAATCGTTGGCGCAAATATCCCCTTAGACGGGCTGAAGGGACAAGGTGGGAGACATTCGTTACAGTTACCTTTGCCCAGGCTTTATTTGTTCTGCAGATAATAACCTTTGGACCTCTTTACTCAACGAGTCATCTTGCACAAACTGTAAACTCTCTCAAAACTTTCTGTTCCCTTGAGACCCTTGAGAAAACAAATAGGGGTGGGGGGAGGGGGGAAAGCATGATCAAAATCTACTTTCTTTGGTCAACATCCTAAAATTGAGCAATTTCTTGACATCTTAAAAGGGACTGTCTGGCGTCAGGTTGAGAGTTAGTAAACTCCCTATTGATCAAATAACTGAAGCCAGTAATAACTGCAGTCAGGATTCTAAGGTTGCAAACACTTGTTCTGTAGCTATTTCCTGTTCCTCCATGTAGCATCGTGAAAACTTTATCCACATTTACCCTGCGTAAGCACTAGTTGCTAAACTTTTAGGTCGCATAGTTCTATCGATAAGAATATTTGAGACATATCCAATTTGTGTACTTTTCCTTACAAGTTCCATGCATATTACTGGATCGTGTGCATCAAAAATACACACACCCTGGGGCACCTGGCTGGCTCAGTTGGTAGGGCATCAGTGGATCTCAGGGTCATGAATTCAACCCCACCTTGAGCCTAGAGCTTACTTAAATATATATTATGTATATATCCCCCAAATATATATTATATATCTCAAAAACTCTTTACCTAAGATGGAGTTTTAAAAATAAAGTGAATAGAAGATTTAATATCTTCCTTCTGCACATGACAGGATCACTTGGGATTCTCCACGGGGCCTGGATATTCTACTTCTGAACACACTGCTTTAAGAAGAATATAGTGACCCACCACTGTCCCAAACTCAATCACCACCTCGCCCTAATCAAAATCCATTTTCGAAAAAAGATCTGCCATCAGTCATTATCATCTTATATGAATGAGGACCCATCATTAGATTAATGCTTCCAGCAGGATTTGCATTTTAAGTATATGCATAATTATGAGAACAAAGCTTTATTTCACGTTAATGTAATATCAGGAATGTCAAAATAATTTATGATATTTGAAAGATAGAAAACGGTTCCTGGTGGCCCTAAAATCAGACAAGTTGGGATGCCCCTTATGTACTGAATATGCCATAGCAGCACCAAACTTGGTATATAAAAAGGTCTTAGGGAGAGCCAACTGGTTAGAAAGAGAAAGAGTGGGGACCACACACAGTAGGAGATTTTTCCTCAGGCCAAGACCAAGTTTCTACTTACATTGTATATTCATTGGGGAAGTCAGAGCAGGACGATAGCTAGACATTATAGAGGAAGAGCTTACAT
The DNA here is from genome assembly GCF_018350155.1 of Leopardus geoffroyi. NCBI lineage: Eukaryota > Metazoa > Chordata > Mammalia > Carnivora > Felidae > Leopardus > Leopardus geoffroyi. The sequence goes on from NC_059338.1 coordinate 39,781,107, forward strand.
CCTCCAAGTCATGTTCACGACCCCCTCAAGACCAATTAAAAAAAAAAAAACTTGATAAACTCCCACAAGGTTGACATGGAACTTCAAAGGCTTGGTAGCCTCAAGTTGAGGAGTAAGACTTCTATAATTCAAGAAAAAAATCACTTTTGCCACAAACAATCACAGGTACTGACACAGCTCAGGTACTTATGTTTATCATGAATTCATGAAAAACAATGTTCCCAGAGGAAAAGATGAGCAATAATTTAGATTATTTTCATCCTTGGGAATATGCAGTAAAAGTGATTACAAAATCAGAATAATCCACGAGACATATGTATTGATCCAGCTCATCAGGTAATTACAAAATAGTCCGTTTCTTTTTGTTGTTTTTGTTGTCTTTAATTTAATGTTTATTTTTGAGACAGAGAGAGAGACGGAGACAGAGAGCAAGGGAGGGGCAGAGAGAGAGGGGGACAGAGGATCCAAAGTGGGCTGAGAGCAGATCGGATAGCAGAGAACCCGATGCTGGGCTCAAACTCACACACCACGAGATGCATGACCTGAGCCAAAATCAGCTGCTTAACCAACCAAGACCTCCCCCCCAACCCTCCGGTGCTCCGTAGCCTGTTTGGTTTTGACAAAAGTAAAGTGGAGAATGAAGCACATAAATTAGCTGTCAGGAGATGTCTCTTGTGTATGTATGTATGCATACATATACCATCCATATGTATATCTATGTTTGTGTGTATAGGGAAACTCCTGCCATTCAGTTTACCACCTGATAAGAAGTTGGGCTAATCAGGTGCCCATGAAAATTTGTAAAGTGATATATGTATCAGCAGACACCAAATAACAACGTAACCCAAAAACACTTCAAATAAGTATGCACTGACCGAATAAAGAGAAGGATATAATTAAAATTTATTATGAATTTCCAGAGAAGTAGGGACAGACATTTCAGATAGATGAATAAATTGGTATGAGAAATGGAAAGAAGTTTAACTTAGCAAATTATACCCAGGGGACACAAGATTCACTAGTGTGAGAAAAGTATCCACACTGATAAAGTATGAATTACAAAGTTAAAGTTAATGGGTTGATAGAGGAACCTTGTTATGTGACGATTAAGCCAAAATTTAGCTTTGCTTGAAGCATCTAGGTAAGGAAGGCAAAGCATGTATTATATTGTTGTTGTTTTACTTAAAATATTCCCTATATAGTCCTTCCGTACTATGTGAGATAACATAGATACACAGACATAACATAAGAAGGCCACAACATGATACCAGCTTTATGGGAGAGAACTTCACAAGTGTGGACAGGAATTCTTCCTGCTCTGGGACCTTTTCAGGCTCTGACCTTTGTTTCCAAAATGTCAAGGGATCTCTTGTGTCATCATGAGCCCCCTCCCCCAGCCCCTCAGAGCTGTTACCGCGAAATGGCCATAAACTATGCCAAAAACGATAAGACCTGAGAATTGCTGAACACCGCCAATTCTTCTGTCAACATTCCTGTCCTGAAATCTCCTTTTACTTAACAAACCTAGATCACCTTCCTTTAAGGACACCAAACAGAAGAAAGCTGAGGGAAATAATCAATTCTCTGTCTCTCCAAAAGAAGATCGTCAGGAGGGAAGTGGAAAGATACCACCTGTCTAGTTTCTCCTGCGTTTTCTGGGTCCCACATCTTGCTTTGTAATTGTCAGGAGTTGCTCCACCTGCTCCCGATCGAACTTCCAAAAGGAATGGAAGCTCTACCGGGAGCAAAGTCTGGCTTTTCAGTATCTTATGCATTCCCTATCACAAGTTTTAAAAGTTAGTTTCAGCCTCTGTGCACAGCAGGAACTCAATGTGTTAAGCACCGGATGATATCCCAACTTTGCTCAGATGATGCCTTAAAGAATGCATGGATCAGGGCACCTGGGTGGCTCAGTCAGTTGAGCATCCGACTTCAGCTCGGGTCATGATCTCACAGCTTGTGAGTTTGAGCCCTGCGTCGGGCTCTGTGCTGATGGCTCAGAGCCTGGAGCCTCTTCAGATTCTGTGTCTTTCTAGCTCTCTCTGCCCCTCCCCCACTCACACTCTGTCTCTCTCTGTCTCTCAAAAATAAATAAACATTAAAAAAATTTTTTTTTAATAAAAAAAAAGAATGCATGGATCAATCAGCTCATCAAATTGATCACCAAGCAATGGATAAGACAATCACAAATTCCATTCAGTTTGGTTATTGAGAAAGTCAGCTAATGACCAGGCCACAAATTATCCTATTAGTGCTTACCAGTTTAATAGCCAAATACACTTGGCACTGCTCAGCAGTGGATTGTGGAAACTGTCAAGTCAACCTAAAGTTAAGATGGATTTGAATCTCCACAAGGGCAGAGGCTGTGCCTGTTTAGCTCAACACATTTCTCCAGTATCCATCATAGCACCTGCTGCATAGTAGATAATTGTAGTAGCTTGTCATTAAGATGACCGCCATCAATTCTTTCCTTCTTTGAATGCACACGCCATTCCCCTACTGTGAGTGGACCCCATTTCTCCATCTCTTAGAATCTGGGATGGCTGGTGACTGCTTCAACAAGCAGAAAGTAGAAGTCACCCGCGTGACTTCCAAAGCTAGGTCTCAAGAGGCTTTGCAACTTGTACCTGGATTTGAGAACACTTGCACGTGAGGAAGCTGGTCACGTAAGAAGGCTGATTACCAAGAGACCAACAGGCTCTGAGGAAACCCAAGCTAACTATGGGGAGCAAAAAAAGATTCCCGAGGAGCCCGAAGCCAGACATGAATAAGGAAACAGTTAGCTGACTCCAGCCTCAGCTACCATCAGACTTCATCCATATGAGGGACTCAAGCAAGAGCTGCTCGGCGGAGCCCATCAACCGTAAGAATCAAGAATGATAATAATGAAGTGTCTCCTTAAGTCACCAGGTTTGGGGGTAGTTTATGACACAGCAACAGATAACTGGAATCGTGTTCAATGCTTATTGAATGATTTATAAAAGCAGCCACTTAGAATAAAGGGTTCCCAAATGAACCCAAATAAATCCATTAAATAAATTATTAAGGTGATGTCAACAATGGTAAAGACTATCAGAAAATTGGACAACTCTGTGGATAATTAAGGCCAAGAGGAAATCTGCTACAGAGTAGAGAAAGTAATTTTTTTTTTTTGAGAGTGGAATTTTCCAGATTCACTAACCATCTTGACTGCATTCATTAGATGATTGCTCAATGCTCTACTTCCCTTTACACAAAATAAACTCATGATTGTGTTCCATCCATGATTCTGGGTGCAAAGTAGAAGAAAATATATTAACCAAGAAGGAACATGAGTAACCAAGGGAAACAGATTTTGTGGAGCCTGGTTTTTCTGTGAAGACTCTATCTCTTCTCTCCATTCTTTTAATTTTGTAAAATAGACTTTGCTCCAGGTACACTGTGTAAAACAACTAAATATAGCCAGAGATCATGGTGGGTGGGAATGGAAAAGAGAGGCTAAATACTGGGCACTAGCCGCTATTACATCATCACATCCCCCATAATTGTGCTATTATGCACACAACGCTTCAGCTAGATACAGTCACCACTCCATAATGATAAAAAGATTAATTAGTGACATGATCCATATCTTCCATTTCTTTGATGGTTGTAAATAAGTCTGAGTCATTCTACTATTATTTTTACCATAGGCACAATAGTCTTACCCTTTTTTGATGAGGAAAATGAAAATATTAAGAGGATGTCTTTAATCTTCCACAGAGTTTTAACTTGGTGCCTTTCTAGGTAAAACCACATCAAGGTCTGGCCTTCCCTTTCCTGCGTATCTTTTTCTCGGGCTAACACCCGAGTCTACCCCACCCTCTCCTCACTTACAGAATACTCCCCACCCTGCCCCAATATGAACTCATAAACCTCACCTTCCCAAAGATGTTCTAGCTCTGCCAGAGCACAAAGGTCATGTTCAGACCAAATGAATAAAATATGGAAATACTTGGACTAACTCTGCACAACCAACTTGATACTTCAGTTTAAAACGTGTGTGTGTGTGTGTGTGTGTGTGTGTGTGTGTGTGTGTGTGAGAGAGAGAGAGAGAGAATATAGACAGCCTCTACCAGACCCATTATCAAAGCCTCCTCTTTTTGGCTATGTGGACAGGATCCAGAGCTCAAGCTTAAGGTCACTTGTTGAACAAGAAGCTCTTCACTCTGAGCAGACTAGGAGGGGAAAGAGCTTAAGCCAGGGAAGAAACTAGGGCAGTCATTAGGGAGAATCATCAGATTCCATGGACACGAGACCTTGAAACCTAACTTAAATACACGGAGACAACTTTCTGATTTGCTACTCATTCTGTTGTCATTCCATCCAAATCACTTCAGAACAGTTTTTTTGTTTGGTCTTGTCTGGCATCGGGGGATAAAGAATGGAGTAAGATCTGCCCTCAAGAGTCAAGAGAAAATGGGTTATGGAGGGATGACCATTTGGATTTCTTATGGGAAGGACGAGGAGCATTTGTGCCTGACACTTTTTGTTGAGACTCAGGAGGCACCACCCCTGTCCTCTGTGCCATAACGGCTGAAAGCCTGGTGATGACATCCCCAGGCTCCTTTGGCAGTAGGGTTTTCGGTACTACCTCCCACTGAGAGATGCTCTTGCAGTCATTGGAGGCGGGAGGCAAAAGCCATTTTTCTCTATCTGTAGCTACAAGCAGGTGTGTGGGCACTAACAGACTGCAGACACAGTGGGGGGGGGGGGCTCCGTGTCAGCTTCAGGGCTTCTTCCTAGGCCTCGCCCCCATCAGTGCTGCAGGGAGCTGAGATCATCAGTGGCAAGCTGACGTCCTGGTGGTGCCTTCACTTCAGATTTCCCTTCATTCCCTGGCTCTCCCAGTGATTCTGGTTTTGGTGTCCTCGAATTCCTTGCACTGAATTCCTCCCTGATGAAACACTCTGAGTACAGGCAGAATGCGGTAGGTATGGAGAATATGACAAAATACAGGTTATTTCTTGTTCACGTTGCAGGCTGAGTGGCTTCTATCCTGTAGCCACACCATCCGGAACACATGTCCTGCAAGATCCCTATGGAAGAAGAGGAGACAGAAACAGGGGAAACGTACACACACTCTTAACTCCGTGGACCAAAGGAGGCACAGTACTTCTGCATACACTCCCTTACAAAGAACTGGTCCTCTGGCCCCAATTAACTTGCAAAGGAGAGGGGATTGTGGTCTTCCCCTGTGCCCGGGGAAAAGAAATCATTTGGTGAACACAGTTCATTGCATCTGCCGCAAGAGACTTCTATTTTCCTGAATAAACTTGACTATTCTCTTCAGTACCCGATCTGGTGTCCTGTAACAAGACCCTAATATATGTGGCGTTGACTTTGCGGTCAAGGTGCCAGAAGCAGATATATTAGTCTGGATGGCTGCAGATCCATATCATGCAGTGGAAAAATACCGGGCAAAACTGCTGCTTTTCGTAACTTGGAAGTCAGACCATGTGACTCTGGAGCTCGTAGGTGAAAAATAGCACGCGTTGGCTGTTATTGGCTGCTGTTGACAACATAATAGAAGAAAAAGAGGATATCAGGAAATAATTAACTGGTTTTTAAGCAAAGGCGAGAAGAAAAGGCAACTGCTTCTAGAGCTCCCTTCTGGTAGCAATTTCTGTATTAGTCAAGGTAAGTAATGATTGCTGGTATAACAAACAATCCCTAAAAGCTCAGCGGCTTCACATATGGACATTTATGTCTCACTCGCAAAAAAGTCCAATGTGGATATTCCCGGTTGGGCAGCTGTTCTGGGCTGCTCTTCTCTAAGCAGTGATTCAGGAATCCATATTCCTTCCCTGTAATGGCTCCAGGCATGGGGGACATCAAGACCGCCCTGGCATTATCTAGCCAGAAGATGGAGAGACAGAGAGGGACAGAGACAGAGAGACAGAGACAGAACGGAGAAACTATCACAGTCTTCACTGAACCTCCATGTGACACATATCTCTTGAATTTCAGCTCATACTCCCCTGATAAGAACTGGTCACATGGTCCCACATCACCACAAGAGAGGCTGGGAAATGTAGTCTCCTGCTGACATCCCAGAAATACCTCTACCTGGCAGAAGGGGAGGATGAATCTTCATTGGCCAGTTAGCCACCTCTGGCACAGGACTGGGACGTTTCTTTCGTTTGTTTGCTGCTTTGTACTTTCTTTCCCCCTTGTTAACAATATAGCTTTGTGCTCTTTCCAACTTCTCTTTTTCTTTTGACATGCACTTTCTTTTGTCTTTTGTTTGCTCTTACCTTCCCCTCTTATTTTCCCATTAATGGTAACGAATCGAATCGTGGCATTCCACTCTCTGAGAAATTTCTAAGCGTAAGGTCAGGAACAAAAAGTGGAGCTGCTGTCTTGTCTGAATTGAGAAAGGAAGTCATTCCTGTGCCTTTTCTCCCAACTCAAGTCCCCTCTTATCCTCACTGTGGGAAGTGACGCAGCAGCGGCAGGAAGGGGCGGTCAAAAAACCCTCACAGAGCCAACGAAGTATCTGCGAGTTTGGTGATGCTTTTCAGACTTCCTTGTTCCATGTTCTCCGGGTTGTTTCAGGTTTTGTACTAGCTTCAGGGTAAAAGCTTTGTTTTTCTCTTTATTCAGTTATTAATGGAGACTACCTGTCACTGCTGGAGGAAAGTGGCATGTGTGATCTAGATGGTTTTCAATAACTGTTTTCAATAACACGACTCTAGAGGGGTTTCTTGCAGTCACAGATGCAACTTTTATCCATTTGCAGCTTTAAGGAAGAAATAAACAAACATTTTCGAAAATGGGAAACGTAAATATTTATAATGTGGCAAAAGCCAGACGCCTCCATGAAAGGTAACCAGCACGGGTCACTAATGCTTCCTTACAATCTACCTGGCTCTGTGCTTTATGTGGGCCGGGGGTGGGGGTGGGGGGTTTAGGACAGAAAAATAAGGCTGTGGTTCCTATCCCAATAGTTCCCGTCCTTTGGAATACCCCGCAATGTAATGAGTTGGGATTGGTCTGCTCAGAAATTGGAGTTTTCTAACTTCAGTTGGAATCCATGTTGAGCAAGACTCGATTCTCAAATCTGTGTCATTATTTGGCAAAGAGTCCCAGTGAAGTCGTGGCCTCACAGCATCTTTCTATTTCTGTGTTTGCTCTCTTTTCTGGTGAGGTAGCTGCCATGAAGCTAGAGCCCTGGAGTCCTAACAAGCTCCTAGAGGCACTTTTGACTATAAGTGAGCTATTCGGTATATTTGGGGCAGCAAAAATAATAACAATACCAACATGCTTTTACATCTTTGCCAGATAATGTTCAACCACTGTCACGTTATGAAGCAGGTATGATTATTGTCATCCCTATTTTATAGATGAAGAAACTGAGGCCTGGAGAAATTAAGTCACTTCTTGAGGAGATACAGCTATTGATTGTTATTTCAAGAACTTCAACTTGATTCTGTTCGACGGCAAAGTCAATAGCTTAACCACTCTGTTACCAGTCTATTTCCATAAAACCAACCCAAAGAATTAGCATAATGGCCATGGGAACTGGACAGGTCAATCATCAGAAAATAAAGGCAAAAATGCAAACTTCCACAGAAATGAATCATAACAACAATATTTATCAACATTTCTTGAACACTTGCTATATGCCAGACACGGTTCAGAAACCTTTACGCAGATCAACTCATGGAATCTTCACAACAATCCTAAGAGATGAGTTATTTATTATTATCATCCTAATTTTTTTTTTTTTGCAGAAACTGAAGCACAGAGTTATTAAATTACAGGATCGCACAACTAGCAATTGCAAGACGTAGAGGAGTTGGAATAAAAGCGTAACGAACCTATTTGTCCTCCATGGAGATAAGAATGGACAAACTGGAAAAATAACTTTTGAAAGTTCTTGAGCATAGCTTACCTTCTGTGACTCACTCACACAGTCCGAACCATCCTTTGGGCAACTCGGATCCCAAGTTCTGGTCCAACCTCTTCCTTCCACCTGAACTGGGAAGTCTTGGATGATGGCCGTGTATCCTCATACACAAGCGACCCTCATCCCTCCCTCACCGGACCAGGAGGGTTCCAGTGCCAAGGAGCTCTTCTGTCCTATTGAAAGCAAAGAATGGTTGCCTCTGAAATACGTACAAAGAGCAAGCAAATTTAGTCAGTGTATGCAAAACACAAAATGGCATCTGCCGTCTGGAAAAATATACCAAAGCCGTGAGCCGTCGAGCCCCTTTCAAGACTTTGGCATGTAAAAATCAACACTTTTTTTTAAGTCTGAAAGGTCCATGTGAACTCCCAGTTTCATTAAATATAATTCTCTCTTCCCCATTCCTGCCACCAGCCGACCGCTCTCCCAGCACATGCACTACTTCCCCTCCCCCCAGCTAAAATATACATACATACATACATACACCCATATTTTCCCCCTTCTCAGAAGTACAAAGATCATTGAGAAGGTGGCCTTGACAACAGAGGGCTTTTAAAGGGAAGATGAAAAAAATCATTCATAATTACCTTCTTTTTCACATTTAAAATGATTGTTTTTTACATTTACATTTAAAATGAGTTTTTACATTTAAAATGATTACAAATACACTTGCTTTGGCATTGCGTATGTCTATACGTCTGGATGCTAGTTTTTCAATGACATTCCAGAGGCCCCCAGATTGTGGGTTGATGTTGCCGCTGTCTTTATGATCACAAACTCGTGATATTGCCTCCATCTGCACTCACTTCAAGGATTTCCAACCAGATGGGAACAAGGAAGGCTGAGCTCAGGCTTTGCCTCGGTTTCGGGCAGAGCAAGCAGGGCACCCAGGCAGAAATGCGTCCATCACATAGTGGGGAAAAGAGGCTGGTGATGCCTACTTCAGAGTTGGGGTTAAACGGACAGGAACTGAGACCGGGAAAATCGCTGGTGAGGTGTAAGGGGGAAGCTGATCACACCAAACGGACTGAAAAGGGACAGAATCGTGGCTGAGGATGAAGTTAGCTACAGGCTTGGAATCAAGGAGGCTGGAGCATGGTCAGAAACAGAGCAAGAACATTGACGAACGTGTATGTAACCGCAACTAGATGCAGGAAGTGATTCGCCATGGTCCAGCTACTTCACACACATCAGATCATTGTCACAACAGCTTTTTGAGGGAGGTACTTGACATACGAGAAAACTAGGGTCCAGAGAGGTTAGGTCACACGGCTGGTGGCAGTGTCTACATTTCAAGATGGGTGGTCCGATTTCAGTCTGCCCTGTTTTACTGCCTACTATATACATATAAATGAATGAATGAATGAATGAATGAATGAATAAATAAATAAATATCTTAAACAAAACAGACATACACCATAGGACTACCAATTTTCTCCTGCTAGTAGAAAAACAGGTAACTTTTATTTAATGTATTGACCTGTATTTCCCTATTCTCTATTTTATAATGAAAATATTTCAAAGATTGGTGGGAAAAGAAGATAAAACATGCTTAATGAAGGAAAGAGGCTAAAATTTGGTGAATGAAGGAAACATGTTTTCTCAGGAACAGAGGAGCGTAGAAGGCTGGACGCCGGTATGAGGCATGAGCGACAGCCGGGACTGGTCCCAGTGCTCTTCGGATCAGAGTCCATTGTGACTTGTTATCTGCAACCATTCAGCTCTTCCTGGGCCGGTGCCCTTCCAAGGCTGAGGATGATTCCCAGGGTCGGGATTTTGAGGGTAAGAGAGGGCTTGTTGGGGGCAGGGAAGATGCGCTGGGAACAGTTTGCATCTCCAGGGCTGACCTGATCAGAGCCTCAGACTTTCCCTTTTCTTCTTAGTCAGCACCATTTGCGCATGTGTGCTTCATCCCTGGCTGCTTCATTCAGTCCTCTCCACCCTCATTCGAAAGTGCCTGGTGACAGGTTATTTTTCAGTTGCGTTAAAATGAATGCTCTGTTGATCATCTCTTTACTCTTTTAGACTTAGGGAGACATGGTGACGTTTCCTAAAAGTTGGTGTGTTATGTGTAACCTGCTCTAACAGTAAGAGGTATAGCCTGGAGTCTATCAGACCTCACAATTAAAATCCCAGCTCTGCTACTTATCAGCTGTGGGACCATGGACAATTTATTTAGCTACTTTGATCCTCAGTTTCCTCATCTGTAAAATGCAAAATGCAAGATGAAGGGTTAGACTGGCTAAGTAAATAGTAATAATAATGATTTTTATTATTTATATACTTATAAATAATTCTTCATAATAATAATTTATTATTATTATTATTATTTCTATCATCAGCAACAGTGGTAACATTAGATTCTATCACGGTAGAAGAACCATTCCTGCCACTTCTGGGGAGTTGCCAAGTTGCTACAGAAAGGATGTGACAATGGACTCCAATATATTATTGAAATGACATTCTCCAACTCCAGGGGCTGAAGAGCTTGTTGCTATCACAGAACCCCCTTTAGGCCAGTCTTTTGAGTGTCACTTACACCAGTTTGGAAGTAATCTGCTTGCTCGCCCTTCCAGCAAAGGATGTCATGATCAGCTAATGGAAAGTGACAAGAAGGGATATAATGAATGAGAGGGAGTTAAAGATTGGGATAAAAAAAAAAAAAAGAGCCTTGTTCTTTTGGGGAATGCACAATGCTAAGCATACCATGTTAAATCGTGCGTGTCAAATAATGGACTAATTAAGAATCTTCACCCATTTTTTTTCACATCTCATTTTTGTTGTCCTTTCGTAGATGTATTTTCAAATTAGCTCTTAGCTCTTTAAATAAGTACCAAGGGGAAAGAAAAAGAAAGAGAGAGAGAGAGAAAAAAAAAGCTTGTCTATCAGAGAAGCAAAAGATAAATGTAAAAGGAAATGCGCCAGGGATGGAGATGAGGGCTTTGCAGGATATGCTGGGAAGTTTTATAATCAGAGCGGCAACTTCTTGAATAATGGAATTTAATAACATATAATAAACTATGATCTGGGAGAACTCTGATTCAATCCCACTAATTGTTTGAGCCAGTGAAATGAAGGCAAAGTTTATCATGCCAACGTGCTGCTAATGCCACTGAACACCGCGGGGGACAGACAATTGTTCCCAGCTGCCTACCCCCTCACACCCAGAGGGCACATGGTCCCTGCCCTCCAAACACCAGGCTGAATCCCCAACTTGCAGTAGCAGACCTAGTTCTAGGACTTTAAAGTCACAGAAATGTAATTTTTGCAATCAACAAACTATTGTATGAAGCTGAGAACAGAGGGGTAACTAGATACAAAGCCTCCAATTAGGTTATAAAAACTAATAACCAATATGCTTTCATGCTAATGCCAAAAAGTACAAAAACCTATAATAAATCTAATTGAGCACACGATCATAAGCACTGTTTTTCTACCTACATAGTTCTGCTATATTAAGGTATACTCCAAATAAACACGTTTTTTTTTCGATTGTTATTGAAAAGGGTGCTTTTTTTTTTCTTTTTAATTTGGATCATTTTACCAACGTCAAAAAATGCAGACGTATATAATTGAGAAAAAATTATTTTCTCTGTCATTACTCATTGATTATATTTCAGCATAAAAATGAAGGAATTGAAGCAATTATCTGGATAATTTGTATCTCCCCCAAAAGATTAGAGATTTCTAATAAAAAAAAAACATATTGTGTTTGCCTAAATTACTCGGGTAATAGCCTTAGTTTTCACTTTATGAGCGTGGACCTGTCTATTGATGAAAAGTCTTTTGTAATCATTTAGAAGGGTTTTTTTTTTTTTTTTTTTTAGTTTTTTCTGACAATTAAGTGTATGATTTCTTTGTACCTAAACTTTGTGCCTCAAAAGTACAATCTAAAATTCTACAGCACATTTTGCAAAGCAGCTATGGTAAATTACAAAACCTAAAAAGAAATGTGAAGAATGGGTATTACCTTCCCTTTCCCAACGAGGTCCGTGAAATCTTGGTTACTTTTGGGAGTCAAAGAGGGAGTGAAATACCTCTGTAAACTGGTAGTCTAAAAACAGGAAAATTAGTCTTGTGCCACAGCTATGAGCAGCTAATAAAGAAAACACGGGTAGAAGAGATTAAGGTTCAAATCAAGGTCAGAAGAGAGACTGGTTGAGGAAAACTGCCATGTTCCATTGCATGGCAGTTTGAGTGAGACAGTTTCCCCCTGAATCAGTCTGAGGTTGAAAAATTACACTGTTGGGGTTAATAAAGAAGCTGGGCATTTGTTTGGACTGAGATTCCAATTAAAATGTTATTTGGGGGCAGTCAGAGCTAATGTCTTGCTTAGAGGTAAACTGAGCTGCCTTTTCAGAGGTTGAAAAAGAAGAAGAAGAAAGAGGAGGAGGAGGAGGAGGAGGAGGAGGAGGGAAGAGGAAGAAGAAAGAATAAGAAAGACCACCTAATCTGTCAAAGACCCTGAATAACTGGCAGAAAGAATTGTGTTTGCTGGGCCTGTGCCCAACTCAGCAGTGAGCATTCTTGAGGGTTTTGTGACATCATCCAAGGCAGCTGAGGTTTTAGGAGTTTTTGATTGTTGCACTGGGTAAGGAATCTAGTGTTCAGCTTAGCCTTCTTTGAGACAAAGAAAAAAAATCTGGGTGGTGTAATATGCCAAGGTTTGGGTTGGGTTTTTTGTTTTGTTTTTTTTTTGTTGTTGTTGTTGTTGTTGTTTTAATGCCACAAAAGGGAATCAAGAATTCCGGGTCTCAGTCTGACGATTCTAGCCCAGAAACAAAAATTGATGAATACAGTTAATTGAATTTCTCAGTCCATACCAATTTGCCCACAGTTAAACAAAACCACCAAAGTTTGCTTTCATTTCACTTCTTAAGGGTAAGTGAAAATCCACCCTGAATAAGCTCCTTCTTCTCTATAGTCACTCCTATATTCCACAGAGATTCATTAAATATGTTTACTCTGGCCAGCATCAGGCATACCTTGGTCAACAAAGCAGACACATTTTCCAGCCTTTATGAGGCTTCTTGCTGGAGGGAAGGCAGAGCAGTCAATACGTAAAAAGATAAGTAAATATATAATTACAAACTGATAAGATTGAAGGAAACCGTGTGAAGCTGGAAATATATTCCATTTCTTTCCGATCTTATTCTTACCCAAACCCCTGAGCAGCAACTATCGGCAGGCCTCTGATTAGGGCATGGGGTGGTTGGGGAAGCTGGTTAATGGCAGATACAAACTATGTGATTTTCTGCTGGGGATTCTGAGATCTGGTTGTGGAGATAAACAGTGTGATACACAGAAAGGGGTGGGACAGACAAAACAGCAGGGATTGGAGCCAAAGTGAACTTAAGAGTATGGACTTTGATCGGCTTTTTTGGTCCAAAGAGTGATACAAACAAAGCAATGAATTCCTATAAAAGTGCAAAACCAGAAGAGGCCCCCAGGGCAGGGAAAGATGCTGTTTCACGGGAGTTGTGGGGCCAGCACAAAAGAAAAGGTATGCTAGGGTCCACAGAAGAGAATCCGAACCATTCTTTTGCTCATTTCCTTCGTGCTGTGTAAATTTTCTTTAACCAAGACTATAGAGAACGAGCCCAATTTGTCTGAATCTCAATTCAAACTCAGCCCCGCGGTCCAGCTCTGTCATTCAAATTAAGAAAAAAATTGGGGCGCCTGGGTGGCGCAGTCGGTTAAGCGTCCGACTTCAGCCAGGTCACGATCTCGCGGTCCGTGAGTTCGAGCCCCGCGTCGGGCTCTGGGCTGATGGCTCAGAGCCTGGAGCCTGTTTCCGATTCTGTGTCTCCCTCTCTCTCTGCCCCTCCCCCGTTCATGCTCTGTCTCTCTCTGTCCCAAAAATAAATAAACGTTGAAAAAAAAAAAATTGAAAAAAAAAAAGAAAAAAAAAAAAAAAAAGAAAAAAGTTGCGAAAGCATGAATTCCCCTCTCCCCTTCCCACCCCCTCAGCTCCTCCAAAATTAAAACAAACTAAAGACCAGAATGTTTGGTCTTCAGAATATTCTTTAAGAAGACAAGATTGGTTGAAAGACAAGTGGTAGACAGTGCCTTAAGCCTAAGCCACACAGAGGGACCACGCGAAATGGGAAGATAACACTTTGAAAGGAAAATGCCAAACATGAGATCACAGCAGTGGGAACAAGGCAACCAGCAAGCTGAGAAGTGACACGACATCATGGGTGCTACGTCTGTCCAAGTTGTGGCAAAATCTGCCAAGTCCAGATTGAGTTCATTAGTCACTTAGATGCACAGAGATCACAGAAAAAACTCTCCTCCTCATAGGCATAGTTGATCATTATATAAATAGAAACTGATTAGAACATCAAGATTTCTCCAAAGCATAAATATTTCATTCACCAACTAGTTGCTATTTGGCCCGTGGTGGCTAAGAAGAAAGTGTGCAAGGCTGCCACACAAAAGGTATGACTCTCGTAGACTTTAACAGGGACTCAGGTTTGACGTGGATTCCCATTGGATGTTGGGTAAACACGCAGACCACACTGTCCCAGATACAGTCGGGGAACTTGGGGAGAAGCAAGGATCACTGCATTAGCCTAATTCAACCCTTCATTCCTTCAGGCCTACTTGAACCAAGATGATTCTCAATGAGCAAATATTTGCAAGGTCCTTTTTGGATGCCACGCATTGTGTTGGGCATTGGGAATTCTACACTGAACCAGACAACCACAAGCCTTCCCTCTTTTCATTCCCAACTTATCTTCAAGCCCTCTCCATCCCCTTACCCAGCTTAACTATTTTCCAGAGTGTTTATATCACTGACATTATATCCCATCCACATCTGCTTCTTGCTTGTTGCCTCACTTACAAGCTCCAAGGGCTGAGACTTTGTCTTCCTGTGTGGTATTCCCAACATCTAGGCCATTCTCTGAAGGCCTCAGAGAGTATTTGTTGGGTGAATAAGGTCTGTGCTCAAATAACTTATTTCACTTAGGGTAAGCAGAAGAAAAGAAAACCATAGGTGATGTGAGCTGGTATCATTAGAACATCTAACCTAGGAAATGAGGGAGGCCTTTCCTGAGCGAATGACTTTCAAGTGGGACCCTAACTAAAGAGAGGAGTTTGTCTGGAGAAGGGATTGGGGAGGCCTTTCAAACAAAGGCAGCAACACGATAAGGTACCAGTAGTGCTGAGGTAACAGGAGAAAAGCCAGTGACGTGGAGATGTGGGGAGAATGGGGAGTTCCAGGAGGTGAGGCAGGAGCCCAGGACAGAAGCCAGATGATGAAAAGTCTCGTGGCACACATTCAGGACCTTGGACTTTATCCTAAGAGCAATATGAAGAGTTTTAGGCAGTGACATGATCACAACTCTCAATTCACGAATCTCTTCAATAAGCACACAAGCAAGCACTTAAATCTGAGCACTCTGAAACTGACTGGGCTTCAGAAAGGACTGGAAAATTTCAGCATGTGGAGAAGAGGGAAGTATAAAGACCTAGCCACGTTCACTGAGGGTATATCAGAGGCGCCACATTAGAACAGGCAACAGCAAACAGATGGGCTTCTTGGTTTCTGAAGAGGCCGCGATCCAGCTACAGAAAGGCTAGGAACACCCGTGGAAAAACTTAGAGGAAACTGAGAAATCACAGATGAACAAATCTGTCTGTCTCTTTCCTGTTTTGAGGCCATCACCGCCCCACAAGGCCCTTCCTGGTCGGGCAAGACCGACTTTTGCTGGCTCTTCCTCTTTCAGGCCGCCCCTCGTGCTCTGGGCTCCAGAAGTAAGAGACCAGCTCAGGCCCGCCACGCACAGAAGTGTGCCTCCTCCATGCCTCGCAGGAGCCACCTGTCATTCTATCTCTCGCTCCGTCCTCATGGTGTCTCCTGACGAACTGCTGGTCTTTTGCCCAGAACCCAGCACTAGGGCATGACACCTGGTCAGTGCCCAACAAATATTTGCTGGATTAATATTAGAGAGTGTGCTAAGGTGTCACTTTATCATACCTTTCTAGCAGACATTTCTGCAGTGTCTACTTGGTGCACGGTGTCGAGGCCTCTTCAGGCAATCTCACTTAACCTTCAATCTCAGGAGGCAGGTATCACTATTCCCAGTTTGCAGACAAGGAAACTAAGGCTCAGGGGGATACAGTGACTTGCTTAGGATTCCGCTCCCTTTGCAACGGGGACACACGCTTCTGTTCCTCTCCTGAGCCCATGGTCCGATGAATTAACGCTTTTGCTTAACTTCTCCCTGAAGGCTTCCTTGCTACTCCCAGCTTCTGCGAAATAAGCCTCAGGGCTCCTAAAGTATTTTGCGTCAACACGTATCCAGAACTACAGGACCCGATGCCTTCCCAAGCACACTGTGAAAGCCTCAGATGGGTCTTCTTTATCATCAGTGCTGAGTATGGTGTGTGGCACATGATATGGGCACAGGTTAGTATTCGTTTAAGAACGAACGGATGGACGAATCAACCCAAAGGCGATCTAATGTAAATTCTAAATTCGTCCTTCAAGGAGCTCATCAAGAAAACGCAGTGCACACGAATCCTGACAGATGAATTGAAAAAAACGCTCATTTGTGTCAATAAGAATCCAGCACCACTTATCCTTTCCTCTGCTTCCACCCATCACGATGTTCCTTGACGTACTGGTTCCTCTGGAAAATGGACAATCTGGTTTATTTTCAGAATTAGAGATACCAACATTGTACCGTTATGTAAAGGGAGAAAAGGGAGTCATGAAGACATTTGTATGACTACACATGAGTCATGGGTCCATGCACAAGCTGAGAGGACACAAAGTTGAGGAGCAAGCAGAAAAGGGAATTATTCACTACCACCTGATTTTCCCTCAGAAGTATTGAAAGGCTACTCTTGGGGCGCCTGGGTGGCGCAGTCGGTTAAGCGTCCGACTTCAGCCAGGTCACGATCTCGCGGTCCGTGAGATCGAGCCCCGTGTCAGGCTCTGGGCTGATGGCCCAGAGCCTGGAGCCTGTTTCTGATTTTGTGTCTCCCTCTCTCTCTGCCCCTCCCCCATTCATGCTCTGTCTCTCTCTGTCCCAAAAATAAATAAACGTTGAAAAAAAAAAAAAAAAGAAAGGCTACTCTTAGTTTAAAAAATAAGGGAGATGAGCGATATTGCTTTTTAAACTTGGAATATATCCCGTAGAAATACTTAATGCAGACATCCAAAAGCTGAAATATCCCAAACCAACCACAGCTCAGAAGTTGGAATCTCCCTGACAAGATTACTATACTAGAAACAACATGTTTATTGGCTCATAAAAGACATGTCACCTAACAATTCATAACAGGGGGCCTGAAGGAAATAACTCACCCATTGCGAAGTCAATGTTCAAATCAATATCCTTTGGGGAGAAAAATATTGCCCATTGATGGAGATTGATTTTTCTTTTTCTTAAGAAACTCTCGAGGGGTAAACATCTTTTTCATAGTGAGTGTAACTAAACATGCCAATGTCAAGGTCTACATTTCCCTATCCTCATTAGTATGATACTCACAAATTATTAGTGTAATTATAAATGCCTTTCAACCTGTTGAAAAATAGATTCCAGTTTCATTTTTTAAAATCTCATTTTAATATCCAAGCAACATGACCACACAGACAGCATGATGTATGTCCTCTGCTTTACTTACGAGCACTCTTACAGGTGAGATACTTTTTGCTATTTTAAAACAATCAAAAGTTAACATAAAGCCCAAGAAAACTGGATCTCAGGTTTACCTAGATCCCAGGTTTACCTACAAATTTAATGACTAGTTTAAAAAAAAAAAATTCTCACTGTTTTTCTTCTTATCTTTCCCATTCCCACTTGTATCCCCAAATGATTGTCGTAACATTGAATCTAACCACTTACCACCTTGATGAAAGCAAGAAGTTTTAATGGGCAAAGAGAAAAAGACGGCTGGCCCTAACTGGTTTTATATTTAACATGTTGTTTCAGGCCGATGAATCTTCTAGACTTATGTATAAGGCTGTGGTAGATTATGTTGCTTAACTCTTAGATTGTCTTCTTAGGCCAAATGTGTGACCAAAAGAAAGCTTGCCTTCTGCCCTTTTGAAACTCACAAGTTGCATAAGAAAGGACAGATGGATGATTTGGGGAAAAAAGAAATGTCATTCAATTAATGTTTGTTGAAAAGGGTGTCACAGATCATTGGCGGTACTTCCACTCATTGGCAATTCCCCCAAGCAGCCAAAGATTAATTGAGCACCCAGACTACTGAGTTCTATTAGGAGAGGAGAACAATGTGTTGGTGATCACAGAGGCTGAGCTGTGGAACCAACAGAAGTGAAAATGGATGAACCATCTTTGACATGAAGGAATAACACCCTTGTGATACCTTCATAGACAAACGTTCGATTCTTGTTGTTTTTCTCCCAGAATGGAGATGGAACCACATCAAGCCACACCCTTGCACCCCACTCCCCCTGTGTCTAAAAGAACCTGTTTTTCAAATGGCTTGAATAGACAAAATTAGGGGAAAAGTTCATAGACTGGCATCCTGTCGTGACCCACGGCTTGATCTTAGGAAAAATTCAAACCACGCTTAATATACTGATTTTTCTCATCTAATAGTACAACTACAAGCACATATCATAATGCACTAAATGCTGTACAGAACAACAAAGCAAAGCAAAACCAAAAAATTGAAATTAGAACCATTTAAGAATTAAGCCCCTCTTACTAAAAATTTGCTTCCGTAGGAAGTGAAATGAACCTGGCCTGCCAGAAGCACCAAAATCAGTATTTATTTGTCATTTAATTTTCTACTTATTTAAAATTTGAAAATTATTCTCATGCTTTGGTAGGTCTATGTGGCTGCTTATCACTTAAAGTGCATCTCTGCTTTTACCACAAATTGAAGACACACTGACCTTGAGAGACAAGGAACAGAAATATCTATAGGCACTGGGAAGAAACTACAATGATGGGAAAAGCAGGGAAAAAAAAGATAGAGTCCTCTAGGAAGACTAAGGGAGTAACGATCAGAACACATCTGGGATTTGGTTCAAACTGACCTGGAACCAGAATGGATCTCCAAGCTGTTCTGTCTGACACACGTGCACGCATACACACACACACACACATACACACACACACACACATTTCCCAAAGTGAAATCTGCAGATGTTATCCAAAGGAGTGAGCCTAAGAAAAGATTTCACTGGCAGGTACCGGCATCATTTTACCCCTCTCATGGGGATCCACGAGTGGGGTCTATCAGAAGGTTCTACCTAAGCATCCCACTAAAGCAGGGATCTGAAGGTGTCAGCAGGATTTGGCCGACTGGCCCATTCATGGAACTTCGGTTAATTATTGACTGATTAGGGATTTACCTTATCTTTCCATCGGGAGCTGGCTCAAGACTTAACGGTAAGCAATTTAGAGCCAGGGTGAACCTACCCACGTGTTTTGTTTTTTCTTTTAAATTCTCCTTTGGGTCACTTTAGCTTATCTTTCCTTACAATTCACGTTCAGGTCAGAACGGCCAGTTGGTACGGCACTGGGGAGTCCGCAAAAGGACTGGAAATGAGAGGAGTCTCGTTTATGGTGAGGAGTGTCCAGAGGCAAAGGCCCAGAGGACCTGTAGCCTTTTGCAAGACTTTACTTATTGGTCCAGGTTCCCCCTGCCTCCCCCCCCCCACCCCCCCCCACACACACCCATTAAGTCCCTGGGAGAAAAGCCATGACTTTTTGTCTCTAAAAGTGATTGGGATGCTCTGCTCCTAGATGAGAAGGAGCAGTCCCCCCGCCCCCCCCCGCCACGCCACCCCCCTCCCACCCTGCAAGGCAGCCTCTCTGCCGAAGGCCTCTTGGCAAAGCCAGGGAATCAGCCCAGGCAGCTGAGACCCAGCTGCCCCAGATAAGAGGTGGCCCGTGTTAATGTACAGGCTTCCTCTGCACCTCAGCAGGGCCTTCCTTTTCTAAACAGTCTCCCTTTAATGTTGGCGAATGTTGTTTTTCCATTGACTCAACATCTCGCCTCTGGTGGTAAGCCAGTGGGGAAAGTTGGAGCGGGGGAGGGAGGAGGAACGGGGGAGAGGGTGATGCCAAAGCAAGAGGGAGAGGGACTGTCAGCGACATTTCCAAACAAGCCAGACACCTGCTTTGGAAAGACAGTGACCGAGCCTACAATTCTTGCCTTCCTCTTGATTTAGACCGGCCTTTTGTTCCCTGCCTGTCTGTGATGGGCCCTGGGGCTTCCCGGTCTCCAGGACACTGCCCACTTCAGCTGCAGTCACTGTTATAACATGGACACCACTGGGAGGGATTCACAACTTTTCTCGAGGAATGTAACAGTCTTAGCCGAAGGAAAGAAACACTAAGAGAGTTACCCGGGAGGTAACTGAGGAAGGAAAAGAAATTCTAAGGAAGAAATGAAAGAGAAGATGCAAAGAAAGCAGGTGACAGGAAGGAAATTAGGAAAGATAAGAGGAGAAAGGGAAAGTGAGGGGGAAAAAAACCAGAAGCACGGAAATGAAAGTCAAACAGGAGAGAATAGAAGGTGCAAACAAAAAAGGAAAAGGAGAAAGGGGAGAGGAGAAGGTCGAAACATCTGAAATGAGAGTGTTCCCCCAGAAACTCAGGTTTTCAAGCCACGGGACAGAAGCTGGGTTGGGGATGGAGAGCAGTCCCCTCCGGGGCTTCTCTGGGCAACTCGAGGTCAAAGGGCATCTTCAAAACCAAATCTTGATTAGAGCCAGCTAAATGTTTTGACTTGAAGGAGACACGAAGGATTAAAAAGCAAAATAGAGCAGCATGGGTAAGAAAGAAACAGGAAAAGAAAGAAAATTTAAAAAAAAAAAACCTCACGGGAGACACAAAGGGAAGGATAGAAAACACTTCTGAATCAGCTAGTCATCTACTAACAGGCTGCAAAGATTTCCAATGACAAGTTGTCACATTAGTTTAGTGAAACTGAAGCAGTACTTATCCCCTTTCCTGTGCTTAATCTCTCCCTGCGTGCCACAAAAACATGCTACCACGTTTAATAGGATTAGTTTCGTTCACTTTCTCCCCCCACCCCTTTTATTTTTTACAATTCTATTTTCAGCAATACAGGGATCCTTGAATTCATCGACTTCCTGCAGTGCACAGCAAAACCTGGCATGCATGGTTTTTTACCCTTTTAAAGACTCTATTTGAATCTGAAGAATGTAATTTGACTATTTTGTACCTTTTCTCCCCAATGAATTACTTTCTCCTCCTGGAAATCTCCAGAGCTTAGAGGGTGGGGGAGGGGTCGCCGGTGGTAAAAGGGTCCAGACAGAACCCGGGCTAGGAAAAAGGCTGAAGGAGCCCAATCTTGCAGAGGTTACGTGCCCTGGGAGAGACTGTTCTGGTTCTGACCGCAGGCCGACCAGGCGTCTGCTACTTACAGGTTCTGTGGCCTTGAGCAAGTGGTGAAAGCTTCCACAGTCTCAGTTTACTCATCCATGCAGTGGGGATAATTCCTATCGGGGCTGCTGAGACAACTACACTTAATAGACTTTGTTTCTTCACTTCTGAGATTCCTGTTTTCTCATATTTTATTATGTTCCTGAAATCAGTATGTTTTACCACCTATTGTGCATTTAAGGTCACCGTGTTTTCCTTCTCTCTCATCTTTACGTTGTCAGTGCATCTTCTAATCCATGGCATTTTAGAATTAAGAAAATGGCAGTGTTGGGTATAAAGCATCTGGCACAGTTATGACACACTAGAAGTGCTCAATAAATGCCGACCTGCCTATCATCGTTTCTCACTTCGTCTGTTTGCCTCCTTCTGAAGTCTCACCGAAAGACCGCTGGGATGCCGAGAGGATTACGTGTGGACGCGTTTGCCCCTCATCCAGATTCTTCTAGGCTTGTGTTCCTAATTGAAGTTTCAGAGGCTCAACTAAATCCCACACATGATAATTATCTCCCCATGTTGGCTAAGACCCCAAATGCTCCAGTACACTCGGCTCCCTCAACAGGGTCACCAACTGCCATTCTTAGCCATGTCTTGCAAACGTTAGCTCTCTGTTGAATTGTGTCATTCCCTTCTCTTTGAGTCCACTTTGGGTCATGGGCCCTCTCTTGCCCTCTGCCTGCTACCCGCCCTCCCCGCCCCAGGCACCACTAGCAGAAGATTAGCATGGAGGAGATGAAGGGGTGAAGGCGTCTTATCTGGGAGACCTGGGGCTCAGAAGCAACCCTGAGCCTAGAGTGGGGATGGAGGCACTTCAGGGGACGTCCTGCTGGGAGAGGAGGGGAGGGCAGGGCTTGAGGTAGGAGAGGGGAGCAGGGTGCAGGCCTGCCTGTGGGGGGCGGCATCCCCAGCTGGAGACCCCCGGATGCCCCACCCAGTGAGGCCGGGCCTCACAGGGGGTCCTAGGCCTTCAGGTCAAGCTGGGACTAGTAAGCCAGCCAGTGGCTTCCGGTCTCAGCGAGACTGGTGAGGGCCTGAGGAAACCTAGCTGCTGTGCCCTTCATCCAGGCTTCAGCAAAGGCCACATGTCACCTCCGGACCTTTTCTCCTGACTCCCTTTCAGTCCTCCAACCACACTCCCACGTGCCACTTAGCCCCCAGCAAGCCACCTGGTGGGGGAACTGGTGCTCCTCCCCTACCTTTCCGGTCACTCCTAGTACTCCCAGTGGCACTCTCCCCCTAACTCTGCCACCTTGTCGACCTCCACCTATACTCTTTCCTACCCCCCCACCCACTCCCCTCCCACCCCCACAGACACTGTCCCCCTACCCATCCCTGGCCCCTCCAAACTCTGTCCCCCCACACATACTCTTTCCCCCCTCAGCCTCTGCCCCCATCTCCCCACCACCATCTCAAGTGTAGGCCAAAGAGCTGTTTGTACCATGAGGGCCTTTGGGAGTGAAAGGTCAGTCAGTGTCACCTGTCTCCCTACAGCTTGGCCCCAGATGCGGGTTTCTCTGGAGTTGTCTTGGGGTTCTCTGTTTTGTCCCCTAGAGGCATCTCCCCCAGGTACAGAGAGTAACCAGAAAGCAGGAGTCTTCCATACTTGCCCACAGATATCCACAAACCTTAGGGGGGACAGGCCTCTAGGGGTGATGCATGAGCTCTCCCTCATTCAGGGAATATCTCCTCCCAACCCATGGGTTCATTCACCAGGGATTGGGCCCACGGATGCCCCAAGCTGGCAATCTCTCCCTTATCTTGCTCCACGAAACACCCTGATTACATATCTCAAGCTTTCGGAGGGTCCCAGCGAATACCTTTTTTGGGATGAGTAATTAGCTACTCAGCCGTCTCCGGTTCTAAAATTGTCAGCCTTCTCGATGTTTCTCTGCTAGTTCAGCCCATTCCATTTCTCTGGCTTTCTTCCCCTCACACGACTGCAGAGTCACAGCCAGGGATAGCACCTTCCTGCCTATCTTTCTTTGCCTTCTCACAGCTGCCTTTGGCTGGGTTCGCTTTTAATTATGTCGGGGCGTGCCTGTGTTCATTGGTTCACTGGAACAGAATTTTATGAAGCGTTGTAGTTTACATAGATTTGGGGAAGTTGTTCATTCAGACATGTAAAAGCAAACGATAGATGATACACGTTTGTTTTAGTTTTACCTGGGAATGTTGACCTTTTCTTCCTCCTTGTTGTTCCCTTCTTGAATAGAACTTTTTGTCCTGCAGGTTTCACTGGTCTGATGGGCAGCTTCTGTAGGAAAGGTTTGCCATCTATAAAGCAGGGAAGGTGAAAGGAAAAAAAGAGAAAGAAAGAAAGAAGGAAACAAAGAAAGAAAGAAAGAAAGAAAGAAAGAAAGAAAGAGAAAAGCAGACCTCAGATCAGTAAATGATTCCTGTCTGCCTGGATGGACAGTTCTATAGGTCCAAGAGCCCAGAGCCTAGCTTCCAAATGTGCACCAAGTCTATGGTTTATGGCCTTAAAGGTGTGCACATAAGGGCCCAGTGGAGCAGCTATGCATAGGCTGAAATGTGCATTCATGAACATATCAAAGGGCAAGTTTAGGTGAAGTTAGTTTCACCGAAATCTTTGGGAGAAAGGGTTCTGCATAAAAGGAGTAGGGATCCCGTGCAACTGTACAGAGCACACATTTGTAGACAAAATAGGCTCATTGAGCACCAATCACATGCTGAACAATTTTACTTACATAACACTCTCTACAACTCCTAAGTTGGATATTACCCCCACTTAACAGATAAAAAGAACTGAGGCTCACAATAGATTAAGTAACACACCTAAGGTCACTGATCAGTAACTGAACAGTAATTGGAAACACAGCATGACCCCCAGAGGCCCAGGTCCTCCCACTGATTTCCCTTGCTGGGGTGGGCCCAGAAATCTTTGTTTCTTAAAAGCTCCCTTGGTGACTCCTGATTATGGGCCACTCTTGGGAACCACTGCTCCACATCAAACCATCCCGCTATCCCTGTTACCAGCCTTGCCTCTGAGCAAGCGGCCTTCTCCACGTTGGATAAAACATTTAAAACATATTTAAATAGCAATTTCGAAAAACTATGCAGCATATGGATTTTCCTTTTGATCTCAAAATGATGACAAACAGACACTTAGATACTTCATAAAAGAAATATCACCAGAAAAAATTATAGAAATCTGGCTTTCAACTCTGTCTTGCTCTAATTTAAACAAAATGCAACTTTCCAGAGTCGCGCTCTCTCCCCCCAAATAAATCCAAACTGGGAGCTTCCTTCGCTTTTCCCCCTGTGCCAGGCCTACACCTATTTATCTCGAATCCGCTCCTGAATAAAAGCCTAGCAAGAGGGACAGGAGGGGTAATTTAAGTCCTATCACCCCAAATCACCAAAAATCGAGCACCTCCTCGGAATTCACACCCTGGACTTGAAACACCAAAGAAAGGAGAAGCTGGGGGTAACGGCCAAATGTCCTTAATTGACAACAGAAAGGGGGTGGACAGGAGGGGAGGCTTCGTCCATCCTTTCAAACGCCCCCGCCCCTCCTTGGGTCCCCGGGGAGGCCCCCGTCGCCCAGGTGGAGCAGCGCGTCCCCGGGTGCGGGCGCGCCGCCGCTGGAACGGCCCCCGCAGCAACAGGCGGGCGGTGGCGGAGCGGGGACGCTGGGGGGGGGGGGCGGGGGGATGCGCCGCGGGGCCGCGTGGCCCGGGCGGCGTCGGATGTTCGCTGCCCCGCGCAGCCCGGGGAGCAGGTGGCTGCCCTCTGCGCCCGGCGTGCGCCCCGCGCGGGCCAGCCGAGAGGGGCTCCGGCCCCGGCGGCGGCTCGGGAAGAGGCGGGGGCCGCAGAGCCCGGGCGGGGCGAGCGGGACCCCCGGGGGCCGCGCGGGCGGCAGGGGCGTGCCCTCCGCTCGGAGCTCCCGGCCGCCGCCGCCGCCGCCGCACCTCGCGCTCCGGGTCTCTCGGCCGAGAGGCCGCGACACCTAGCGCGGGGCCGCGGCGAAAAAGGAAGGGCCGGGAGGGAGGAGGGGACCGGGAGGTAGCCGCCGGCCAGGCAGCCCCGCTCGCGCCGGGTGCCAGGAGAGGCGACTCCCAGCCTTCCCTCCCAGCCCGAAACTTTTCCAGCCCACTGAGGCGTGTTCCTCACGGGTTTCGGCGGCCGGAGTCGCCGTCAGGGAGAGGCTCGGCAAACAAACGCGCCCCCCGACCCACGGGCGGAGGTACACAGGCACACGGGGAGGGACCGGGCCTCGGGGGAGGTGGCTGGGACCGTGAAGGCAGCAGGCGGCCACACAGCCGAAAGGGACTCCCCGCGTGCGAGAAGCAGTGCTTGAAAACCTGCAGAAGCTCGGGAGCCTAGCGGTGCCCGGAGGCTTTGCGTAACTTTGCCCACTGCGCCCCCGCGTGCAGAGGCGTCCCCTCGCACTCACACCCTCACCCCACCCCGCTCCCCCTCAGCCGCGGCCCGAGCCTGCCTTTGTATTTCAGTGACTGGGAAAGATCTGCTAATACTGAGCCAAAGAAGGAGGGATGTAAATTGCGAACATTCCACTCCCGGGTACCACCCCCCCCCCCATACCGAGGGACGGCGTCCGGTTCTCCCCGAAAGCGTTCCCTCCGCTTCCCTCTGCCCTTGGGTCTCCAGCTTCTTTACTGTGGAAGGTAAAGCACACCCCGATCGATGCGAATGTTTTTCTGAAAGCACGACCTCTCCAAACCCTGGCCCCCAAAGAACCGGGTGGGGGTTGGAAGGGAAAGCACGTTATTTCGGGGGACAGCAGCACCCCTCGCAAGGCGCGCGCGCGGCCTGGCGGGCGCCTCGCCGGCTTCAGCGCGGCTGGGCGGAGTGGCTGGATTATGTAAGTAACAGCCCTCCATGTGCTCACCACCATCTGTTAATATCTTGATATTGGAAAGTTCGGTGCCTGAGGCAAAGCCAGGGCTGGCGCAGAGCGCCCTGCCTACTCCTTTCTACTGCAGGGCTGGGAAAAGCACCTCCCTTCGATTGTTTTCGCCCACTTCCCTAAAATCGAGTAGTAGTGTGCCCCTTCAAGTCACTGACAACCAACCCCGCTCCCCGCAGGTGTGTGTTTGTGGACGAAGGATGATTTTGAGGTCACCTTACTGCAATGAATCCTTTCGATAAATTTATATTTTTATGACCCTTCTAGTTTCCTTTAGGCACTGTGGTGGGCTCTTATTTGGGATGGAAGCTTTATTATTTAAAACAAAAATTTTTTTTTTTTTTTTTTTTTACTTTTTCCGCCAGCACTCCGGCCCCAAATTCTTGTAAGGGTTATATTTCAACTTCTTTGGAGCGCTTCGCCTCTGTTTACTTTGAAAGCCGTTGGTTAAACAAACATCACTCGGGAGGCTTCTAAGCAGTGGGGTTCCCAGGAGAGAAACGCTGCAGCTGCTACTTGCTACTGATCTTGTGGCATTTCACTTTCCCCCCCATTCAGAACAGATCCAGGTTGAGCTTGGCGTCGCACTGGGCACCGGGGCTAGGGGGGTGGGGAAGGAGAGAATGGCGGTCAGTCTGCTTTTAGACTGCCGGAAGCAGGCCGGCCTGCACCCTGGAGTTGGTTTTTCTTTCTTTCTCTTCCCTTCTTCAGGGTGGTGCTGGTGGTGCTGGGTAGTGGATGCTTTTGTGTGCCTGTCCGTCCAGGCAGGGATCTTCAGCATCTTTCTTCCGAAATCCACGCCCACGTTTGCCTCTCTACTGGATCTGGCTGAAGTTCCCAGAATTGGTTTGTTTAGGATCTGACGATGGTTCATCGTAAGGTTTTAAATTACTTATATGCAATCTTCCCTCCTAGCTTCATCTGAGGGTTTTAAGAACCGGGAAGGGGGGCGGAAACACACCGAGGAAAGGTCAAGGCAAAGTGCGTTTAACCCAGGACCAGATGCACAAGTGACGACTGCAGGAGTTTGACTAAGAACTCGCAGCAGATGCCCTTCCCATAAATAAGTAAATGCAGTCTGCATGGATGAGGGTTGTTGGAAAAGCGGTCAGAACTCGTGTTAACTTTTAAGTTACTGGGGTTGTGTTTCCAATGGACAGAGGAAGGAGTTGACCCTAGGCTTGGCCGCTGGTTTCAGAGATGGAGCCAGTATCTAGGCGACTTCTCGTCTCCGACCTGACTGATCACTTCTCCCCTATCAGAAAACAAACCGGGAGTCGCCCGAGATAGGGGGCTCGGGCCTCACGCCTTGCTCTAGAGCGTCCCAAGACCTGGGAGAGCGCCGCAGCTTGGGCAAGAGAGGTTACCAGGAGCCCGGCCTGTAGGGCGCCCCGACAGCAGGGGACAGACAGGACAGGGCTCCGCGTACGTAGCTCACGGAGCTGGGCTTCGGACCGAGCTCGCTTGCCCAGCGTCGCGCGCGCTCCTGTTTCAACCAGCAGTTCTTGCGCCCTAATGCGGGCTGCGAACTGCCGCGGCGGAGCGTGGCGAGCTGCGAGCCTCCGCTGCGTTGTCTGGGAGTGGGGGAGCTTCCTTGTCTGCCAGACGGCTTTACCCCGACTTGCACTCAGGCCTGCCTTCCCCCCCGAGGGTGACAGAAGGCTTACTGGGGTTCGCGAGGAACTTTTCCTGCCGCCAGCTCCCGGGCGTAGAGTGTGCAAAATGTGCAAACCGAGCGCTAGGTGTAACTAATATAACTTGTGGGCTGAAGTTCAAGCCATTTCCTTGCAGATTCTGAATCTTTTCTCTCCCTCTCGGCTTCCTTTCTTCCCCCTTCTCCCCCTCCTCCTTCCCTGCTCTCTCCTTCCTTTTTTGTAAATGTCAAACTGAGCAGATGGTTTTAAGGTGTGGAGGGCATAAATCCTCTACTCCTACCAGTTTATTTGTGGGCTGGCGCTAACATATGTACAAACTGGGATACTTAAAGAAAATAATAGGACGGAAAGGCAGAAAGGAAGTAGCCTCGATCCATTCACAGAACCCAAATTTCCCGGCTCAATACACCCGCTTACCTCGAAAGGACCCAACCAATAGAAGCATTATTCCACCCTGCATCTAATGGGCATGTTGATAGATTATTTCTGTCCCCAGCCTAAATTGTCACATCTCGATTAAAACACTTGATACAATAGCCGATCACTGGGAGTGCGGGTGATGTGTTTGCCCGCATCTGTGTCGTTTCCGAAATGGTGTGGAGGGAGGGTCTGGGGGCGGCGGAAAGAGAGAACTGAAGGCTGGGGGATGCTCAAGCAAGCCTCTTTTCTTACCCTCGACACCTTCCCTGGCCGGTTTGATTCCTTCTTCTTCTTCTTCTTCTTCTTCTTCTTCTTCTTCTTCTTCTTCTTCTTTTCAATGTTTGAATCCTGTGCCAAAAGTTTCCTACAGAGTATAGTCTCAGGCGTGTTACCATCTCTATTCTTATTCAAAGAGAAGACTTCTTCACAGTGATGAATTTGAGACTGAAATTGTAAACGTCCTAGGAAAGGGGTATATGTGCGTGGCAGAAGATGGTGGTGGTTGTCTGTCAGTGTACTGGTAACACGCCCCATAAACACTGTTGTCCCAACCAACGTCTGCTTGACAGTTGTCCCAAACCTTTGATCTGCTTGAACTCGAGGAACATACAAAAAATACTTGTTCCCATCCTACCTAAAAACTGAGTGTCTAATCGACTAGGTACGAGTATTTCTGCTTCTCAGCCCTTGTAAGTCCTGGCTTTTATAGGATCTTTAGGTCATAAACGCAGTTGCTTTATTAAAAGCCGTTTACTGTGCCCGGTGAAAGACACGTTCTGGCTGCGGCTGGAAATGCCCTTTCGCATTTGTAACTTGCAAACCTCCAAGGAGCTCTTTAAGAGCCACGTTATCTAAAGAAATCTCCCTGGTTATTTTTCCTCCAAGAGATGTCTAACCAAAGTGCATTTTCTATAGCTTTACGTTGAAGCCCGAAATTTAAGCGTTTGAAATTTCTTACTTAATAAACTTTAAAGTTGGCTACCCAGGAGACAAAATTGTGTACTCCAGTATGAAACCTCTCTCTTTGGTCATCGTGGGGTGAGTGGGTTAGTGAGGGATAATTGCGAGGTAATGTTTGCAACATTTCTCCCCCCCCCCCCAAAAAAAAAGGCTGCTGTACCTACAATCCGAAGAACCAAGGGCAGATACTCTTCTTCCTAGTAATTTTGACGGGAGATTAACTGGAACTCAGCCAATACTGGTCTGCTACCAGATGCAGCGGAGCCCAAGTGAAGCCTCTGGCACGTATTATTTAAATCCCAAACCTACCTGTATTTTATTGTCCACTTTGCCTCTAAAAGCAAGCAAGGGTGACATGTATTCTTGATACTGTCTGTGATCATTTAAAATGTGGAACGACCTGCGAGCTTCCCCACTCCCTCCTCCTATACCACTCCACCCCTAAAACCCCACTTTTTCTCCAGTATACTTTTCCGTGCCTTTCTCCACCCAAGTCTGCTCCAAGCTCGGCCACTCGGTGAACTCGATCAGCTGTATCTGGGAAAGGAAGAGAGGGGGTGGGGGGGAAAAAAGGACCTGCGTCCAGGACGAGCGAGTGTGAGCCGAGCGCCGCTCGCGCCGTCGCCCGCTTTGCACAGTGCCCGCAGATGGCTCGCTCCGGCCCCGGCGCGGCGATCCAGTCGCCCCGAAGCGGTGGCAGGGCGGGGGCGGGGGTGGGGGCCGGGGATGGAGGCGGGGGAGGGGGAGCGCGGGGCCCCTCTCCCCTCCTCTCCTCCCAGCCCCTCACCCCCCACCCCTTTTATATTTTTTTTTTCCTCCCAAGTTCTCTTGCCTCGCTATCCCCCCTTGAATCCGAAGGCGCCTCGCGATTGGGTGCTGGGGCCGGGTACGTCAGTCAGACTGTGACGTGCAGTCTTCCTGTTTCCTTCAGCTGTGTCTTAAAGTAAATCTTGTTGTGGAGCGGAGCCCTCAGCTGAGGGAGCGCTCTGAAATAATACACCATTACAGCCGGGGAAGCGCAGCGGCGCAAAAGAGCTCTCGCCGGGCCGCCCGCTCCCTCTCCGCTCGGCTCCTCTCCGCGGCTCCTCTCTTCTTCCCTCCTTCCTCTCCTCTCTTCTCTCCGCTCCTCCCTGCCCTCCTCTGCCTCGTCTTCTTCCCTCTCCTCTCCTCTCCTCTCCCCTCCCACCCTTCCCACCGTCCCCTCTCCCTCGCCCGCTCGCCCCGCTCGCCCCGCTCGCTCGCTCGCTCGCTCGCGCGCACTCACCGGCCCCGGTCCAATTATCACATTCATCACCCGCAAGACACCGCCGCGTGTGTGCGCGCGCGTGTTCTCCTCTCCCTGCCGGCAAAACCACGCTCGGTCCCACTGCCCTCTGCACCGCGTAAGTATCCTCTCCCCCTCGCCAGTCCCCTCCCCTTTTCCAGAATCACTTGTCCTGGCTTGTTCTTGAATGGGAAGAAAAGAAAAGAGACTCCCATTACTCATGCCCGTGTAAACATTTTTTTTTTCCAGGAGAAAATGGTGTTATTTAAATGAATCATAATAAAATAGGCTCTAAACAGTTTGTAAGCAGGAGCCTCCGTGGAACTCAGCGCTCCGCTCCTCCCAGTTCCTAAGAGTAAGTGATCCGCTTGGCTTTTATTTCTTTCTCTTTCCTGCTGGTGGCTGGGGTGGTGGTGGCGATGGGGGGGGGGGCGGGCGGGCAGCGGGGGAGGCTGATACTGCTGGACTTGTCGCTGATCTTGTCACCTTTTGTGTACTGTTCCTGGGCTGTGAGGAGGCGTTTGCTTCCCTTCCTTCTTTTTCTTGCCCTCTCTTCTCGGGAGAGAGGACCGCGAGGGGCACCGGGTCGCTTTTTGTTCGCCTGGATCCCCGCTTTCCGCCAAGCCCCATCCTTCCCGTCTCTCCCGGCTAAAACTCCTGGGCCAGCCCCCACGTCCTTTCTCTTTGTCTTGTTTATTATAGCTGCCTTTCTTCCAGGCTCTTCCAATTTGCTTGTCATTTGCATACCTTTCACTTCTCCTTTTGAACCCCAGCAGAGGGCCGGGGAGCAGGGAGGAGGGGGGAGGGAGGAGGGGGGCGCTCTGTTACTTTACTCGCAAAACGCTGTCGAAGCCGCAATGTTGAAATCGGGGTTGGAGCGGTGGAGAGATGGTCCCGGGAAGGCAGCGCGGCGTCCCTCTCCAGAGCTCCGAGGAACCGGGGCTAGGTCAAGTTGAGTTGGGTAAGGCGGCCGCGGGAGCCTCAGGAGGTCGTGTGGCGGTGGTGGAGGGATGGGGCCGGAGCGTCGCGGGGGGACCGAGTGCTGGCGGTGCGGGTGGGGGTAGGGGATGTTCTTGGGCTGCGGATCTGCGACGCGAGGACTCTCGCAGCCCTGGCTGGCAGTGTGTGTGCCGCGGGGCTGCTGGGATCTGGTCTTGTCTGGGTGGTACCTGCAGTTGTGCCCCAGTTCAGCGGACTGGGGAGGGAGGAGAACAGAGGTGAGGGTGATTGTTACCGGGGAGAATGGTGAGGAGGGCGGGAAGAGCTGCTATCTTGGCTGAACACACCAGGAGGGGGACAGGCAGGGGGGCGCTGGGTGGGGGGGAGACTTCACCCAAAGTCCAGTTTAGCAAGTTGTTGGTTCTTCTGGCGTGCTAGCCACTTACTCCTGCTAAAACTGAACGCCGGTGGAAAGCGTGGTTCGGAGTGGGGGGGGGGGGGGGGGAGTAGGGAATGGCGGGAGGGAGGTGAAGGGGGAGTAGCTTTCGAGAGAGACTCACACGTCTCCCGCCACTTCTCAGCTTTTTTCGGAAGTTGAGAGTCCTCCAGGCTGGCAGAGAGGAGGAGGAGGAGCGGTTGGGCGATCGTCTTAAATAGCCCAAGGAGGCAGGTTGGAGTGTGAGACTGCTGTTCTTGGCAGTCCAGAACCCTGCTCCGCCTGGGGGAAGGCTGGGAGCTCACCTGCTTGTTTTTATTTTTCCAAGAAGGTCTGTGTTGTCTCCCAGAGCTTATAAAAACAGTGCGAGCACAGGGTGGCCTTCTCTCAAAGTCAAGGCTATAAGTGTCTTCTCTTGTTCTCTCTCTCTCTCTCCCTCCCGCTCTCTCCCCCTCCCTTCCCCCTCCTTCCCTCCCACCTATAACCTCCCTTACAAAAAAAATAATAATAATAATTTCCTTTCCTAAACTAGGTAGGCAGAAGTCTATTCGTAGAGCGCTGTGCATGGGCAGGGCCTGACAGGTGTGTTGGGTCAAGAAAGACAGGTGCAGATTTCCTCTGTGTCTGTGTGTGTCTGTACAGCTCCAGACCACAATGCGCACTCCAGGGTTGCAGAAGTTTATGAATTTATGGGTGCCCTGCTTAATAGGATTCTCCGGGCTAATGGGAACTGGGCTGTTGTCATGCTTTGAGCCCGGCCATGTGAGTTCTTTGCTTGGGGGTGGGGGATAAGTTGGTGTGTGTTTGTTTATTTTCCTTAAGGATGTTGGCAGGCTGCTGCTGAGGCTGTGTCTCAGGCTTCTGCCTGCCAGGCGGCTGAAAATCCCCCCACTTCAGGCAGCAGGTGGAGAGAGATTGACTTTCCCTCTGCTTCCCTCTATAGTTTCTGCCTATCTCCCAGGTCTGTGGTGCGGAAGGGGGGTGGGCGAGAGCCGTCTTTTGTGTGCCTGTGTGTTTTGGGCGGCCATGGGCGGTGTGTGTAACTGCCAAGAATACCAAAGTCATTTGAAAGTGTTACTGTTGTTAAAGCTTATCTTTTTAGCGTGCCTTCTCTCTGCCCAGAAAGAATAGGTATGTGCGTAAACTCTTTCAAGTCCTATGTTAAATACTCTCATAAAGCAGAATGAGCCTGTCATTGTACCAGACATGTGCCAGATGTCCTAGTTATTACTTTGATGGAGAAGGAAAATCTCAAGTACGTGAGAGGTAACTGCACTTTCTCTGTTTGATGCAAGATGCAGGCAATCAGCTGTGTGAGGAGTTTCTTGCAAGAACTTCTGAGTATTTTCAGAATGAAATGGGCTGTGTGTGGTGAGAAAGGAAAAGCAGAGCATTGGTGTTACCCTGTCCATGTGCTACAACGTGGCCACGTTTATATAATGGTAAAATCGGCGAGGGTAAGGACCGTGGCTTGATGTGTGAGGGAAGCTGTGGAGAATTCAGTGGAAGCACTATATCTGGATTATTCAAACTTGACCTTTTAAGTTTCTCTTTAAACAGGCTACTTCTTGGGTTACATAGAAATAGGTTAGATGGTGAATGGTTTTATCGGTTGTCTTTGTTGTTTGGGTGACGATCGTGAGTTCATGAAAATGAGATACTGTGTGTCATTTGTCCTTTAGACTTAAAACCTCAGAGTCCCTCCCTCAATACTTGTCTTGGGTGTTTGCGAAGTTTTTTCACGTCATCTATGGATATGTCCATTTCCTTTATGTTTGATAGAGGTTGTCTGTGCTTGGTACTTACTAGTATGTTTATGTGTCCATTATGCAGAATTCTGCTTAGTTTAATCATCACCTTGTGGGAAGAAAAGTCATGCCTACGTCACATGCATCTTTGTTCTCACTTTATTCATTTCCTAGCATGGTTCCTCTAGAAGTAGCACTTGCAATCTTAAAACGTAAGCCAGCTGCCGGGGTTCTCTTTATCTGTTCAAAGTGCAAATAGGCCTTTTTTTTTTCACGAATTTCTTATATCATTTCAGGGATTGTCTTGCATTTTCAACTGTTGATAGAAGGAATGTTTAGGTTTAGGATTAACAAAATAAATTATAAAATGTGACTGTTTTTCTCGTATAAAGACGGATTGTGCGTGACATATTATTATTGGATTCCAATTAAGTACCTGTATCAACTGAAAACAACAGATACCTCAGGAATTTCTCAAACCTTATTGCCTAGCGTAGTCTAAAGCTTTCAAAGGACATTTAGAGTATTTGAATTTTCTACAAAAAAGAAAAAAAGTGTGTTTTTTCTTGAGATCGTTTCTTACTCTTTTACTTACTAACGTGGTGAGTTATTGGTGCACATGAATGTTTTAGGCATGTCTCAGAAAATATTCTGTGTTCATTTTGCAGGTGAAAAACGTACGGAATTTTTGATAGGTTGGAGGAATTTTAAGTGAAACGGTTATGATATGAGAACTCTGTTATGATAGGAAATTTTAAAACCTGATATGAGATTTGAGGATACAATCTCAGTTAACTGAAGTACGAACTTCTGTCAAGTGGGTTCTTCAAGCTAAACATAAAACGCCTTCTTAACCTTACAGCAAGCAGAAACATCCCTGAAGGAAAAGTTGCTAATTAGCGGAAAGGAACTCTTGAATACAGTGAAGAGGGGTTAGGGGGAAGATTTGATGATTTGGTGGCCTTAGGGGAGACTACCTAAATCAAATCATCTGATCTCCCCCACCCCCCTGCCTTGAATTACCGATTTTCAGGTGGATTTAAGATGTTCTTTGTTAGTGATAGTGCATTCGAAATTTCATAACCAGGTTGACCCAAGTAGATTAGAGGCCCATTCAAAGATTGTTTTCCATAAGAAGTAAAGTGTAGGCTTGAGCAATTTCTTCAAATAATTTTACCAACAAAGACAGATAATCTAAGTAATCCAAACAGGAAACCATGCCAACCTTACACTCACCCTGTCTTGTAAAAGATTTGTCTAAACTATTTGGATAATTACCATAATGAACACTTCTTTGTCCAGAATCTGGACTCCGGATAGATACGTAAAAGTTGTAATCCCCTCCCCCAAATAACTTCTTTATTCAAGCAGAGCACTTAGCCACTTTCTACTCCAATTCCTTTGAAATTCCTCGCTGAAAGTTCTTTTCTAACATTAAGTCATCAAGTTCCTTAGCATTCTCCATGTTAAGCTACCTGACGTTCTTGAGATAATTCAGGTCTTAATGAATCTTTTGGAGTAGTTAAAATCTGACTCGATTATACCTGGATGTTTGTTCTTACCTTTCTCTGGGAGGAATCTGCTATGTCAAGATAATCACTGTATAGGAATTATTAAAGCAGTTGAGTACTTAGATACCAAATGCTAGCTGTGACAAATTATTTAAGAATAAAAATATTCTGTATGGGTCTTCATGTTAATTGAAGAGGAGTTTACTGGAACAGAATATATGTATCCAAACAGTAATACATTTGGGCTCAAATTCTACATCAGGATTTTTTTCTGCATACTTGCTGATATTACTGTTTCCAAGGGCTGATCAAAAGGTTTCATCTCGCCTGTTTAAACTCAAAACGAATGTAAAAATCAAAATACAATAAGAGTCAATAATAATTGTAGTTGAAACACTATGACTTAGGACATCTGTTGAGAAATAAAGGAATTTTTAAAAATCTTAATGGACAGGATGAGATCAGTGATAAAGTCCATAGCGTTCTCTAAATTCTGAATTAGGAAGCCCATGGCAGCACCTTTAAATGTGTTTTCAAGTGATTTAATTTATATGATAGTCGTTGAACAATGCGTTTTCTTATGTGGTAAATATATTCACATCTATATCTTGTTTACGACTCAATTTGCTAATCAAGTGTTATGTCAGCCAGTTATAATTACTTAATCTTGTCTATTGCCTCCATGGGTTATGGTCCCAGTGTGCACTACCCCTCTACCTTTATTTTTAAGTTTAGATCTTAGCTATATGGAGAGCTATATTTATTCATGCCTATTAATATAATGTCTGGTCTTGGCAGAATGTATACTTTTTCCCATTTGTTTTGTCCTATTTGTTATGTCTCAGCTGGACATTTTACGACAAGACCTAAAAGGATTCCCATATTTTCTTAGCCCAAAACAGAAGCAAATCATTATCTGATCTAAAAATGCTGACTGGTTGACAGGGGATGGAAAAAAATCTGTTCGATTCGTGAATTTGAAGGAAGTCACAGGGTATTTGGTTCTTGGAAGACCCACCAAACATGTTTAATTAACATTTACTGTCCACTGCAAATGAGAGTATCATTTCTTTCTGCCTTCGGAAGAGCACAGCCCTCTTCTTGGCTTGGGCACGAGGCAGGGATGCAGCTGTTGATACCTAGGCTATGAGAGGAAGTGCAGTTGACGCAGAGGTAAATGACAGTTGGGAAAGGAAGGATGCCTGCGGATGACCTTGTGCGCATCTCTTACACCAGCCTGTCATTCTGAGCCCCTGTTGCAGAGATGCTTGTCTCCTGGCAAGGATGGGCAGGAGAAAAATCCAGATTGGGGGTTAAGCTGAACAGAGGCAGAAAAAAGACTGTGGAAAGTTTGTTCAGTGTTTTGACTAGAGATCCCTGTGCTTTTCAGGTGATATTAAGGAGAAGAGAATTTGCACACACAAAAAGAAAAGAGGTAAAATTTTAAAACAATGGCAATGAACTCTATTTTGGGGGAAGCTGATACACACACAAAGAGGTCCTCCTTGCAGAGACCTACCCCCAATGTGCAAATCTTTCTGGGCTCCGAAATAACCCATTTCTTTTCTTGTTTGCCTCGGTGTTTTTCTTTTTCTCACCTGATGGCTGCACCTGATTTATGGGATCCAATGTGTTAGTGAAATATTTGTCATTGCATTTTTGTATTCCTGAACTCAGTTTTATTATTGATGTGTGAGGGCGCACCATCATTCTGAATTCAATTTTGAACCCAATATTGAAGTTATTAAGATCTGTTTCCATTCCAACTTTGGGAAATTTTATCCTGAGGCATACAAAAAGTATTTTAATTTTAAGCATACAAAAACATATAAAGAAGCATCATATTGCCTGCATGAACAGGCTTTTTAAAAAATGTTGTGTCTTCACATAGAAACCAGGAACAAGGAATGCATGACGAAATCTTTGTTGAGTAAGAAATAAAAATAAAAATAAAAATAAAAATAAAAAACCCACACGTTGTCATCTAAGCATTGAGCATTTTCTTGATTTTTTACAGGTTATTTCATGCTGAAATTATGCCTATTTGCATGGATAGTCATTCTTTAAAACTAGCCACAGATGCAGTCCTAGGGAGCACGTAGATGTTTTTACAGGTGAACCGAAAGAGATGGGAACCGTTCCAAACACTCTGCACGCTGCCTTTGGCAATAGACCCTGTTATTGTGAAGATGTGCTCTGTTAAGCAAACGTGAAGTTTAATATTAGATAAACCCTGTGTGAAAAAAAATATTTTCATTTTCTTCATCAAACGTTAATTGTAAGCAAAAAAGATATGACATCTTATATGCACACAAAATTGGGGGTTAGCATCACTGGGTAATAAGTCACAAAATATGTCAGGTGCCTTGCATAAAATGCAAGGAAGGATATTCTCTTTTAATATTGTGTCCTCAAGAAACAATGGAAGTTCATGTGCAGAGAAGATATTTCTCTTTCTCATATATTTGACTGATGCTTTTGCATCTTTATTTACTTTCTTTTAGTCTCCCCCCACCTTGAATTTGGCATAAGAAAAAAGATTCACAAAGGATGTGTGTATTAAAGTTTCTTTAGGCATTTGAAGTATTATTTTGGCAGATTTTAACAGAAGAGAACTAATACTGAAGATACATTTATCCTTGCCTCACTCAGTTTATTGTTCCCCATACTGATTTCTAAAATGTGGCAATTCCTTCTTTCACAGTGAGTCCAACTTTGTGGTCATTTAAGTCATCAAAAGGACATCATGAAAATTCACAAATATTCTCACCCTTACGTTAAGATATAGCAATAGATCGCGTTTTCCAATGTGATTTTACTAATAAAAATGCACATCCATGCTAAATAAGCAGACTTGTAAAATGGATATCTGTGCGTTTATTTCAATGTTAAATTGACCATTTGTATCGGAAAGGTGCTGATGGGGGTGTTCTCCCTCCCATTTCAGATATGACAGAAATATTTTAAAATTCAGTAATAAAGGGGGCGTGTTGAGCATTTGCATGTACTTTCGAGTCTTTCTCCTCTAATGGCATTAGAACCAGAATAATTTTAATTCAGAAATGGAATTTTTCGTCCAAATTTCACACAGCCTCAAAATTGAACCTTATATCTTAAGTAGAGACCACTTTCATCTTCTTTTGTAATATGAATCTCAATGCCCAAAATTTAATCAATCGGTTGTCAGAGGCTGTGTTCTTATAATCTACTGTTTCTTCTGAAGATAAACAGTATCATTTTAGGCATTTGTGAAAGAGAATCATATTACTGGTGCTTAAGCAGTTTTTGCTTTTTTTTTTTTTTTAATCTTAATCCATCTTAAACCAGTGGAGCAGAAATATTTAAAAATGTTTCATTTCAAGCAGAGTGCATAATAAATTGCAATAATTGTAATGTGCCATAAATCCCAGAGCCTATGCATTTTGCATTTGATTCAGGATTGAGGTCAGGAAATTTGGAGAAATTTAAAGAAAATGATTCATCAGTCCTTTTGTTCTGTTGGCCAGGGTCCCGGGATTCTTGAGCTGTGCCCAGCTGACGAGCTTTTGAAGATGGCACAATAACTGTCCAGTGATGCCTGACCATGACAGCACAGCCCTCTTAAGCCGGCAAACCAAGAGGAGAAGAGTTGACATTGGAGTGAAAAGGACGGTAGGGACAGCATCTGCATTTTTTGCTAAGGCAAGAGCAACGTTTTTTAGTGCCATGAATCCCCAAGGTTCTGAGCAGGATGTTGA